>NC_081234.1:4610908-5210908 GCF_902713425.1 Acipenser ruthenus | reverse complement strand
TTTAAAATATGAGAAACACCAGGGTGGACCCCATGCTAAATATGTAATGTAGTTGTGTTCATGTTACCAGCGTAAAAGGCAGAGGGGGTACGAAACAGCGAAGCAAAAACACAAGTGCAAAACCTACATGCATTGCACTTGCCATATGAGCGTCAGTGGTAATGCTAAATGATTCTGCAAATGGCACTGTAGCACAAGGTCTGCCGCAATGGTAATAGGCCATTTCGAATGGCACCATAAATCAATGATTGATCTACATGGTTTTTATTCTGCCTGCTTCAATTAATCACGGGATTATCCGTGCCCTACTTGGAGCATCGCACGTATATTAACCAGCATATTCTTGTTTGAAGTTGTATTTAATGGTTTTTGAAGAGTATGCACGTTATTGTTGGTTATTAACTGTCCAATATTCAGTTAGGAATTTGGTTTGCACCCCAACACAGAGATAGTAGGTACATATTTAATTATATTAATATACATATGAAATCATAATAGTTGGCTAATACACAATAGTAAGTGTTCTACCATATCAGCATAGTGTGCTAATGAATCAGGACCACTGTGAATATTTATTACAAATCCATCACAATTGATAGTAATGCTGTGGTCTGCTTATGGCTCTGCTAGGGTTTAGGATGATGTCACAATAGAATCTCATTGTTAATTCTCAATTTGTTTTCTGGCTTGTGTTTAGTAGACCAAAGCAAATGGACTGTCGTTAATCTAAAGCAGATGGCTCCAGACCTTGTTCACATCAGTAGATTTGAGTACTGATTGTACTCTTAGCGTACTAAAAACACCGGATCGGGCCTTTGTTTCATGTTTCTGATGCTCTTCCATCTTACATTTCACTAACAATAGTAATAAACACTAGGAAACAATACAGAAACACTGGTACATGTTTTGAATGAATATTTTATGCTTTTGCCCATTTTTTTTTTTAATTCCCAGTGGACTGTTTTATGCACGCGCAGGTCTCTATAGGCAGTAATATTAAAATTCACCTGTGTTGAGATTCAGTTTAACCAATAAATCCATTATTATAGAGTGATTCAGATTATGGGTCAGTTCAGATTATCCAGATTTGTATAGTACCCTGTCCCTTTAAGATCAGCACTTAGAAAACTCAATATCCGAACCTAGGTGTTGTGACGTCACTTGGAGGATTACTTTTATCTACTGCGGAAGAATTATCTACTTTTGTTATAAACTTTAATTTCCTCTCTCCAACGTGGACTGGTTACGTTGTAAAGCCACAGCTTGTTCCTCATCAACCACGAGGCAGGAGAGAAAAGGAGACAAGATTTCCATCAGTGCTGGTTGGAGCTCTAATGTTTTCAATTTCCAGTTCCCATAAATAAGAAACACATGTAGCCCTTGCTAGGGTCTGTTGCTATGGCATGTGATTCAATTATTGTATAAACAGTTTCCGTTTTAAGTGGGTTGTGCAGCGTGTTGTGATGGTGTCTTACATCTATGTAGTTTTCTCGTTGTTTGTTTTTTACCATAGCCCCAAATGTCATAATGAACCTCTGCTTTTATAGCAGCGGTCAGTGGTTCTCAAACTAGGGTCCCAGAACCCCTAGGGGTCCACAATGATTGTCCACAGGAAATTCTTAATTTAATGTACAGAACTCTGTTCTGTCACTGTTGTAGTGAGAGACAGGCCTTGTGATCCAGACAATATGGATTAAACATTCTTTCACTGCAGCACAGCTTTTCTTTTGTAGTCTGTGATTTGCCTTTACCTCAGTTGTCAGTTAGGGATCCCTATTCAAAACTGTTTTTAAAAGGGTCCCCCACCCCCTGTATCACTTGACATGAAATGACCCAAATAGCTTCAGGGCTGTCAACTGAACTACCGGTTGTGACAAAGTGGTTTGCAGTGCGCAGGTGTAGAGGTGATGTGATTATGAAACAGAAGACAGACAACAAAGTTCACAATCCAAACACGTTTATTTTTATAATCCCGGTCTGGCAACCACAAAGAATAATCCCAGGCAATACACAGCAATGTGTATTGCACTGTTTCAAACGAAGGGTTTACAGTCCCAAAATAATAATAAAAGTATAACACACACACAGACACACACACAATCACAAGTGCAGAGTGAGTGCTAACGTGCAAGTGGTGAAATACAATTTATTTGTGTACAGTTGTGAAGTGTTGTCCGGGTTGGTGCTGGCTTTAAGAGACAGCTCCCGGTAAGTGTTAGCCATCTAATCCGCGGTTGCCACATCGCTTCCCTTCTCGGGTGATGACTTGGTGTACCGTAGCTCTGCCCACTTTTTAGATGGCCGACTTCAATCTTTCACTTGGAATGAATTGTCAGACCATCCAGTCCGGGGTACTCTGTTCCCTTTACACAGCGCCCTCACAGGTCGGGAGGGAGATTTATAACCAAGATTCATTCTTTCTCTGTCACTCCGGTACATAATGTTTTTACCAGTTCTGACTGTAGGAAAGAGTGTAGAGATTAGTTTTACAAAAGCCAGACCCACAAGGCTGGGAATTAAGTGGGAAGTGAAAGATGTGGTTTCCCAAGGTATATTTACTAGGCCAGTACATGGATCCATAGCTAGGTCTTTGGTGAACTGTTTTTTGAATTATTTTCTCCAACAAGGAAATCTGCTTGTCCCAAAGTCAATCACAACAGTTATGCTCCTGCTCAGTATTAAAAAAAAAACAACAACGCTTTTCTGTGTTAAATAGTAGTTCCTGGCGACAATATCATTGTTTTTATTTATAAGTCAATGGGCAGGGTGTTTTATTATAAGAGACATCATTTCGTACGGTGTACCTTAAATGCATTTGAAGGAAATTGACGTGAGGATTTCTTATTCTGACAGGGTAGACCATGGAAACAGTAAATAGGAATTATATTTTAGTAAAACGGCACGTAATTGTTGGATACTATAGCTTAAAGTAGTGTGTCACAAAGTGCATTTTACTACAGAGTGAGAGTGTAGGTGGGGTTTGCAGAGCTGTCACATGATTTCAATGGAGTAAGATTAAATGTTAAACCCAGCATTTAGGATTCTCCAGTCAAATGTATTGTAATCTCGGCTTTATGAATAATATTATACCCAATGCAAAATACCATTATTGAAAATAACAATATTGCAATTTCTTTATTTCTTACACATGTATCCAAAGCAGCTCAAAGGAAGTAAAGGCCGATAAATAACTCAATATTAGAAACAGGTCACTCAGGATGAGAAACACAACAACACGAAACTATTTTCATGAGCACTTTCAAACTACTGGGCTTGCCACTAAATTCACAAGTGGCAACATTACAAACAGTTTATAAGAGTATGCAGACTGAGTCAGACACGATTGAACACTTCATGCCATTGAATCATTCTCTATTACATGACAAACCCTTTAATGAATGATTGCTCAGCAACCCCTAGGCAGTGGCAGTACAAATAATGAGCTCTGTTTTATTGGAAGAGAGGAATAATAGGAATTAATTAGTTTGACATCAGCAGCCACCACGAAATCCTTCCTGTTTCCCACCACAAATGATCTTTGCATTGTAGAGAGTGGAGACGCAGAATCAGGCATTGTCAGACACATTGCTCATTTCAGGTCTTAAAGGGGGAGTCACATTGGGTCTTTGTAATGTTATAGATGAGCAGCCTGTTAGCAATCGCAAATACATGAAATGCTTGCTTGCCTTTACTCATTGTAGCTACCCTCATGCTGTGACTGCAGAGCTGCAGGTACACAGCCTCTCATGGTGAATGCAGAATGACATTGCAGTGTGATGTCAACGGCAAGATTCATTCCAAAAACGTGTGTGGACACTTGAACTGTGATTCAATGTAATGGAGTTCCCTTCTCATGAACATCCTTCAGCAGAAATGTAATGTAATGAGGGTTTCAGAGTCTCGGGGCATGAACACGCCTGTCACTGTGTATGTCAGGCCTTCTTTATTATAATGTATCTAGAGAATCACTTCTCCAGTTGTGACGAAACTTGGTAAGGATGTGGTTTTGCAGTTCATTGGGAGTATCCAATTACATAGAGGCCCCTGTCAGTCTGTTTGTCACCCTTGCATTTGTACTTTGTTCTGATTTTAACAGGAGCCCAGACAAGCTCACTGCTCCACATTGTTATTGGCACTACTCACAAACCCCATCAATTAAATGTTAACATGGTTTATTTCTTGTAACATTATTCGGTGTGGTTTTCTATCTGAAAATATTCGTTTTCAATATGTGCCACTTTGGAGTCAAATATAGCCCAAGGTGTGGTTTGGCTTACTGACATCCTTATAATATGTCTGTACGAACCTGAAGAACTGTCTGTGTGGGGTGTAAGGCATGGTCTGCAAACTCTGGCATGGTCTGCAAACTCTGGCATGGTCTGCAAACTCTGGCATGGTCTGCAAACTCTAGAATTTATAAATGTGAACAAAAAGAGCTCAAATGAGTCATCTATCTTTCTACCTGCTGTTGCCTTTGACTGTGGCGTCGTTTGGACATGTGTTTACAAACCATTCACAATAAGGCAAGCCTCTTTAAAAGATAACAGTGTTTTTTCAGGTCACGTTACTGAATAAAGCAAGCCAAAAAAAAACAGTCTGAATGCATCTTTGTTTATTGAACTGTCGGCAGCACACATTGTACATATTTGATCTGATAAGGGTCATTATTAGATGACAAAGAGCACATAGTGGCTTTGAAAGCAAACAGCACACCATCTGCTACTGTGACAATAGGCTGCAAAGTGGATTATTACTTTAGGGAGAATTGATCTTCTCCTAAACAACATTGCTTTATAGAGACATACAGAGTATATACATAGTTTATAATCTGTATAGACACAGAAGTTGGACAAACACCTATGATATGTAGCACACACTTTTATTGATTAGTAATGCAATAAATAGTAAAATTGGTCTAATCCAGCCCTTCTACATACTGGCATTCTGTATAATTTGGCATCATTTTGGGGTCGTAGCCAGATCCCTATTTATATTTATAGTGTGATTACAGTATGATCTTGTGTGCCTTAAATCAATGTTAATCTGACCCTGAAGTCTGCCACCAAATCATGTGATTTTATAATCAAGTGTGACCCGTGAACAGGGGTTCATTTGTGCCGGATCACACCAGATCCCAGATCCAGGATCTTTTAGTTTGACGGGCTACAATGATACAGTTTGTAAATGATAAACCATATGAAAAAAAAAAAAATAACAAAAAATAACATGTACAGTAGAAAAACCACTTTCCTGTCCCACATATTGAATGACAAACATGTACTGTAGCGATATGTTTTTAAAAATGACTAGGTTATATTACTGGTTTTAATCAAACCTGAAGATTATATGAAAAGGTGGGCATACAGCTACCGACACCAACAATAAGATAAGAACGCCACAAGCAGATGAGACCTTGAAGCATGTGTTTGTAAAGTGGCAGATCACTAGACCTTATTATTATTAGTTTATTTAGCAGATGCCTTTATCCAATGCGACTTACAGAGACTAGTGTGTGTGAACTATGCATCAGCTGCAGAGTCACCTGCAACTACATCTCACCTGAAAGACAGAGTACAAAAAGGTTAAGTGACTTGCATAGAGTCACACCATGAGTCAGTGGCTGATGTGGGATTTGAACTAGGGACAGCTTGGTTACAAACCCTGTTCTTTAACCATTGGACCACACAGCCTCCTTATCCAGAGTGACTTATAATTGTTACAAGATATCACATAATTTTTACATACAATTACCCATTTATACTGCTGCTGATTTTTTTTATTATTATTATTTTTAACTGGAGCAATTTAGGTAAACTAACTTCCTCAAGAGTACAGCAGCAGTGTCCCCCACATGGGATTGAGCCCAAATCCTCCGGTCAAGAGTACAGAACCCTAAGCACTACTCCACACTGCTGCCTTATAATAATAGCAGTTAAAAGTGTTTTGAAGGGTGTGAAGCTTGTGATAAAAGACGAGTGCGGTTCACAGCTGACGGCCCTGGGATACTTCATGAGGGTTGGAGCTCACAGCCAATGGGATGGGGCCAGGTAGTTTGCGGTGTTATGTGAAAAAGATTTCTAGGCTGTTTTTACTTATGGTTCAATGCTGCCCACTGCTGGTACAATAAAGGAACTTAATTATGACAAAACGATCAGTCTAATTTGTTGTTACTGCAGCTAGAACATGAGATTATATATTGTAATAACTTCTTTGAAGAGAAAGGAGATGACTGTATTTATTGTATCCATGTATATATTTATAACAATTTTTTACTGAGTATTTGAGAATGTACAACAGTGAATGGAATAGAATACGATTGCGCATATATGTGTGTGTATATATATATATATATATATATATAGTGCACGTGCTCTGACAGTATATTTGGGAAAGAAGAATACTGTAGGACAGCACAAGACACGCCATAACAATGAATTGAGAAAAACACCTTCGCGTATTATTTGTTATGATTTCTATAAGATAGTTTGTGATATAAAAAGAGGATTGTTTCATATTGGTACGACTGGTCCATTGTCAGATTTTCACCTTCTGTTTACGGTCGCTAATCGGCAGTGTCGTCACAGTATCGAGTGTGACGTCAACAGCATTGTAATTTGAAAAGATAAATAAAGCTCCTTGGTTTCCGCCGGGCGCGGTGGCGCACGCCTGTAATCCCAGCTACCAGGAGGCTGAGGCTGGAGGATTGCTTGAGCTCAGGGGCTCTGAGCTGCAGTGGGCTATGCCGAGCGGGTGTCCGCACTAAGCTCGGTATCGATATGGTGCTCGCGGGGGAGCCCGGGACCACCAGGTCGCTTAAAGAGGGGTGAACCGGCCCAGGTCGGAAACGGAGCAGGTCAAAGCCCCCGTGCCGCTCAGTAGTGGGATCGCGCCCGTGAATAGACACGGCAGTGCAGCCTGAGTAATACAGTGGGACCCAGTCTTTTGCTGTATTTATGTTGTTTACATTATGCAAGCGTTTTGTTATATATCATATTATCAGCCAACACAGTTCAAATAAAATAAAGCAAAAATGCTATCCTTCTTGCTTTACTATAAGATTTGGTGCCTTTTATTTACAAACGAACCCCTACAGTATAATGTTTAAAATGATAATTGGACAGTACTTTTACTGTATGTACTGTAACACGTTTTTAAATTGGTCAGTTTGTGTCATGCCTTTATTTTTGCAGTATTAGATTTGACAGTACCTCTGTAAACCAGCACACTGTATGATCCGCACAATGTTCCAGTCCCAAACGATACCGGATTAGACAGGTTTTACTGCATAACTGTCATAGATTTGAATATAGAAAGGCTACATGGACAAGCAAGCAGGTCTGACACATAGTAAGAGCTCGGTTGGCAGGTGTTTATGCACTGTTCACAAGTTACTAAAGTGACTTGTATAATCGCAGCTTATTCAGTATTATATGGCAAGAGAAATCTCTGCGCCGGTCACTTTTATTGAGATTCCAAATCCTAGTATCCTTAAATCCTTGGCTCGTCTATAAAGAAACTGTGGCAGATCTAGCCTATGTTACATCTATATATATATATATATATATATATATATATATATATATATATATATATATATATATATATATATATATATATATATATATATATGGAAGGGTAGAACTTAAGAGAAGCTCCTGAACTCAGGTGAATACACCTCAAGCTTATAAGATATGTGCGTTACAGACATTATGCACTGAAATATTATTCCTGAATGTGTCAATTACCGCAGTACCCAACCATTGCACAGTTGATTGTGATACAATCTGATTGCCGTTGTGGTAATAGCCTTGCATTTGTTGCTGCCTCAGTACTGTTATTATAATAGTAACAGTTAAAAGTGTTTTGAAGGGTATGAAGCTTGTGATAAAAGACGTGTTCGGTTCACAGCTGACGGCCCTGGGATGCTTCATGAGGGTTGGAGCTCACAGCCAATAGGATGGGGCTAGGCAGTTTGCGGTGTTATGTGAAAAAGATTTCTAGGCTGTTTTTACTTATGGTTCAATGCTGCCCTCTGGTGGTACGATAAAGGAACTTAATTATGATAATAAAACGATCAGTCTAATTTGTTGTTACTGCAGCTAGAACATGAGATTATATATTGTAATAACTTATTTGAAGAGAAAGGAGATGACTGTATTTATTGTATCCATGTATGTATTTATAACAATGCTTTACTGAGCATTTGAGAATGTACAGCAGTGAATGGAATAGAATACAATGGTGCTTACAGATACCGTGCAAGTGCTGTGACAATATACTTGGGAAAGAAGAATACTGTAGGTTAAGAACATAAGAACAAGAACGTTTACAAACGAGAGGAAGCCATTCGACCCAGCGTGCTTGTTTTGTTGTTAGTAGCTTATTGATCCCAGAATCTCATCAAGCAGCTTCTTGAAGGATCCCAGGGTGTCAGCTTCAATAACATTGCTGAGGAGTTGGTTGAAGACTCCCACAACTCTCTGTGTAAAAAGTGCCTCCTTTTTTATGTTCTGAATGCCCCTTTATCTAATCTCCAATTCTGACCCCTGGTCCTTCTTTCTTTTTTCAGGTCGAAAAAGTCCCTTGGTACGATATTGTCCATACCTTTTAAAATTTTGAATGCTTGAATCAGATCGCTGCATAGTCGTCTTTGTTCAAGACTGAATAGATTCAATTCCATTAGCCTGTCTGCATATGACATGCCTTTTAAACTCAGAATAATTCTGGTCACTCTTCTTTGCACTCTTTCTAGAGCAACGTGACCAGAACTGAACACAATATTCTAGATGAAGTCTTACTAATGCATTGTCAAGTTTTAACATTACTTCCCTTGATTTAAATTCAACACTTTTCACTATACATATCCAAGCATTTTGTTGCCCTTTTTTATAAATTCCCCTCATTGTCTAGATGAAGACATTTCTGCGTCAACATAAACTCCTAGGTCTTTTTCATAGATTCCTTCTTCAATTTCAGTACCTCCCATACAAAATTTATAATGGACATTTTTACAATATTTATTATAGTTTCCATGAGTTTACATATAATAGAAGTCAGGCTTATTGGTCTGTGGAAGGTTAGTACAACTTACAAAGAACTGAAAAAAAACACCTTCGCGTATTATTTGTTATGATTTGTATAAGATAGTTTGTGATATAAAAAGAGCATTGTTTCATATTGGTACGACTGGTCCGTTGTCAGATTTTCACCTTCTGTTTACGGTCGCTAATCGGCACTATTGTCACAGTATCGAGTGACGTCAACAGCATTGTAATTTGAAAAGATCAATAAAGCTCCCTGGTTTCCGCCGGGCGCGGTGGCGCACGCCTGTAATCCCAGCTACCGGGAGGCTGAGGCTGGAGGATTGCTTGAGCTCAGGGGCTCTGAGCTGCAGTGGGCTATGCCGAGCGGGTGTCCGCACTAAGCTCGTTATCGATATGGTGCTCGCGGGGGAGCCCGGGACCACCAGGTCGCTTAAAGAGGGGTGAACCGGCCCAGGTCGGAAACGGAGCAGGTCAAAGCCCCCGTGCCGCTCAGTAGTGGGATCGCGCCCGTGAATAGACACGGCAGTGCAGCCTGAGTAATACAGTGGGACCCAGTCTTTTGCTGTATTTATGTTGTTTACATTATGCAAGCGTTTTGTAATATATCATATTATCAGCCAACACAGTTCAAATAAAATAAAGCAAAAATGCTATCCGTCTTGCTTTACTATACGATTCGGTGCCTTTTATTTACAAATGAACCCCTACAGTATAATGTTTAAAATGATAATTGGACAGTACTTTTACTGTATGTACTGTAACACGTTTTTAAATTGGTCAGTTTGTGTCATGCCTTTATTTTTGCAGTATTAGATTTGACAGTACCTCTGTAAACCAGCACACTGTATGATCCGGCACAATGTTCCAGTCCCAAACGATACCGGATTAGACAGGTTTTACTGCATAACTGTCATAGATTTGAATATAGAAAGTCTACATGGACAAGCAAGCAGGTGTGACACATAGTAAGAGCTCGGTTGGCGGGTGTTTATGTACTGTTCACAAGTTGCTAAAGTGACTTTTATTATCGCAGCTTATTCAGTATTATATGGCAAGAGAAATCTCTGTGCCGGTCTCTATTTATTGAGATTCCAAATCCTAGTATCCTTAAATCCTTAAACTAAAAAACAATTGATGCAAATTCACTAGAGGCAGCATAAAGTATACCTCTCCATCGCTAGTATAAACCTTGTCTCGGATTGTATCCACTCAAAAGACGCATCTGCTTGTACTGTACACTCAATGTGCCCTGTAGTTATTAAAGCCTGCAGTAATATAGGCTAGATCAACAAAGTGTCTTTATACACCATCTAGTGCACAGCAGGGCATTGCCAGCAAAAATAAATGGAAATGTGTTTGTAAAGTGGCAGATCACTAGCCTTTATTATTATTAGTTTATTTAGCAGATGCCTTTATCCAATGCGACTTACAGAGACTAGGGTGTGTGAACTATGCATCAGCTGCAGAGTCACTTACAACTACATCTCACCTGAAAGACAGAGCACAAAAAGATTAAGCGACTTGCTTAGAGTCACACCATGAGTCAGTGGCTGATGTGGGATTTGAACTGGGGACCTCTTGGTTACAAGCCCTTTTCTTTAAACATTGGACAACACAGCCTCCTTATCCAGAGTGACTTATAATTGTTACAAGATATCACATCATTTTTACATACAATTACCCATTTATACAGCTGCTGCTTTTTTGTTTAACTCAAGAAATTTAGGTAAACTACCTAGCTCAAGGGTACAGCAGCAGTGTCCCCCACCTGGGATTGAGCCCAAATTCTCTGGTCAAGAGTACAGAACACTAACCACTACTCCACACTGCTGCCTTATAATCGCAGCAGTTAAAAGTGTTTTGAAGAGTATGAAGCTTGTGATAAAAGACGTGTGCGGTTCACAGCTGATGGCCCTGGGATGCTTCATGAGGGTTGGAGCTCACAGCCATTAGGATGGGGCTAGGCATTTTGCGGTGTTATGTGAAAAAGATTTCTAGGCTGTTTTTGCTGATGGTTCAATGCTGTCCTCTGGTGGTACAATAAAGGAACTTAATTATTTTAACAAAACGATCAGTTTAATTTGTTGTTACTGCAGTTACAACATAAGATTATATATTGTAATAACTTGTTTGAAGAGATAGGAGATGACTGTATTTATTGTATGCATGTATGTATTTATAACAATGCTTTACTGAGCATTTGAGAATGTACAACAGTGAATGGAATAGAATACAATGGTGCTTACAGGTACCGTGCAAGTGCTGTGACAGTATACTTGGGAAGAAGAATACTGTAGGTTAGGAACATAAGAACAAGAACGTTTACAAACGAGAGGAGGCCATTCGGCCCAGCTTGCTTGTTTTGTTGTTAGTAGCTTATTGATCCCAGAATCTCATCAAGCAGCTTCTTGAAGGATTCCAGGGTGTCAGCTTCAATAACATTGCTGAGGAGTTGGTTGAAGACTCCCACAACTCTCTGTGTAAAAAGTGCCTCCTATTTTATGTTCTGAATGCCCCTTTATCTAATCTCCATTTGTGACCCCTGGTCCTTGTTTCTTTTTTCAAGTCGAAAAAGTCCCTTGGTACGATATTGTCAATACCTTTTAGAATTTTGAATGCTTGAATCAGATCGCTGCATAGTCTTCTTTCTTCAAGACTGAATAGATTCATTTCCTTTTGCCTGTCTGCATATGACATGCCTTTTAAACTCAGAATAATTCTGGTCACTCTTCTTTGCACTCTTTCTAGAGCAACGTGACCAGAACTGAACACAATATTCTAGATGAAGTCTTACTAATGCATTGTCAAGTTTTAACATTACTTCCATTGATTTAAATTCAACACTTTTCACTATACATATCCAAGCATTTTGTTGCCCTTTTTTATAAATTCCCCTCATTGTCTAGATGAAGACATTTCTGCGTCAACATAAACTCCTAGGTCTTTTTCATAGATTCCTTCTTCAATTTCAGTACCTCCCATACAAAATTTATAATGGACATTTTTACAATATTTATTATAGTTTCCATGAGTTTACATATAATAGAAGTCAGGCTTATTGGTCTGTGGAAGGTTAGTACAACTTACAAAGAACTGAAAAAAAACACCTTCGCGTATTATTTGTTATGATTTGTATAAGATAGTTTGTGATATAAAAAGAGCATTGTTTCATATTGGTACGACTGGTCCGTTGTCAGATTTTCACCTTCTGTTTACGGTCGCTAATCGGCACTATTGTCACAGTATCGAGTGACGTCAACAGCATTGTAATTTGAAAAGATCAATAAAGCTCCCTGGTTTCCGCCGGGCGCGGTGGCGCACGCCTGTAATCCCAGCTACCGGGAGGCTGAGGCTGGAGGATTGCTTGAGCTCAGGGGCTCTGTGCTGCAGTGGGCTATGCCGAGCGGGTGTCCGCACTAAGCTCGGTATCGATATGGTGCTCGCGGGGGAGCCCGGGACCACCAGGTCGCTTAAAGAGGGGTGAACCGGCCCAGGTCGGAAACGGAGCAGGTCAAAGCCCCCGTGCCGCTCAGTAGTGGGATCGCGCCCGTGAATAGACACGGCAGTGCAGCCTGAGTAATACAGTGGGACCCAGTCTTTTGCTGTATTTATGTTGTTTACATTATGCAAGCGTTTTGTAATAGATCATATTATCAGCCAACACAGTTCAAATAAAATAAAGCAAAAATGCTATCCGTCTTGCTTTACTATACGATTCGGTGCCTTTTATTTACAAATGAACCCCTACAGTATAATGTTTAAAATGATAATTGGACAGTACTTTTACTGTATGTACTGTAACACGTTTTTAAATTGGTCAGTTTGTGTCATGCCTTTATTTTTGCAGTATTAGATTTGACAGTACCTCTGTAAACCAGCACACTGTATGATCCGGCACAATGTTCCAGTCCCAAACGATACCGGATTAGACAGGTTTTACTGCATAACTGTCATAGATTTGAATATAGAAAGTCTACATGGACAAGCAAGCAGGTGTGACACATAGTAAGAGCTCGGTTGGCGGGTGTTTATGTACTGTTCACAAGTTGCTAAAGTGACTTTTATTATCGCAGCTTATTCAGTATTATATGGCAAGAGAAATCTCTGTGCCGGTCTCTATTTATTGAGATTCCAAATCCTAGTATCCTTAAATCCTTAAACTAAAAAACAATTGATGCAAATTCACTAGAGGCAGCATAAAGTATACCTCTCCATCGCTAGTATAAACCTTGTCTCGGATTGTATCCACTCAAAAGACGCATCTGCTTGTACTGTACACTCAATGTGCCCTGTAGTTATTAAAGCCTGCAGTAATATAGGCTAGATCAACAAAGTGTCTTTATACACCATCTAGTGCACAGCAGGGCATTGCCAGCAAAAATAAATGGAAATGTGTTTGTAAAGTGGCAGATCACTAGCCTTTATTATTATTAGTTTATTTAGCAGATGCCTTTATCCAATGCGACTTACAGAGACTAGGGTGTGTGAACTATGCATCAGCTGCAGAGTCACTTACAACTACATCTCACCTGAAAGACAGAGCACAAAAAGATTAAGCGACTTGCTTAGAGTCACACCATGAGTCAGTGGCTGATGTGGGATTTGAACTGGGGACCTCTTGGTTACAAGCCCTTTTCTTTAAACATTGGACAACACAGCCTCCTTATCCAGAGTGACTTATAATTGTTACAAGATATCACATCATTTTTACATACAATTACCCATTTATACAGCTGCTGCTTTTTTGTTTAACTCAAGAAATTTAGGTAAACTACCTTGCTCAAGGGTACAGCAGCAGTGTCCCCCACCTGGGATTGAGCCCAAATTCTCTGGTCAAGAGTACAGAACACTAACCACTACTCCACACTGCTGCCTTATAATCGCAGCAGTTAAAAGTGTTTTGAAGAGTATGAAGCTTGTGATAAAAGACGTGTGCGGTTCACAGCTGATGGCCCTGGGATGCTTCATGAGGGTTGGAGCTCACAGCCATTAGGATGGGGCTAGGCATTTTGCGGTGTTATGTGAAAAAGATTTCTAGGCTGTTTTTGCTGATGGTTCAATGCTGTCCTCTGGTGGTACAATAAAGGAACTTAATTATTTTAACAAAACGATCAGTTTAATTTGTTGTTACTGCAGTTACAACATAAGATTATATATTGTAATAACTTGTTTGAAGAGATAGGAGATGACTGTATTTATTGTATGCATGTATGTATTTATAACAATGCTTTACTGAGCATTTGAGAATGTACAACAGTGAATGGAATAGAATACAATGGTGCTTACAGGTACCGTGCAAGTGCTGTGACAGTATACTTGGGAAGAAGAATACTGTAGGTTAGGAACATAAGAACAAGAACGTTTACAAACGAGAGGAGGCCATTCGGCCCAGCTTGCTTGTTTTGTTGTTAGTAGCTTATTGATCCCAGAATCTCATCAAGCAGCTTCTTGAAGGATTCCAGGGTGTCAGCTTCAATAACATTGCTGAGGAGTTGGTTGAAGACTCCCACAACTCTCTGTGTAAAAAGTGCCTCCTATTTTATGTTCTGAATGCCCCTTTATCTAATCTCCATTTGTGACCCCTGGTCCTTGTTTCTTTTTTCAAGTCGAAAAAGTCCCTTGGTACGATATTGTCAATACCTTTTAGAATTTTGAATGCTTGAATCAGATCGCTGCATAGTCTTCTTTCTTCAAGACTGAATAGATTCATTTCCTTTTGCCTGTCTGCATATGACATGCCTTTTAAACTCAGAATAATTCTGGTCACTCTTCTTTGCACTCTTTCTAGAGCAACGTGACCAGAACTGAACACAATATTCTAGATGAAGTCTTACTAATGCATTGTCAAGTTTTAACATTACTTCCATTGATTTAAATTCAACACTTTTCACTATACATATCCAAGCATTTTGTTGCCCTTTTTTATAAATTCCCCTCATTGTCTAGATGAAGACATTTCTGCGTCAACATAAACTCCTAGGTCTTTTTCATAGATTCCTTCTTCAATTTCAGTACCTCCCATACAAAATTTATAATGGACATTTTTACAATATTTATTATAGTTTCCATGAGTTTACATATAATAGAAGTCAGGCTTATTGGTCTGTGGAAGGTTAGTACAACTTACAAAGAACTGAAAAAAAACACCTTCGCGTATTATTTGTTATGATTTGTATAAGATAGTTTGTGATATAAAAAGAGCATTGTTTCATATTGGTACGACTGGTCCGTTGTCAGATTTTCACCTTCTGTTTACGGTCGCTAATCGGCACTATTGTCACAGTATCGAGTGACGTCAACAGCATTGTAATTTGAAAAGATCAATAAAGCTCCCTGGTTTCCGCCGGGCGCGGTGGCGCACGCCTGTAATCCCAGCTACCGGGAGGCTGAGGCTGGAGGATTGCTTGAGCTCAGGGGCTCTGTGCTGCAGTGGGCTATGCCGAGCGGGTGTCCGCACTAAGCTCGGTATCGATATGGTGCTCGCGGGGGAGCCCGGGACCACCAGGTCGTTTAAAGAGGGGTGAACCGGCCCAGGTCGGAAACGGAGCAGGTCAAAGCCCCCGTGCCGCTCAGTAGTGGGATCGCGCCCGTGAATAGACACGGCAGTGCAGCCTGAGTAATACAGTGGGACCCAGTCTTTTGCTGTATTTATGTTGTTTACATTATGCAAGCGTTTTGTAATAGATCATATTATCAGCCAACACAGTTCAAATAAAATAAAGCAAAAATGCTATCCGTCTTGCTTTACTATACGATTCGGTGCCTTTTATTTACAAATGAACCCCTACAGTATAATGTTTAAAATGATAATTGGACAGTACTTTTACTGTATGTACTGTAACACGTTTTTAAATTGGTCAGTTTGTGTCATGCCTTTATTTTTGCAGTATTAGATTTGACAGTACCTCTGTAAACCAGCACACTGTATGATCCGGCACAATGTTCCAGTCCCAAACGATACCGGATTAGACAGGTTTTACTGCATAACTGTCATAGATTTGAATATAGAAAGTCTACATGGACAAGCAAGCAGGTGTGACACATAGTAAGAGCTCGGTTGGCGGGTGTTTATGTACTGTTCACAAGTTGCTAAAGTGACTTTTATTATCGCAGCTTATTCAGTATTATATGGCAAGAGAAATCTCTGTGCCGGTCTCTATTTATTGAGATTCCAAATCCTAGTATCCTTAAATCCTTAAACTAAAAAACAATTGATGCAAATTCACTAGAGGCAGCATAAAGTATACCTCTCCATCGCTAGTATAAACCTTGTCTCGGATTGTATCCACTCAAAAGACGCATCTGCTTGTACTGTACACTCAATGTGCCCTGTAGTTATTAAAGCCTGCAGTAATATAGGCTAGATCAACAAAGTGTCTTTATACACCATCTAGTGCACAGCAGGGCATTGCCAGCAAAAATAAATGGAAATGTGTTTGTAAAGTGGCAGATCACTAGCCTTTATTATTATTAGTTTATTTAGCAGATGCCTTTATCCAATGCGACTTACAGAGACTAGGGTGTGTGAACTATGCATCAGCTGCAGAGTCACTTACAACTACATCTCACCTGAAAGACAGAGCACAAAAAGATTAAGCGACTTGCTTAGAGTCACACCATGAGTCAGTGGCTGATGTGGGATTTGAACTGGGGACCTCTTGGTTACAAGCCCTTTTCTTTAAACATTGGACAACACAGCCTCCTTATCCAGAGTGACTTATAATTGTTACAAGATATCACATCATTTTTACATACAATTACCCATTTATACAGCTGCTGCTTTTTTGTTTAACTCAAGAAATTTAGGTAAACTACCTTGCTCAAGGGTACAGCAGCAGTGTCCCCCACCTGGGATTGAGCCCAAATTCTCTGGTCAAGAGTACAGAACACTAACCACTACTCCACACTGCTGCCTTATAATCGCAGCAGTTAAAAGTGTTTTGAAGAGTATGAAGCTTGTGATAAAAGACGTGTGCGGTTCACAGCTGATGGCCCTGGGATGCTTCATGAGGGTTGGAGCTCACAGCCATTAGGATGGGGCTAGGCATTTTGCGGTGTTATGTGAAAAAGATTTCTAGGCTGTTTTTGCTGATGGTTCAATGCTGTCCTCTGGTGGTACAATAAAGGAACTTAATTATTTTAACAAAACGATCAGTTTAATTTGTTGTTACTGCAGTTACAACATAAGATTATATATTGTAATAACTTGTTTGAAGAGATAGGAGATGACTGTATTTATTGTATGCATGTATGTATTTATAACAATGCTTTACTGAGCATTTGAGAATGTACAACAGTGAATGGAATAGAATACAATGGTGCTTACAGGTACCGTGCAAGTGCTGTGACAGTATACTTGGGAAGAAGAATACTGTAGGTTAGGAACATAAGAACAAGAACGTTTACAAACGAGAGGAGGCCATTCGGCCCAGCTTGCTTGTTTTGTTGTTAGTAGCTTATTGATCCCAGAATCTCATCAAGCAGCTTCTTGAAGGATTCCAGGGTGTCAGCTTCAATAACATTGCTGAGGAGTTGGTTGAAGACTCCCACAACTCTCTGTGTAAAAAGTGCCTCCTATTTTATGTTCTGAATGCCCCTTTATCTAATCTCCATTTGTGACCCCTGGTCCTTGTTTCTTTTTTCAAGTCGAAAAAGTCCCTTGGTACGATATTGTCAATACCTTTTAGAATTTTGAATGCTTGAATCAGATCGCTGCATAGTCTTCTTTCTTCAAGACTGAATAGATTCATTTCCTTTTGCCTGTCTGCATATGACATGCCTTTTAAACTCAGAATAATTCTGGTCACTCTTCTTTGCACTCTTTCTAGAGCAACGTGACCAGAACTGAACACAATATTCTAGATGAAGTCTTACTAATGCATTGTCAAGTTTTAACATTACTTCCATTGATTTAAATTCAACACTTTTCACTATACATATCCAAGCATTTTGTTGCCCTTTTTTATAAATTCCCCTCATTGTCTAGATGAAGACATTTCTGCGTCAACATAAACTCCTAGGTCTTTTTCATAGATTCCTTCTTCAATTTCAGTACCTCCCATACAAAATTTATAATGGACATTTTTACAATATTTATTATAGTTTCCATGAGTTTACATATAATAGAAGTCAGGCTTATTGGTCTGTGGAAGGTTAGTACAACTTACAAAGAACTGAAAAAAAACACCTTCGCGTATTATTTGTTATGATTTGTATAAGATAGTTTGTGATATAAAAAGAGCATTGTTTCATATTGGTACGACTGGTCCGTTGTCAGATTTTCACCTTCTGTTTACGGTCGCTAATCGGCACTATTGTCACAGTATCGAGTGACGTCAACAGCATTGTAATTTGAAAAGATCAATAAAGCTCCTTGGTTTCCGCCGGGCGCGGTGGCGCACGCCTGTAATCCCAGCTACCGGGAGGCTGAGGCTGGAGGATTGCTTGAGCTCAGGGGCTCTGAGCTGCAGTGGGCTATGCCGAGCGGGTGTCCGCACTAAGCTCGGTATCGATATGGTGCTCGCGGGGGAGCCCGGGACCACCAGGTCGTTTAAAGAGGGGTGAACCGGCCCAGGTCGGAAACGGAGCAGGTCAAAGCCCCCGTGCCGCTCAGTAGTGGGATCGCGCCCGTGAATAGACACGGCAGTGCAGCCTGAGTAATACAGTGGGACCCAGTCTTTTGCTGTATTTGTGTTGTTTACATTATGCAAGCGTTTTGTAATAGATCATATTATCAGCCAACACAGTTCAAATAAAATAAAGCAAAAATGCTATCCGTCTTGCTTTACTATACGATTCGGTGCCTTTTATTTACAAATGAACCCCTACAGTATAATGTTTAAAATGATAATTGGACAGTACTTTTACTGTATGTACTGTAACACGTTTTTAAATTGGTCAGTTTGTGTCATGCCTTTATTTTTGCAGTATTAGATTTGACAGTACCTCTGTAAACCAGCACACTGTATGATCCGGCACAATGTTCCAGTCCCAAACGATACCGGATTAGACAGGTTTTACTGCATAACTGTCATAGATTTGAATATAGAAAGGCTACATGGACAAGCAAGCAGGTCTGACACATAGTAAGAGCTCGGTTGGCAGGTGTTTATGTACTGTTCACAAGTTGCTAAAGTGACTTTTATTATCGCAGCTTATTCAGTATTATATGGCAAGAGAAATCTCTGCGCCGGTCACTTTTATTGAGATTCCAAATCCTAGTATCCTTAAATCCTTGGCTCCTCTATAAAGAAACTGTGGCAGATCTAGCCTATGTTACATATATATATATATATATATATATATATATATATATATATATATATATATATATATATATATATAGGGAAGGGTAGAACTTTAGAGAAGCTCCTGAACTCAGGTGAATACACCTCAAGCTTATAAGATATGTGCGTTACAGACATTATGCACTGAAATATTATTCCTGAATGTGTCAATTACCGCAGTACCCAACCATTGCACAGTTGATTGTGATACAATCTGATTGGCGCTGTGGTAATAGCCTTGCATTTGTTGCTGCCACAGTACTGTTATTATAATAGTAACAGTTAAAAGTGTTTTGAAGGGTATGAAGCTTATTATAAAAGACGTGTTCGGTTCACGGCTGACGGCCCTGGGATGCTTCATGAGGGTTGGAGCTCACATCAAATAAGATGGGGCTAGGCAGTTTGCGGTGTTATGTGAAAAAGATTTCTAGGCTGTTTTTACTTATGGTTCAATGCTGCCCTCTGGTGGTACAATAAAGGAACATAATTATGATTCGGCCCAGCGTGCTTGTTTTGTTGTTAGTAGCTTATTGATCCCAGAATCTCATCAAGCAGCTTCTTGAAGGATCCCAGGGTGTCAGCTTCAATAACATTGCTGAGGAGTTGGTTGACGACTCCCACAACTCTCTGTGTAAAAAGTGCCTCCTATTTTATGTTCTGAATGCCCCTTTATCTAATCTCCATTTGTGACCCCTGGTCCTTTTTTCTTTTTTCAGGTCGAAAACGTCCCTTGGTACGATATTGTCCATACCTTTTAGAATTTTGAATGCTTGAATCAGATCGCTGCGTAGTCTTCTTTGTTCAAGACTGAATAGATTCTATTCCATTAGCCTGTCTGCATATGACATGCCTTTTAAACTCAGAATAATTCTGGTCACATCATTTTGTTGGCCTTTTTTATAGCTTCCCCTCATTGTCTAGATGAAGACATTTCTGAGTCAACATATACTCCTAGGTCTTTTTCATAGATTCCTTCTTCAATTTCATTACCTCCCATACAATATTTATAGTGGACATTTTTAGTGCCTGCGTGCAATACCTTACACTTTTCTCTATTAAATGTCATTTGCCATGTGTCTGCCCAGTTCTGAATGCTGTCTAGATCATTTTGAATGACCTTTGCTGCTGCAACGATGTTTGCCACTCCTCCTTTTTTTGTGTCGTCTGCAAATTGAACAAGTTTGCTTACTATACCAGAATCTAAATCATTAATGTAGATTAGGAAGAGCAGATGACCTAATACTGATCCCTGTGGTACACCACTGGTTACCTTGCTCCATTTTGAGGTTTCTCCTCTAATCAGTACTTTCTGTTTTCTACATGTTAACCACTCCCTAATCCATGTGCATGCATTTCCTTGAATCCCTATTGCGTTCAATTTGAGAAATAATCTTTTATGCGGCACTTTGTCAAAAGCTTTCAGGAAATCTGAATAAACCATGTCATATGCTTTGCAATTATCCATTGTCGGAGTTGCATCCTCAAAAAAATCAAGCAGGTCAGTTAGACACGATCTCCCTTTCCTAAAACCATGCTGACTATCTCCCAGGATACTGTTACCATATATGTAACTTTCCATTTTGGATCTTATTATAGTTTCCATGAGTTTACATATAACAGAAGTCAGGCTTATTGGTCTGTAGAAGGTTAGTACAATTTACAATGAATTGAAAAAAACACCTTCGCGTATTATTTGTTATGATTTCTATAAGATAGTTTGTGATATAAAAAGAGCATTGTTTCATATTGGTACGACTGGTCCACTGTCAGATTTTCACCTTCTGTTTACGGTCGCTAATCGGCACTATTGTCACAGTATCGAGTGTGACGTCAGCAGCATTGTAATTTGAAAAGATAAATAAAGCTCCTTGGTTTCCGCCGGGCGCGGTGGCGCACGCCTGTAATCCCAGCTACCGGGAGGCTGAGGCTGGAGGATTGCTTGAGCTCAGGGGCTCTGAGCTGCAGTGGGCTATGCCGAGCGGGTGTCCGCACTAAGCTCGGTATCGATATGGTGCTCGCGGTACCGATACCGGATTAGACAGGTTTTACTGCATAACTGTCATAGATTTGAATATAGAAAGGCTACATGGACAAGAAAGCAGGTCTGACACATAGTAAGAGCTCGGTTGGCAGGTGTTTATGTACTCTTCAGAAGTTGCTAAAGTGACTTTTATTATCGCAGCTTATTCAGTATTATAGGGCAAGAGAAATCTCTGCGCCGGTCTCTATTTATTGAGATTCCAAATCCTAGTATCCTTAAGTCCTTAAACTAAAAAACACTTGATGCAAATTCACTAGAGGCAGCATAAAGTATACCTCTTCATCGCTAGTATAAACCTTGTCTCGGATTGTATCCACTCAAAAGACGCATCTGCTTGTACTGTACACTCAATGAGCCCTGTAGTTATTAAAGCCTGCAGTAATATAGGCTAGGTCAACAAAGTGTCTTTATACACCATCTAGTGCACAGCAGGGCATTGACAGCAAAAATAAATGGAAATGTGTTTGTAAAGTGGCAGATCAGTAGCCTTTATTATTATTTGTTTATTTAGCAGATGCCTTTCTCCAATGCGACTTACAGAGACTAGGGTGTGTGAACTATGCATCAGCTGCAGAGTCACTTACAACAACATCTCACCTGAAAGACAGAGCACAAAAAGATTAAACGACTTGCTTAGAGTCACACCATGAGTCAGTGGCTGATGTGGGAATTGAACTGGGGACCTCTTGCTTACACGCCCTTTTCTTTAAACATTGGACCACACAGCCTCCTTATCCAGAGTGACTTATAATTGTTACAAGATATCACATAATTTTTACATACAATTACCCATTTATACAGCTGCTGCTTTTTTTTAACTCAAGCAATTTAGGTAAACTACCTTGCTCAAGTGTACAGCAGCAGTGTCCCCCACCTGGGATTGAGCCCAAATCCTCCGGTCAAGAGTACAGAACCCTAACCACTACTCCACACTGCTGCCTTATAATCGCAGCAGTTAAAAGTGTTTTGAAGAGTATGAAGCTTGTGATAAAAGACATGTGCGGTTCACAGCTGATGGCCCTGGGATGCTTCATGAGGGTTGGAGCTCACAGCCATTAGGATGGGGCTAGGCAGTTTGCGGTGTTATGTGAAAAAGATTTCTAGGCTGTTTTTGCTGATGGTTCAATGCTGCCCTCTGGTGGTACAATAAAGGAACTTAATTATGATAATAAAACGATCAGTCTAATTTGTTGTTACTGCAGCTAGAACATGAGATTATATATTGTAATAACTTCTTTGAAGAGAAAGGAGATGACTGTATTTATTGTATCCATGTATGTATTTCTAACAATGCTTTACTGAGCATTTGAGAATGTACAACAGTGAATGGAATAGAATACAATGGTGCTTACAGGTACCTTGCAAGTGCTGTGACAGTATACTTGGGAAAGAAGAATACTGTAGGTTAGGAACATAAGAACAAGAACGTTTACAAACGAGAGGAAGCCATTCGGCCAGCGTGCTTGTTTTCTTGTTAGTAGCTTATTGATCCCAGAATCTCATCAAGCAGCTTCTTGAAGGATCCCAGGGTGTCAGCTCAATAACATTGCTGAGGAGTTGGTTGAAGACTCCCACAACTCTCTGTGTAAAAAGTGCCTCCTATTTTATGTTCTGAATGCCCCTTTATCTAATCTCCATTTGTGACCCCTGGTCCTTGTTTCTTTTTTCAGGTCGAAAAAGTCCCTTGGTACGATATTGTCCATACCTTTTAGATTTTTGAATGCTTGAATCAGATCGCTGCATAGTCGTCTTTGTTCAAGATTGAATAGATTCAATTCCTTTAGCCTGTCTGCATATGACATGCCTTTTAAACTCAGAATAATTCTGGTCACTCTTCTTTGCACTCTTTCTAGAGCAACGTGACCAGAACTGAACACAATATTCTAGATGAAGTCTTACTAATGCATTGTAAAGTTTTAACATTACTTCCCTTGATTTAAATTCAACACTTTTCACTATATATATCCAAGCATTTTGTTACCCTTTTTTATAACTTCCCCTCATTGTCAAGATGAAGACATTTCTGAGTCAACATAAACTCCGAGGTCATTTTCATAGATTCCTTCTTCAATTTCAGTACCTC
Source organism: Acipenser ruthenus (assembly GCF_902713425.1). Classification (NCBI taxonomy): domain Eukaryota; kingdom Metazoa; phylum Chordata; class Actinopteri; order Acipenseriformes; family Acipenseridae; genus Acipenser; species Acipenser ruthenus. The sequence continues at coordinate 5,187,454 of NC_081234.1, read as the reverse complement.
CCATACAAAATATATAATGGACATTTTTACAATATTTATTATAGTTTCCATGAGTTTACATATAATAGAAGTCAGGCTTATTGGTCTGTGGAAGGTTAGTACAAATTACAAAGAACTGAAAAAAACACCTTCGCGTATTATTTGTTATGATTTCTATAAGATAGTTTGTGATATAAAAAGAGCATTGTTTCATATTGGTAGGACTGGTCCATTGTCAGATTTCACCTTCTGTTTACGGTCGCTAATCGGCACTATTGTCACAGTATCGAGTGTGACGTCAACAGCATTGTATTTTGAAAAGATAAATAAAGCTCCTTGGTTTCCGCCGGGCGCGGTGGCGCACGCCTGTAATCCCAGCTACCGGGAGGCTGAGGCTGGAGGATTGCTTGAGCTCAGGGGCTCTGAGCTGCAGTGGGCTATGCCGAGCGGGTGTCCGCACTAAGCTCGGTATCGATATGGTGCTCGCGGGGGAGCCCGGGACCACCAGGTCGCTTAAAGAGGGGTGAACCGGCCCAGGTCGGAAACGGAGCAGGTCAAAGCCCCCGTGCCGCTCAGTAGTGGGATCGCGCCCGTGAATAGACACGGCAGTGCAGCCTGAGTAATACAGTGGGACCCAGTCTTTTGCTGTATTTATGTTGTTTACATTATGCAAGCGTTTTGTAATATATCATATTATCAGCAACAAAGTGTCTTTATACACCATCTAGTGCACAGCAGGGCATTGCCAGCAAAAATAAATGGAAATGTGTTTGTAAAGTGGCAGACCACTAGCCCTTATTATTATTAGTTTATTTAGCAGATGCCTTTATCCAATGCGACTTACAGAGACTAGTGTATGTGAACTATGCATCAGCTGCAGAGTCACTTACAACTACATCTCACCTGAAAGACAGAGCACAAAAAGATTAAGCGACTTGCTTAGAGTCACACCATGAGTCAGTGGCTGATGTGGGATTTGAACTGGGGACCTCTTGGTTACAAGCCCTTTTCTTTAAACAATGGACCACACAGCCTCCTTATCCAGAGTGACTTATAATTGTTACAAGATATCACATAATTTTTACATACAATTACCCATTTATACAGCTGCTGCTTTTTTGTTTAACTCAAGCAATTTTGGTAATCTGCCTTGCTCAAGGGTACAGCAGCAGTGTCCCCCACCTGGGATTGAGCCCAAATCCTCCGGTCAAGAGTACAGAACCCTAACCACTACTCCACACTGCTGCCTTATAATTGCAGCAGTTAAAAGTGTTTTGAAGAGTATGAAGCTTGTGATAAAAGACGTGTGCGGTTCACAGCTGATGGCCCTGGGATTCTTCATGAGGGTTGGAGCTCACAGCCATTAGGATGGGGCTAGGCATTTTGCGGTGTTATGTGAAAAAGATTTCTAGGCTGTTTTTGCTGATGGTTCAATGCTGCCCTCTGGTGGTACAATAAAGGAACGTAATTATTTTAACAAAACGATCAGTTTAATTTGTTGTTACTGCAGCTACAACATGAGATTATATATTGTAATAACTTGTTTGAAGAGATAGGAGATGACTGTATTTATTGTATGCATGTATGTATTTATAACAATGCTTTACTGAGCATTTGAGAATGTACAACAGTGAATGGAATAGAATACAATGGTGCTTACAGGTACCGTGCAAGTGCTGTGACAGTATACTTGGGAAAGAAGAATACTGTAGGTTAAGAACATAAGAACAAGAACGTTTACAAACGAGAGGAGGCCATTCGGCCCAGCGTGCTTGTTTTGTTGTTAGTAGCTTATTGATCCCAGAATCTCATCAAGCAGCTTCTTGAAGGATCCCAGGGTGTCAGCTTCAATAACATTACTGGGGAGTTGGTTCCAGACTCCCACAACTCTCTGTGTAAAAAAGTGCCTCCTATTTTATGATCTGGATGCCCCTTTATCTAATCTCCATTTGTGGCCCCTGGTCCTTGTTTCTTTTTTCAGATCGGAAAAGTCCCTTGGTTCGATATTGTCAATACCTTTTAGAATTTTGAATGCTTGAATCAGATCGCTGCATAGTCTTCTTTGTTCAAGACTGAATAGATTAAATTCCTTTAGCCTGTCTGCATATGACACGCCGTTTAAACTCAGAATAATTCTGGTCACTCTTCTTTGCACTCTTTCTAGAGCAACGTGACCAGAACTGAACACAATATTCTAGATGAAGTCTCACTAATCCATTGTAAAGTTTTAACATTACTTCCCTTGATTTAAATTCAACACTTTTCACTATAATATCAAAGCATTTTGTTGCCCTTTTTTATAGCTTCCCCTCATTATCTAGATGAAGACATTTCTGAGTCAACATAAACTCCTAGGTCTTTTTCATAGAGTGCCGTTAAAAAGTATTTGGCCCCTGTCTGATTTTCTGCATTTTTGCATATTTTTGACACTGAATGTTATCAGATCTTCATCCAAAGCCTAATATTAGATAAAAGGGACCCTGAGTGAACAAATAACATAAAAATTTGATACATATTTCATTTATTTATTAAGAAAGTTATGCAACACCCAATGCCTCCGTGTGAAAAAGTAATCGCCCCCTTAGACTCAATAACTGGTTACGCCACCTTTAGCAGCAATAACTGCAACCAAACGCTTCCTGTAGTTATTGATTAGTCTCTCACAGCGCCGCTGAGGAATTTTGGCCCACTCCTACATGCATAACTGCTTCAACTCAGTGACATTTGTGGGTTTTCGAGCATGAACTGCTCATTTCAGGTCCTGCCACAACATCTCAATGGGGTTTAGGTCTGGACTTTGACTAGGCCATTTCAAAACTTTAAATTTCTTGTTCTTCAACCATTCTGATGTAGACTTGCTTGTGTGTTTCGGATCATTGTCTTCCTGCATGACCCAGTTGCGTTTCAGCTTCAGCTCACGGACGGATGGCCTGACATTCTCCTGTAGAATTCTCTGATACAGAGCAGAATTCATGGTTCCTTCAATGATGGCAAGGCGTCCAGGTCCTGATGCAGCAAAACATCCTCAAACCATGACACTACCACCACCATGCTTGACCGTTGGTATGAGGTTCTTACTGTGGAATGCAGTGATTGGTTTTCGCCAGACATAACGGGGCCCATGTCGGCCAAAAAGTTCCACTTTTGACTCATCTCTCCATAGAACATTGTTCCAGAACTCTTGAGGATCATCCAGGTGCTTTTTGGCAAACTTGAGACGAGCATTCATGTTCTTCTTAGTGAGCAATGGTTTCCGCCTTGCTACTCTGCCATGAATCCCATTTTTGCCCAATGTCTTTCTGATGGTGGATTCATGTACACTGACCTTAGCCGAGGCAAAAGAGGCCTGCAGATCCTTGGATGTTGTTCTAGGGTTCTTTGTGACTTCCTGGACGATTTTACGCCTTGCTGTTGGAGAGATTTTGGCAGGACGGCCACTCCTGGGAAGATTCACTACTGTCCCAAACTTTCTCCATTTGGACAATATGGCTCTGACTGTGGTTCGGTGGAGCCCCAGAGCCTTACAAATTGCTTTGTAACCCTTTCCAGACTGACAGGCATCAACCATTTTTTTCCCGGAGGTCTTCAGGAACTTCTTTTGTTCGTGGCATGATGTGCCTCTAGAACCTGTGTGCTGACAACTTCACTCTGATGGTAAGGGCCAAAGTTAGTCAGATTTCTAGTGGGCAGGGCTGGTCCAAATCAGGCCTGGTTGTTAACCAAAGTACTCAAACAGCTGACCCTAATTATCCCTTTAATTGAGTTGAGTTAACTAGGGGGGGCAATAACTTTTTCACACCTGAAGATTGCATGTTTGATTACCTTGCACACCAAACAAATGAAAGAAGCACCAAACTTTGGTGTCATTTTTTCTCTCAGACTCTATATATACTACAACCCACAAAAAAATCTGACCAAATACAACGTGAAAAATGTGCAAAAATGCAGAAAATCAGACAGGGGGCAAATACTTTTTCATGGCACTATAGATTCCTTCTTCAATTTCAGTACCTCCCATACAATATTTATAGTGGACATTTTTATTGCCTGCGTGCAGTACCTTACACTTTTTTCTATTAAATGTCATTTGCCATCTGTCTGCCTAGTTCTGAATGCTGTCTAGATCAGTTTGCTTACTATACCATAATCTAAGTCATTAATGTAGATTAGGAAGAGCAGATGACCTAATACTGATCTCTGTGGTACACCACTGGTTACCTCGCTCCATTTTTGAGGTTTCTCCTCTAATCAGTACTTTCTGTTTTCTACATGTTAACCACTCCCTAATCCATGTGCATGCATTTCCCTGAATCCCTGTTGCGTTCAATTTGAGAAGTAATCTTTTATGCAGCACTTTGTCAAAAGCTTTCTGGAAATCTGAATAAACCATGTCATATGCTTTGCAATTATCCATTGTCGGTGTTGCATCCTCAAAAAAATCAAGCAGGTCAGTTAGACACGATCTCCCTTTCCTAAAACCATGCTGACTGTCTCCCAGGATACTGTTACCATATAGGTAATTTTCCATTTTGGATCTTATTATAGTTTCCATGAGTTTACATATAACAGAAGTAAGACTTATTGGTCTGTAGAAGGTTAGTACAATTTACAATGAATTGAAAAAAAACACCTTCGCGTATTATTTGTTATGATTTCTTTAAGATAGTTTGTGATATAAAAAGAGGATTGTTTCATATTGGTACAACTGGTCCATTGTCAGATTTTCACCTTCTGTTTACGGTCGCTAATCGGCACTATTGTCACAGTATCGAGTGTGACGTCAGCAGCATTGTCATTTGAAAAGATAAATAAAGCTCCTTGGTTTCCGCCGGGCGCGGTGGCGCACGCCTGTAATCCCAGCTACCGGGAGGCTGAGGCTGGAGGATTGCTTGAGCTCAGGGGCTCTGAGCTGCAGTGGGCTATGCCGAGCGGGTGTCTGCACTAAGCTCGGTATCGATATGGTGCTCGCGGGGGAGCCTGGGACCACCAGGTCGCTTAAAGAGGGGTGAACCGGCCCAGGTTGGAAACGGAGCAGGTCAAAGCCCCCGTGCCGCTCAGTAGTGGGATCGCGCCCGTGAATAGACACGGCAGTGCAGCCTGAGTAATACAGTGGGACCCAGTCTTTTGCTGTATTTATGTTGTTTACATTATGCAAGCGTTTTGTAATATATCATATTATCAGCCAACACAGTTCAAATAAAATAAAGCAAAAATGCTATCCGTCTTGCTTTACTATAAAATTCGGTGCCTTTTATTTCCAAATGAACCCCTACAGTATAATGTTTAAAATGATAATTGGACAGTACTTTTACTGTATGTACTGTAACACGTTTTTAAATTGGTCAGTTTGTGTCATGCCTTTATTTTTGCAGTAATAGATTTGACAGTACCTCTGTAAACCAGCACACTGTATGATCCGGCACAATGTTCCAGTCCCAAAAGATACCGGATTAGACAGGTTTTACTGCATAACTGTCATAGATTTGAATATAGAAAGGCTACATGGACAAGCAAGCAGGTCTGACACATAGTAAAAGCGCGGTTGGCAGGTGTTTATGTACTGTTCACAAGTTACTAAAGTGACTTGTATAATCGCAGCTTATTCAGTATTATATGGAAAGAGAAATCTCTGCGCCGGTCACTTTTATTGAGATTCCAAATCCTAGTATCCTTAAATCCTTGGCTCCTCTATAAAGAAACTGTGGCAGATCTAGCCGATGTTACATATATATATATATATATATATATATATATATATATATATATATATATATATATAGGGAAGGGTAGAACTTAAGAGACGCTCCTGAACTCAGGTGAATACACCTCAAGCTTATAAGATATGTGCGTTACAGACATTATGCACTGAAATATTATTCCTGAATGTGTCACTTACCGCAGTACCCAACCATTGCACAGTTGATTGTGATACAATCTGATTGCCGCTGTGGTAATAGCCTTGCATTTGTTGCTGCCACAGTACTGTTATTATAATAGTAGCAGTTAAAAGTGTTTTTAAGGGTATGAAGCTTGTGATAAAAGACGTGTTCGGTTCACAGCTGACGGCCCTGGGATGCTTCATGAGGGTTGGAGCTCACAGCCAATAGGATGGGGCTAGGCAGTTTGCGGTGTTATGTGAAAAAGATTTCTAGGCTGTTTTTACTTATGGTTCAATGCTGCCCTCTGGTGGTACAATAAAAGAACTTAATTATGATAACAAAACGATCAGTTTAATTTGTTGTTACTGCAGCTAGAACATGAGATTATATATTGTAATAACTTCTTTGAAGAGAAAGGAGATGACTGTATTTATTGTATGCATGTATGTATTTATAACAATGCTTTACTGAGCATTTGAGAATGTACAGCAGTGAATGGAATAGAATACAATGGTGCTTACAGGTACCGTGCAAGTGCTGTGACAGTATACTTGGGAAAGAAGAATACTGTAGGTTAGGAACATAAGAACAAGAACGTTTACAAACGAGAGGAAGCCATTCGGCCCAGCGTGCTTGTTTTGTTGTTAGTAGCTTATTGATCCCAGAATCTCATCAAGCAGCTTCTTGAAGGATCCCAGGGTGTCAGCTTCAATAACATTGCTGGGGAGTTGGTTCCAGACTCCCACAACTCTCTGTGTAAAAAAGTGCCTCTTATTTTATGTTCTGAATGCCCCTTTATCTAAATCTCCATTTGTGACCCCTGGTCCTTGTTTCTTTTTTCAGGTCGGAAAAGTCCCTTGGTTCAATATTGTCAATACCTTTTAGAATTTTGAATGCTTGAATCAGATCGCTACATAGTCTTCTTTGTTCAAGACTGAATAGATTCAATTCCTTTAGCCTGTCTGCATATGACATGCCTTTTAAACTCAGAATAATTCTGGTCACAGCATTTTGTTGGCCTTTTTTATAGCTTTCCCCTCATTGTCTAGATGAAGACATTTCTGAGTCAACATTATTATTATTATTTATTTCTTAGCAGACGCCCTTATCCAGGGCGACTTACAATCGCAAGCAAATACATTCAAGTGTTACAATACAAGTCATACAATAAGAGCAAGAAATACAATTTTTTTTTTTCAAGTGTGACAAACCACAATTCAATAATACAGCAGATAATAGTGAAAGTTACATCAGGATATGATTAAATAGCGATAGTTACATCAGGATATGATTAAGTGCAAAATACTACAGGTTAAACACTTGGCAGATTACAATATTCTGAAGTACAGGATTAAATGTAGTAAAATAGGGGGCAGATAAGAGCAACATAAAGCATATTTAAATGAAGGGTGATAGTGTCCCAGGATACAACAGAGGAGTTCTACAGGTGCTTTTTGAAGAGGTGAGTCTTAAGGAGGCGCCGGAATGTGGTCAGGGACTGGGCAGTCCTGACATCTGTAGGAAGGTCATTCCACCACTGCGGAGCAAGGGTGGAGAAGGAGCGGGCTCGGGAGGCAGGGGAGCGTAGCGGAGGTAGAGCCAGTCTTCTAGTGCAGGCGGAGCGGAGAGGTCGAGTGGGGGTGTAGGGAGAGATGAGAGTCTGGAGGTAGCTGAGTGCAGTCTGGTCAAGGCATCTGTAGGCTAGTACAAGAGTCTTGAACTGGATGCGAGCGGTGATCGGGAGCCAGTGGAGTGAGCGGAGTAGTGGAGTAGCGTGGGCAAAGCGAGGCAGAGAGAACACCAGGCGGGCAGCAGAGTTCTGGATGAGCTGGAGCGGACGGGTGGCGGACGCAGGGAGGCCAGCCAGGAGGGAGTTGCAGTAGTCGAGGCGGGAGAGTACCAGGGCCTGGACCAGGAGCTGGGTAGCATAGTTGGTGAGGAACATAAACTCCTAGGTCGTTTTCATAGATTCCTTCTTCAATTTCAGTACCTCCCATACATGATTTCCAGTCCACGAGAGTAGATGTTAAAACTTCATGCTGATTTGAACTCAGCTCTTGCCAAGATAAGCACCAACTAAGACATAGCTTTACAGTAAACTAATGTGATCCATAGGTGTCTCCATCCATTTGCGCTTCCTTCCATATGATGATGTAGATATCCTTCTGTCTGGTGTTGATGGCTGAAGTGTAATGCTGGCTCCAGGGATCAGCTTATTTTGCCTCCCTAGTGCATCAGCACACACAGCGGCTGCGATGCTGGCTCCGGGGATCAACCACGGTGCGGTCTCCCCAGCGCATCAGCATGACAACCGTCTGGATTGAGCTAAGTAGGGTACATCTCTGGGGTCTTCAAGTGGGCACCTTCCATCCTCGTTGTTTCGTCGACTAGCTCACGACACCTCAATAGCGCTTGACGGTGATTCTGGCGTCCCAGAATCACCCCCCTCCGTCCCCCACTCAACTCAGCCCAGCTTACTTACCTGTACATCAGCGTTTCTTTCTTTCTATTGTGCTTGAGATCCCCAGCAAGAATCTTTCCGTCTCAACCACAGCCAGTTGCTGCTCCTCTCTGCTGCTTCAGATAAGTTCTTTACTGTGCGACGCAACTCTTGGCCACTGAATCCGGCGTCTCTGAGAAACCGGGTTGTAGAGTCTGCCACAAATCCTCGACAACCCACCTCCACTGGGTAAACCCGGACTCTCCATCCTCGCTGTTCCGCTTCAGTGGCTAGTTGAGCATACCGCAGTTTCTTCCTCTCATACACCTCATCTACAACATCCTCCCATGGCACTGTTAACTCTACCAGGGGAACAAGGCGTGCTGATCCAGACCACAAGACAATATCTGGTCGAAGGTTAGTGGTGGCAATCTCAGGTGGAAAAATAAGCCGTTGACCAACATCTGCCAGCATTTTCCAGTCTCTAGCAGCTTCCAGTTGTCCTGGGCAAGGACTGGCTTTAACACCTTTTCATGGTGGTTGCTCGCCAGAATCTCATCAAGCAGCTTCTTGAAGGATCCCAGGGTGTCAGCTTCAATAACATTGCTGAGGAGTTGGTTGAAGACTCCCACAACTCTCTGTGTAAAAAATGCCTCCTATTTTATTTTCTGAATGCTCCTTTATCTAATCTCCATTTGTGACCCCTGGTCCTTGTTTCTTTTTTCAGGTCGAAAAAGTCCCTTGGTACGATATTGTCCATACCTTTTAGAATTTTGAATGCTTGAATCAGATCACCATGTAGTCTTCTTTGTTCAAGACTGAATAGATTTAATTCCATTAGCCTGTCTGCATATGACATGCCTTTTAAACTCAGAATAATTCTGGTCACTCTTCTTTGCACTCTTTCTAGAGCAACGTGACCAGAACTGAACACAATATTCTAGATGAAGTCTTACTAATGCATTGTAAAGTTTTAACATTACTTCACTTGATTTAAATTCAACACTTTTCACTATATATATCCAAGCATTTTGTTGCCCTTTTTTATAACTTCCCCTCATTGTCTAGATGAAGACATTTCTGAGTCAACATAAACTCCTAGGTCTTTTTCATTGATTCCTTCTTCAATTTCAGTACCTCCCATACAAAATTTATAATGGACATTTTTACAATATTTATTATAGTTTCCATGAGTTTACATATAATAGAAGTCAGGCTTATTGGTCTGTAGAAGGTTAGTACAACTTACAAAGAACTGAAAAAAAACACCTTCGCGTAGTATTTGTTATGATTTCTATAAGATAGTTTGTGATATAAAAAGAGCATTGTTTCATATTGGTACGACTGGTCCATTGTCAGATTTTCACCTTCTGTTTACGGTCGCTAATCGGCACTATTGTCACAGTATCGAGTGTGACGTCAGCAGCATTGTATTTTGAAAAGATAAATAAAGCTCCTTGGTTTCCGCCGGGCGCGGTGGCGCACGCCTGTAATCCCAGCTACCGGGAGGCTGAGGCTGGAGGATTGCTTGAGCTCAGGGGCTCTGAGCTGCAGTGGGCTATGCCGAGCGGGTGTCCGCACTAAGCTCGGTATCGATATGGTGCTCGCGGGGGAGCCCGGGACCACCAGGTCGCTTAAAGAGGGGTGAACCGGCCCAGGTCGGAAACGGAGCAGGTCAAAGCCCCCGTGCCGCTCAGTAGTGGGATCGCGCCCGTGAATAGACACGGCAGTGCAGCCTGAGTAATACAGTGGGACCCAGTCTTTTGCTGTATTTATGTTGTTTACATTATGCAAGCGTTTTGTAATAGATCATATTATCAGCCAACACAGTTCAAATAAAATAAAGCAAAAATGCTATCCGTCTTGCTTTACTATAAGATTCGGTGCCTTTTATTTACAAATGAACCCCTACAGTATAATGTTTAAAATGATAATTGGACAGTACTTTTACTGTATGTACTGTAACACGTTTTTAAATTGGTCAGTTTGTGTCATGCCTTTATTTTTGCAGTATTAGATTTGACAGTACCTCTGTAAACCAGCACACTGTATGATCTGGCACAATGTTCCAGTCCCAAACGATACCGGATTAGACAGGTTTTACTGCATAACTGTCATAGATTTGAATATAGAAAGTCTACATGGACAAGCAAGCAGGTCTGACACATAGTAAGAGCTCGGTTGGCAGGTGTTTATGTACTGTTCACAAGTTACTAAAGTGACTTTTATAATCGCAGCTTATTCAGTATTATATGGCAAGAGAAATCTCTGCGCCGGTCACTTTTATTGAGATTCCAAATCCTAGTATCCTTAAATCCTTGGCTCCTCTATAAAGAAACTGTGGCAGATCTAGCCTATGTTACATATATATATATATATATATATTGTAGCGGCGGGCTATAAAAACGGGGGCTAATCACATAGTTAGACACCTTGCATTGTGTAGTATAGTGGGCATAGTGCCAATTGTGTACAGCTGGGATTGGGGGGAAGTATAGTTGTCAGGGATTGGGGGGTTAGTATGCTAATTAGGGACAACTTTAGTTGGCCAATGATCAAGCCTGGTTGGGCTATATTAGGGGGCTCAGCGCCGATGTTCTGGTTCTGTTCTGTTTCATTGATTTGGTGATTGCATTGATAAAGAGCAATAAACGGTACCTTTGGGTGCGTTTCAACTCAGCAAACAGTGTCTGCCTGCTTATTTCGCCGCCGTCGCTGCTGAATTAACCTCCCGCTTGGAACCCACAGCACGCTCGACGTTACACTGGTGTCAGATCAGACAAGCGTGATCGGGAAATGGATCCAACAGAGGCAGAAAGAAACCACCCGGGTGAACGGTCGCCCCAGCTCGGAGCGGCCGTCGGGAACAGAGAATGGGCTGTGGCTTGGCTTAAGGCAACACCAATAATTAAAGCGCTCTGGAGGGGTGAAGAAAAGACGCAGCGGATTGAACAGAATCTCCGGGGGAGAGAGAAGGAGCAGGAAGATGAGGTCTATGAGGAAGCACAGAGCGGCGAAATCGACTCTACAACGCTGCTTGATATCCAGCCTGACAGTCAGAGAGATAGACGGCCAAGCAGCAGAACTCCGCCCCGAGAAAACGTCATGCTGGAACCGGGAACTCCCTTGCTGCCTACCCCGCAGCGCTTCACTCTCACGGGGGAGAGAAACCTTCCCCGGCGGCCGATTAAGAGCGATTTGGAAACGACAGCTACAAGCGAAGCCAGCCTGCTAATGGAAAACATGAGGCTGACAGCCCCTGCAGACGCAGAGCGACCATTACGTCATGCAGAGAGAGACCAGACACTACGGAGCACAGTTAGAGCGAGAGAGGGGACGTACAGTAACGAGACACGCTCCCTGCACGGAGGAGAGGAATCCAGGCTGCAGTTACAGATGGAGGGGCGTGGTCCACAACCTGTCTCGCTTCCTCAACCACCTGCTCCTTTGCATGGACCAGTCCCAAAGCTTCCACGGTACAACGGGGTCATGTCTTTGGAAGCCTTTCTGACCCAGTTTGAATTAGTGGCTGAAGATTATGCCTGGTCCCAGCGCAAGAAGGCTTCCTGCCTGTCTCAGTCACTGGAGGGTGCTGCAGCAGAGGTATTGCTGGATCTCGGGCCAGAAGAGAGAGTGAATTATACCTCCCTGGTTGATGCTCTGAAGTGCCGCTTTGGAGACAGCGAATCACCGTACCGCCTACAGGATCAACTTCGGGGTAGATGCAGAGCTAGAGGAGAAAAGCTAGGAGCCCTGGCAGCTGACATCGCTCGCCTCTCCTGTAAAGCATACCGTGACGAGCCCACCAGCTTTAGCCAGAGGATCGCTTTGGACACCTTCCTCCGCAGCCTACAACCCCCAGAGCTGCGTCACCAGGTCCGCCTGAAGAGGCCCAGCACACTAAAAGAAGCCCTTGGATATGCACAATCCATTGAAGAGGTGTTACTGGATGAAGAGCCACTACCACGCCACCTTACTTCCAAGCCAGTCCGATTGGTGGAGCATATGTGGAGAGACACTGAAGGCACTGACAGCGAACCAGAGTACAAAGTGAGAGCGGCTACTACCAACCCTCGACGAGTGAGAGAGAGAATCTGCTGGAGGTGCGGACAGCCTGGGCACCTCATCGCTGACTGTCGCCAACGAGAGCCCAAGGGAAAAGGGGTGACGGAACTGTCGGGAAACGGGAACGGGTCCATGTAGGGGGGGAAACATGGGCCCAACAGTTGAACCCAACCGCAGCCGAATTCGACTCAAGCCAACCCCGTGTGGTGGGCCGCACTGGTGACGGGGCCTTCCTGCGTGCTCCTGTCCTCATTGAGGGGGTCCCCTGCATGGCCCTCATCGACACCGGCTCCTCCATCACTGTCGTTCGTCCTGATGTCCTTCACCAAGCAGTAGGAGACTGGAGAAACAGAGTCAGACCAACACCGGTTCAACTGAAAACGGTCACCGGAGAGCAAGCACCCATGGAAGGTAGGGGCCAACTGAGGGTCACATACGCCGGATGGACCTTCCGCCACGAAGTTTGGCTCGCCGCAGTGCAAGACTGCTGTATCCTCGGGTTGGATTTCCTGAGGAGGGCCGGTATCTCCCTTGATCTTCGCCATGGGCACATCACCACCTTTGCCGAGCCTGGCCTGGCACTGCCAGCCTTAGGGGAGTCGACCAAGTCTAGGGGGGTGGCGTGTTATGCACAGACAGCCCTACAGTCGATATCAGCTGCTGCTGAAGTCCTTCCTCCAGAGCCCCCTTGCTCACGGGGCACAGCGGCTTGGCCTTCTCCAGTCCCCTGCTCTACACGGGAAGGGTTGCCCCCAACCCCACAGCACTTCCAGGCCACCGTTACAACAAACATCACCCCTCCACCAAAGCCCTCACCTGCCTCAGTTATGTCCCAGGAGACTGGCATGAAACTGCGATCTACCACCCCGTCTGAGACAAAAATGGCAGTGGAAGCAGTCTGGCGCCGTAGCTGTGAGGGGCTTTGCCCGGAGCAGCAGGACCAGTTGGGGGAGCTGCTGGCCAAGTTCCCCAACTGCTTCGCCACCAAGCCTGAAGAAACCGGCCGCACGCATGTTATCCAGCATTCCATTAACACCGGTGGGTCCCCCCCGATTAGGCAGCGCCCCCGCCGACTTCCACTTGCCAAACAGGGAGTAGCTGAGAAGATTATCCGGGAGATGAGAGAGGCTAACATTATAGAACCATCAGACAGTCCATGGGCCTCTCCAGTCGTTCTCGTTCCCAAGAAGAGTGGAGAGATGCGGTTTTGTGTGGACTACCGCCGCCTCAATGAGGTTACGAGGAAAGACTCCTACCCCCTGCCTCGGATAGATGAGTCACTGGACCTGGTCGCTGGGTCCTCCTGGTTTAGCTCTTTGGACCTCCGCAGTGGGTACTGGCAAGTCGAGCTCTCCCCGGACGCTCGTTCAAAAACTGCCTTTTCAACTGGCAGGGGCTTGTGGCAGTTCCAAGTTATGCCGTTCGGGCTGTGCAATGCCCCTGCCACGTTTGAGCGTCTGATGGAGAGGGTACTGGCCGGCATTCCCCCTCAAGTGTGCCTGGTTTATCTTGATGACCTGCTAGTGCACGGCCCCACCTTCGAGCAGGCAATGGAAAACTTGAGGACCGTGTTGCAGCGACTGGAGATGGCCGGACTTAAGCTGCACCCGGACAAGTGCCGCTTTATGCAGCAGGAGGTCTACTTCCTGGGGTACATTGTGGGGCAGGATGGAATTAAGACTGACCCCTCAAAAATCAACGCGGTGAGGCAGTGGGCCAGGCCGGCTAACCAACGCCAGCTGCGAGGGTTCATTGGGCTTGCCTCCTACTACCGCCGATTTGTTCCCCGGTTTGGCCACATCGCGTTCCCTCTCCACCGACTCTTGAGGAAGAACCAGACCTTTGACTGGGACGAGGCCTGTGAAGAAGCTTTCACCACCCTGAAAGAAGCACTGATCCAGGCGCCTGTTCTTATGTTGCCACGGCCAGATCTCCCCTTTGTGCTAGACACGGATGCCAGCGACCGAGGTCTCGGCGCAGTGCTCTCCCAGAAGTGGCCAGATGGAGAACACGTGGTTGCATATTACAGCCACGCCCTCAGCAAACAGGAGCGGAGATACTGTGTAACTCGCAGAGAGCTACTTGCTGTGGTAGTGGCTGTCAAACAGTTCCGGCCCTACCTGTGTGGAAGGCACTTCCTTCTGCGGACCGACCATGCTTCACTCCAGTGGCTAGTCAACTTTAAGGAGCCCGAAGGGCAGCTAGCCCGCTGGTTAGAACAGCTGCAAGAGTTTGATTTCACCATCCAGCATAGGGCTGGAGAGAAGCACTCTAACGCTGACGCAATGTCCAGGCGCCCCTGCTTGCCAGACGACTGCGCCTACTGCCTGAAGAGGGAACAGCAGACAGAGGAGCAAGAGGGGTCAAAGGAGCTGTACCATGTGGGAGCCCGAGCAGAGGGTGTTGGACAGACGAGGGAGTGCGGGGAGATCCGTGTTGTGCCTGCAACTGAGTGGCGAGCGCAGCAGGAGAGAGACCAGGATCTAGCACCAGTCTTCCAGTGGCTGGCGGAGAACCAACGGCCGGTCTGGGAGGATGTAGCTGCTCATTCAGAAGTCACCAAGGCACTCTGGTCACAATGGGATGGCGTGGCACTTCGGGAGGGAGTGCTGCAGAGACGCTGGGTAACACCAACATCAGGAGAGACAAGGTGGCAGCTCGTGGTTCCGGAAGCCCTCAAGTCGGAGATTCTGCGGGCTGTTCATGGGACCCCTGGGGTGGGGCACTTTGGAGTGAACAAGACCCTCCAACGCCTGCGGCAGAGTTACTACTGGAGCCGGTGTCGGAGGGATGTCGAAAACCATTGCCGCAGGTGTGACCATTGTGCTGCCCGCAAGGGTCCTCCGGGGCAGTCCCGTGCTCCCATGCAGCAATGTCCAGTGGGCGGTCCGATGCAACGAGTTGGAGTGGACATCCTTGGGCCATTACCTGTATCTGACAAGGGCAATAAGTATGTGCTGGTGGCGATGGATTATTTTTCAAAATGGCCAGAGGTCTACGCACTACCGGATCAGGAGGCAAGCACGGTAGCAGATGCTCTTATTGAAGGCTTCTTTTCAAGGTTCGGGGTTCCTCAGGAGCTCCATTCGGATCAGGGCCGGAATTTCGAATCCCGGATTTTTGCGGAGATGTGCCGTCGCCTCGGGATAAAGAAAACCCGCACCACCCCGCTCCACCCCCAGAGCGACGGCCTCGTGGAGCGCTTCAACAGGACTCTTTTGGCACAGCTGGCTATTGTTACCAGTCGGAACCAACGAGACTGGGACCTCCAGCTGCCTCTAATCATGCTGGCATACCGCACGGCGGTGCAGGAATCGACAGGCTGCACTCCTGCACTGCTGCTCCTCGGTCGTGAGCTCCAGACACCGGCCGAGCTTGTGTTCGGTCGCCCTCCTGACGCCACAGATCTCCCTCCTGGACCAGAGTATGCCCGACGCCTTCAGGACCGGATCGATGCTGCTCACCAGTTTGCCCGGGACTGTCTACTGGCTGCCGGCATACGACAGAAGAGGAATTATGACGTCCGGGAGAAGGGGCGACACTTTAAAGTGGGGGAGCTTGTTTGGGTCTACGGACCTAAACGGATGAAGGGCCGTTGCCCCAAACTGGATAGCCCCTGGGTGGGACCCTGTCGGATCTTGCAACAGCTGGGCGAGGTGGTGTACCGGGTCCAAATACACCTCACAGGACGCTGCGTGGTCCTCCACCGGGACCGCCTCGCTCCCTACCGGGGAGACCAGGTACCCGAAGCACCCCAGGGAGCCGGCCACCCAGGACAGGAACCTCAGAGTGGTCCATTGGGAGCCCATAGAGGAAGGCCCCATCATTCCACAATCACCCCTCCTGTGGTGGCAAGCCACCGCCGGCCTCGAGCCTCTACTTCACAGAGGGGACCTCCATCCCTTCAACCCAGCCATCTTGCCTCTGAACCTAACCAAAGACCCCGCCGCAAGGTTCGGGCACCCCTGCGCTTCCGGGACACAGATTGAGCTTTCCGAGGGCGGTAAGCAGCAAAAGGGGGGCAATGTAGCGGCGGGCTATAAAAACGGGGGCTAATCACATAGTTAGACACCTTGCATTGTGTAGTATAGTGGGCATAGTGCCAATTGTGTACAGCTGGGATTGGGGGGAAGTATAGTTGTCAGGGATTGGGGGGTTAGTATGCTAATTAGGGACAACTTTAGTTGGCCAATGATCAAGCCTGGTTGGGCTATATTAGGGGGCTCAGCGCCGATGTTCTGGTTCTGTTCTGTTTTATTGATTTGGTGATTGCATTGATAAAGAGCAATAAACGGTACCTTTGGGTGCGTTTCAACTCAGCAAACAGTGTCTGCCTGCTTATTTCGCCGCCGTCGCTGCTGAATTAACCTCCCGCTTGGAACCCACAGCACGCTCGATGTTACAATATATATATATATATATATATATATATATATATATATATATATATATATATATATATATGTATATATATATATATATATGGAAGGGTAGAACTTAAGAGAAGCTCCTGAACTCAGGTGAATACACCTCAAGCTTATAAGATATGTGCGTTACAGACATTATGCACTGAAATATTATTCCTGAATGTGTCAATTACCGCAGTACCCAACCATTGCACAGTTGATTGTGATACAATCTGATTGGCGCTGTGGTAATAGCCTTGCATTTGTTGCTGCCACAGTACTGTTATTATAATAGTAGCAGTTAAAAGTGTTTTGAAGGGTATGAAGCTTGTGATAAAAGACGTGTTCGGTTCACAGCTGACGGACCTGGGATGCTTCATGAGGGTTGGAGCTCACAGCCAATGGGATGGGGCTAGGCAGTTTGCGGTGTTATGTGAAAAAGATTTCTAGGCTGTTTTTACTTATGGTTCAATGCTGCCCTCTGGTGGTACAATAAAAGAACTTAATTATGTTAACAAAACGATCAGTCTAATTTGTTGTTACTGCAGCTAGAACATGAGATTATATATTGTAATAACTTCTTTGAAGAGAAAGGAGATGACTGTATTTATTGTATCCATGTATGTATTTATAACAATGCTTTACTGAGCATTTGAGAATGTACAGCAGTGAATGGAATAGAATACAATGGTGCTTACAGGTACCGTGCAAGTGCTGTGACAGTATACTTGGGAAAGAAGAATACTGTAGGTTAAGAACATAAGGACAAGAACGTTTACAAACGAGAGGAGGCCATTCGGCCCAGCGTGCTTGTTTTGTTGTTAGTAGCTTATTGATCCCAGAATCTCATCAAGCAGCTTCTTGAAGGATCCCAGGGTGTCAGCTTCAATAACATTGCTGGGGAGTTGGTTCCAGACTCCCACAACTCTCTGTGTAAAAAAGTGCCTCTTATTTTATGTTCTGAATGCCCCTTTATCTAAATCTCCATTTGTGACCCCTGGTCCTTGTTTCTTTTTTCAGGTCGAAAAAGTCCCTTGGTTCGATATTGTCCATACCTTTTAAAATTTTGAATGCTTGAATCAGATCGCTGCATAGTCGTCTTTGTTCAAGACTGAATAGATTCAATTCCATTAGCCTGTCTGCATATGACATGCCTTTTAAACTCAGAATTATTCTGGTCACTCTTCTTTGCACTCTTTCTAGAGCAACGTGACCAGAACTGAACACAATATTCTAGATGAAGTCTTACTAATGCATTGTAAAGTTTCAACATTACTTCCCTTGATTTAAATTCAACACTTTTCACTATATATATCCAAGCATTTTGTTGCCCTTTTTTATAACTTCCCCTCATTGTCTATATGAAGACATTTCTGCGTCAACATAAACTCCTAGGTCTTTTTCATAGATTCCTTCTTCAATTTCAGTACCTCCCATACAAAATTTATAATGGACATTTTTACAATATTTATTATAGTTTCCATGAGTTTACATATCATAGAAGTCAGGCTTATTGGTCTGTGGAAGGTTAGTACAACTTACAAAGAACTGAAATAAAACACCTTCGCGTATTATTTGTTATGATTTCTATAAGGTAGTTTGTGATATAAAAAGAGCATTGTTTCATATTGGTAGGACTGGTCCATTGTCAGATTTTCACCTTCTGTTTACGGTTGCTAATCGGCACTATTGTCACAGTATCGAGTGTGACGTCAGCAGCATTGTAATTTGAAAAGATAAATAAAGCTCCTTGGTTTCCGCCGGGCGCGGTGGCGCACGCCTGTAATCCCAGCTACCGGGAGGCTGAGGCTGGAGGATTGCTTGAGCTCAGGGGCTCTGAGCTGCAGTGGGCTATGCCGAGCGGGTGTCCGCACTAAGCTCGGTATCGATATGGTGTTCGCGGGGGAGCCCGGGACCACCAGGTCGCTTAAAGAGGGGTGAACCGGCCCAGGTCGGAAACGGAGCAGGTCAAAGCCCCCGTGCCGCTCAGTAGTGGGATCGCGCCCGTGAATAGACACGGCAGTGCAGCCTGAGTAATACAGTGGGACCCAGTCTTTTGCTGTATTTATGTTGTTTACATTATGCAAGCGTTTTGTAATATATCATATTATCAGCCAACACAGTTCAAATAAAATAAAGCAAAAATGCTATCCGTCTTGCTTTACTATAAGATTTGGTGCCTTTTATTTACAAATGAACCCCTACAGTATAATGTTTAAAATGATAATTGGACAGTACTTTTACTGTATGTACTGTAACACGTTTTTAAATTGGTCAGTTTGTGTCATGCCTTTATTTTTGCAGTATTAGATTTGACAGTACCTCTGTAAACCAGCACACTGTATGATCCGGCACAATGTTCCAGTCCCAAACGATACCGGATTAGACAGGTTTTACTGCATAACTGTCATAGATTTGAATATAGAAAGTCTACATGGACAAGCAAGCAGGTCTGACACATAGTAAGAGCTCGGTTGGCAGGTGTTTATGTACTGTTCACAAGTTGCTAAAGTGACTTTTATTATCGCAGCTTATTCAGTATTATATGGCAAGAGAAATCTCTGTGCCGGTCTCTATTTATTGAGATTCCAAATCCTAGTATCCTTAAATCCTTGGCTCCTCTATAAAGAAACTGTGGCAGATCTAGCCTATGTTACATATATATATATATATATATATATATATATATATATATATATATATATATATATATATATATATATATATAGGGAAGGGTAGAACTGAAGAGAAGCTCCTGAACTCAGGTGAATACACCTCAAGCTTATAAGATATGTGCGTTACAGACATTATGCACTGAAATATTATTCCTGAATGTGTCAATTACCGCAGTACCCAACCATTGCACAGTTGATTGTGATACAATCTGATTGCCGCTGTGGTAATAGCCTTGCATTTGTTGCTGCCACAGTACTGTTATTATAATAGTAGCAGTTAAAAGTGTTTTGAAGGGTATGAAGCTTGTTATAAAAGACGTGTTCGGTTCACAGCTGACGGCCCTGGGATGCTTCATGAGGGTTGGAGCTCACAGCCAATAGGATGGGGGTAGGCAGTTTGCGGTGTTATGTGAAAAAGATTTCTAGGCTGTTTTTACTTATGGTTCAATGCTGCCCTCTGGTGGTACAATAAATGAACTTAATTATGTTAACAAAACGATCAGTCTAATTTGTTGTTACTGCAGCTAGAACATGAGATTATATATTGTAATAACTTCTTTGAAGAGAAAGGAGATGACTGTATTTATTGTATCCATGTATGTATTTATAACAATGCTTTACTGAGCATTTGAGAATGTACAACAGTGAATGGAATAGAATACAATGGTGCTTACAGGTACCGTGCAAGTGCTGTGACAGTATACTTGGGAAAGAAGAATACTGTAGGTTAGGAACATAAGAACAAGAACGTTTACAAACGAGAGGAGGCCATTCGGCCCAGCGTGCTTGTTTTCTTGTTAGTAGCTTATTGATCCCAGAATCTCATCAAGCAGCTTCTTGAAGGATCCCAGGGTGTCAGCTTCAATAACATTGCTGGGGAGTTGGTTCCAGACTCCCACAACTCTCTGTGTAAAAAAGTGCCTCTTATTTTATGTTCCGAATGCCCCTTTATCTAAATCTCCATTTGTGACCCCTGGTCCTTGTTTCTTTTTTCAGGTCGGAAAAGTCCCTTGGTACGATATTGTCCATACCTTTTAGAATTTTGAATGCTTGAATCAGATCGCTGCATAGTCTTCTTTGTTCAAGACTGAATAGATTCAATTCCTTTAGCCTGTCTGCATATGACATGCCTTTTAAACTCAGAATAATTCTGGTCATAGGATTTTGTTGGCCTTTTTTATAGCTTTCCCCTCATTGTCTAGATGAAGACATTTCTGAGTCAACATTATTATTATTATTTATTTCTTAGCAGACACCCTTATCCAGGGCGACTTACAATCGCAAGCAAATACATTCAAGTGTTACAATACAAGTCATACAATAAGAGCAAGAAATACAATATTTTTTTTTTCAAGTGTGACAAACCACAATTCAATAATACAGCAGATAATAGTGAAAGTTACATCAGGATATGATTAAATAGCGATAGTTACATCAGGATATGATTAAGTGCAAAATACTACAGGTTAAACACTTGGCAGATTACAATATTCTGAAGTACAGGATTAAATGTAGTAAAATAGGGGGCAGATAAGAGCAACATAAAGCATATTTAAATGAAGGGTGATAGTGTCCCAGGATACAACAGAGGAGTTCTACAGGTGCTGTTTGAAGAGGTGAGTCTTAAGGAGGCGCCGGAATGTGGTCAGGGACTGGGCAGTCCTGACATCTGTAGGAAGGTCATTCCACCACTGCGGAGCAAGGGTGGAGAAGGAGCGGGCTCGGGAGGCAGGGGAGCGTAGCGGAGGTAGAGCCAGTCTTCTAGTGCAGGCGGAGCGGAGAGGTCGAGTGGGGGTGTAGGGAGAGATGAGAGTCTGGAGGTAGCTGGGTGCAGTCTGGTCAAGGCATCTGTAGGCTAGTACAAGAGTCTTGAACTGGATGCGAGCGGTGATCGGGAGCCAGTGGAGTGAGCGGAGTAGTGGAGTAGCGTGGGCAAAGCGAGGCAGAGAGAACACCAGGCGGGCAGCAGAGTTCTGGATGAGCTGGAGCGGACGGGTGGCGGACGCAGGGAGGCCAGCCAGGAGGGAGTTGCAGTAGTCGAGGCGGGAGAGTACCAGGGCCTGGACCAGGAGCTGGGTAGCATAGTTGGTGAGGAACATAAACTCCTAGGTTGTTTTCATAGATTCCTTCTTCAATTTCAGTACCTCCCATACATGATTTCCAGTCCACGAGAGTAGATGTTAAAACTTCATGCTGATTTGAACTCGGCTCTTGCCAAGATAAGCACCAACTAAGACGTAGCTTTACAGTAAACTAATGTGATCCATAGGTGTCTCCATCCATTTGCGCTTCCTTCCATATGATGATGTAGATATCCTTCTGTCTGGTGTTGATGGCTGAAGTGTAATGCTGGCTCCAGGGATCAGCTTATTTTGCCTCCCTAGTGCATCAGCACACACAGCGGCTGCAATGCTGGCTCCGGGGATCAACCACGGTGCGGTCTCCCCAGCGCATCAGCATGACAACCGTCTGGATTGAGCTAAGTAGGGTACATCTCTGGGGTCTTCAAGTGGGCACCTTCATTCCTCGGTGTTTCGTCGACTAGCTCACGACACCTCAATAGCGCTTGACGGTGATTCTGGCGTCCCAGAATCACCCCCCTCCGTCCCCCACTCAACTCAGCCCAGCTTACTTACCTGTACGTCAGCGTTTCTTTCTATCTATTGTGCTTGAGATCCCCAGCAAGAATCTTTCCGTCTCAACCACAGCCAGTTGCTGCTCCTCTCGCTGCTTCAGATAAGTTCTTTACTGTGCGACGCAACTCTTGGCCACTGAATCCGACGTCTCTGAGAAACCGGGTTGTAGAGTCTGCCACAAATCCTCGACAACCCACCTCCACTGGGTAAACCCGGACTCTCCATCCTCGCTGTTCCGCTTCAGTGGCTAGTTGAGCATACCGCAGTTTCTTCCTCTCATACGCCTCATCTACAGCATCCTCCCATGGCACTGTTAACTCTACCAGGGGAACAAGGCGTGCTGATCCAGACCACAAGACAATATCTGGTCGAAGGTTAGTGGTGGCAATCTCAGGTGGAAAAATAAGCCGTTGACCAACATCTGCCAGCATTTTCCAGTCTCTAGCAGCTTCCAGTTGTCCTGGGCAAGGACTGGCTTTAACACCTTTTCATGGTGGTTGCTCGCCAGAATCTCATCAAGCAGCTTCTTGAAGGATCCCAGGGTGTCAGCTTCAATAACATTGCTGAGGAGTTGGTTGAAGACTCCCACAACTCTCTGTGTAAAAAATGCCTCATATTTTATTTTCTGAATGCTCCTTTATCTAATCTCCATTTGTGACCCCTGGTCCTTGTTTCTTTTTTCAGGTCGAAAAAGTCCCTTGGTACGCTATTGTCCATACCTTTTAGAATTTTGAATGCTTGAATCCGATCGCTGCATAGTCTTCTTTGTTCAAGACTGAATAGATTCAATTCCATTAGCCTGTCTGCATATGACATGCCTTTTAAACTCAGAATAATTCTGGTCACTCTTCTTTGCACTCTTTCTAGAGCAACGTGACCAGAACTGAACACAATATTCTAGATGAAGTCTTACTAATGGATTGTAAAGTTTTAACATTACTTCCCTTGATTTAAATTCAACACTTTTCACTATATATATCCAAGCATTTTGTTGCCCTTTTTTATAACTTCCTCTCATTGTCTAGATTAAGACATTTCTGAGTCAACATAAACTCCGAGGTCATTTTCATAGATTCCTTCTTCAATTTCAGTACCTCCCATACAAAATTTATAATGGGCATTTTTACAATATTTATTATAGTTTCCATGAGTTTACATATAATAGAAGTCAGGCTTATTGGTCTGTAGAAGGTTAGTACAACTTACAAAGAACTGAAAAAAAACACCTTCGCGTAGTATTTGTTATGATTTCTATAAGATAGTTTGTGATATAAAAAGAGCATTGTTTCATATTGGTACGACTGGTCCACTGTCAGATTTTCACCTTCTGTTTACGGTCGCTAATCGGCACTATTGTCAGTGTATCGAGTGACGTCAACAGCATTGTAATTTGAAAAGATAAATAAAGCTCCTTGGTTTCCGCCGGGCGCGGTGGCGCACGCCTGTAATCCCAGCTACCGGGAGGCTGAGGCTGGAGGATTGCTTGAGCTCAGGGGCTCTGAGCTGCAGTGGGCTATGCCGAGCGGGTGTCCGCACTAAGCTCGGTATCGATATGGTGCTCGCGGGGGAACCCGGGACCACCAGGTCGCTTAAAGAGGGGTGAACCGGCCCAGGTCGGAAACGGAGCAGGTCAAAGCCCCCGTGCCGCTCAGTAGTGGGATCGCGCCCGTGAATAGACACGGCAGTGCAGCCTGAGTAATACAGTGGGACCCAGTCTTTTGCTGTATTTGTGTTGTTTACATTATGCAAGCGTTTTGTAATAGATCATATTATCAGCCAACACAGTTCAAATAAAATAAAGCAAAAATGCTATCCGTCTTGCTTTACTATACGATTCGGTGCCTTTTATTTACAAATGAACCCCTACAGTATAATGTTTAAAATGATAATTGGACAGTACTTTTACTGTATGTACTGTAACACGTTTTTAAATTGGTCAGTTTGTGTCATGCCTTTATTTTTGCAGTATTAGATTTGACAGTACCTCTGTAAACCAGCACACTGTATGATCCGGCACAATGTTCCAGTCCCAAACGATACCGGATTAGACAGGTTTTACTGCATAACTGTCATAGATTTGAATATAGAAAGGCTACATGGACAAGCAAGCAGGTCTGACACATAGTAAGAGCTCGGTTGGCAGGTGTTTATGTACTGTTCACAAGTTGCTAAAGTGACTTGTATAATCGCAGCTTATTCAGTATTATATGGCAAGAGAAATCTCTGCGCCGGTCACTTTTATTGAGATTCCAAATCCTAGTATCCTTAAATCCTTGGCTCCTCTATAAAGAAACTGTGGCAGATCTAGCCGATGTTACATATATATATATATATATATATATATATATATATATATATATATATATATATATATATATATATATATAGGGAAGGGTAGAACTTTAGAGAAGCTCCTGAACTCAGGTGAATACACCTCAAGCTTATAAGATATGTGCGTTGCAGACATTATGCACTGAAATATTATTCCTGAATGTGTCAATTACCGCAGTACCCAACCATTGCACAGTTGATTGTGATACAATCTGATTGGCGCTGTGGTAATAGCCTTGCATTTGTTGCTGCCACAGTACTGTTATTATAATAGTAACAGTTAAAAGTGTTTTGAAGGGTATGGAGCTTGTGATAAAAGACGTGTTCGGTTCACAGCTGACGGCCCTGGGATGCTTCATGAGGGTTGGAGCTCACAGCCAATAGGATGGGGGTAGGCAGTTTGCGGTGTTATGTGAAAAAGATTTCTAGGCTGTTTTTACTTATGGTTCAATGCTGCCCTCTGGTGGTAGAATAAAGGAACTTAATTATGATAACAAAACGATCAGTCTAATTTGTTGTTACTGCAGCTAGAACATGAGATTATATATTGTAATAACTTGTTTGAAGAGAAAGGAGATGACTGTATTTATTGTATCTATGTATGTATTTATAACAATGCTTTACTGAGCATTTGGGAATGTACAACAGTGAATGGAATAGAATACAATGGTGCTTACAGGTACCTTGCAAGTGCTGTGACAGTATACTTGGGAAAGAAGAATACTGTAGGTTAAGAACATAAGAACAAGAACGTTTACAAACGAGAGGAGGCCATTCGGCCCAGCGTGCTTGTTTTGTTGTTAGTAGCTTATTGATCCCAGAATCTCATCAAGCAGCTTCTTGAAGGATCCCAGGGTGTCAGCTTCAATAACATTGCTGGGGAGTTGGTTCCAGACTCCCACAACTCTCTGTGTAAAAAAGTGCCTCTTATTTTATGTTCTGAATGCCCCTTTATCTAAATCTCCATTTGTGACCCCTGGTCCTTGTTTCTTTTTTCAGTTCGGAAAAGTCCCTTGGTTCGATATTGTCAATACCTTTTAGAATTTTGAATGCTAGAATCAGATCGCTGCATAGTCGTCTTTGTTCAAGACTGAATAGATTCATTTCTTTTAGCCTGTCTGCATATGACATGCCTTTTAAACTCAGAATAATTCTGGTCACTCTTCTTTGCACTCTTTCTAGAGCAACGTGACCAGAACTGAACACAATATTCTATATGAAGTCTTACTAATGCATTGTAAAGTTTTAACATTACTTCCCTTGATTTAAATTCAACACTTTTCACTATATATATCCAAGCATTTTGTTACCCTTTTTTATAACTTCCCCTCATTGTCAAGATTAAGACATTTCTGAGTCAACATAAACTCCGAGGTCATTTTCATAGATTCCTTCTTCAATTTCAGTACCTCCCATACAAAATTTATAATGGACATTTTTACAATATTTATTATAGTTTCCATGAGTTTACATATAATCGAAGTCAGGCTTATTGGTCTGTGGAAGGTTAGTACAAATTACAAAGAACTGAAAAAAAACACCTTCGCGTTGTATTTGTTATGATTTCTATAAGATAGTTTGTGATATAAAAAGAGGATTGTTTCATATTGGTAGGACTGGTCCATTGTCAGATTTTCACCTTCTGTTTACGGTCGCTAATCGGCACTATTGTCACAGTATCGAGTGACGTCCGCAGCATTGTAATTTGAAAAGATAAATAAAGCTCCTTGGTTTCCGCCGGGCGCGGTGGCGCACGCCTGTAATCCCAGCTACCGGGAGGCTGAGGTTGGAGGATTGCTTGAGCTCAGGGGCTCTGAGCTGCAGTGGGCTATGCCGAGCGGGTGTCCGCACTAAGCTCGGTATCGATATGGTGCTCGCGGGGGAGCCCGGGACCACCAGGTCGCTTAAAGAGGGGTGAACCGGCCCAGGTCGGAAACGGAGCAGGTCAAAGCCCCCGTGCCGCTCAGTAGTGGGATCGCGCCCGTGAATAGACACGGCAGTGCAGCCTGAGTAATACAGTGGGACCCAGTCTTTTGCTGTATTTATGTTGTTTACATTATGCAAGCGTTTTGTAATATATCATATTATCAGCCAACACAGTTCAAATAAAATAAAGCAAAAATGCTATCCGTCTTGCTTTACTATAAGATTCGGTACCTTTTATTTACAAATGAACCCCTACAGTATAATGTTTAAAATGATAATTGGACAGTACTTTTACTGTATGTACTGTAACACGTTTTTAAATTGGTCAGTTTGTGTCATGCCTTTATTTTTGCAGTATTAGATTTGACAGTACCTCTGTAAACCAGCACACTGTATGATCCGGCACAATGTTCCAGTCCCAAACGATACCGGATTAGACAGGTTTTACTGTATAACTGACAAAGATTTGAATATAGAAAGGCTACATGGACAAGCAAGCAGGTCTGATGCATAGTAAGAGCTCGGTTGGCAGGTGTTTATGCACTGTTCACAAGTTACTAAAGTGACTTTTATTATCGCAACTTATTCAGTATTGTATGGCAAGAGAAATCTCTGTGCCGGTCTCTATTTATTGAGATTCCAAATCCTAGTATCCTTAAATCCTTAAACTAAAAAACACTTGATGCAAATTCACTAGAGGCAGCATAAAGTATACCTCTCCATCGCTAGTTTAAACCTTGTCTCGGATTGTATCCTCTCAAAAGACGCATCTGCTTGTACTGTACACTCAATGTGCCCTGTAGTTATTAAAGCCTGCAGTAATATAGGCTAGATCAACAAAGTGTCTTTATACACCATCTAGTGCACAGCAGGGCATTGCAAACAAAAATAAATAGAAATGTGTTTGTAAAGTGGCAGATCACTAGCCTTTATTATTATTTGTTTATTTAGCAGATGCCTTTATCCAATGCGACTTACAGAGACTAGGGTGTGTGAACTATGCATCAGCTGCAGAGTCACTTACAACTACATCTCACCTGAAAGACAGAGCACAAAAAGATTAAGCGACTTGCTTAGAGTCACACCATGAGTCAGTGGCTGATGTGGGATTTGAACTGGTGATCTCTTGGTTACAAGCCCTTTTCTTTAAACATTGCACCACACAGCCTCCTTATCCAGTGTGACTTATAATTGTTACAAGATATCACATAATTTTTACATACAATTACCCATTCATACAGCTGCTGCTTTTTTTTTTAACTCATGCAATCTAGGTAAAGTACCTTGCTCAAGGGTACAGCAACAGTGTCCCCCACCTGGGATTGAGCCCAAATCCTCCGGTCAAGAGTACAGAACCCTAACCACTACTCCACACTGCTGCCACAGCAGTTAAAAGTGTTTAGAAGAGTATGAAGCTTGTGATAAAAGACGTGTGCAGTTCACAGCTGATGGCCCTGGGATGCTTCATGAGGGTTGGAGCTCACAGCCATTAGGATGGGGCTAGGCATTTTGCGGTGTTATGTGAAAAAGATTTCTAGGCTGTTTTTGCTGATGGTTCAATGCTGCCCTCTGGTGGTACAATAAAGGAACTTAATTATTTTAACAAAACGATCAGTTTAATTTGTTGTTACTGCAGCTATAACATGAGATTATATATTGTAATAACTTGTTTGAAGAGATAGGAGATGACTGTATTTATTGTATGCATGTATGTATTTATAACAATGCTTTACTGAGCATTTGAGAATGTACAACAGTGAATGGAATAGAATACAATGGTGCTTACAGATACCGTGCAAGTGCTGTGACAGTATACTTGGGAAAGAAGAATATTGTAGGTTAAGAACATAAGAACATAAGAAAGTTTAGAAACGAGAGGAGGCCATTCGGTCCATCTTGCTCGTTTGGTTGTTAGTAGCTTATTGATCCCAGAATCTCATCAAGCAGCTTCTTGAAGGATCCCAGGGTGTCAGCTTCAATAACATTACTGGGGAGTTGGTTCCAGACTCCCACAACTCTCTGTGTAAAAAAGTGCCTCCTATTTTATGATCTGGATGCCCCTTTATCTAATCTCCATTTGTGACCCCTGGTCCTTGTTTCTTTTTTCAGATCGGAAAAGTCCCTTGGTTCGATATTGTCAATACCTTTTAGAATTTTGAATGCTTGAATCAGATCGCTGCATAGTCTTCTTTGTTCAAGACTGAATAGATTCATTTCCTTTAGCCTGTCTGCATATGACATGCCTTTTAAACTCAGAATAATTCTGGTCACTCTTCTTTGCACTCTTTCTAGAGCAACGTGACCAGAACTGAACACAATAGTCTAGATGAAGTCTCACTAATCCATTGTAAAGTTTTAACATTACTTCCCTTGATTTAAATTCAACACTTTTCACTATATATATCAAAGCATTTTGTTGCCCTTTCTTATAGCTTCCCCTCATTGTCTAGATGAAGACATTTCTGAGTCAACATAAACTCCTAGGTCTTTTTCATAGAGTGCTGTTAAAAAGTATTTGCCCCCTGTCTGATTTTCTGCATTTTTGCATATTTTTGACACTGAATGTTATCAGATCTTCAACCAAAACCTAATATTAGATAAAAGGGACCCTGAGTGAAAAAATAACATAAAAATGTGATACATATTTCATTTATTTATTAAGAAAGTTATGCAACACCCAATGCCCCAGTGTGAAAAAGTAATCGCCCCCTTAGACTCAATAACTGGTTACGCCACCTTTAGCAGCAATAACTGCAACCAAACGCTTCCTGTAGTTATTGATTAGTCTCTCACAGCGCCGCTGAGGAATTTTGGCCCACTCCTACATGCAGAACTGCTTCAACTCAGTGACATTTGTGGGTTTTTGAGCATGAACTGCTCATTTCAGGTCCTGCCACAACATCTCAATGGGGTTTAGGTCTGGACTTTGACTAGGCCATTTCAAAACTTTAAATTTCTTGTTTTTCAACCATTCTGATGTAGACTTGCTTGTGTGTTTCAGATCATTGTCTTGCTGCATGACCCAGTTGCGCTTCAGCTTCAGCTCACGGACGGATGGCCTGACATTCCCCTTTAGAATTCTCTGATACAGAGCAGAATTCATGGTTCCTTCAATGATGGCAAGGCGTCCAGGTCCTGATGCAGCAAAACATCCTCAAACCATGACACTACCACCACCATGCTTGACCGTTGGTATGAGGTTCTTACTGTGGAATGCAGTGATTGGTTTTGGCCAGACATAACGGGGCCCATGTCGGCCAAAAAGTTCCACTTTTGACTCATCTCTCCATAGAACATTGTTCCAGAACTCTTGAGGATCATCCAGGTGCTTTTTGGCAAACTTGAGACGAGCATTCATGTTCTTCTTAGTGAGCAATGGTTTCCGCCTTGCTACTCTGCCATGAATCCCATTTTTGCCCAGTGTCTTTCTGATGGTGCAGTCATGTACACTGACCTTAGCCGAGGCAAAAGAGGCCTGCAGATCCTTGGATGTTGTTCTAGGGTTCTTTGTGACTTCCTGGACGATTTTACGCCTTGCTGTTGGAGAGATTTTGGCAGGACGGCCACTCCTGGGAAGATTCACTACTGTCCCAAACTTTCTCCATTTGGACAATATGGCTCTGACTGTGGTTCGGTGGAGCCCCAGAGCCTTACAAATTGCTTTGTAACCCTTTCCAGACTGACAGGCATCAACAATTTTTTTCCCGGAGGTCTTCAGGAACTTCTTTTGTTCGTGGCATGATGTGCCTCTAGAACCTGTGTGCTGACAACTTCACTCTGATGGTAAGGGCCAAAGTTAGTCAGATTTCTAGTGGGCAGGGCTGGTCCAAATCAGGCCTGGTTGTTAACCAAAGTACTCAAACAGCTGACCCTAATTATCCCTTTAATTGAGTTGAGTTAACTAGGGGGGGCAATAACTTTTTCACACCTGAAGATTGCATGTTTGATTACCTTGCACACCAAACAAATGAAAGAAGCACCAAACTTTGGTGTCATTTTTTCTCTCAGACTCTATATATACTATAACCCACAAAAAAATCTGACCAAATACAACGTGAAAAATGTGCAAAAATGCAGAAAATCAGACAGGGGGCAAATACTTTTTCATGGCACTATCGATTCCTTCTTCAATTTCAGTACCTCCCATACAATATTTATAGTGGACATTTTTATTGCCTGCGTGCAGTACCTTACACTTTTTTCTATTAAATGTAATTTGCCATGTGTCTGCCCAGTTCTGAATGCTGTCTAGATCAGTTTGCTTACTATACCATAATCTAAGTCATTAATGTAGATTAGGAAGAGCGGATGACCTAATACTGATCCCTGTGGTACTCCACTGGTAACCTTGCTCCATTTTTGAGGTCCTCAGTACTTTCTGTTTTCTACATGTTAACCACTCCCTAATCCATGTGCATGCATTTCCTTGAATCCCTATTGCGTTCAATTTGAGAAGTAATCTTTTATGCAGCACTTTGTCAAAAGCTTTCTGGAAATCTGAATAAACCATGTCGTATGCTTTGCAATTATCCATTGTCGGTGTTGCATCCTCAAAAAAATCAAGCAGGTCAGTTAGACACGATCTCCCTTTCCTAAAACCATGCTGACTGTCTCCCTGGATACTGTTACCATATAGGTAATTTTCCATTTTGGATCTTATTATAGTTTCCATGAGTTTACATATAATAGAAGTCAGGCTTATTGGTCTGTAGAAGGTTAGTACAATTTACAATGAATTGAAAAAAACACCTTCGCGTATTATTTGTTATGATTTCTATAAGATAGTTTGTGATATAAAAAGAGCATTGTTTCATATCGGTACGACTGGTCCATTGTCAGATTTTCACCTTCTGTTTACGGTCGCTAATCGGCACTGTCGTGTGTGTATCGAGTGACGTCAGCAGCATTGTAATTTGAAAAGATCAATAAAGCTCCTTGGTTTCCGCCGGGCGCGGTGGCGCACGCCTGTAATCCCAGCTACCGGGAGGCTGAGGCTGGAGGATTGCTTGAGCTCAGGGGCTCTGAGCTGCAGTGGGCTATGCCGAGCGGGTGTCCGCACTAAGCTCGGTATCGATATGGTGCTCGCGGGGGAGCCCGGGACCACCAGGTCGCTTAAAGAGGGGTGAACCGGCCCAGGTCGGAAACGGAGCAGGTCAAAGCCCCCGTGCCGCTCAGTAGTGGGATCGCGCCCGTGAATAGACACGGCAGTGCAGCCTGAGTAATACAGTGGGACCCAGTCTTTTGCTGTATTTATGTTGTTTACATTATGCAAGCGTTTTGTAATATATCATATTATCAGCCAACACAGTTCAAATAAAATAAAGCAAAAATGCTATCCGTCTTGCTTTACTATAAGATTCGGTGCCTTTTATTTACAAATGAACCCCTACAGTATAATGTTTAAAATGATAATTGGACAGTACTTTTACTGTATGTACTGTAACACGTTTTTAAATTGGTCAGTTTGTGTCATGCCTTTATTTTTGCAGTATTAGATTTGACAGTACCTCTGTAAACCAGCACACTGTATGATCCGGCACAATGTTCCAGTCCCAAACGATACCGGATTAGACAGATTTTACTGCATAACTGTCATAGATTTCAATATAGAAAGGCTACATGGACAAGCAAGCAGGTCTGACACATAGTAAGAGCTCGGTTGGCAGGTGTTTATGTACTCTTCACAAGTTGCTAAAGTGACTTTTATTATCGCAGCTTATTCAGTATTATAGGGCAAGAGAAATCTCTGTGCCGGTCTCTATTTATTGAGATTCCAAATCCTAGTATCCTTAAATCCTTAAACTTAAAAACACTTGATGCAAATTCACTAGAGGAAGCATAAAGTATACCTCTCCATCGCTAGTATAAACCTTGTCTCGGATTGTATCCACTCAAAAGACGCATCTGCTTGTACTGTACACTCAATGTGCCCTGTAGTTATTAAAGCCTGCAGTAATATGGGCTAGATCAAGAAAGTGTCTTTATACACCATCTAGTGCACAGCAGGGCATTGCCGACAAAAATAAATGGAAATGTGTTTGTAAAGTGGCAGATCACTAGCCTTCATTATTATTAGTTTATTTAGCAGATGCCTTTATCCAATGCGACTTACAACGACTAGTGTGTGTGAACTCTGCATCAACTGCAGAGTCACTTACGACTACATCTCACCTGAAAGACAGAGCACAAAAAGGTTAAGTGACTTGCATAGTTACACCATGAGTCAGTGGCTGATGTGGGATTTGAACTAGAAACAGCTTGGTTACAAACCCTTTTCTTTAACCATTGGACCACACAGCCTCCTTATCCAGAGTGACTTATAATTGTTACAAGATATCACATTATTTTTACATACAATTACCCATTCATACAGCTGCTGCTTGGGTTTTTTTAACACGAGTAATTTAGGTAAACTACCTTGCTCAAGGGTACAGCAGCAGTGTCCCCCACCTGGGATTGAGCCCAAATCCTCTGGTCAAGAGTACAGAACCCTCACCACTACTCCACACTGCTGCCTTATAACAGCAGCAGTTAAAAGTGTTTTGAAGGGTATGAAGCTTGTGATAAAAGACGTGTTCGGTTCACAGCTGACGGCCCTGGGATGTTTCATGAGGGTTGGAGCTCACAGCCAATAGGATGGGGCTAGGCAGTTTGCGGTGTTATGTGAAAAAGATTTCTAGGCTGTTTTTACTTATGGTTCAATGCTGCCCACTGCTGGTACAATAAAGGAACTTAATTATGATAACAAAACGATCAGTCTAATTTGTTGTTACTGCAGCTACAACATTAGATTATATATTGTAATAACTTGTTTGAAGAGAAAGGAGATGACTGTATTTATTGTATCCATGTATGTATTTATAACAATGCTTTACTGAGCATTTGAGAATGTACAACAGTGAATGGAATAGAATACAATGGTGCTTACAGATACCGTGCAAGTGCTGTGACAGTATACTTGGGAAAGAAGAATACTGTAGGTTAAGAACATAAGAACAAGAACGTTTACAAACGAGAGGAGGCCATTCGGCCCATCTTGCTTGTTTTTTTGTTAGTAGCTTATTGATCCCAGAATCTCATCAAGCAGCTTCTTGAAGGATCCCAGGGTGTCAGCTTCAATAACATTGCTGGGGAGTTGGTTCCAGACTCCCACAACTCTCTGTGTAAAAAAGTGCCTCTTATTCTATGTTCTGAATGCCCCTTTATCTAAATCTCCATTTGTGACCCCTGGTCCTTGTTTCTTTTTTCAGGTCGGAAAAGTCCCTTGGTTCGATATTGTCAATACCTTTTAGAATTTTGAATGCTTGAATCAGATCGCTACATAGTCTTCTTTGTTCAAGACTGAATAGATTCAATTCCTTTAGCCTGTCTGCATATGACATGCCTTTTAAACTCAGAATAATTCTGGTCACAGCATTTTGTTGGCCTTTTTTATAGCTTCCCCACATTGTCTAGATGAAGACATTTCTGAGTCAACATAAACTCCTAGGTCTTTTTCATAGATTCCTTCTTCAATTTCAGTACCTCCCATACAATATTTATAGTGGACATTTTTAGTGCCTGCGTGCAATACCTTACACTTTTCTCTATTAAATGTCATTTGCCATGTGTCTGCCCAGTTCTGAATGCTGTCTAGATCATTTTGAATGACCTTTGCTGCTGCAACGATGTTTGCCACTCCTCCTTTTTTTGTGTCGTCTGCAAATTGAACAAGTTTGCTTACTATACCAGAATCTAAATCATTAATGTACAATAGGAAGAGCAGAGGACCTAATTCTGATCCCTGTGGTACTCCACTGGTTACCTTGCTCCATTTTGAGGTTTCTCCTCTAATCAGTACTTTCTGTTTTCTACATGTTAACCACTCCCTAATCCATGTGCATGCATTTCCTTGAATCCCTATTGCGTTCAATTTGAGAAGTAATCTTTTATGCGGCACTTTGTCAAAAGCTTTCTGGAAATCTGAATAAACCATGTCATATGCTTTGCAATTATCCATTGTCGGAGTTGCATCCTCAAAAAAATCAAGCAGGTCAGTTAGACACGATCTCCCTTTCCTAAAACCATGCTGACTGTCTCCCAGGATACTGTTACCATATAGGTAATTTTCCATTTTGGATCTTATTATAGTTTCCATGAGTTTACATATAATAGAAGTCAGGCTTATTGGTCTGTAGAAGGTTAGTACAATTTACAATGAATTGAAAAAAACACCTTCGCGTATTATTTGTTATAATTTCTATAAGATCGTTTGTGATATAAAAAGAGCATTGTTTCATATTGGTACGACTGGTCCATTGTCAGATTTTCACCTTCTGTTTACGGTCGCTAATCGGCACTATTGTCACAGTATCGAGTGTGACGTCAGCAGCATTGTAATTTGAAAAGATAAATAAAGCTCCTTGGTTTCCGCCGGGCGCGGTGGCGCACGCCTGTAATCCCAGCTACCGGGAGGCTGAGGCTGGAGGATTGCTTGAGCTCAGGGGCTCTGAGCTGCAGTGGGCTATGCCGAGCGGGTGTCCGCACTAAGCTCGGTATCGATATGGTGCTCGCGGGGGAGCCCGGGACCACCAGGTCGCTTAAAGAGGGGTGAACCGGCCCAGGTCGGAAACGGAGCAGGTCAAAGCCCCCGTGCCGCTCAGTAGTGGGATCGCGCCCGTGAATAGACACGGCAGTGCAGCCTGAGTAATACAGTGGGACCCAGTCTTTTGCTGTATTTATGTTGTTTACATTATGCAAGCGTTTTGTAATAGATCATATTATCAGCCAACACAGTTCAAATAAAATAAAGCAAAAATGCTATCCGTCTTGCTTTACTATAAGATTCGGTGCCTTTTATTTACAAATGAACCCCTACAGTATAATGTTTAAAATGATAATTGGACAGTACTTTTACTGTATGTACTGTAACACGTTTTTAAATTGGTCAGTTTGTGTCATGCCTTTATTTTTGCAGTATTAGATTTGACAGTACCTCTGTAAACCAGCACACTGTATGATCCGGCACAATGTTCCAGTCCCAAACGATACGTTTTACTGCATAACTGTCATAGATTTGAATATAGAAAGGCTACATGGACAAGCAAGCAGGTCTGACACATAGTAAGAGCTCGGTTGGCAGGTGTTTATGTACTCTTCACAAGTTGCTAAAGTGACTTTTATTATCGCAGCTTATTCAGTATTATATGGCAAGAGAAATCTCTGCGCCGGTCTCTATTTATTGAGATTCCAAATCCTAGTATCCTTAAATCCTTAAACTAAAAAACACTTGATGCAAATTCACTAGAGGCAGCATAAAGTATACCTCTCCATCGCTAGTATAAACCTTGTCTCAGATTGTATCCACTCAAAAGACGCATCTGCTTGTACTGTACACTCAATGTGCCTTGTAGTTATTAAAGCCTGCAGAGACTGGATCTGTTTTTCTGTCATAGACATGTTTAATATAGGCTAGATCAACAAAGTGTCTTTATACACCATCTAGTGCACAGCAGGGCATTGCCAACAAAAATAATTGGAAATGTGTTTGTAAAGTGGCAGATCACTAGCCTTTATTATTATTAGTTTATTTAGCAGATGCCTTTATCCAATGCGACTTACAAAGACTAGTGTGTGTGAACTATGCATCAGCTGCAGTCACCTACAACTACATCTCACCTGAAAGACAGAGTACAAAAAGGTTAAGTGACTTGCATAGTTACACCATGAGTCAGTGGCTGATGTGGGATTTGAACTAGAAACAGCTTGGTTACAAACCCTTTTCTTTAACCATTGGACCACACAGCCTCCTTATCCAGAGTGACTTATAATTGTTACAAGATATCACATTATTTTTACATACAATTACCCATTCATACAGCTGCTGCTTGGGTTTTTTTAACACGAGTAATTTAGGTAAACTACCTTGCTCAAGGGTACAGCAGCAGTGTCCCCCACCTGGGATTGAGCCCAAATCCTCTGGTCAAGAGTACAGAACCCTAACCACTACTCCACACTGCTGCCTTATAACAGCAGCAGTTAAAAGTGTTTTGAAGGGTATGAAGCTTGTGATAAAAGACGTGTTCGGTTCACAGCTGATGGCCCTGGGATGCTTCATGAGGGTTGGAGCTCACAGCCAATAGGATGGGGCTAGGCAGTTTGCGGTGTTATGTGAAAAAGATTTCTAGGCTGTTTTTACTTATGGTTCAATGCTGCCCTCTGGTGGTACAATAAAGGAACTTAATTATGATAACAAAACGATCAGTTTAATTTGTTGTTACTCCAGCTACAACATTAGATTACATATTGTAATAACTTCTTTGAAGAGAAAGGAGATGGCTGTATTTATTGTATCCATGTATGTATTTATAACAATGCTTTACTGAGCATTTGAGAATGTACAACAGTGAATGGAATAGAATACAATGGTGCTTACAGATACCGTGCAAGTGCTGTGACAGTATACTTGGGAAAGAAGAATACTGTAGGTTAAGAACATAAGAACAAGAACGTTTACAAACGAGAGGAGGCCATTCGGCCCATCTTGCTTGTTTTTTTGTTAGTAGCTTATTGATCCCAGAATCTCATCAAGCAGCTTCTTGAAGGATCCCAGGGTGTCAGCTTCAATAACATTGCTGGGGAGTTGGTTCCAGACTCCCACAACTCTCTGTGTAAAAAAGTGCCTCTTATTCTATGTTCTGAATGCCCCTTTATCTAAATCTCCATTTGTGACCCCTGGTCCTTGTTTCTTTTTTCAGGTCGGAAAAGTCCCTTGGTTCGATATTGTCAATACCTTTTAGAATTTTGAATGCTTGAATCAGATCGCTACATAGTCTTCTTTGTTCAAGACTGAATAGATTCAATTCCTTTAGCCTGTCTGCATATGACATGCCTTTTAAACTCAGAATAATTCTGGTCACAGCATTTTGTTGGCCTTTTTTATAGCTTCCCCACATTGTCTAGATGAAGACATTTCTGAGTCAACATAAACTCCTAGGTCTTTTTCATAGATTCCTTCTTCAATTTCAGTACCTCCCATACAATATTTATAGTGGACATTTTTAGTGCCTGCGTGCAATACCTTACACTTTTCTCTATTAAATGTCATTTGCCATGTGTCTGCCCAGTTCTGAATGCTGTCTAGATCATTTTGAATGACCTTTGCTGCTGCAACGATGTTTGCCACTCCTCCTTTTTTTGTGTCGTCTGCAAATTGAACAAGTTTGCTTACTATACCAGAATCTAAATCATTAATGTAGAATAGGAATAGCAGAGGACCTAATACTGATCCCTGTGGTACTCCACTGGTTACCTTGCTCCATTTTGAGGTTTCTCCTCTAATCAGTACTTTCTGTTTTCTACATGTTAACCACTCCCTAATCCATGTGCATGCATTTCCTTGAATCCCTGTTGCGTTCAATTTGAGAAGTAATCTTTTATGCGGCACTTTGTCAAAAGCTTTCTGGAAATCTGAATAAACCATGTCATATGCTTTGCAATTATCCATTGTCGGAGTTGCATCCTCAAAAAAATCAAGCAGGTCAGTTAGACACGATCTCCCTTTCCTAAAACCATGCTGACTGTCTCCCAGGATACTGTTACCATATATGTAATTTTCCATTTTGGATCTTATTATAGTTTCCATGAGTTTACATATAACAGAAGTCAGGCTTATTGGTCTGTAGAAGGTTAGTACAATTTACAATGAATTGAAAAAAACACCTTCGCGTATTATTTGTTATAATTTCTATAAGATAGTTTGTGATATAAAAAGAGCATTGTTTCATATTGGTACGACTGGTCCATTGTCAGATTTTCACCTTCTGTTTACGGTCGCTAATCGGCACTATTGTCACAGTATCGAGTGACGTCAACAGCATTGTAATTTGAAAAGATAAATAAAGCTCCTTGGTTTTCGCCGGGCGCGGTGGCGCACGCCTGTAATCCCAGCTACCGGGAGGCTGAGGCTGGAGGATTGCTTGAGCTCAGGGGCTCTGAGCTGCAGTGGGCTATGCCGAGCGGGTGTCCGCACTAAGCTCGGTATCGATATGGTGCTCGCGGGGGAGCCCGGGACCACCAGGTCGCTTAAAGAGGGGTGAACCGGCCCAGGTCGGAAACGGAGCAGGTCAAAGCCCCCGTGCCGCTCAGTAGTGGGATCGCGCCCGTGAATAGACACGGCAGTGCAGCCTGAGTAATACAGTGGGACCCAGTCTTTTGCTGTATTTATGTTGTTTACATTATGCAAGCGTTTTGTAATAGATCATATTATCAGCCAACACAGTTCAAATAAAATAAAGCAAAAATGCTATCCGTCTTGCTTTACTATACGATTCGGTGCCTTTTATTTACAAATGAACACCTACAGTATAATGTTTAAAATGATAATTGGACAGTACTTTTACTGTATGTACTGTAACACGTTTTTAAATTGGTCAGTTTGTGTCATGCCTTTATTTTTGCAGTATTAGATTTGACAGTACCTCTGTAAACCAGCACACTGTATGATCCGGCACAATGTTCCAGTCCCAAACGATACCGGATTAGACAGGTTTTACTGCATAACTGTCATAGATTTGAATATAGAAAGGCTACATGGACAAGCAAGCAGGTCTGACACATAGTAAGAGCTCGGTTGGCAGGTGTTTATGTACTGTTCACAAGTGACTAAAGTGACTTTTATTATCGCAGCTTATTCAGAATTATATGGCAAGAGAAATCTCTGTTCCGGTCTCTATTTATTGAGATTCCAAATCCTAGTATCCTTAAGTCCTTAAACTAAAAAACACTTGATGCAAATTCACTAGAGGCAGCATAAAGTATACCTCTCCATCGCTAGTATAAACCTTGTCTCAGATTGTATCCACTCAAAAGACGCATCTGCTTGTACTGTACACACTCAATGTGCCTTGTAGTTATTAAAGCCTGCAGAGACTGGATCTGTTTTTCTGTCATAGACATGTTTAATATAGGCTAGATCAACAAAGTGTCTTTATACACCATCTAGTGCACAGCAGGGCATTGCCAGCAAAAATAAATGGAAATGTGTTTGTAAAGTGGCAGATCACTAGCCTTTATTATTATTTGTTTATTTAGCAGATGCCTTTATCCAATGCGACTTACAGAGACTAGTGTGTGTGAACTATGCATCAGCTGCAGAGTCACTTACAACTACATCTCACCTGAAAGACAGAGCACAAAAAGATTAAGCGACTTGCTTAGAATCACACCATGAGTCAGTGGCTGATATGGGATTTGAACTGGGGACCTCTTGGTTACAAGCCCTTTTCTTTAAACATTGGACCACACAGCCTCCTTATCCAGAGCGACTTATAATTGTTACAAGATATCACATAATTTTTACA
Organism: Acipenser ruthenus; assembly: GCF_902713425.1. Classification (NCBI taxonomy): domain Eukaryota; kingdom Metazoa; phylum Chordata; class Actinopteri; order Acipenseriformes; family Acipenseridae; genus Acipenser; species Acipenser ruthenus. Next base: position 5,147,777 of record NC_081234.1, on the reverse strand, counting down.
TACAATTACCCATTTATACAGCTGCTGCTTTTTTGTTTAACTCAAGCAATTTAGGTAAACTACCTTGCTCAAGGGTACAGCAGCAGTGTCCCCCACCTAGGATTGAGCCCAAATCCTCCGGTCAAGAGTACAGAACCCTAACCACTACTCCACACTGCTGCCTTATAATCGCAGCAGTTAAAAGTGTTTTGAAGAGTATGAAGCTTGTGATAAAAGACGTGTGCGGTTCACAGCTGATGGCCCTGGGATGCTTCATGAGGGTTGGAGCTCACAGCCATTAGGATGGGGCTAGGCATTTTGCGGTGTTATGTGAAAAAGATTTCTAGGCTGTTTTTGCTGATGGTTCAATGCTGCCCTCTGGTGGTACAATAAAGGAACTTAATTATTTTAACAAAACGATCAGTTTAATTTGTTGTTACTGCAGCTACAACATGAGATTATATATTGTAATAACTTGTTTGAAGAGATAGGAGATGACTGTATTTATTGTATGCATGTATGTATTTATAACAATGCTTTACTGAGCATTTGAGAATGTACAACAGTGAATGGAATAGAATACAATGGTGCTTACAGATACTGTGCAAGTGCTGTGACAGTATACTTGGGAAAGAAGAATATTGTAGGTTAAGAACATAAGAACATAAGAAAGTTTAGAAACGAGAGAAGGCCAATCGGCCCATCTTGCTTGCTTTGTTGTTAGTAGCTTATTGATCCCAGAATCTCATCAAGCAGCTTCTTGAAGGATCCCAGGGTGTCAGCTTCAACAACATTACTGGGGAGTTGGTTCCAGACTCCCACAACTCTCTGTGTAAAGAAGTGCCTCCTATTTTATGATCTGGATGCCCCTTTATCTAATCTCCATTTGTGACCCCTGGTCCTTGTTTCTTTTTTCAGATCGGAAAAGTCCCTTGGTTCGATATTGTCAATACCTTTTAGAATTTTGAATGCTTGAATCAGATCGCTGCATAGTCTTCTTTGTTCAAGACTGAATAGATTCATTTTCTTTAGCCTGTCTGCATATGACATGCCTTTTAAACTCAGAATAATTCTGGTCACTCTTCTTTGCACTCTTTCTATAGCAACGTGACCAGAACTGAACACAATAGTCTAGATGAAGTCTCACTAATCCATTGTAAAGTTTTAACATTACTTCCCTTGATTTAAATTCAACACTTTTCACTATATATATCAAAGCATTTTGTTGCCCTTTTTATAGCTTCCCCTCATTGTCTAGATGAAGACATTTCTGAGTCAACATAAACTCCAAGGTCTTTTTCATAGAGTGCCGTTAAAAAGTATTTGCCCCCTGTCTGATTTTCTGCATTTTTGCATATTTTTGACACTGAATGTTATCAGATCTTCAACCAAAACCTAATATTAGATAAAAGGGACCCTGAGTGAACAAATAATAAAAATTTGATACATATTTCATTTATTTATTAAGAAAGTTATGCAACACCCAATGCCCCCGTGTGAAAAAGTAATCGCCCCCTTAGACTCAATAACTGGTTACGCCACCTTTAGCAGCAATAACTGCAACCAAACGCTTCCTGTAGTTATTGATTAGTCTCTCACAGCGCCGCTGAGGAATTTTGGCCCACTCCTACATGCAGAACTGCTTCAACTCAGTGACATTTGTGGGTTTTCGAGCATGAACTGCTCATTTCAGGTCCTGCCACAACATCTCAATGGGGTTTAGGTCTGGACTTTGACTAGGCCATTTCAAAACTTTAAATTTCTTGTTTTTCAACCATTCTGATGTAGACTTGCTTGTGTGTTTCGGATCATTGTCTTGCTGCATGACCCAGTTGCGCTTCAGCTTCAGCTCACGGACGGATGGCCTGACATTCTCCTGTAGAATTCTCTGATACAGAGCAGAATTCATGGTTCCTTCAATGATGGCAAGGCGTCCAGGTCCTGATGCAGCAAAACATCCTCAAACCATGACACTACCACCACCATGCTTGACCGTTGGTATGAGGTTCTTACTGTGGAATGCAGTGATTGGTTTTCGCCAGACATAACGGGGCCCATGTCGGCCAAAAAGTTCCACTTTTGACTCACCTCTCCATAGAACATTGTTCCAGAACTCTTGAGGATCATCCAGGTGCTTTTTGGCAAACTTGAGACGAGCATCCATGTTCTTCTTAGTGAGCAATGGTTTCCGCCTTGCTACTCTGCCATGAATCCCATTTTTGCCCAGTGTCTTTCTGATGGTGGATTAATGTACACTGACCTTAGCCGAGGCAAAAGAGGCCTGCAGATCCTTGGATGTTGTTCTAGGGTTCTTTGTGACTTCCTGGACGATTTTACGCCTTGCTGTTGGAGAGATTTTGGCAGGACGGCCACTCCTGGGAAGATTCACTACTGTCCCAAACTTTCTCCATTTGGACAATATGGCTCTGACTGTGGTTCGGTGGAGCCCCAGAGCCTTACAAATTGCTTTGTAACCCTTTCCAGACTGACAGGCATCAACCATTTTTTTCCCGGAGGTCTTCAGGAACTTCTTTTGTTCGTGGCATGATGTGCCTCTAGAACCTGTGTGCTGACAACTTCACTCTGATGGTAAGGGCCAAAGTTAGTCAGATTTCTAGTGGGCAGGGCTGGTCCAAATCAGGCCTGGTTGTTAACCAAAGTACTCAAACAGCTGACCCTAATTATCCCTTTAATTGAGTTGAGTTAACTAGGGGGGGCAATAACTTTTTCACACCTGAAGATTGCATGTTTGATTACCTTGCACACCAAACAAATGAAAGAAGCACCAAACTTTGGTGTCATTTTTTCTCTCAGACTCTATATATACTACAACCCACAAAAAAATCTGACCAAATACAACGTGAAAAATGTGCAAAAATGCAGAAAATCAGACAGGGGGCAAATACTTTTTCATGGCACTATCGATTCCTTCTTCAATTTCAGTACCTCCCATACAATATTTATAGTGGACATTTTTATTGCCTGCATGCAGTACCTTACACTTTTTTCTATTAAATGTCATTTGCCATGTGTCTGCCCAGTTCTGAATGCTGTCTAGATCAGTTTGCTTACTATACCATAATCTAAGTCATTAATGTAGATTAGGAATAGCAGAGGACCTAATACTGATCCCTGTGGTACTCCACTGGTTACCTTGCTCCATTTTTGAGGTTTCTCCTCTAATCAGTACTTTCTGTTTTCTACATGTTAACCACTCCCTAATCCATGTGCATGCATTTCCTTGAATCCCTACTGCGTTCAATTTGAGAAGTAATCTTTTATGCAGCACTTTGTCAAAAGCTTTCTGGAAATCTGAATAAACCATGTCGTATGCTTTGCAATTATCCATTGTCGGAGTTGCATCCTCAAAAAAATCAAGCAGGTCAGTTAGACACGATCTCCTTTTCCTAAAACCATGCTGACTGTCTCCCAGGATACTGTTACCATATATGTAATTTTCCATTTGGGATCTTATTATAGTTTCCATGAGTTTACATATAATAGAAGTCAGGCTTATTGGTCTGTAGAAGGTTAGTACAATTTACAATGAACTGAAAAAAACGCCTTCGCGTATTATTTGTTATGATTTCTTTAAGATAGTTTGTGATATAAAAAGAGCATTGTTTCATATCGGTACGACTGGTCCACTGTCAGATTTTCACCTTCTGTTTACGGTCGCTAATCGGCACTATTGTCACAGTATCGAGTGTGACGTCAGCAGCATTGTAATTTGAAAAGATAAATAAAGCTCCTTGGTTTCCGCCGGGCGCGGTGGCGCACGCCTGTAATCCCAGCTACCGGGAGGCTGAGGCTGGAGGATTGCTTGAGCTCAGGGGCTCTGAGCTGCAGTGGGCTATGCCGAGCGGGTGTCCGCACTAAGCTCGGTATCGATATGGTGCTCGCGGGGGAGCCCGGGACCACCAGGTCGCTTAAAGAGGGGTGAACCGGCCCAGGTCGGAAACGGAGCAGGTCAAAGCCCCCGTGCCGCTCAGTAGTGGGATCGCGCCCGTGAATAGACACGGCAGTGCAGCCTGAGTAATACAGTGGGACCCAGTCTTTTGCTGTATTTATGTTGTTTACATTATGCAAGCGTTTTGTAATAGATCATATTATCAGCCAACACAGTTCAAATAAAATAAAGCAAAAATGCTATCCGTCTTGCTTTACTATAAGATTCGGTGCCTTTTATTTACAAATGAACCCCTACAGTATAATGTTTAAAATGATAATTGGACAGTACTTTTACTGTATGTACTGTAACACGTTTTTAAATTGGTCAGTTTGTGTCATGCCTTTATTTTTGCAGTATTAGATTTGACAGTACCTCTGTAAACCAGCACACTGTATGATCCGGCACAATGTTCCAGTCCCAAACGATACCGGATTAGACAGGTTTTACTGCATAACTGTCATAGATTTGAATATAGAAAGGCTACATGGACACGCAAGCAGGTCTGACACATAGTAAGAGCTCTTTTGGCAGGTGTTTATGTACTGTTCACAAGTGACTAAAGTGACTTTTATTATCGCAGCTTATTCAGTATTATATGGCAAGAGAAATCTCTGCGCCGGTCACTTTTATTGAGATTCCAAATCCTAGTATCCTTAAATCCTTGGCTCCTCTATAAAGAAACTGTGGCAGATCTAGCCTATGTTTCATATATATATAGGGAGGGGTAGAACTTAAGAGAAGCTCCTGAACTCAGGTGAATACATCTCAAGCTTATAAGATATGTGCGTTACAGACATTATGCACTGAAATATTATTCCTGAATGTGTCAATTACCGCAGTACCCAACTATTGCACAGTTGATTGTGATACAATCTGATTGGCGCTGTGGTAATAGCCTTGCATTTGTTGCTGCCACAGTACTGTTATTATAATAGTAACAGTTAAATGTGTTTTGAAGGGTATGAAGCTTGTGATAAAAGACGTGTTCGGTTCACAGCTGACGGCCCTGGGATGCTTCATGAGGGTTGGAGCTCACAGCCAATAGGATGGTGCCAGGCAGTTTGCGGTGTTATGTGAAAAAGATTTCTAGGCTGTTTTAACTTATGGTTCAATGCTGCCCTCTGGTGGTAGAATAAAGGAACTTAATTATGATAACAAAACGATCAGTCTAATTTGTTGTTACTGCAGCTAGAACATGAGATTATATATTGTAATAACTTATTTGAAGAGAAAGGAGATGACTGTATTTATTGTATCCATGTATGTATTTATAACAATGCTTTACTGAGCATTTGAGAATGTACAACAGTGAATGGAATAGAATACAATGGTGCTTACAGATACCGTGCAAGTGCTGTGACAGTATACTTGGGAAAGAAGAATATTGTAGGTTAAGAACATAAGAACATAAGAAAGTTTAGAAACGAGAGAAGGCCAATCGGCCCATCTTGCTTGCTTTGTTGTTAGTAGCTTATTGATCCCAGAATCTCATCAAGCAGCTTCTTGAAGGATCCCAGAGTGTCAGTTTCAACAACATTACTGGGGAGTTGGTTCCAGACTCTCACAACTCTCTGTGTAAAAAAGTGCCTCCTATTTTATGATCTGGATGCCCCTTTATCTAATCTCCATTTGTGACCCCTTGTCCTTGTTTCTTTTTTCAGATCGGAAAAGTCCCTTGGTTCGATATTGTCCATACCTTTTAGAATTTTGAATGCTTGAATCAGATCGCTGCATAGTCTTCTTTGTTCAAGACTGAATAGATTCATTTCCTTTAGCCTGTCTGCATATGACATGCCTTTTAAACTCAGAATAATTCTGGTCACTCTTCTTTGCACTCTTTCTAGCGCAACGTGACCAGAACTAAACACAATATTCTAGATGAAGTCTCACTAATGCATTGTAAAGTTTTAACATTACTTCCCTTGATTTAAATTCAACACTTTTCACTATATATATCAAAGCATTTTGTTGCCCTTTTTTATAGCTTCCCCTCATTGTCTAGATGAAGACATTTCTGAGTCAACATAAACTCCAAGGTCTTTTTCATAGAGTGCCGTTAAAAAGTATTTGCCCCCTGTCTGATTTTCTGCATTTTTGCATATTTTTGACACTGAATGTTATCAGATCTTCAACCAAAACCTAATATTAGATAAAAGGGACCCTGAGTGAACAAATAACATAAAATTTGATACATATTTCATTTATTTATTAAGAAAGTTATGCAACACCCAATGCCCCTGTTGAATGCAGTGATTGGTTTTCGCCAGATATAACGGGGTCCATGTCGGCCAAAAAGTTCCACTATTGACTCATCTCTCCATAGAACATTGTTCCAGAACTCTTGAGGATCATCCAGGTGATTTTTGGCAAACTTGAGACGAGCATTCATGTTCTTCTTAGTGAGCAATGGTTTCCGCCTTGCTACTCTGCCATGAATCCCATTTTTGCCCAGTGTCTTTCTGATGGTGGATTCATGTACACTGACTGACCTTAGCCGAGACAAAAGAGGCCTGCAGATACCTGGATGTTGTTCTAGGGTTCTTTGTGACTTCCTGGACGATTTTACGCCTTGCTGTTGGAGAGATTTTGGCAGGACGGCCACTCCTGGGAAGATTCACTACTGTCCCAAACTTTCTCCATTTGGACAATATGGCTCTGACTGTGGTTCGGTGGAGCCCCAGAGCCTTACAAATTGCTTTGTAACCCTTTCCAGACTGACAGGCATCAACCATTTTTTTCCCGGAGGTCTTCAGGAACTTCTTTTGTTCGTGGCATGATGTGCCTCTAGAACCCGTGTGCTGACAACTTCACTCTGATGGTAAGGGCCAAAGTTAGTCAGATTTCTAGTGGGCAGGGCTGGTCCAAATCAGGCCTGGTTGTTAACCAAAGTACTCAAACAGCTGACCCTAATTATCCCTTTAATTGAGTTGAGTTAACTAGGGGGGGCAATAACTTTTTCACACCTGAAGATTGCATGTTTGATTACCTTGCATACCAAACAAATGAAAGAAGCACCAAACTTTGGTGTCATTTTTTCTCTCAGACTCTATATATACTACAACCCACAAAAAAATCTGAACAAATACAACGTGAAAAATGTGCAAAAATGCAGAAAATCAGACAGGGGGCAAATACTTTTTCATGGCACTATCGATTCCTTCTTCAATTTCAGTACCTATTTCTATTTATTTATAGTGGACATTTTTATTGCCTGCGTGCAGTACCTTACACTTTTTTCTATTAAATGTCATTTGCCATGTGTCTGCACAGTTCTGAATGCTGTCTAGATCAGTTTGCTTACTATACCATAATCTAAGTCATTAATGTACAATAGGAAGAGCAGATGACCTAATACTGATCCCTGTGGTACTCCACTGGTTACCTTGCTCCATTTTTGAGGTCCTCAGTACTTTCTGTTTTCTACATGTTAACCACTCCCTAATCCATGTGCATGCATTTCCTTGAATCCCTACTGCGTTCAATTTGAGAAGTAATCTTTTATGCAGCACTATGTCAAAAGCTTTCTGGAAATCTGAATAAACCATGTCGTATGCTTTGCAATTATCCATTGTCGGAGTTGCATCCTCAAAAAAATCAAGCAGGTCAGTTAGACACGATCTCCTTTTCCTAAAACCATGCTGACTGTCTCCCAGGATACTGTTACCATATATGTAATTTTCCATTTGGGATCTTATTATAGTTTCCATGAGTTTACATATAATAGAAGTCAGGCTTATTGGTCTGTAGAAGGTTAGTACAATTTACAATGAACTGAAAAAAACACCTTCGCGTATTATTTGTTATGATTTCTATAAGATACTTTGTGATATAAAAAGAGCATTGTTTCATATTGGTAGGACTGGTCCATTGTCAGATTTTCACCTTCTGTTTACGGTCGCTAATCGGCACTATTGTCACAGTATCGAGTGACGTCAGCAGCATTGTAATTTGAAAAGATAAATAAAGCTCCTTGGTTTCCGCCGGGCGCGGTGGCGCACGCCTGTAATCCCAGCTACCGGGAGGCTGAGGCTGGAGGATTGCTTGAGCTCAGGGGCTCTGAGCTGCAGTGGGCTATGCCGAGCGGGTGTCCGCACTAAGCTCGGTAACGATATGGTGCTCGCGGGGGAGCCCGGGACCACCAGGTCGCTTAAAGAGGGGTGAACCGGCCCAGGTCGGAAACGGAGCAGGTCAAAGCCCCCGTGCCGCTCAGTAGTGGGATCGCGCCCGTGAATAGACACGGCAGTGCAGCCTGAGTAATACAGTGGGACCCAGTCTTTTGCTGTATTTATATTATTCAAGCGTTTTGTAATATATCATATATTGTCTTTGCACTATTAACCACAAAGCAGAAATAAAATAAAGAAGAACCGGAAAGGCATTTTCACTGCATCCTTCCTAACAGTGCAGAATTTACAAAATATAATGTTAGTACAGAGTTTCCAACAGAGGTCGCTGTTTACAAGCATAAACATATTACTTGAAGTTACATTATTTTATGTAATAGATTCAGCTCACCGGGTAATATTTCAGAGGTGGCCACAGAACAATTGATGTATAAGTCAGTTTCATATTGTACATAAAGCCAAGGTATAATATTTCAAAGTGCGGTGATTGATCATGTTACACTGGTGAAATAGTCTGAGATTCAGGCTCATGCACCATCATAGGAGCATTGGAGCCAATATGGCGGAACAAGGATGCAGTTGCATAAAAAAAAAAAATCTATAAATAGCAAGGTTCTTGTGGTTTCATCGTTGTTTCCAGTGGGGAATCATTAAAAAGTTGCACATCCTGTCCAAGTCATGTGTAGTAATCTTGCTGCATGATAAACACGTTTAAATGTATGTTATTTATGTGAAACATACTGACGTCGCATAACAGCTAAGACACTGAGGTAAACAATTTGTGCTTTCTAATGATTTTACTTGTAGAACATGTGTGCCACTAATTTATTATGCTAGAACTAGCTCGCTGGTCTAACGTGTTGTGTTGTGTAAAAAAATTAAAAAAAATAATACTCGTACGTTGATGCTCAAACCGATGTTTTTATTTTAATGATGTGTCTAACCCTTTAAAAAAAAAACACACTACAACTTCTTATTAGACGCTGTAACTTTTAGTACGGCCATATGCGCACAGTTCACTGCATTGAACTACATCCAGAAACATTGCAACACATATTGCAGAAATGTTGCAGTATTTAAAGGAATGTTTACAGCTATTAGGTGATCGTCAAGTTGTAATTACGATGACGTTAAATATTAATTAATGTCGGTATTTTATGCCAAGGCTTTCTGTATGTTGCTGATGATTAAGAACATTCTGCACTTTATGCTGTAGTAGATATTCAATCCAATACTGCTTGAGAAATATGAACTGTTAACAACTGTGGCACTGTATATATATATATATATATATATATATATATATATATATGTTTATTTGCTTATTTGATTTTTGTTTTGACGTTTCATTTACCTTTTCATTTTTAAATGTAATGTTACATTTCTACATGTACTGTAACTAATGCAAAACCCCTTCTGTATGTTGCAGATTACTGATTAACAATGGATCTGCCTGAAATACTGCACAGGCTCCAAATCTCAGGTGAGACAGAAGCCCCAAGTCCCAGCCTGCTCCCGGGACCCCCTGTGGCCACAGTTCTATCCCAGATTCAGGAGTTACTCCAAGCCGGGAAGTCCTCCAAAACCAAAGAAGATATTCTACAGGACGTCATGCGCTTATTCGAAACCGCAGATAGCCTTTGGCTTTTCTCCAGCTGCTGCCACAGTGAAGGTCCTGACTTGGGTAAAGTGTACGTGGGTTTTACTGGCACGCTTGTCCAGTATGCTGCACTTCCACGCTGTGAGACAGACAGCGGGGAGTTGTGTGAGAGCTGGTATAGCTCAGTCCCTGGAAAGGCTTGCACTGTGGCTGGCGTGCTTCTCCGGCTGGTGAGGAGGCTTGGAGCCTCTAATGTTGTACTGCCCTGCGGAAGCACAGCAGCTCCTGTAAGGTCGCTTGTACGCAAGCTGCTGCCCCCTGTCTTTGTGTTTTCTGCTGCACACATGCAGGGTCTTCCCTGGACCGATGCGCAGTCAGAGCTTGCTGCACGGGAGCTCCTGGCTGCTTCAGTGCAGACTGCGGGCTGTGAGACTCTAACTGAACTGCTTTGTGGAAAGACAAGCAGTGACGATGAAGGGATTTTGGGGCCTGTCTTGGAACTCCTGAAGCCAGAGATGAAGAAGTGAGTAGGAGTTATTTTTAAAGGTTCTTTGTTTTGGAAGTAACTTGTGTTTTGTTTAGTTTTCCTGTGATTTTTGTTTCAAATGGAAAGTTTCATGTGAAACCACACAGTGGTAATTGAACCAAAATATATTCAGACAGTTGCCGTTTCTAATTTTCATTTCCTATTCCAGCAAGAAATTGCTTCTGAAAGTACTTCATGAGTGAGGTGGGGAACAATATCACTGTTGCACAGGCTTTGGTACAAATTCTTCATTTATGGGCTTCAGTGCACAGGCAGGGTTCTCCCCAAGCATTTTCAGCAGAGCGGGCTGCCCCTCTTGCAAGCACGGTGAAAAAAAAATCTCGGAACCACATGACAGCTCTGAGACAACTCCCCGCTGTCTGTCTCACAGTGTGCTGCTGTGTTACGTCTTGACACTGCATTTAATCAATCAGAGTTGAAGGCGGGGGGGGAGGGGGGGTAGAAATGGCTTTTTTTACAGCAAGGAATTGGGTGGTATGATGTGCAAGCTCTGGCAGAAACACAAACAAGATCGCAAAGGATCAGGGGATAAATGGAGCAGTGTAGCCTGGGTATGAATCAGGGTGGATTATTATTCAATTTCTTATTATTATTCAAATTATTTGTCTTATTATAAATTTAAGGTAAGGCCATTTTATTTTGCTGTTTAAAAGTGCTCCCGGCTATACAGAATTCCCAGACAGGATAACACTAATATCCTTTCCCACTACAAAGAGGACTTGAAACTCACACTAGCCCTGCACCCAGCCCCTGGTTTCAGAACTTTCTTCCTTTAGGTATATTATTGAAATGATGCCAGGATTTTAAATAATTCGGCCCCTGGTGAATCTGTAAGTTCTTCATGCAGCTATAAAGAAGGAAGAATTTATCAAACTCATGACTGATTTAAATGTACTTAATTCAGGGTAGTTGTGAAAACCAGGATTGTTTATTTACAAAATAAAAATAAAAAGATCCTGTTTGCTACGAAAGAACTTCAGTTCCACTTGCATGTGTTTCCCGGATTTAAAGATTCAATTTGGTTCAGTTAGAGGATTCTCTATTCTCAACATTCTTTCAGAGAGACCTGGAAGCTGAACCAAGCCACCAAGCACGTGTTCTCGTGGACCCTGATTCAGGTGAGCCGGCCCTGGCTCTGCTCTTACCTGGACTGGGTCTTTCCCCCGTCGCTGCTCATCTCTGACGACTACCGCACTGAGAACAAGGTCCTGGGGGTGCACTGCCTGCACCACATCGTCCTCAATGTCGTGAGTTCAAACTTCACCACCACCAGTGCCATCTACCTACGGGGGTCATTTTCAAGCAAACAAACCCTTAGCTGATTCGGGCAGCAAATTTGGGGTGCATTTTTGCTGTCGGCAGACTCCCTCTTCAAAACTCAGGAAGCATAAGAGCCCTTGTGTTTAAGCAATGCTATGCATTAGTCTTAGATGAATCTTCTTAAATTGATTGAAGACTGCACTTATTTTAGCAATCTTAGCTTAATGTTATGTTGTTGGTTACTTGATGTTTTACTAAGCTTACAACAATGCACTTGACCTTTCCTTCATGTGCAGTAGTTATTAGGGCCCTGTGGTCCTAGACTGCAAGTGTCCATACAGTTAGAGTAGGGCTGTCAGTTAAGCCTCAAAATAGCAATCGATTATTTGGCCACACAAAATATAATCGTTTGAGTAAATATCGATGATTGTACCGTACATGTTCAGTGCACTCCTCTTCCTGCGGCGTTGTTATTTTAATATCATTGCTGTTTAGTAAAAGCTTGTGCACAACAATTGAATGCGAGGGGTAATCACGCCTTGGTAGCGTCAAGAGAAGAAAAAAAACAACAACATTCACAAGCCTAAAGCAAGTTTAACATACTACAGGAGTGTTACTAAAATATTTATTCCAAACAGATTACAGTACTTGTATGTAATCTATATAAACTAGACACGAGTTTATGAAAAACATTTTTTTTTTTTTTTATTCAGTGACAGCTGCAGCATCACGCATTGCATCTTGTTAATACTGTACCACCTAACCTTCACTATCTGTGAAACACACAATGCGGAAATCCCTGCCTAAAATAATTAATAATAATAATAATAATAACAATAATAATAATAATAATAATAATAATAATAATAATAATGTACAACGCAGCACGCTTTTTTGTGTGTTTGTTTATACAGAGGGGCATGCTTACAAAGCATTTTCAAAACTGATTCGCTGGTAGGATGGGACCAGCAAATCAGAAGCTTGTTAACACAAGCAGGAAAAGAAGAGCATGCCCACTGCTTATCTGGCAGAAATACTGTAAATAGCAAGGCAGTGCGTTCGGTGCAGTGTCGTTGATAAACTTAAATAACGTTATTATGCGTGTTACAAAAATGTAATTATTGAATCGATTATCCAGTATCTATATCGATGTATATAATGAGGAATGGAATCGATCGAAGAATTGATTTTCGATTTAATTGCAGCAGCTGTAAGTTATAGTCACTGTGTCATCCTTTATCACCAATGGCGTACATCAATAACTTTTCAGAGTAAACAGTTCCAGAACTCAATTGAAAAGTTATTAGAATTACAGAACAACATGTTATTGGCATTTTGATCAGTAGCTAATAATTTTAGCTAAACACCTTAAAGTTAAGGATTGTCATTTTTTTGTACAGTCCCCTTGCCTTTGTATGATGTTTGTAATCCTCATGAGAACAATTGCAAACATCATATAGATGTGAGGGAATAGTGAGTAAAAACAAAAACAATTCAGTATCCTTTTACTGAGCTACTCCTGTAGAGGTTCTATTGGGAGGCGTTTCAGTTTTAAAGCAATGGCAAACTAACTTTGTAGCCTTTCCTAATAAGAGTGCTTTAATGAGCACATGAATGATTTCCACCTTTGTTTCAGCCTGCAGCTGCTCTGCGGCAGTTCAACAGAGCCCAGGTGCTGTATCACGCACTCTTCAACCACCTCTACACACCGGAGGCACACCTCATACAGGTACAGCAGGCATGTGTGGCTACCATTCGCCGTGCACAATGCAATCCCTTTAATAAGTAATATGACCACAGGCATGACCCCAGTGAGTTTCACTGTCTTTTTACGTGGCGTTGACAAACACAGCCATTAGCCAAATTGGTTTTCTCAATAGGGTCCATCCAGGATTGATACCCCCTCATTGTTCACAGTGAGGATCACATCCAATATAACAGAGCAGTGCTGCCCAAACCCGGTCCTGGAGAGCCCCTATCCAGCAGGTTTTATAGGTAACCTTTAATCATCAATTTCTTAACACCTGGAACAATTTCACTGTGATCAATTAAGCAGGTGATTTATTAAATTCATTTATTAAAGTCATTTTGAGATCATTTGGTACAAAAAATGAACTACCCTTTTCAGCCCTCAATGGCCTGGATTACATGCTGGGAAAATGTCATGACTTATCTGTCTACTGTCATGACTTATTTAAGGCGGTACAGCTGAATTATTTTAGATAATTTTGGTTTGTTTAATTTAACAATTCCTGCTTTGAAACTTCATGTTGTATTTGATTTTTGTATAATGTATTACATTTGTATTCAAACATAAACCAAAACTAACTAAAATTGTAATCCAGACCGTACCACCTTAAATAAGTCATGACAGTAAACAAGTCATGACATTTTCCCAGTATGTAAACTGGCCCAATGACCAGAGTTCCCTTAATTGAACAAGTTACTTGCTTAATTGATCAGTAACATCCATGTGTTCCCAGTCTTTAGAAATTAGCAATTTAGGGTGACCTACAAAACTTCCTGGATAGGGGCTCTCCAGGACTGTGTTTGGGCAGCACTGTAATAGACTGTCTTTAATATTAAATTGCCTCTCTGCCCCACCCCAGGCTGTTCTTCCCTGTCTCTTAGACCTGCTCTCTGTGCTAGAAAAGCCCCCCCAGAAAGCAGGGGATCCAAGGAAAGCCACCCGCTATGATGAGGTCCTGAGGCTGGTTCTGACTCACATGGAGATGGAGCACAAGATCCCCCTGCGGAGGGTCTACGCCAGGAACATCCCGCCCTTCATAGACAGGTGAGCAGCAGAACTAACCCTAACCCAGCCCTAACCCAGCCCAAACCCTAACCCAGCCTAAACCCTAACCCAGAGCTAACCCTAACCCAGCCCAAACCCTAACCCAGAGCTAACCCTAACCTAGCCCAAACCCTAACCCAGAGCTAACCCTAACCCAGCACTAACCCTAACCCAGCCGAAACCCATCCCAAACCCTATCCCAGCCCAAACCCTATCCCAGCCTAAACCCTATCCCAGCCCAAACCCTGACCCAGCCCAAACCCTAACCCAGAGCTAACCCTAACCTAGCCCAAACCCTAACCCTAACCCAACCTAAACCCTAACCCAGCCTAAACCCTAACCCAGCCCAAACCCTAACCCAGAGCTAACCCTAACCCAGCCCAAACCCTAACCCAGAGCTAACCCTAACCTAGCCTAAACCCTAACCCAGAGCTAACCCTAACCCAGCCCAAACCCTAACCCAGCCCAAACCCTAACCCAGCCCAAACCCTAACCCAGCCCAAACCCTATCCCAGCCTAAACCCTATCCCAGCCCAAACCCTAACCCAGAGCTAACCCTAACCCAGAGCTAACCCTAACCCAGCCCTAACCCTAACCCAGCCCAAACCCAGCCCAAACCCTATCCCAGCCCAAACCGTAACCCAGCCCAAACCCTAACACCCTGTCCTTCATAGAGAGGTGAGCAGCAGAACTAACCCTGACCTCCCACTCTTCATAGAGTGAACAGCAGAACTAACCCTAACCCACCCTTCATAGAGAGGTGAAAACTACAGTTGCACATTTACTTTATATTAAGCCTGCTGCTGTTTGCTCTCAAGGTGTATCAACCCCTAATTAGCATTGCAATTCAATAAAAATGTGTGAAATACTGTGAATTCAGGAATTTTAAACACATTAATTAGCTTAAATGCAGTTGGATGCATGTTCACGAAGATCACTATATAAATGAAATCAGCATGGTATTGTATAATATTGCATCTCGGTCAGCTTACTCTCTGGCTTACCCTGGGCAGGTCGCTGCGCGAGTCTCGGAGATCATCGGAGGCCGGAGACCGACTGACTCAGCCAGTCTAAATGAAATGAATAGTGCGCTTTATTAACAGAATAAAACCACAATAATACAGGGTTGTAGTCAGCACTGCAGGGCCTGTCCCTGTGACTAGGGCCCTCCGTGTAGGACACTCCAATGGCTGCACAGTCCAGCAGTACCTCTCCCTACCGCAGCTGGGGACTCGGAGAGCGCGGACACTCCCGCGCCGGGTTTTTACAGCAGGGCTCCGTCCCGCCAAAAAAATGTAACAATTTAAGACTGAAGAGGGAGAGCTTGGAGTTTTCAACACAAAAACACAACCAATAGATAAATCGACAATACAAACACAGGAGACTATTCAAAAACACTAGACCCCTCTAGTATAACAATATCAAGGTGATTTTGATACACAAATCCTCTATTTTTTTTATAAATCAGTGCAGAATTGTTGCATCCATTATGAAACTGAGAATGACTATATGGTTTCACATTTTAAAAATGTATTTTTCGTTGCAGCATTAAGCAAAAATAATCAGATGACCCATTTATATTACTATGTTCTTCTAAATACTCTCCACATGTTTGTTACAATTATATATTTAACAATATCATTGTTCACACTTGCCAGACTGGGAATTGTGATTGTTCGTCATCTGAAACGGCTGGAGAGGGTGATTGTGGGATACCTTGAAGTTTATGACGGACCAGAGGAAGTGGCAAGACTTTACACACTGCAGGCTCTAGAAAACACAATACAACATGCCTGGCCTAGGTACAGAACAACTATGTGTGATTGTAAATATTGGGAAAATATATTATTGCACTGCATGTGTAATTCTCAGGAAAAACATTGAGTTGAGAGACTTTTACTAGAAAAAAAAGATTCTGATCAAGTGCACGAAAGAGTGAAGTTTTTAGTGTAAAACTGAACAGGATTGGGGGACACCGGAACTTTAAAAGAGGCAGCTTTGACAACTGGCTACTTTTATCTTCCATTTACAAATGGCTAAAGTTTTGGTTCCAGATGCTTTTTAATCCTACCATTGCAATTCTTTCTGTACAGAATGGCTTCCAGGTTGGATGTGCTTGTGAAGTCCCTGTTGAGGCTGATTTACGACGTGTGCACAGACTGCAGCCCCACCCCACAGGCAGTGAGAGAGGACCTGCTGCAGCGAGCAGCGCACTGTCTCATGCTGCTGCACCGCTGCTGCGACCACGAGCTGCAGGTATCGGCTACCTTACGCAGACACACAGGATAAATGTGCACGCAGCGCTCCAGATGAGCTGCGTACCTGCCGGCGTTGCGCATTAGAAAATCTGAGATACGCACTCAATTTAAATTTAATGCGTACAAATACGCAGACCAATTTTGCTGCTCAGCTTGTCTGCCTCCCCTCCCGCCTCCCAATAACAACTACATCTCCCAGAATACAATGTCTTCAGTAACTAGGAAACTACACCAGACAAACCAACCCAACAAACATGATCTAATCTCTGGCTAGCCCTGTTGTCTTTGCAGCCAATCACAGTAAGAATAAGGAACATTTCAAGCTACACAGGTTGAAGTCCAGCTACAAATCCAACTGGAACCATCATCAGAGGCAACCACTAAAAAAAGGTGCCTATAATATTAAACAAATTGTTTTATAACTTATTAATGCATTTCCTTATTTATCTGTATGGATTTATACAGAAGTTAATATGTTCACTGAGTTCAAGAATGTAATGTTAAAATGTAAGTTATTTTTCTGTGCTTTATATATATATATATATATATATATATATATATATATATAATCATATTGGCAGTGGTCAATAAATGCCTACCCCATTATCATTAAAGATTGTACAGTTATTATCAAGATTACTCATGACTTCAAGGTAATGCATTTTACTCACTCAAAAATTTGTGGTTAAGTTACTCCCATACCCAAAACCTTATGTGGAGCGCTGTGTGCACATCTACAAAAACTCATTGAAACTTGCTGTCATATTTAGTGCTTATGCAAAATTTGTTGTCCATGCGGACATCGGGACGAGCTTGAGATTCTTTGCCCTACTGTGCAGCTGCACTGCACCACACCGTTTAAAACTGACATAGTTCAGGTTTATAAACCCATGTTGAAAATCCCACATCTAATAGTATTAGTTTAACAAAAAACAAAACAAGAAAGCTCCCTACAGCTCCTAACTGCACTCATTGGTGGTTTAAAGTAGCAGTATACACAGGGCTGATTGATGGAAGAACATGTTCACCAGTAACAATAAATCATCATTTAGTGTGAACTTGAGTGTGGGGGCACTGCAGCTTTAATAAGAGATGTTTCTCTTTTCAGGCGGTTCTTGCAGGAGTTCACAGCACCTGCCCCGACGCAAGAGTGTTGGAATGCATTGAGAAAATTCAGCAGGATGTTCGAAGACAAGAAGCAAATGTGGAATGGTCTAACTGAACTGTAATGTGAATTAATGTCTAACCCAGTAGACAGAATGTCATTTCTGTGAAATGGAAACAACTGAAATTGCACTTAAATATCTGCTCAGTGATGTACAGTAGCATGTGTATCTCGAGTGCGGAGGACTTGTAACACAAATATTGTTGACTTGGTCAACAAAATAAAAATGCTTTGACAGAATGTGCCCACCATTTCTATTCTGTGCATACTGTCTAATAAACAGGGTACTTCTGTATAGAACCTAACCAAAGCTTTACAAATGCAGGGCAGCATCTCAGAACAAATTCCCATGCAAAGCTTCATGAAAATCTGAGTGGAGCCATGCAGCATCTTCTTATTTTTCATTTTATCAGGTTTCCAATTAAACTCCAAAACTCATACATAAGTTAAATCTCAACTATGACTAATTCTGATTCTAGAACTAGAGCATCTATGTGAATGCAACATGCAGGAGCTTTACCACTCTCTCCCCGTCGGGGAATGACAAAATAAGATGATACTGATCACAGTGTTGGTATTCTATGTGCACACACAGACATGAGGGTTTATCAATTGTTTCCAAAAATCAATCATTCATGTTAACAGGAAAATTCACATCAGCTCTGTTTCATTTACTCGGACACCCGCATGCAAAAATGAACTAACCAGTCCAACTTATTTTAGGGTTACAAAAACAGAATGTTTTGGATAAATGAAAATATATGACTGTTCACTTTTCACAATATGGGATCCCAATTATGAGTGGGATGTATGAATATACCAAAATATTTTCAGATAAAGAAGTGTGTTTTATTTAGTCACCTTCGGAAACAGGGAGCCTTCCACATGCTGGGGAACCGAAGACAGAAAACCAGTACTGAAATAACGAGCTCAGTGTGAACCTGAACACATCTGTAGCACCTTATTGCAATTTTTTTTTTTTTTTAACTGCTATGGTTTTGGAAAATAACTTGGTTGTTAATAACATCTTAAATGAAGCAATCAGCAAAAATAGACATTGCACAATAATTGTTATTGCTAAGATTTAGCAAAAGAAACGCCAAGTTTTTTTTTCAAGGTCGACATGTAAATAATACATGCAACTAAACAGCTTCAGCCCACTCTGAAAGTTTTCATACTGGTACTGTGTCGACAGAACAAAAATTATAAAAGGGCTTGAATACCAAATGAAAAAAAAGCAGAGGCTGGCCGCATTATTAAATGAGTATGATGTCATTCTACCATGGAGTCTAAGAGCCCAGTGATATCCTGTGGGTCCGGGAGGCAGTGTGACTGGATACACAGGACAGGATGTGCACACAGTGCATTATGAAGCTTTCTCTTTGGCGGGCGGTTCAGTCTCTTGCTCATATTCGATCTCCACGTACGCTCGCTTCTTCCTGATCCCTCCTTTCAGAGGCGCCTTGCCCTTGGACTTCTTGCCCTTTGCAGACTCGCCCTCCGTCTCCACTTCCTCCTCGCTCGCAATCTCCATTTCAGACTCCTCATCGCTGGATTTCTCCTCCTCTTCATCACTGCTGCCCTTCAGTTTATTCATTTCCTGAAAGAAACGTTGTTTTCAGTTTGGAATGCCTGGCCACTGAGAATACACCCTACCCATCACTCAGCCACATATGTTTCATGCACTCCATAGAGTTTATACATATTTATTTATCTTATTTTTTATTAAAAACAAAGAAACAACCTGTAAAGACAGTTTCACCCAGTTTAGTTTTCAATACATAAACCCAAAACAGAAAACATTACCTTAATACCAGCAAACTGGTGAGCAGAAATAAATATTAAAAATATACACTAAAATCTCAACAATAGAAACATAAGTAGGCAGCATACAGTACAAAAATACAATAAACATGCTGTCATAATACTACCAAAAGACACACAAACAGTGTCCTGTCAGTTATTACCTTAAACTTCAACTGCTTTTGATATAGGTGTTTCTCCAGTATCAAACCAGACCCGGTTTTATTAAGATAATGATTTTTCTTTTTACCTCAAAGTCACTTAGGTCGCTCTCATCTACATCGTCATCTTCCACAAACTCCCTCTGCCCAACATCCTGCAGAGAAGAGGGGAGAGTCAGAACGTGCTGTAAAACAGTACCTTCCGAAGAGCTCTTCAGGGTGTATGTGCTCGACGAGAAACACATTTATGAAATAGTTAAAGAAATGGATCTTAACATTTCAGTATGCCTATCCCCCTCCCAAGAAATGTGTTTTCTAAATATTAAAAAAATATTTCTTCATTCACATTTAGAACATTTTATAACAATGTTACATAGATCCAGTTTTGCAGTCACTCGGCTCATAAGTAAGGCTACGATTTTGGCACGGTCATTTTCAGTAAATTTCACGGGTGAGGTGCGGCAAAAAAACAAGAATTCGCGGAAAGGTCACCAAATACATGTAGTTTTAGCTACATCAACATACAAAAGAGCTTTCAAATAGTACAAATAGTACACAGAAACCAATAATATAAAGACTGTTGCTTTTGACTACTGACAAGTTTAAATGTTACAAAACTTACAGAACACACTTCAGACTCGAGGGTCTCTGACACTGTGCGACAAGTAGGACTTGTAAAAAAGTGCCTCCTATTTTCTGTTCTGAATGCCCCTTTATCTAATCTCCATTTGTGACCCCTGGTCCTTGTTTCTTTTTTCAGGTCAAAAAAGTCCCCTGGGTCGACATTGTCTATACCTTTTAGGATTTTGAATGTTTGAATCAGATCGCCGCATAGTCTTCTTTGTTCAAGACTGAATAGTTTCAATTCTTTTAGCCTGTCTGCATATGACATGCCTTTTAAACCTGGTATAATTCTGGTTGCTCTTCTTTGCACTCTTTCTAGAGCAGCAATATCCTTTTTGTAACGAGGTGACCAGAACTGAACACAATATTCTAGGTGAGGTCTTACTAATGCATTGTAAAGTTTTAACATTACTTCCCTTGATTTAAATTCAACACTTCTCACAATATATCCAAGCATCTTCTTGGCCTTTTTTATAGCTTCCCCACATTGTCTAGATGAAGACATTTCTGAGTCAACATAAACTCCTAGGTCTTTCATAGTTCCCTTCTTCAATTTCAGTATCTCCCATATGATATTTATAATGCACATTTTTATTGCCTGCATGCAATACTTTACACTTTTCTCTATTAAATTTCATTTGCTGAAGTATATCTCTTTCATACTTCAGCTGCGACAGAAGTATGAACCAGGCTTTAGTTGTCCACGATTTTGAAAGAAACAGCATGTTGTAAAGAAAGCCTGTAGACAGACAGGCGCGGCACGCAAGGCATTTTGCCGCCTGTATCGCTGCCATTGCTTTAATATGGAGATGGACAGATCAGCGCGGCACGATACCTTCCTGTAGCCAATCTGATACTGTGTCCCAGGCTTAAGTCGGTTAACTTCTGTTCTCCGATGCATTTGTTCTTCTGTCTTTACAGAAAACGGTTCACTCACACTTTGTTGTATTTTAGCTGTCATGCTTGCTCGCTCATCTGTCTCATTCGCTGACCTACATCACTCCACCTAAATGCCGTGTGCATACGCAACCAAACAATTTACAGATACTCGCAGACTTGGATTTTCAGTGCATGACATTCTGCATTGTTTAAAAGAAATAAAGGAAGCCCCTAATCAAATGTGTTTTTACATCCATTTCCAAGATTTCACGGACTTTATTCAAATTTCCGATTTCTGTGACAAAATCACAGCCTTACTCATAAGCCTTTATAAGCTTTTAATATTACTAACATATATTGGCAAAAGAACACCACATCCTAAATTATCATGGCAATCTATCCCAAGGATTATTTAAATTATGCTATTCTAAATGCAGTTTTTAAAAATAACAAAATATAAACAACTATGATTACTGTGTGCCAGACACGGCATAAAATGCCAAACCATCAGTTATCTTTATTGCAGTTGTTAGTTTTGTTATTTGGTACTTTTAATGAAGTGTTGATTTGATTATTCCCACACTTGGTGGCAGTACTGGATTCTCACACTCACCTCATCATCCTCCTCCTCTTCTTCCTCAGATGAATCTGTTTCAATGTCTGCGTCCTGCTGCTCCAAGGCCTTGTCGAATGCATGGCTTGGGAAATTGTAGATATCTCCATACTGAAACCCACAAAACAAACACAATGTCACGCCCGCTGATTAGCTACAGGCAACATGAACCTCACTGCACTGCACCGCAGCTCTGGTGATTAGAACAAATGAAAGGACTGGAGAGCCGTCAGCCAAACTTCAAATACACAATACTTCACTTGACAGCACGGGCAACTGCCATAACCATGTAGCATGATGTGAAACCAAAACAGAAAATATCGAAACAAAATCCAAAAATGAGAAAAACAGGGTTACAAGGGTGTCCTTATTGTGCCCTGTTTGAATGCAAGGTGCTGTCCTTACCGTGCCCTGTTTCAATCGCTCAAGCAGTTCCTTCTCAATCGCATTGTCCAGCTGAGCTGCAATAAGAGCCTTTTCCTAAAACAACAGAGAAATACCAACAAGTAGTATTGAATACATAATATACCAGCATGTGGTATTGAATACACAATATAATCTCTAAAATGGCAACAATTAGTCCAGTGGTACAGTTATGAAACAGATAATACATTACTTAAGAACATTCCCTTTATTCCAACCTATACCTAAATAATACAAAAATCACAATCATCATCATCATACATACCTCTCTTCTTTTCTCTCTTCTTTCCACTTTCCTGCTCAGAGGAACAATTTTTCTCCTAGAAAAGGACATATGCCAATACATTAGGTTCTATTGTGCACTTTGATTTTTAGCTATGGCCACAAGTTTTGCATCACCTAGAATTTTAGGATTGAGACATAGGACTACAAAATGACATCGCAAAAGTCTACTGGAAGCCATAATAGTAGTACAGTATTTCATGTTAGATTTCAAAATGTCACATTTTTCAATTTGTCCGTTTTTCGTTAAGTATATGGAAAACTACAAAGCGGTGTGTAATTCAATATGTTAACGTAACATTATTCAGCAGGTTAACATTCTACTTTATGAAGCAAAATGTGTTAATTCTATAGGGCAATGCAAGACTTTTGGCCATAGCTGTAGATATATTTCAAATTTCAAAGCCTGAAGAAAAGGCATCTAGACAAAACATGTGTCACTGAAGTTTCTTTTAGTATTCCTACATTCAGCACTATCGAGTTTGTAAATGCAATGGAAGCAGGTCGTTGTCGTACTCACTGTCGTTTCAGGGTGAGCTTGCGGATTCGGATGAGGTACTGTGTGATCTTGGTGAAGCGCTGTTTACACTTGTGTCTGAGGAAGCGAGGCCAGTAGATGAGATTTATATCTATCTGTTCCAAAGCCTTCTCGTAATTCTTGCTCAGCTTTACCTAGAAAGGGAAAACAGTATGTGTAGCCACACTGTGGTTAGACCACTAATCGAGCACTAAAATGGTATTCATCATTTTGTGTGTCTTGATTATTTATTGTAATTCTGGTCACCTAAAATGAAAGCATAAGCACCCTTTTTACTGAGATGTAATGTTCCTTTCTCTAACTTCATTTGCTTTCTTTTGCAATAATCTCAGAGCTGCAAAGGGATGGGCTTTGAAGAAGGTTGTGAGAACTGAATTTATTTAGCCTAGATCAAACAAGAATTAAGGATGGACTTAATGGAGTCTTGAAAAATGTATCAAGAGCTGACAAAGTTAACCCCAGCCATTTAAATGCAGAACAAATATTAGGACCAGAGGACACAGTTCGAAATTAAGTGGAGACAGACGTAGGACAGAGCGTAAGAGACACTTCTTTACACAGTGGTAAGGGTATTAGGGTTTTAACAGAAACATTTACTTGTACTAATTAAGACATTATAGTGCCAGTGTAGGAACAGCGTCAAAACTTACCCTTTCCCACATTCTGGCTGGAAAAGCAGCTCTTTCTATGACCTTCATATATAAGAAGCACTGGCCTGGAAATAAAACATGTTTAAAAACGATTAACACAATCCCATGTGTATACTACACTGCAGCATCTGAATAGTGTAATGAATGTAATCAATACATGACGGTGAAACTACCAAACGAAGATCTTCAATGCTTTGCTAGTAGAGTATTCCAAGTTACCTGGGAATTTTTGCTTTTCAACCCCAAATTCCAAGTCAATGCCATTATAAATTTACAAACAATACCACATCTGACCATTTTGCAGACTCCCTAAACTGATATATGTGTGTAATATCTTACAAAAAAATAAAGATTTCATATGAGCAGTTGTGAGAGATGCACATGTTATAGCAAACATATATGTGCTTTTAAAGAAGGTGTATCTGGTATGATCCTAAGCTCTCAGTTCCCATGCCTGACTCTCAGCCAGTCTGTTCCACTTGCTCTTCAGGTTATTTCACCGGGTGTCTGAGTTCTATGCATGTCAATCATAAGGGGAAAAAGCTGGAGGGTTACTGACAGGAAAGAAGGCAATGAAGGGGTGGAAAACCAGAGCAGGTGAAATACACAGATACTCTATTATACTCTCACTTCATTGAAGTAATGCATGCAAACTGGGACAGGATGCAGGTACGACTCCTATTGCATAGCAGTTTCACACATTCCAGGTTTTACTATTAGCTTAATTATCAGTGTATAGGTAGCAAGCTCAGGAATGTCTTAATAAACTCATAGTAAAATCTGGAATGGATCAAACTGCTATACAGTGGGAGTCTTATTTCCATCCCAGTGAGAGCTTTGTATAACCTTGAATGGTACCAAATGGTATCAAATGAAGACACGTGTTTGCTGTAACATGCTTCTTTGAAAGCTGATGGAGGTGCAGAACAGGTAGTACATATGGAATGATGTATTTAGCTCGAATCCCTGGACAGTTCATTATATAAGAAGTGCCAGCAGCAGTGCTTACCTTTCTCCTCTTTGATTGTGGCATACTGGCTGTTAGCCAGGGGACACGATGATCGGTTACACAGGCCTGTGATGTTGTATTCATTCCGACAAAAGTTCTGATTTTTTGTTCTAAAATTAGGAAAATAATTAAGAACTTGGATTATCATGTTACCTATAAATATACAGTATTGTGCAAAGGTTTTAGGCAGGTGTGAAAAAATGCTGTAAAGTAAGAATGCTTTCAAAAATAGACCTGTTAATAGTTTATATTTATCAATTAACAAAATGCAAAGTGAGTGAACAGAAGAAAAATCTACATCAAATCAATATTTGGTGTGACCACCCTTTGCCTTCAAAACAGCATCAATTCTTCTAGGTACTCTTGCACACAGTTTTTGTAGGAACTCGGCAGGTAGGTTGGCCCAAACATCTTGGAGAACTAACCACAGTTCTTCTGTGGATTTAGGCTGCCTCAGTTGCTTCTCTCTCTTCATGTAATCCCAGACAGACTCGATGATGTTGAGATCAGGGCTCTGTGGGGACCATACCATCACTTCCAGGACTCCTTGTTCTTCTTTACGCTGAAGATAGTTCTTAATGACTTTCGCTGTATGTTTGGGGTCGTTGTCATGCTGCAGAATAAATTTGGGGCCAATCAGATGCCTCCCTGATGGTATTGCATGATGGATAAGTATCTGCCTGTACTTCTCAGCATTGAGGAGACCATTAATTCTGACCAAATCCCCAACTCCATTTGCAGAAATGCAGCCCCAAACTTGCAAGGAACCTCCACCATGCTTCACTGTTGCCTGCAGACACTCATTCGTGTACCGCTCTCCAGCCCTTCGGCGAACAAACTGCCTTCTGCTACAGCCAAATATTTCAAATTTTGACTCATCAATCCAAAGCACCTGCTGCCATTTTTCTGCACCCCAGTTCCTGTGTTTTCGTGCATAGTTGAGTCGCTTGGCCTTGTTTCCACGTCGGAGGTATGGCTTTTTGGCCGCAAGTCTTCCATGAAGGCCACTTCTGACCAGACTTCTCCGGACAGTAGATGGGTGTACCAGGGTCCCACTGTTTTCTGCCAATTCTGAGCTGATGGCACTGCTGGACATCTTCCGATTGCGAAGGGAAGTAAGCATGATGTGTCTTTCATCTGCTGCAGTAAGTTTCCTTGGCCGACCACTGCGTCTACGGTCCTCAACGTTTCCCGTTTCTTTGTGCTTCTTCAAAAGAGCTTGGACAGCACATCTGGAAACCCCTGTCTGCCTTGAAATTTCTGCCTGGGAGAGACCTTGCTGATGCAGTATAACTACCTTGTGTCTTGTTGCTGTGCTCAGTCTTGCCATGGTGTATGACTTTTGACAGTAAACTGTCTTCAGCAACCTCACCTTGTTAGCTGAGTTTGGCTGTTCCTCACCCAGTTTTATTCCTCCTACACAGCTGTTTCTGTTTCAGTTAATGTTTGTGTTTCAACCTACATATTGAATTGATGATCATTAGCACCTGTTTGGTATAATTGTTTAATCATACACCTGACTATATGCCTACAAAATCCCTGACTTTGTGCAAGTGTACCTAGAAGAATTGATGCTGTTTTGAAGGCAAAGGGTGGTCACACCAAATATGGATTTGATTTAGATTTTTCTTCTGTTCACTCACTTTGCATTTAGTTAATTGATAAATATAATCTATTAACATGTCTATTTTTGAAAGCATTCTTACTTTACAGCATTTTTTCACACCTGCCTAAAACTTTTGCACAGTACTGTATAATTAATATTATTTGTTTTATTGCTTTTGTATTCTTTATATCATTAATGTTTATTTGATAATTAATTAATTATGTTATACTCAAGACTTGTTACCATTTGGCTCCATCACCACTGATGTTTGTCTACATAGTTTTAAATATTTTTTGTAAATTATTATCAGTGTTAATTTTTATTATTTTGGCTTCAGTAGATCTATATGAATTGAAATAGTCTAATCAATAGATTAGAATTCAATAATTAACAATATGATGTATTCCTGCCATTATCGTTGCTATTTTTCTGTAACTTGTACTATAATTCAACTATATAATAGTATTTAGCAATACATTCCCTCTAATGTCTATCAACATATTAACATATTAATTGGTCTGGGTACATGTTGTTTTGTCTTTAATTGAACCCCTGTTTTGTCTTTAATTGAATTAAGATCTTAAATACTCCGGTGTTCTCCATTCGGGAGCACGGAGGATGGTCACGTGACCAAAACGTTTGCACTGAGCACTTTTCGCACCAGATCAATTTTTTTACCTGTTATGATGACAGTTTTTCAATCTTCAAATAGCAGTGTACGGATCATTTTGGAATTTTAATTATTTTTTGTTATTTGTTTATTTAGCAGAGACTAGGGTGTGTGAACTATGCATCAGCTGCAGAGTCACTTATAACTACGTCTCATCCGAAAGACGGAGCACAAGGAGGTTAAGTGACTTGCTCAGGGTCACACAATGAGTCAGTGGCTGAGGTGGGATTTGAACCGGGGACCTCCTGGTTACAAGCCCTTTTCTTTAACCACTGGACCACACAGCCTTAAAGACTTAAAAACAATACACACCCTGAATACTCCAAACTGACATTAACATCACAGTCACATATCTTCTGGAATTTCAAACATTCTGATTCTTGTAATTTTGAAGAAATACTACCGTTGTGTCCCTACAGCTAATAACATGTATATGATATAAACGAACAGGACTGTTAACGAATTTCATTTCTCACGCGGTCGCTGTAGCTTTACACAAGTCTAATCAGACAGGTACACTTACTTGACTTTGAACGAGCAGAACTGTCTGTTTCCAACGATATCCCAGATGACCTACAGAACAGTGACACGGCATCAGAGATGTAAACAGCTTGATTGAAACAATACCAAATTATAAAATAAATACAACATCACTTTCAACATTGAATGGTCTGGCAAACAAAGACTTCAAACGTATACAAAAAGAATAATTCCTGTTTGATTTGTGGTAAACAAACAGTTTTTTCCAGTTTCAGTTACCAATACAGATCAAATCTTGAACACTTGAAATGTATTTGCTTAAGATTGTAAGTCGCCCTGGATAAGGGCGTCTGCTAAGAAATAAATAAATAAATAAATAAATAAATAAATAAATAAATCTAACATCAGATACCAAAAACTCAGGCAGCCACATTACTACAAGAGTCACCGCGAATCTGTGTGTAAACCGGCACTATTAAGATAGCAGCATTTGCTTTCCAGATGTACAATTTAATACCCGCGAGTTTTTAAAACATGTGTTAAGCGGCTAAATCGCTAGACAACACAGAAGAATTATAATTATATTAACTAACAGTTTAGATCGACTAGACCTAACGTGTTAACACCACTCGCACTCAAACCGGTACTTACATCGTCGTGCTGCATTTTCTTGGTCTATGCGAAAAGATAGATATATATATATAAATAAGATGTCGTGAAGTTGATTCGGTGTATTTCAATATCGTGAATTTGATCAGTACAGTGTTTGAAAAAGCTTCCTATCTTTCTGCTCTGAATTTCTACACGTGTAATCAGGAGGCAGCCATGTTGGTTAGTGCCGGACACTCTCACATAATCTCGTGAGAGTTCAACAAAGGGACTCACATCTCGCGCTACCTGAGACTGAAGAAAAACTAGAACGCGAGAAGAAATAACAGAACGTCTTTAGGCTGAGATTCACGTGTGTTAATAAATAGATTTTAGAATGTTCCATACACAAGCGTTAATGCAACCAACAGTATTTCTATTTTATTACAGACCCCCCCCCCCCGGTTGAATTTTGTATTGCACTAACCTCGTCGTCCAACAGATGGCGTGTGTTTATTATGCATTAAAACCGAAGGCCGTTCTATCTCTTTTTTGTGTCAGACATTTACTGTATAAATAAACGCATTTCTAATGCATTGCAATATACAGTCATTTGGTGTGAGTTTGTCAACACGAATGCAATACTAACACATAAACATCATCATCATCATCATCATCATCATCATCATCATCATCATCATAATAATAATAATAATAATAATAATAATAATAATAATATCTTTATTTTTATATAGCGCCTTTCATAGTGGATCACCATCAGAGGTAGGCTGTGAACGGTTGGACACGTTATATTAAAACTACGTGAAGTGTATATCTCTCGTATCTATAAACCGACATTTCCCATTAAATTAGAATACAGTTGTATATCAATTTATTACAGAAGTACATACATAGAACTACACAAGAAACTGAAGAATGGTGTACGCCTACTGATTGAATAAAGCGTGTTTCTCATTATCTAGCCCTCAATCAATACAATAAAAAAAAACATAACACAACAGTATAACCGGTATGACACTTAAAAGCACAGACAAACAATAAACTTGAAGTCACAGGCAATAACTAGTGAATGTCAATTTACAAAAAAAAAAAACCTTCCTCTATCTTTCTTATAATAAACTCGTCCCATGGTTCAGAATCAGAAGGGTGCTGTGCCAGTCGTAACAAGATTAGAAGGCGGCACACGTCACGCAGCAATCACGTGATTAACCCATTCATCACTTCACTGAACCAGAAGGATCGACATGCGAGCGTCACGCCAACGTTACCCAACTACGACTGTCACTTTTCAAGTGGCGGTGACTGGATTTGAATTTTAATATAATAAGTTCAGAAAGATACAGCACCTTAATAAAATCAGTATACCAGTCCTCTGTATCAAATATGCAGCATTTTGATATAATTAACTCGAAATCCTGATAACATTAGACCAGGACATCGCCTGTAATATATTCATACTGGTGGCTTCTGGGAGATTCATACTTTGAACGTCTATTAAAGGGAATACATCAGTAAAAACGTTTATTTTGTCTATTTTTTCATGACATAACAAAAAAAGTATATTCGTTTCTTGATAAAACTTCCTGTTTTGATTTTTCTTTAAACTAAAACTGTTCTCATGCGAAAATTGGTAGACCGGGGGATAAAAGTAGATTTCTGCGCATGCGCGAATTGCTGCAAAAAGGGAAACTATGTTTACCAGGTTTTTAGCAAAACAATAAATACTGGAAATTATTTATTTATTTATTTATTTAAAAAAACGCCTTTTTTTGTTGGAATATATATCTGTGTGTGGATTAAATCAGTCCTTGCACGTTTACTCTTTGCTTGAGAAATGACGTTGCTGTCACATACTGTAAGCAAATATTTAATTGATGTAGGCTCCCTTAAATTAAGTTACCAAGGCACATTTCCACGTTGATTTTATGTCATACAATACATGTAATGCATATATTAACACTAATCATTTTTAAATGCGCTTTCAATATTGATATATAGACTATATTACAACTTAAAAATATAGGTGGAAAGGGGTCATACAAGGATGATAGGATGATTACATGCAATAAATAAATATAGGCTACTATAAGATGACACTAAAAAAAAAAACTTTTGACAGAAAATGCAGAACAAGTATGTGATATAAATCATATTTTATACAGCTTTTAATGGGAAGATGGGTAAAACACGTCTTTATAATATACGGAATATTGTTTTAAAAGTTTTTAATCAAATCTACATGTGGGACTGGTCCAAACCTGTTGTTTTACTATACAGAATGGTGTTTTTCTCCATTTTTAGTGGGAAGGTGGTATTTAAAGAAGTCGCTATATGAGAAGATCGCAAAACAAATACCGTTACTGGGATTACGTCCACGCTCCAAAATAGTATACGCAGTGAATCTCAAATCATTATGAACACAATGGGAAGAACTGATTTCCGTTACACGAGAGTAGATGTTAAAACTTCATGCTGATTTGAACTCGGCTCTCGCCAAGATAAGCACCAACTAAGACGTAGCTTTACAGTAAACTAATGTGATCCATCTGTGTCTCCATCCATTTACGTTTCCTTCCATATGATGATGTAGATATCCTTCTGTCTGGTGTTAATGACTGAAGTGTAATGCTGGCTCCAGGGATCAGCTTATTTTGCCTCCCTGGCGCATCAGCACACACAACGGCTGCGATGCTGGCTCCGGGGATCAACCACAGTGCGGCCTCCCCAGCGCATCAACATGACAACCGTCTGGATTGAGCTAAGTAGGGTACATCTCTGGGGTCTTCAAGTGGGCACCTTCCATCCTCAGTGTTTCGTCGACTAGCCCACGACACCTCAAGAGGGCTCGACGGTGATTCTGGCATCCCAGCATCACTCAACTCAGCCCAGCTTACTTACCTGTACATCAGCGTTTCTTTCTTTCTATTGTGCTTGAGATCCCCAGCCAGAATCTTTCCGTCTCAACCACAGCCAGTTGCTGCTCCTCTCTGCTGCTTCAGATAAGTTCTTCACTGTGCGACGCAACTCTTTGCCACTGAATCCGTCGTCTCTGAGAAACCTGGTTGTAGAGTGTGCCACAAATCCTCGACAACCCACTTCCACTGGGTAAACCTGGGCTCTCCATCCTCGCTGTTCCGCTTCAGTGGCTAGTTGAGCATACCGCAGTTTCTTCCTCTCATACGCCTCATCTACAGCGTCCTCCCATGGCACTGTTAACTCTACCAGGTGAACAAGGCGTGCTGATCCAGACCACAAGACAATATCTAGTCGAAGATTAGTGGTGGCAATCTCAGGTGGAGAAATAAGCCGTTGACCAACATCTGCCAGCATTTTCCAGTCTCTAGCAGCTTCCAGTTGTCCTGGGCGAGGTTTGGTTTTAACACCTTTTCTTGGTGGTTGCTCTCCTGGGCGGAGGAATGTTGTCTTTTGTGTGTAATGCTTTGATGGAACAGGTGGCAACTTATTGGTCATGTTACGCTTGTCTTCCAATGCTAAGGCCAAACATCACAGCACCTGGTCATGGTGCCAAGTAAACTGTCCTTGGCTAAGGGCCACCTTACATCCTGTCAAAATGTGCCTCTGCATGCGAATGCCATCACATTAGGACAGTCCTGCATGCAGAGGTCCTGCTTGAGGGAGGGTTGAGATTCGGTCAGACAGGTAGGCTGGGTGATGGTAAAATAACTTAAATCAGTATTATAGTAATAAGCACATTTTGTCAAATGATCTTAGTAACTATGTATCATTTGAATTATCGCTGCACTATCTTAACAGGTGGCTTTTAAAAAGTACCAAATAATCAAAACTGTGCAATTATTTATGCTATCAGTGCATAAAATGCCCCCAAACCATAAGTCATTTTTTATCAGAGTTGCTGTTTTTTTGTTTGTTTTGTTTTTGCTAAATTGCAGGTTTTAAATGATGCTGCAAGTATAGCAGCACGCTTATTAAAATCCAACCCTACAGTAAGCTTCGTTAGCAGGGTATACTACTAGCAGCTGAAGAAGCAGACACAGCCAGGCAGTACCAATGAGAGAGTGAGAGAGAGAGAGAGAGAGAGAGAGAGAGAGAGAGAGAGAGAGAGAGAGAGAGAGAGAGAGAGAGAGAGAGAGAGAGAGAGAGAGAGAGAGAGAGAGAGAGAGAGAGAGAGAGAGAGAGAGAGAGAGAGAGAGAGAGAGAGAGAGAGAGAGACTGACTCAATAGTTTAATTAAGTTCGGGGGGTCAGTGTGTTTGCAGAGAGGGGGGAGGACACAGTCACGCAACTGAATGCGAAGGAGACTGAAGCAATGGAAGGACTGGGGCTGTGTGTGATCACCTTACTGATAAGCAGTGCATTTCAAAATGGTGAGTAACAAACTGTAGAAAACAAAAAAAATCTAGTAATTAATCACACAGTAAAGGCAGTTGAGTTGTTGAAGATGTTTTTTGCAACGTGTTTTTTTTTTTAAATACATCCAAGTTACTGTTCTTGATTATTAGTAGCTTCTTACAACGGTCTGGAAGTATGATCAGTATCACATTATTGTATTCGGGGTCTCTTGTTGTGAAGTCTGGTACCCTTAGCAGAATGTCACGATTGAAAATGCCTTGTGACTGGCATTCATATTGGATTTATTCAACTAGGTCACCTATTTGTATATCCTAAATCATTTTTGTCTTACTTGTGGCTGTCCGCTTAAATTAAAACACAATTTTAAAAAAAACGTAATAAAAAATACGGAATACTGAAAAGTACCTACAGATGTAATACTGAGCATTTTTACAGTTATGTGCAGAAATTAATTAACGATCATTCTAAACAGATATTTAAGTGCTAATATAAACATATGACTTTTTTCCTTCAGCTTCTTTCATTAAAAAAAAAAAATCTTTCCTAAAGTTCAGAATCAGAGGGTGTTGTGCCAGTCGTAACAAGATTAAAAGGCGGCACATGTCACGCAGCAATCACGTGATCAACCCATTCATCACTTGTCTGAACCAGAAGGATCAATAAAATAGTTTCACTCCAACGTTAGCCAACTACGTCTGTCACTTTGAAGATGGCGGTGTCTAAACATTTTATTTTAAATATAAGTTATGAAGGACATAGAGCTGTATGCATCACACCCTGTACTGACTGCAGGCAGTAATAGAGACATGGAAAAAAAAAACCCTTACCAGAATGTCACGATTGAAAATGCCATATATATGCTGCAAAATATGCAAATTAGTAATCCCTGATTACTTTTAAATTCATTTCTTTTTTTGTATTTGTGGCAGGGCAGAGGCCTTGCATGTAGATATTGTGAGTGTTTTGTTGCAAATAAAATGAGTTTGCTTTGAATGTAAATTTGGCATGAATAGCAGACATGGAGTGGAAAACTGCAGTTCAGCAGGGCGGTGCACTTCTATTAACCAATTAAACAACTGCATCCAAGCTGGGCTATCATAGAGACAGCGAGCGCAACCTGCTGCTACCAGTCCTTTCCCTTTACCAGAAACCCTCAACAAAGGATCTGGATTCTATACCATGTGGCCAGTGCTGGTTGATCATTAATCAATGAACACCTGGGTTCACATTTTGCACATGGAGCAGTTACAATTTATAGTAAATATTTGCTTATATGAGTAAAGTCCATGAAGAAAACGTAGTAAGTATGATAAATGGATGATAGTGATTTCAGATAAAAACAATTACAAACAACGTGAATACGGTTACCTATAAGAGTAAAATCAAATACAAGATACAGTAAGTAGCTATAGTTAGCAGCAGTAACTGAATGTGGCAAGGTATGGACATGTCAGTGCAAGCTGGTGCAAGTACTGATACAATTGGGTGCCATATAGCCCAGTATAATTGAGAATGGTGATGTTTACAGAGGCTCTCTGAACAGGTGTGTCTTGAGGAGGCACCGGAAGGTGGTCAGGGACTGAGCAGTCCTGATATCCGTGGGTAACTCGTTCCATGCAAATGCGGTCGAAGGTAAATCAAAAAGAATAAATCTGGATTTGTTTATTTATTTATTTATTTATTTATTTAAGTCTGTGGCTGATCCAGATTTATTATTTTTGACTTACCTTTGCCTGCATGCGCAGCGCATATGCAAATTAGTAGCCCCGATTGTACTTTCTGTTTTCTACATGTTAACCACTCCCTAATCCATGTGCATGCATTTCCTTGAATCCCTACTGCGTTCAGTTTGAGAATTAATCTTTTATGCAGGACTTTGTCAAAAGCTTTCTGGAAATCTAAATAAACCATGTTGTATGCTTGCAATTATCAATTTTCAATGTTGCATCCTCAGAAAAGTCAAATAGGTCAGTTAGACACGATCTCCCTTTTCTAAAACCATGCTGACTGTCTCCGAGGATACTGTTACCATATAGGTAATTTTCCATTTTGGATCTTATTATAGTTTCCATAAGTTTACATATAATAGAAGTCAGGCTTATTGGTCTGTAGATACCTGGTTCGGTTTTGTCTCCCTTTTTGTGGATTGGTATTACGTTTGCTATTTTCCAGTCTGTCGGTACAACCCCTGTGTCAAGAGACTGTTGCATGATCTTGGTTAGCGGTTTGTAAATAACTTCTTTCATTTCTTTGAGTACTATTGGGAGGATCTCATCCGGCCCAGGGGATTTGTTTATTTTAAGAGCTCCTAGTCCCTTTCTCACTACTGCCTCTGTTATGCTAAAGTTATTTAAAATTGGATAGGAACAGGTCGACATGTGTGGCATGTTGTCCGTGTCCTCCTTTGTAAAGACCTGTGAAAAGTAATCATTTAATATATTTGCTATTTTTTTTTCTTCATCTATGATTTTGCCATTTGTGTCTCTTAGACATTTAACCTCCTCTTTGAATGTTCTCTTGCTGTTATAATATTGGAAAACATTTTGGAATTGGTTTTAGCCCCCTTAGCAATATTGATTTCTATCTCTCTCTTGGCCTTTCTAACTTCCTTTTTGACTTGTGTTTGCAGTTCCAAGTACTCTTTCTGTGTGCTTTGTTTTCGGTCCCTTTTAAACGCTCTGTAAAGTGCCTTTTTTCGCTGAATATTTTTTTTAATTGATCTATTAAACCATTTTGGCCATTTTGTTTTAGATTTAGATTTGTCTACTTTTGGGATGAAATTGTTTTGCGCATCTAGTACTACATTTTTAAAAAAAACAGCCATCCTTTTTCTGTGGATGTTTCTCTATTTTACTCCAATCTACTTCTGTTAGTCTCTGTTTCATACCTTCATAGTTTGCTTTTCTAAAATTGTAAACCTTAGCTTTAGTCAATACTTTTGGGGTTTTAAAAAATACTTCAAATGAGACCATGTTGTGGTCTGAGTTTGCCAATGGCTCTCTGACCTCTGTTTTAGTTATTCTGTCTTCATTATTTGAAAAGACTAAATCAAGGCATGCCTCCCCTCTAGTCAGTGCCTTGACAAATTGCGTTAGGAAGCAGTCATTTGTCATTTCCACCATTTCAATTTCGTCCGTCGTGCTCCCCACCGGGTTCTCCCATTTTATACTGGGTAAGTTGAAATCCCCCATTAGTATGGCTTCTCCTTTTCTACACGCATTTCGAATGTCATTGTATAACAGATTATTTTGCTCAGCGTCTGAATTTGGCGGTCTATAGCATGCTCCTATTATTATGCCCTTTGAATTTTTGTCCATTATTCTGACCCATATTGATTCTGCATTGTTTTCTTTGTCCTGATTTAACACCTGGGCTTCAAGACTATTTCTTATGTATAGCGCTACCCCTCCGCCTCTTCTGTCCTGCCTGTCTTTCCTATACAGTGTGTACCCACTAATATTATATTCATCTCCATCACTCTCAGACAACCTAGTTTCTGTAACACCTATCACATTTAGTCTGATATTAAAATAATTCATCATCATGTAAATCAGATTTCTGTTGTCGGTAGGAGACTATAGGCTAGCTGTAGATATATTACAGTTTTTTCTCCAGGTCTGCTGAAAATGTACATTATAATTTGCACTGCACACAATTGTAACATTTTGAGCCCTCTTTTATCTTTGAAAGTAATCATTCTATTGAAAGACCATCACAGATTTAAATAGACAATATCACAAATGCTTCAAACTCCAAACAGTTGAAACCATAACCGTAGGCAAAACATAGGAATATCCAGTAGAAACTGTCTTCAGGACATCAGATGATTCTTAAGATTTAGGGTTAGGTTTTGGGTTAGGGTTAGGTTTTAGGGTTGGGGTTGGGTTAGGGTCAGCGTGGGTTGATGTCGGAGAGGTGTTGAGCGTGGGAAGTGAAAGGTGGGAGTGCTTGGCAAATGCCTTAGAATCATCTGATGCCCTGAGTTTCTTGTGGATAGTCCTTTCCGCTGCTAACCATAGCGTCACATCTATAATACATCTGCAGGCCGTCCATCTTTTGATTGTGAATGTGAGCTATGGAAAGCTGTCGTGGCTTTTAGACTACAGAACACAATTGTTGGTGCAAAGCTGTATTAACCAGGGGCAAATGCAGGGCAGTAAGTAAATGAAGTCATATTTAAAAAACAAATCAGTGTAAATATTATAAAACGGAATAACGTGGAGGGTTTGAATATAAAGATGGGGGACATTTTATTGAATACAGTATCTTTAAGATTAGATGTAAAGTGGTTCAGTACTAACATTAGCTTGGAGGAAATACTGTACTTTTTGTATAAGTGTCTTTTTAAAATATGTCAAAATAAAATGTTATATTTTTTCTCACTTTTTCTGTTGCCAGTGTTGCTTCTGTATATTCATTGATTACAGGGTGTTATAAACCCCACTTAATTCAGTCAGCACAATGAAAAAAAGTATGTGTATATATATATATATATATATATATATATATATATATATATATATATATATATATATATATATATATTGTATTAGTAGTTCTGTTGACTGCTCTGTGTATCATTTTTGACTAAGTATTATAGTGGAATATTCTCTCGGTTCATTTAAGCAATATAAGACACATTGTGCTCTCTCTCTCTCTCTCTCTCGTTTGAGTTGATCTGTCACTCCTAATTAATGACAGGCAGAGGTGATTGTTTCACACAGATCCAGTGAACCGCAGGGTGCTAATGATGGAGTAATTAATGAGTGTGGGACAAGAGGGAGGGTAGAATAGATAAAGAGAGAGGGAGATGTAGAAATCAGAATCATTTATTTTACATTTCATACTTTAAAAGGGAAGAAAATGCGAACCCTGTTCACTAGTTTCTCAGTGTTATTAAAGTGCACACTAAACCAATGCTTTTACCCACTTCATTGATCAAATAAGAGTGTTTTAGAGGTTGTAAAGCCTGTATGGATTTCACAGGGAGTCCTATTTTATTATTAACGGAACTCTGTCAAGCCCATCATCAGTCTGATTTGTCACAAACAGTCCTGACCATGCAGAAGGAAATGATGGCAGATGCTGTTGTACAATGTGCAATTTTAGTAGCAGAAGATATAGACCTATTTTCAACCACTACCTGTCTTTTTTTACTGCATTGAAGTTCACCAATCTGTATGATTTTATTAACAGTATTATTTATATATAAAGTAATGGAAGAGGCTTACATCTGTGTAATGTAAAACAGGAATGTAAGAAAGAGCTTACACAAATGTGTTTAGAATTACTGATTTAAGTACAGAAGGCTAATTGACTGTAGTATCAATTTAAGAATTATAGTTCACAAACAATTATGTGCTGAGATACAAAGTGAATAATTGTTAACTTTATTTGAAGTATGGAGACACTGAAAACTTCAGAAGTAAAAACAAACATCTTAGGTTCAGAATCAGAAGGGTGTTGTGCTAGTCGTAACAAGATTGAAAGGCAGCACGTGTCATGCAGCAATCACATGATCAACCCATTCATCACTTGTCTGAACCAGAAGGATCAATGATGCTGCATCGCTCCAACGCTACCCAACTACGTCTGCCACTTTTCAAGTGGCGGTGTCTAAAATGTTTAGTTTCATTTAATAAGTTACGACAGCACATTAATAAAAATATGCCAGTCCTTTGTGTCAAATATGCAACCTTCTGTTATAATTAACTCAAAATCCTAATAAAGTTAGACCAGGACATTGCCTGTGATAATGTATTCATACTGGTGGCTTCTGGGTGATTCATTCTTAGTATTTCTATTAAAAGAAATACATCAGTAAAAACTTTTATTTTGTCTATTTTTACATAAAATAACAAAAAACATATAACCATTTCCTAATAGCCTTTCCATTTGTATTGTATGCTTAATTCAAACCGGTCTTGTTAAACTGAAAATAAAGCTATGCCACTTGGACCATTACGTACATTATACCACTGTACACGTAATGCAGCTTGTACTATTTAGTCTGATATTAAAATAATTCATCATAGTGTAAATCAGGTTTGTGTTGCATTAAAACAACAACAACGAATGGGTTCAGAAAGTCTGCTGTCCCAGAAAATAATTGTGGACGGAAGCCCATTCTAGGAGGTCCACTAGACACTGTCCTCAGGGCATCAGATGATTCTAGGGCATTTGTCTAGCACGCCAACCTTTCACTTCCCGAGGTCTGCACCTCTCCGACATCAGCCCGCCCTGACCCTAACCCAACCCCAACCCTAAAACCTAACCCCAACCATAATCCTAACCCTTTAGAATCAACTGATGCCCTGAGGACAGCTTCAAGTGGATATTCCTTTGTGCTGCGGCCCGCAGCCTGAAATGAGTTCTAGAAGGTTAGCTGCAGAGAGCAGGTATCCCCCTCCGAGCGGGCAGCATTCTCACACAGTGCCCCTCCGAGCGGGCAGCATTCTCACACAGCTCCCCCTCCGAGCAGACAGCATTCTCACACAGCTCCCCCTCCGAGCGGACAGCATTCTCACACAGCGCCCCTCCGAGCGGACAGCATTCTCACACAGCTCCCCCTCCGAGCAGACAGCATTCTCACACAGCTCCCCCTCCGAGCGGACAGCATTCTCACACAGCGCCCCTCCGAGCGGACAGCATTCTCACGCAGTGCCCCTCCGAGCGGGCAGCATTCTCACGCAGCGCCCCTCCGAGCGGACAACATTCTCACACAGCTCCACCGCTGAGCGGACAGCATTCTCATGCAGTGCCCCTCCGAGCGGACAGCATTCTCACGCAGCGCCCCTCCGAGCGGGCAGCATTCTCACACAGCTCCCCCTCCGAGCGGACAGCATTCTCACACAGCTCCCCCTCCGAGCGGACAGCATTCTCACACAGCTCCCCTTCCGAGCGGGCAGCATTCTCACACAGCGCCCCTCCGAGCGGACAGCATTCTCACACAGCTCCCCCTCCGAGCGGACAGCATTCTCACACAGCGCCCCTCCGAGCGGACAGCATTCTCACACAGCTCCCCCTCCGAGCGGACAGCATTCTCACACAGCTCCCCCTCCGAGCGGACAGCATTCTCACACAGCTCCCCCCCCGAGCGGACAGCATTCTCACACAGCGCCCCCTCCGAGCGGACAGCATTCTCACACAGCTCCCCCCCCGAGCGGACAGCATTCTCACACAGCGCCCCTCCGAGCGGACAGCATTCTCACGCAGTGCCCCTCCGAGCGGACAGCATTCTCACGCAGTGCCCCTCCGAGCGGGCAGCATTCTTACGCAGTGCCCCCTCCGAGCGGACAGCATTCTTACGCAGTGTCCCCTCCGAGCGGACAGCATTCTCACGCAGCGCCCCTCCGAGCGGGCAGCATTCTCACACAGCTCCCCTCCGAGCGGGCAGCATTCTCACACAGCTCCCCCTCCGAGCGGACAGCATTCTCACGCAGTGCCCCCTCCGAGCAGGCAGCATTCTCACACAGCTCCCCTCCGAGCAGACAGCATTCTCACACAGCTCCCCCTCCGAGCGGGCAGCATTCTCACACAGCGCCCCTCCGAGCGGACAGCATTCTCACGCAGTGCCCCTACGAGCGGACAGCATTCTCACACAGCTCCCCCTCCAAGCGGGCAGCATTCTCACACAGTGCCCCTCCGAGCGGACAGCATTCTCACGCAGTGCCCCTCCGAGCGGACAGCATTCTCACACAGTGCCCCTCCGAGCGGACAGCATTCTCACACAGCGCCCCTCCGAGCGGACAGCATTCTCACACAGTGCTCCTCCGAGCAGGCAGCATTCTCACACAGCTCCCCTCCGAGCGGACAGCATTCTCACGCAGTGCCCCTCCGAGCAGACAGCATTCTCACACAGCTCCCCCTCCGAGCGGACAGCATTCTCACACAGCTCCCCCTCCGAGCGGACAGCATTCTCACGCAGTGCCCCCGCCGAGCAGGCAGCATTCTCACACAGCTCCCCTCCGAGCAGACAGCATTCTCACACAGTGCCCCTCCGAGCGGACAGCATTCTCACGCAGTGCCCCCTCCGAGCGGACAGCATTCTCACGCAGTGCCCCTCCGAGCGGGCAGCATTCTCACACAGCTCCCCCTCCGAGCGGACAGCATTCTCACGCAGTGCCCCTCCGAGCGGGCAGCATTCTCACGCAGCGCCCCTCCGAGCGGGCAGCATTCTCACACAGCGCCCCTCCGAGCGGACAGCATTCTCACGCAGTGCCCCTCCGAGCGGGCAGCATTCTCACACAGCTCCCCCTCCGAGCGGACAGCATTCTCACGCAGTGCCCCTCCGAGCGGGCAGCATTCTCACGCAGCGCCCCTCCGAGCGGGCAGCATTCTCACACAGCTCCCCCTCTGAGCGGACAGCATTCTCACGCAGTGCCCCTCCGAGCAGACAGCAAACCGCCTCCTCTGAAACACTTGAATGTACTCACCACAAAAACCAGCATTAAAATGAAAATAACTTTAAAACTACAAATTCAATCAAATTCTAACCACTGTAGGAAACTGAGTGAGCAGAGACTGCTACTGGCACAGAGTACTATAGCTGTAGCTATTAGAGATTCTTCTCTAACAGTCTAACAGTAACATGCTGATGTGCTATTAGAGATTCTTCTCTAACAGTAACATGCTGTAATGTGCTAGAAACAAAGCAGACAGATATAGCTGTTTTTCCAGTTTCAAATTTCCCCATTTCCCCAAAAAGTCATCATAAACTAAAAATCATCCAGTTTATATTTTTGAATTATTAAAAGCTTGTATCCATTTTAGAAAGTGTTACAAATTTCATACTGTCCCAGTATCCCAAGGGAGAAAAAATAAATGTACTGGTTGTATAGCTTCAATAACAACATTTTAGACAAGGACAAGGTCATTGTTGTAAACTCTACCTGGTGTCTAAAATCTTTGTAGTGTGTGGGGGGCCAAGTTAGTACCAATTGTGTCTTGTTTTAATTTGGAAACTGTCTCACTTTTATTGGGCAAACCACAGATAGATAGAGATGCTAATGGATATCTTTATTGATTCCCTCTTTCCGTCTCTTCCCCAGCCCATCCAGTGAGGGTGACAGTCAGAGAGACGAGTGTGCAGGTCCTGCGTGGAGACTCCGTTCTGCTGCCGTGCTCTTTCGTTACCATGGCTACACTGTCTCGCCTCAATATCATCTGGACCGTCACTCCGCTGTCTGAACCCAGCTCCCCTTCACAGGTGTGGGTCCCGCCCTCCGTCACCACTATACAGCATCTCACACATTCCTTTTCTATCTCTCAGTATGAAGACGGGTTGAGGGAACGCCTTTGTAGACTAGAAGACAGCTTCTGTGTTATTGGCTAAAGACGTCATCTGTTCCATCAAAGGAGAGCGACGTTTTTTTAATGTTTAATGGTGTCAACAAAGCCACTATTTCTAAGAGCAGCACGAAGCTCAGAGGTTGGAAAGTGAATCGAGGCAGACTTGGGTCAGAGGGTAGGGTACCCTGTTTATACAAGGTATGCAGAGTGCATGGATCAGAGGGTAGGGTACCCTGTTTATACAAGGTGTGCAGAGTGCATGGATCAGAGGGTAGGGTACCCTGTTTATACAAGGTGTGCAGAGTGCATGGATCAGAGGGTAGGGTACCCTGTTTATACAAGGTGTGCAGAGTGCATGGATCAGAGGGTAGGATACCCTGTTTATACAAGGTGTGCAGAGTGCATGGATCAGAGGGTAGGATACCCTGTTTATACAAGGTGTGCAGAGTGCATGGATCAGCGGGTAGGGTACCCTGTTTATACAAGGTGTGCAGAGTGCATGGATCAGAGGGTAGGGTACCCTGTTTATACAAGGTGTGCAGAGTGCATGGATCAGAGGGTAGGATACCCTGTTTATACAAGGTGTGCAGAGTGCATGGATCAGAGGGTAGGGTACCCTGTTTATACAAGGTGTGCAGAGTGCATGGATCAGAGGGTAGGATACCCTGTTTATACAAGGTGTGCAAAGTGCATGGATCAGAGGGTAGGATACCCTGTTTATACAAGGTGTGCAGAGTGCATGGATCAGAGGGTAGGGTACCCTGTTTATACAAGGTGTGCAGAGTGCATGGATCAGAGGGTAGGGTACCCTGTTTATACAAGGTGTGCACAGTGCATGGATCAGAGGGTAGGATACCCTGTTTATACAAGGTGTGCAGAGTGCATGGATCAGAGGGTAGGATACCCTGTTTATACAAGGTGTGCAGAGTGCATGGATCAGAGGGTAGGGTACCCTGTTTATACAAGGTGTGCAGAGTGCATGGATCAGAGGGTAGGGTACCCTGTTTATACAAGGTGTGCAGAGTGCCTGGATCAGAGGGTAGGATACCCTGTTTATACAAGGTGTGCAGAGTGCATGGATCAGAGGGTAGGGTACCCTGTTTATACAAGGTGTGCAGAGTGCATGGATCAGAGGGTAGGATACCCTGTTTATACAAGGTGTGCAGAGTGCATGGATCAGAGGGTAGGATACCCTGTTTATACAAGGTGTGCAGAGTGCATGGATCAGAGGGTAGGGTACCCTGTTTATACAAGGTGTGCAGAGTGCATGGATCAGAGGGTAGGATACCCTGTTTATACAAGGTGTGCAGAGTGCATGGATCAGAGGGTAGGGTACCCTGTTTATACAAGGTGTGCAGAGTGCATGGATCAGAGGGTAGGATACCCTGTTTATACAAGGTGTGCAGAGTGCATGGATCAGAGGGTAGGATACCCTGTTTATACAAGGTGTGCAAAGTGCATGGATCAGAGGGTAGGATACCCTGTTTATACAAGGTGTGCAGAGTGCATGGATCAGAGGGTAGGGTACCCTGTTTATACAAGGTGTGCAGAGTGCATGGATCAGAGGGTAGGGTACCCTGTTTATACAAGGTGTGCAGAGTGCATGGATCAGAGGGTAGGGTACCCTGTTTATACAAGGTGTGCAGAGTGCATGGATCAGAGGGTAGGGTACCCTGTTTATACAAGGTGTGCAGAGTGCATGGATCAGAGGGTAGGATACCCTGTTTATACAAGGTGTGCAGAGTGCATGGATCAGAGGGTAGGATACCCTGTTTATA
Source organism: Acipenser ruthenus (assembly GCF_902713425.1). Taxonomy (NCBI): domain Eukaryota; kingdom Metazoa; phylum Chordata; class Actinopteri; order Acipenseriformes; family Acipenseridae; genus Acipenser; species Acipenser ruthenus. Next base: position 5,104,351 of record NC_081234.1, on the reverse strand, counting down.
CAAGGTGTGCAGAGTGCATGGATCAGAGGGTAGGGTACCCTGTTTATACAAGGTGTGCAGAGTGCATGGATCAGAGGGTAGGATACCCTGTTTATACAAGGTGTGCAGAGTGCATGGATCAGAGGGTAGGATACCCTGTTTATACAAGGTGTGCAGAGTGCATGGATCAGAGGGTAGGATACCCTGTTTATACAAGGTGTGCAGAGTGCATGGATCAGAGGGTAGGATACCCTGTTTATACAAGGTGTGCAGAGTGCATGGATCAGAGGGTAGGGTACCCTGTTTATACAAGGTGTGCAGAGTGCATGGATCAGAGGGTAGGATACCCTGTTTATACAAGGTGTGCAGAGTGCATGGATCAGAGGGTAGGGTACCCTGTTTATACAAGGTGTGCAAAGTGCATGGATCAGAGGGTAGGGTACCCTGTTTATACAAGGTGTGCAGAGTGCATGGATCAGAGGGTAGGGTACCCTGTTTATACAAGGTGTGCAGAGTGCATGGATCAGAGGGTAGGATACCCTGTTTATACAAGGTGTGCAGAGTGCATGGATCAGAGGGTAGGATACCCTGTTTATACAAGGTGTGCAGAGTGCATGGATCAGAGGGTAGGGTACCCTGTTTTATACAAGGTGTGCAGAGTGCATGGATCAGAGGGTAGGATACCCTGTTTATACAAGGTGTGCAGAGTGCATGGATCAGAGGGTAGGGTACCCTGTTTATACAAGGTGTGCAGAGTGCATGGATCAGAGGGTAGGATACCCTGTTTATACAAGGTGTGCAGAGTGCATGGATCAGAGGGTAGGGTACCCTGTTTATACAAGGTGTGCAGAGTGCATGGATCAGAGGGTAGGGTACCCTGTTTATACAAGGTGTGCAGAGTGCATGGATCAGAGGGTAGGATACCCTGTTTATACAAGGTGTGCAGAGTGCATGGATCAGAGGGTAGGGTACCCTGTTTATACAAGGTGTGCAGAGTGCATGGATCAGAGGGTAGGATACCCTGTTTATACAAGGTGTGCAGAGTGCATGGATCAGAGGGTAGGGTACCCTGTTTATACAAGGTGTGCAGAGTGCATGGATCAGAGGGTAGGATACCCTGTTTATACAAGGTGTGCAAAGTGCATGGATCAGAGGGTAGGATACCCTGTTTATACAAGGTGTGCAGAGTGCATGGATCAGAGGGTAGGGTACCCTGTTTATACAAGGTGTGCAGAGTGCATGGATCAGAGGGTAGGGTACCCTGTTTATACAAGGTGTGCACAGTGCATGGATCAGAGGGTAGGATACCCTGTTTATACAAGGTGTGCAGAGTGCATGGATCAGAGGGTAGGATACCCTGTTTATACAAGGTGTGCAGAGTGCATGGATCAGAGGGTAGGGTACCCTGTTTATACAAGGTGTGCAGAGTGCATGGATCAGAGGGTAGGGTACCCTGTTTATACAAGGTGTGCAGAGTGCATGGATCAGAGGGTAGGGTACCCTGTTTTATACAAGGTGTGCAGAGTGCATGGATCAGAGGGTAGGATACCCTGTTTATACAAGGTGTGCAGAGTGCATGGATCAGAGGGTAGGGTACCCTGTTTATACAAGGTGTGCAGAGTGCATGGATCAGAGGGTAGGATACCCTGTTTATACAAGGTGTGCAGAGTGCATGGATCAGAGGGTAGGGTACCCTGTTTATACAAGGTGTGCAGAGTGCATGGATCAGAGGGTAGGGTACCCTGTTTATACAAGGTGTGCAGAGTGCATGGATCAGAGGGTAGGATACCCTGTTTATACAAGGTGTGCAGAGTGCATGGATCAGAGGGTAGGGTACCCTGTTTATACAAGGTGTGCAGAGTGCATGGATCAGAGGGTAGGATACCCTGTTTATACAAGGTGTGCAGAGTGCATGGATCAGAGGGTAGGGTACCCTGTTTATACAAGGTGTGCAGAGTGCATGGATCAGAGGGTAGGATACCCTGTTTATACAAGGTGTGCAAAGTGCATGGATCAGAGGGTAGGATACCCTGTTTATACAAGGTGTGCAGAGTGCATGGATCAGAGGGTAGGGTACCCTGTTTATACAAGGTGTGCAGAGTGCATGGATCAGAGGGTAGGGTACCCTGTTTATACAAGGTGTGCACAGTGCATGGATCAGAGGGTAGGATACCCTGTTTATACAAGGTGTGCAGAGTGCATGGATCAGAGGGTAGGATACCCTGTTTATACAAGGTGTGCAGAGTGCATGGATCAGAGGGTAGGGTACCCTGTTTATACAAGGTGTGCAGAGTGCATGGATCAGAGGGTAGGGTACCCTGTTTATACAAGGTGTGCAGAGTGCATGGATCAGAGGGTAGGATACCCTGTTTATACAAGGTGTGCAGAGTGCATGGATCAGAGGGTAGGGTACCCTGTTTATACAAGGTGTGCAGAGTGCATGGATCAGAGGGTAGGGTACCCTGTTTATACAAGGTGTGCAGAGTGCATGGATCAGAGGGTAGGATACCCTGTTTATACAAGGTGTGCAAAGTGCATGGATCAGAGGGTAGGATACCCTGTTTATACAAGGTGTGCAGAGTGCATGGATCAGAGGGTAGGGTACCCTGTTTATACAAGGTGTGCAGAGTGCATGGATCAGAGGGTAGGATACCCTGTTTATACAAGGTGTGCAAAGTGCATGGATCAGAGGGTAGGATACCCTGTTTATACAAGGTGTGCAGAGTGCATGGATCAGAGGGTAGGGTACCCTGTTTATACAAGGTGTGCAGAGTGCATGGATCAGAGGGTAGGGTACCCTGTTTATACAAGGTGTGCACAGTGCATGGATCAGAGGGTAGGATACCCTGTTTATACAAGGTGTGCAGAGTGCATGGATCAGAGGGTAGGATACCCTGTTTATACAAGGTGTGCAGAGTGCATGGATCAGAGGGTAGGGTACCCTGTTTATACAAGGTGTGCAGAGTGCATGGATCAGAGGGTAGAGTACCCTGTTTATACAAGGTGTGCAGAGTGCATGGATCAGAGGGTAGGGTACCCTGTTTATACAAGGTGTGCAGAGTGCATGGATCAGAGGGTAGGGTACCCTGTTTATACAAGGTGTGCAGAGTGCATGGATCAGAGGGTAGGGTACCCTGTTTATACAAGGTGTGCAGAGTGCATGGATCAGAGGGTAGGGTACCCTGTTTATACAAGGTGTGCAGAGTGCATGGATCAGAGGGTAGGGTACCCTGTTAATACAAGGTGTGCAGAGTGCATGGATCAGAGGGTAGGGTACCCTGTTTATACAAGGTGTGCAGAGTGCATGGATCAGAGGGTGGGGTACCCTGTTTATACAAGGTGTGCAGAGTGCATGGATCAGAGGGTAGGGTACCCTGTTTATACAAGGTGTGCAGAGTGCATGGATCAGAGGGTAGGGTACCCTGTTTATACAAGGTGTGCAGAGTGCATGGATCAGAGGGTAGGGAACCCTGTTTATACAAGGTGCATGGGTCACCATGCAGTAGCTGCTGAGTCAGGAGCTCAGCCTTACTGTATAGGTCAGAAGTCCTGCAAGTGACGGGCAGACATTGCAAAGCAGCAGCACAAGTGTAATATATTCAGAAGGACTGGTTAGGGTTAACATCCTGGCAACAGCGTTTGAAACCAATTGAAGCCCGGATAGAGCCTGGTTTAAAAAGAGTAATCAGTTCATGGGGAAACAAGATGGTTTGATCTGTTGTTACGAAGGGTAAAGAATAATGTCTTGCAGACATGCAAGCCTTGAAGTTAAGCTGTTTTTTTAACCAGTGGAGGACTGGAGTTTATGTCCCTCAGGAGTTAGATCAAGGGGTACAGAATTAAGTTGTAGTTATTAACATCCACATTTAGATTTCAGTAAAGCAGTCAGAGCCAGGTCAGTGAGACAGCATTGTCTGTTTTCAAGAAAAGGTACATCAGTATAGCAACGCAATCCCAGTTTTATAATGACAGACTCACGTAACAGTAACATGTAGATATTTAACAGTGACTATTAATGCTAACTACAGGGGAGGTATGGTTTGAACCAAGAGCACTCAGTGCCTGACACACAGATTTACTGTTGGAATGTATCAAACGCAGCACTAAGATCGAGAAGCATAAGAATGGACAGAAAAAAGGGCCTTTGCTAATCTCACAAGTGCTGTCTCACTCCCTCTCTTCAGGCATCTATTTTTCAGTTTCCATTTAGTCAAAGGGGTGGTGGGCTGTAGTCTTTTCTTTATTTCTTTTTTACAAAATCTCTCAGATTGTGACTGGTCTTTGTTCATGATGTGAAATATCTTTCTGCCTCTTAGGTGATAGTGTATGATCGTGGTCAGGTGATAGAGAGTCCCTCTCTGATTGGCCGTGTCAGTTTTAGATCTGTTCCGCTGAGTGCCGACATCGTCCTCAACTCAACGAGCTTGTCTGACGCCGGGACGTATCGCTGTGTAGTGAACAACCCTCCCGAACCCGGTGCGCCAGGGATAGGGGAGCTGAGCCTAACTATCCTCGGTAAACCAACTGTCTGTCCATGTCAACAGCCCTGCTGTACCAAGGAATCCAGAGATTGGGGATATGAACCTCACTGCCCTTAGTAAACTTCTGCCTGTCTTACACAGTGTGTCAGGCCTGCAGTTCACAAGAGAATTGGTGCATTACCACTCTTGTCTCTCTTCCACTCTGCTTCTTTCTGCAGCTCCCCCTTCCTCCCCTCTCTGTTTGTGGGATGGCCAGGCAGATGAGGGGGGCAGCATCTCTCTGTCCTGCTCAGTGGAAGAGGGGGTCCCAGTACCGGAGCTGCGCTGGGACAAACTGGAACCAGATCAGATCGCCCTGCCTGTGAACAAGGAGGGTATGAACTGCTTTACCACCATTTATCTCACTTACAATATATCAATATATCTTTCACTAGGAAAAAGTTGTTAGGATAATTACATTTTTAAAAATTGCATTCAACTGTGGCTACAATATCAGTTACAATCAATACAGCTCTTCCACAAAAACAGTTATTAACAGTTAATTAAAAAAATTAAGTGGATACAAACAGTCCCATTGAGAGAAATTTGGGGCCTTGGTACATTTGACTTTACCAGATGTACCACCACCTCCCAGCCCTGCTGTCGCCTAATGGTTATATTAAATGATTAAAATAATTATAATGATTATATTAAAATACCATCACAATGGTGGTTCACAGGGGGGAGTCACACAGCACAGGTTTGCATCCTGGCTGTGCAAAGTAGGTGGTCTTCACTGGAGACTCCAAAGGGAGCGTCGCATTGGCCCAGGCGCTCACGTGGGTTAGGGAGGTAAAACCAGTAGGGACTGTTTCTCCTCTTCGCTCTACAGCGAACCCTGCTGGCCAGGTGCCCAGTGAGCTCAGAGCAGACACCTGCAGGGCTGGCCTTTGTCCTTCAGAGGTGAGTAGCTCGCTGACATCCGCTCTCAAGTTCCTGGGTGAAAAAAAAGTTGGCTTGGTCATGGGATCAGAGGATGCCCTCTGAATCTTCGGGTCTCCTGAGCCATATGGGGAATTGCTGCGGTGAGGAGAAAAGCGATTGGGCATTCCAAATTGGAAGAAAATTGGGGGGGGAAATTATAATTGGACTGTAACAGGGCGAAGTGCCCTGTAAAATGTATTTATTTTTTGAACGGGGTTCCCCCTCCGCCCCTGTGCAGATTATTGTTTTGTGTTTGTTTATTATGATTTTTTATATTTATGACGGCGAGGTGCTGTGTGTTCTGTTATTATTTCTGTATTTAGTTATTGTAAATATGACGGCGAAACGCCGCGGGTTTTGTTATTGTTTTGTTTGTGTATTTAGGACGGCGTAGCCGATTGTTTTTTGTATTGTTTAGTAGCGTGGATGGGAAGCCCCATCCACAGTAATTTAATAAACTTGTGCAGATTGTGGCCGAGGGGTAATAGACTAATTACTAGCCAGTTAAACCCCTCGGCCACGCTATAAAAGCCTGCAGCTCGCTGCATTCGGGGTGGATGTATGAGAGAAGCGGAGAGAGCGAGGAGAGAGAAAACGAAACTAAACGAAAAAACATACAGGAACAGTGAAGGCTATTACCCAGCCTGACCTGTGTTATTTTTGTGTTCGAGATTTGTTTTGTTTACCTTTTTTATTTCTCTCTGTGAGCAAGTTTCTTTTTGTTAAAACCTTTTATTTATTTTTGTTATTTAAAAATAAAACTGCGCGCCGCGTCTTTTTGTTTGAAATCTGCAGTACTGGTGTCAGTATTTTTACTTCCTGCATCTGGCCTGACGTCACCACCCAGCCACCCTGTCACATGGACACACTAAATTAAAAAATACATAAAATAACATCACCATTCAAATAAAAAAGTGAACCTGTGCTGCATTGTTTTGTTAAAATAACAAATCGCAGACTTGGTAGTACAATACGTGCCTCTAAGAACACCGTCTCTCAAAACGCGTAGGAGTCATTTTAAAAGGGCAATGTTTTGTTTACAACATATCAAAATATGATCAATAAATAATTTTGTTAAAGTAAATTAATTTGTCTCTTAATAAGTAAGTGCAACACTATAAATCCTATATTATTTTTACTAATATGTATTTGGAGGTTACAAACACAAATGTTACTTTTTTTTTTCCTTCTCGATTACTCAATTTGACTGACATAAATAGATCGCTTTGTAATTGTGCATCACCTGTCATTATTATTTTATTATTATTTATTTCTTAGCGGACGCCCTTATCCAGGGCGACTTACAGTTGTTACAAGATATTACATTATTTCACATTATACAGATATCACATTATTTTTTTACATACAATTACCCATTTATACAGTTGGGTTTTTACTGGAGCAATCTAGGTAAAGTACCTTGCTCAAGGGTTACAGCAGCAGTGTCCCCCACCTGGGATTGAACCCACAACCCTCCGGTCAAGAGTCCAGAGCCCTAGCTCGCTGTCATGGCAATCTGGAGAGCCCATCAGCATTCTGTGAAGTGCAGCCTTTTTTATTCAGTGTTGTATGTGTGGGCTGACAGCAAAAGAGCCCAGTGTTGCTAGTGATGGGATGCCCTTCTTAGGACCAAAATTATGGTGAGAGGGCAATGGTCAGTGATGAGGGTAAATTCATGCCCATATAGGTACTGGTGGAACTTGCAGACCCCAAACACTATTCCCAGGTCCTCCCTCTCAATTTGTGCATAGTTTTGTTCAGCCTTGCTAAGAGTCCTGGCTGCTAAAGCAATTGACATTTCATCACCATTTTGCACAACATGGGAAATGACTGCACCCACGCCATACAGTGATGCATCACAAGCAAGCCTGATTGAAAGATTTGAGTCAAACTGTGTAAGCATGTCTTGTGACATCAGCTGCTCTGTGGCCCTCTTAAATGCTTCCTCACAGTCCTCAGACCAATACCATGGCTTGCCCTTGCCCTGCAAAACATTAAGTGGATTCAGGATAGTTGCAAGACTTGGTATGAATCTGCTTTTATAATTTAACAGACCCAAGAATGAACGCAATTGACTCTCATTGCCTGGTGCTGGTGCGTCCATAATCACTGCTACTTTCGTAGTGATTTATGCAGGCCTTTTTGCATCAATTGCCTTGACTCGCAGACCGAAGTCCTCCAGACGCTGCAAAACCATGTCAAGGTTCTTGAGATGTTCAGCACCATTCCTCCCAGTCACTAGAACGTCGTCCAGATAACAGTGTACATTGGGCAGGCCCTGTAACACCCGATCCATAACCTTTTGGAACAAAGCTGAAACTGAGGCAATACCAAAGGGTAAACGATTCTGTGGTGATAGACAGGTATTTTCCACCCTCATTTGTAGGTAAGCATGGGACAAATCTAGTTTGGTAAAGTGCTGACCTCCCACTAGAGAAGCAAACAGATCCTCAATGCGTGGAATCGGGTATTGCTCTACACACAGGGCAGGGTTTATCGTTACTTTAAAATCCCCACATATTCTTACAGAGCCATCTTTCTTCACAGCAGGTACAATAGGTGTGGCCAAATCACTAAACTCCATAGGTGACAAAATTCCAGCTTCCACTGAACGAATCAATTCTGCATCCACTTTTGGTCTGATTGCATATGGTACTGGCCGTGGACGACAAAACGTTGGTCTATGTTCTGGCTTCTGGGACACATTTGCTTCAATGCCCCTTAAAGTGCCTGGTATGATACTGACAGTTCCAGTGGTACATAACATAAATTAGACACACTTACTGTTGAACAGAATCCATTTCATTTCACTCTTAACCAGTTTGCACATACGTATATGCGCAGTTCAAACATAACATTGTACCGCTGTTTGTTTCATTGTGTTGCAAGTTGTTGAAAACTGACTGGGCTGTGTCTGGTGTTAGTCTCCATTCTGCAGGGTTCTGCTGAGGGGGTCTTATGTAACAGGCCTGCAATGAGTTATCAGATCGTCAACACAAGCCAACTTCCAAGATTTTGCTCCCCCCTCATTTGTCGCATCTCTGAGCACAAGATCTGTTTTTGCAACGAGCACGGAGCTTGCTGCCCTGGCCCGAGTGTTGACCCCATCAACCATTGTCTGAAGTTACCTGAGTTACCTGAAGTTACCCCCTTACTGAGGCTGGAGCGTGTGGCTTCTCTCAGACTGGAGCCCTTACTGAGTGGAGCGTGTGGCTTCTCTCAGACTGGAGCCCTTACTGAGGCTGGAGCGCGTGGCTTCTCTCAGACTGGAGCCCTTACTGAGGCTGGAGCGTGTGGCTTCTCTCAGACTGGAGCCCTTACTGAGGCTGGAGCGCGTGGCTTCTCTCAGACTGGAGCCCTTACTGAGGCTGGAGCGTGTGGCTTCTCTCAGGCTGGAGCCCTTACTGAGGCTGGAGCGCGTGGCTTCTCTCAGACTGGAACCCTTACTGAGGCTGGAGCGCGTGGCTTCTCTCAGACTGGAGCCCTTACTGAGGCTGGAGCGTGTGGCTTCTCTCAGACTGGAGCCCTTACTGAGGCTGGAGCGCGTGGCTTCTCTCAGGCTGGAGCCCTTACTGAGGCTGGAGCGCGTGGCTTCTCTCAGACTGGAGCCCTTACTGAGGCTGGAGCGTGTGGCTTCTCTCAGACTGGAGCCCTTACTGAGGCTGGAGTGCGTGGCTTCTCTCAGACTGGAGCCCTTACTGAGGCTGGAGCGTGTGGCTTCTCTCAGACTGGAGCCCTTACTGAGGCTGGAGCGTGTGGCTTCTCTCAGACTGGAGCCCTTACTGAGGCTGGAGCGCGTGGCTTCTCTCAGGCTGGAGCCCTTACTGAGGCTGGAGCGCGTGGCTTCTCTCAGACTGGAGCCCTTACTGAGGCTGGAGCGTGTGGCTTCTCTCAGACTGGAGCCCTTACTGAGGCTGGAGCGTGTGGCTTCTCTCAGACTGGACCCCTTACTGAGGCTGGAGCGCGTGGCTTCTCTCAGACTGGAGCCCTTACTGAGGCTGGAGCGTGTGGCTTCTCTCAGACTGGAGCCCTTTCTCAGGGCCTGTTCTAGCAATTTTGGGGGCCTCTGCGAAAAAAAAGGCCCCCCCACCCCCACCATTCACTGTTTGAAAGTGGAGCTTCATAGCTTTGTGGACTCAAGGATTGGCATATGTCCCGTTCAATTGAGATTTCTGCAAGGCCATTTAGCCTTTCAAGGTTCATGTTTGATCGAAAATAAGTCTTGATTATTTTCAATTTTGACAAGCTGCGCTCAGCTGTAGCTACACTAACAGGCAAATTTGTAAGTTGCAGTTTATCAGTAGAAAACTTGAAAAAATGGAAAACCTGCTGATGTTTCTAACAATGTGGTAATAGATTATATGAACACAACAGCTTGATTTTTAAAAGGGGCAAAATAAGAGGGAAGCCTAGATCTAAAAGTGATTTGGTCACTAAAGAATTAGCTTTCCAATAGTTTATATAAATCACATTGTGTATCCACTTTTATAACCTTTAAAATACTGAAATAAAGTGATTAGGTTTCATTAATCGGGCTTTAAAAAGCATTAAAAAAAACTAGTCGTTCTTATTTTGCCCCTTTTGAAAATCATGCTAATACTGTACACATATAAGCACCCAGAGACACACATACCTGATTAATACAAACAATTCATACAGAACACAAAAAACTCAAAATGTATTATTCAGCAGGTTGCATAAAAAGATAGATCATATGTAGTGATCCTAACACACTTAATAACTTAATACAATAATTAAGGTTTTAGAGACACTGATAAGCAGTAATCTTGGACTACTTACTGTTAATTTAGATAGCTAGAACTAATGCAAATCATTCAAGTACACTGTAACTCCTGCTGCCCTGTCCTCTCTCTACGTCCTGTCCCATACTCCGCGTCTCACTGGACAGGGAGGTGAGACTGGTCTCCTTTCTCCCTCTGTACTCTTTTCTGTCCCCTCTGACCTCTCATCCTCCCAATCTCTCTCTCGGTCTGTCCTCCACTCCAGGCTCTCTCAAAGGGACTGTCCGGATTCTGAACATTTCTGCACAGAATTCAGGACTCTATCGCTGCACTGTGTCCAATCCTCATGGAACAGAGGCCTGCTCTGTGGATCTCTCAGTCTACAGCAGTGAGTATTCAAAGTTCTGTTTGTCTGTGCTTTGTCCTCTCATCTGTCTCTCTCTCTCTCTACTAGTTAAGCAGGTTTCCCCAAGGTATGTATTCTGTATTCACTAACATCGAAATGATAATATTTCAGTAAGAACCCAGGCAAGTTATGTTTTAACACACTGGGACAAAACTGGTCACTAATCATGAGTGACACACTATTGACTTCTAGTGTAAACAGTAAAATAAATAAATAAAGCAATGTTTCCAACATGCACAACTAACCAATAAAAACATGTTGTTCAGTGGAACAAATTGGGTGTAATCTCTGATACATGGGTTAAGATTTGAGTAGACCGTAACAGCTTACTGCTGTTCATTTGGGAAATGATGGGGCTCCAATAAGTCCAATATTCCATGTTGCAAATTGTTTCCTCATTCAACAAGGGGTGTTATATTTTATCTCAGCGTGTTTCAAATTACTCAAACGTGAAGTACTGTGTTCTGTGTGTACAGGTTATTTTTACCCTCGCTCCCTTACAGCAAGCCACGGTGCAGCAGGTATTCTCCAGGCTGTCTCTCTCACTCTCTGCATGGCTCTGGTTCTCCTGGCTCTGCTGGCTCTGGTCCTGTGGTTCCATCGCTCGGGACATGACAGGAAGTGGAGAGAAGAGGGGGAAGAAGAAGAGTGCTACAATGAGATCAGGTACACCCCTGAACTCCTGCGGAAATCATTTGTTTAGCACTCCCTCACTCCCTCACACGCACGCACAGTAAGGAGAAAACACTGTAATACCGTACTGTTTTACAGACAGACTAGCTGACACACAAGTAGACAGCTAGATAAAAGTGACTGAGATCCCTGGTCTAGGGCGTGAGCCTCTTAAAAACCAAAGCAGAGTGCAGGTGACTGTTCTTAACTAGGACCTGGTCTCAATTGTGATGATTTCTAAATACAACTTGATATTTTAACTAAAGTCTTCTTCTGGTATCATGTTCTGTTTCAGTCATCACACCCTGGAGACTGTTAAAACTGACCTTTGGCCTCAATAGAGTGTAATGGTTACAGTATCAGAGTGCAAGCAATCACCTGGTTGTGACGTTCAGTATATTGGTATTGCCCCTTTAAGAGTTAAAAACGGACCCTTTGTTGGGAATAGAGGTTTCTATGGAAAGTGAAAAAAGGGGGGTTCAGTGCTTGTTCAGTGGAGTACAGAAACACTGCAATTTGCAATACATATTTATAAGTTATACCCAATTAAAATGTACTTTATAAGGCACGTGTCACTGGCTATCGATGTGTCCACTGAAAGAGGCTTCATCTGCTGCTCCAGTAGTATGTACAGACTAATAGAACTCATCTTCAATGCTTCTATGCATTAACTGGAATATTACCAATTAAGCAGAATAATTAGAACAAATGTGCAGGATGCTAATGGAATATATTCTGTATGAAAATTTCCTTCACTTAATCTTAGGCATTTTTTATATTACTATCCATTTCCCTCTCTCTAAACTTAAAGCCAATAAAATACCGATATTAAAATGTCTTCAGTCCTGATGTCAATCAGTGAAACCCAAGCCAAACTGCACAGTGTTGCAGGGGGGACACGTTCATGGTTACATTCAGGGGTACCAGTTGTACCTGGAGCGTAAATGACTCTGAGGACTCTTTTGAAGTCACAGGGGTGCCTAAAACATATTTTAAAAGGTTACCAGGATGTGATGATTGAAATAGAAAAGCCTACTGTTAGTCTACGCAACAATAAGAATGAGACAATGCTATTTTTAATACTGTTAACCTCAGGCTGTTTAAGGCTGTTAACCTAATTAACCAGTGATTCAATTAAGTGGTTTTCACTGTAATAACTATTTAAACAAGGCTAAAAAAAAAAATTAAAAAAAAAGACTGGGGGCGATGCAATGTGACCAAGGGGCTGATTTGATCAACCTACTGTATTGTACAGCTCTGGCCAAAGGTTTTGTGTCACCCTGTAGAATTAACTCATTTTGCTTCATGAAACCAGCTGAATAATGTTACGTTAACGTATTGAATTACACACCGCTTTGCAGTTTTCCATCTACTTAACGAAAAACTGACATACTGTACTACTGTTCTGGCTTCCGGCAGACTTTTGCGATATCATTTGGTAGATTCTAAAAGATCTAAATTATAGTCTTATAGTTTGTTTGTTTTTTTCAATCCTAAAATTCTAGATGATGCAAAACTTTTGGCCAGAGATGTATACCCCATAATCCATTACTGATTAACAGCCATCTATACATGGATATCCCGGATTATCTAAAAACTCCAGCTACGGTTTATCAAATTACCCCCACCATCAATTATAAATTAAAAACAGATAACTTTTTGTCATCAAATAATATTCATGTGGAATGTATTTTTTATTCCAAACACATAATTAATCTCCTACCCAAATGGTACAAAATTAATTATGTTTGTTTTCAAAATTATAAAATATATGCAAAAAATAAACCACAATTCTTTTTGTTGTTCGTATTAAGATTTAGGTTAATTTAGGCTTGTGAAGAGACCAATACCTTAACACACAAAACACTGGTAAATTAGGGATGTGCCAGGAACAAATTATGTATATCTGTATTAATTTAAATACAGATTTAATTTAAAAAGGAGATATTCATTGGGCAATCAATAAACCCCTAGGTTAGAACACTCATCTGAATATGAAAACTTTGGTGTGTGTGACTGTCCATGAACAGTGTGTAAAGATGTATTAGTCATGTGGTTTTTGTATGAATGTTCAATGGGTCTGCAAGTGAACTGTGAAGGTATTTTGCAATAAAAAATTATTGTTGTAAGTACGTTGAAGACTTCCCATATAAGTATTGCCATTTTAGTAATAATTATATTTAGCTTTAATCATTTGAAATTGGTTATCTATCACTAAAATACCCAGTAAATAACCCAGTATCATTTTTGTCTTGAATAAATGAACAGTTCAGCTTTGCCGTGCCTATCTGTTTGTTTCTTGAATGCATCCTCTCCCCTCTTCCTCGGGTGGATTCTGATGCTCCTGTATCACTGATATCATACCACCGTCACTATGCACAGCGCTAAAAACATTGCTGCACTTCCATTCTCGCACTGTTCCACAAAATCTTATCTCATATCTGAAATGTCTTTGTTGATAGCTTCTACAATATAATTTAGCATTAGTTTATTTTCGTTGATGTCTAATTAGTTGTCGGTACTTCAGGCTTGCAGTGTATAACTTTGCACCAGTCACCCAAGTGATTAGCTCATACACACTGGATCATGCATCCATCATGTTGAAAGGTTGTTGCATTCAGAGTGGAATATGGGTGCAGTAAACACCTGAGCGGCTCAGTAATGAAGCCATGCATTGTGCATTGCAGCACGGAGCACAATATAAACATTCTCCACGTGGAAAGTAGGTGGTTTTTCAAGATCTGATAAAGTAACTAACGAATGGACAACCCAGACCTTGGAACTAGTCATTCAATGCATGTGTTAGTGCTTTATTATCCTTGACTGCATCGCCGCTGTCCTTCAGGCTCATGACTTCTTCCTTCTGTTCCTTTAAGGACTGTTTGGTTTTGTTTATATCTGAAGCAATGTGGAATTCTGTTGGTTGCTTGGCTGGTGTTTTTACACATACAGAAATCCAAGATTACTGTTCAGGTCATTTTGCAACTCATTATTTCCTTATATAGTACTTTAGTAACACCAATGATGGATTAGCATGAAGAATACACAATCACTTGCTCTTTTCACAAATTTCCCACTTAATAACTATCCATTCCCCTCTCGCTCTCTCTCCCTCCCTCTCCTCTCACAGAGGCAACACTCTCTCCCAGTAATCTCCTTGAACCCTCGGCCGGGATCCTATCTGTGCCAACAGGACAAGCTCTCCCTCCCCATTTTTTTTTTACCACTGGACATGATGTCTGACCCCTCAGGATCTACCCCCATTCTTCATGGTGTTATGAGAACATAAGAACATTTACGAACGAGAGGAGGCCATTCGGCCCATCTAAGCTCGTCCGGCTCCTGATCTCAGAACTCTGTTAAGTCGGTTCTTAAAGGATCCAAGTGATTCTGCTTCAAACAACAGGACTACTGTAGGTGGCCTATTCCATCCCCTCACCACTCTCTGTGTGAAGATGTGTCTCCTTCCCTCTGTCCTAAGTCTATCTCCACTTCATTTTCCACAAAATATAAGTAGAACAGTCCATGATCTTGAACACCAGTGAGCTATTAGGTCAACAAGAGTTTGTTTTCTGTTTGATGGTTATACAGTAGTAATTACAAAAAAATAAAAATTAGATGTAATTAAAGGACGAACTTCATGGATTTAATATTTGTCCTTTTTTAAATACACTTTTAGTATCATGTTTGTGTTTGTTCACCACTACATACTAATTTCATTTTAAATGTGAGTTTGCAGACTGCACTGACTGTCTCTGATCGTTCACTCTGTTTCTGACTCTTCCCAAACATGCTTTTCATTCAGACCCTTCAAATCTTTAATCGGGTTGCAAATAACTTGCTTCTTACTTTGTCCCTAAATGTGTCTGTTAATGTTTTCTTTGACAGCCAGTCAATGTGTTGCTGCATACAACAAGGGCAGTGAATGTGCGACTGCAAGCATCCCACAGGTCTAAAACGTGATTGTGGCAAAGTGCCCCCCCTGTGTATGTTATATGTTACGTGTTGTGTGTAAATGTTGGTGTATAGGCATTGGTACACGGGATATAAGCGGTCTGTGTTTCACGTGTGTGTAAATTGTATATTTGTATTTAGGCACGGGGATGGCACATCACATCACGTGCAAGTAAAAAGTAATATGTGAGCACGGGTAATTGCACTTTAATTAATTCACGTGCAGTTGTACCGAGATTCCAATTGAATGATTGACTAGCAATCGAATCTCGGTACAACTGCATAAAAGCTGCATGTTTTCACTCACTGGGGGTTGGTGTTCGGTGAGTGGAGAACGGGTTAGGAGACGGAGGGTATTGTAAAAGTAATAATAGTAAAAGAAGCTCACCGTGTTTGTCTGTGTAGTTCGTTTTGTTTGTCTGTTTATTTTGGCTCAAGTGCCTTGTCCTGTGTTTTGTTGCAAGCCGTTTATTTTCTGTATTAAATGCTGAGCGCAATCACGCGCTCAGCTTAACCAAAATCCAAATCTCTGTCTGTTTGTTGTGTTCCTGTTTCTGGTCTGACGCCACCCACTCCGGCCGTCTTTGTGACAGTGATGAACAGCCATTGCACAGAATCACAAAAACAACTTCACTTTCTCATTGAGTATTTATTAATATTGTTTTAATGTGTTTTCAAGGGGAAGGGGGAGAACATTTCAGCATTAATATTTCAAAATATACATAACTTTAAACAATTAGCGAACACCCCAAAACTTCCGCAATTCTCACTACTGGCATCTGCTTTTTTGTAAGATGCAATTGTTTTGGTATTTGTATGGATTGCTTGGCATAGCTGTAGAGGATGTCGCTGACCGGTGTATTGAAATGTGGTCTATAATCCTGAATAACCATTTTTAAGTCATAGATTTGATATAGTAAAAAAAATCTGCCTAATCCAGCATCTTTGGGGATCAAAGAAAACAGTGTGCCGACTACAGAGGTATTGTAAACATTAATACTGCACCTACAAAACCTAAAGGTTTAAGTAAACTTTTTAAACATACTTTACAGAACATGCAGGCACTGTCCAGGCATACCCTGTATTGATTGTAATTGTATTTTCTCCATTAGTGTTTGGATTTGACTGTGTGTGTACCGTACCCACAGGACATACCCTGCATGCAGGCACTGTCCAGGCATACCCTGTATTGATTGTAATTGTATTTTCTCCATTGTGTTTGAATTTGACTGTGTGTGTACCGCACCCACAGGACATACCCTGCATGCAGGCACTGTCCAGGCATACCCTGTATTGATTGTAATTGTATTTTCTCCATTGTGTTTGGATTTGACTGTGTGTGTACCGTACCCACAGGACATACCCTGCATGCAGGCACTGTCCAGGCATACCCTGTATTGATTGTAATTGTATTTTCTCCATTGTGTTTGGATTTGACTGTGTGTGTACCGTACCCACAGGACATACCCTGCATGCCGGTTGTAGAAGGGCTGTATTAGACAGGTTTTATTTATTTTGCAACAAGATTTAACACATAGGAACTAGCACCAGTATGAGTGCTGACAAAGTCAATGGGTGTTCTGTAATTTAATTTTTCTGGTTAGAATTCAACTAAAAGAGTTATTTTTTAATTACATCTTAAGGAAAAGAGTGAGATTACAGATGAGGCCTCCACTGTGTGAGAGAAAAGGGGAGAGAGATAGAGGTTACTGCACCGTTCACATTTAGACAGTAATTCAGTAATTACCCTTTCTGTTTTTAACATGATCCAGAACGCCCTGCAGTGTTCACAAGAAACACATTACTTCCCTTTGCTGTATTTGTTGTTCTCCAGATCTAAGCCATTTTGAATTCTCTTCAAAACATTCCTGGTAGTTTTGATATTTTTTTATTCACACATCCTAGGTCATTTAAGAAGAATTCATTTTACTCAGGAATGTTCACCAGCAGAAAGAGATTTTTTTTCTTCTGAACACCGCAGTGTATCCAGTTCATGCTCCTTCCTGCAACAGTGCCTGTGCCCTGATTGAAATGAGAGGTGCATGATGAGGTACAGTGCCTTGCGAAAGTATTCGGCCCCCTTGAACTTTGCGACCTTTTGCCACATTTCAGGCTTCAAACATAAAGATATGAAACTGTAATTTTTTGTGAAAAATCAACAACAAGTGGGACACAATCATGAAGTGGAACGAAATTTATTGGATATTTCAAACTTTTTTAACAAATAAAAAACTGAAAAATTGGGCGTGCAAAATTATTCAGCCCCTTTACTTTCAGTGCAGCAAACTCTCTCCAGAAGTTCAGTGAGGATCTCTGAATGATCCAATGTTGACCTAAATGACTAATGATGATAAATAGAATCCACCTGTGTGTAATCAAGTCTCCGTATAAATGCACCTGCACTGTGATAGTCTCAGAGGTCCGTTTAAAGTGCAGAGAGCATCATGAAGAACAAGGGACACACCACGCAGGTCCGAGATACTGTTGTGGAGAAGTTTAAAGCCGGATTTGGATACAAAAAGATTTCCCAAGCTTTAAACATCCCAAGGAGCACTGTGCAAGCGATAATATTGAAATGGAAGGAGTATCAGACCACTGCAAATCTACCAAGACCTGGCCGTCCCTCTAAACTTTCAGCTCATACAAGGAGAAGACTGATCAGAGATACAGCCAAGAGGCCCATGATCACTCTGGATGAACTGCAGAGATCTACAGCTGAGGTGGGAGACTCTGTCCATAGGACAACAATCAGTCGTATACTGCACAAATCTGGCCTTTATGGAAGAGTGGCAAGAAGAAAGCCATTTCTTAAAGATATCCATAAAAAGTGTCGTTTACAGTTTGCCACAAGCCACCTGGGAGACACACCAAACATGTGGAAGAAGGTGCTCTGGTCAGATGAAACCAAAATCGAACTTTTTGGCAAATGCAAAACGTTATGTTTGGCGTAAAAGCAACACAGCTCATCACCCTGAACACACCATCCCCACTGTCAAACATGGTGGTGGCAGCATCATGGTTTGGGCCTGCTTTTCTTCAGCAGGGACAGGGAAGATGGTTAAAATTGATGGGAAGATGGATGGAGCCAAATACAGGACCATTCTGGAAGAAAACCTGATGGAGTCTGCAAAAGACCTGAGACTGGGACGGAGATTTGTCTTCCAACAAGACAATGATCCAAAACATAAAGCAAAATCTACAATGGAATGGTTCACAAATAAACATATCCAGGTGTTAGAATGGCCAAGTCAAAGTCCAGACCTGAATCCAATCGAGAATCTGTGGAAAGAACTGAAAACTGCTGTTCACAAATGCTCTCCATCCAACCTCACTGAGCTCGAGCTGTTTTGCAAGGAGGAATGGGCAAAAATTTCAGTCTCTCGATGTGCAAAACTGATAGAGACATACCCCAAGCGACTTACAGCTGTAATCGCAGCAAAAGGTGGCGCTACAAAGTATTAACTTAAGGGGGCTGAATAATTTTGCACGCCCAATTTTTCAGTTTTTTATTTGTTAAAAAAGTTTGAAATATCCAATAAATTTCGTTCCACTTCATGATTGTGTCCCACTTGTTGTTGATTCTTCACAAAAAATTACAGTTTCATATCTTTATGTTTGAAGCCTGAAATGTGGCAAAAGGTCGCAAAGTTCAAGGGGGCTGAATACTTTCGCAAGGTACTGTATATGCATACTTCGGCATGTTGCTGATTTTACAGCTGAGTTCTGCATAAGAGACAGTCCCTGGCAGCGCTTCAGGCTGCTGTCATCTTTCATCAGGTAAGAGTTTATCAGAGTGATTGAATTATGCAAATAAACAGCATATTCCTTTTGCATGTAATTAAAAGAAACTGGAAGGTGCAAAGCTCCTCCCAGTACACAATATTTGAGATCTATGAGGAGAGGTTGAAAGAATGCCATCTCCTCAGTCCTAAAGTAAGGGGTATTTGTTTGAAAAATGTATGTTATAGAAGGTGCCACGGCTGGAAAGTCAAAATGAGAGCTATCAGTAGAATACAGACCATGCCATATATTCTCAGTATGTATAGAGTAGTAAAGAATAAGAATTAGCAACAGACTGTTTCAATTTGATAAGCGGTTCTCCAGATGCAAGCAGAAAAGTGTGACATACAGATGTACGACAGAAACCCCTCGGATCTCGAGGATATGATATTCTCAACAACTTAAAGCTAAATAACGTTTATACCAAGACTTCTGACAACTGGATAAGCAGTTCTTCAGACAGAGGCAAACATAAGTGTGACGGACAGACAGACAGACAGACACCCCAATCTCTACATGACCCCGACCTCCTGCTCTCTCAAAAGGCAAAACAGTGCGCTAACAATAAAAACTACACATACTTCTGGCTAAAGCGAAACTCAATAAAGCACATCGTGTAAATTAAGCATTACACCTGCGTAACTCCGTACACAGCAATAATAATAATTAAAATGATTAAATGTTTTTTTTCATTCATGTTTTTTTTGCAGTGTCAACTGTCTCTTTTTACATTCTATTAATAATTAATATTGCCCTAATAATATGCACTCCCGATCAAATCAGAAAAATTAATCAGCAAGATTAATTAAACTTTACATATTAACAAAGGCGTAATACTTACAGATAAAAACATATTGCAGTTTAAAGGCAACTTCAAAATGTTCTCAAATCTCGCCGGTTAATATGAAAACTATGGTAAGCCTACTAATAAGCGTCAAATGCAGAAATGCTTACGACAAGAGCTCAGTGATGTCAGTCTGAGACGTATTTGGCAGGTGGAAGTGAAAGATATCAGTGAGAGAGAAAATAAATAGTGAGTGAGCAAACATTAAGAAAAATGGATAAGTATTTAAAACGTCCATGTACTGCTAGTTGTGCTGAAGGCAGTGACAATGCCGAGTCCAGTAAAAAGCAAAAGAAGAGAAAGTTTGATGACAGTTACATTGATTTTGGTTTTATGGAATTCAGTGATGGGCGGCCGCAATGCGTTGTATGCTTACAAATTCTGTCAAATGAAGCAATGAAACCTGCAAAGCTGAAACGACATCTTACTACAAGGCACCCGGAATACAAAGATAAATCCAGAGACTTTTTTAAAAGAAAGAAAGAATACAATCAACAGAAAACTAAAATGACAAACATAACAACGGTTCCAGAAAAGGCTCTGAAAGCACCCTTCTTAACAGCGCTTCGGATTGCAAAGAGTAAAAAGGCCCATACTATTGGAGAAGAACTGATTCTTCCAGCTGCTGTAGAAATGTGCGAAGTGATGGTTAGCGAAGATGCAGCGAAGAAACTGAAGGCCATACCACTTTCTAACGACACAGTAAGTAGGAGAATTGAAGGGCTTTCAAGTGATTTGAAATGCCGGCTCACCGAAAGGCTACGTACGTGTGAGCAGTTTGCAATTCAGCTTGATGAGACAACAGATGTTGGTAATGCAGCACAATTGTTAGTTTATGTTTGTTATGTTTGGTTGGGGGAAATTGTGGAAGATTTTCTTTTTTTGTCAGGAGTTACCAGAACGTACAACAGGTGAAGACATTTTAAAATTATTGGATGATTTCATGAGAGCTGAATCTAAACTGGGAGAAGTGTGTTGCTGTTTGTACAGATGGTGCAGCCGCTATGACAGGCAACAGGAATGGTGTTGTAGCAAGAATACGAGCTATAAACCCAAACGTAATTGTCACACACTGTATGCTGCATCGCCAGGCCCTTGCATCGAAGAAAATGGAACCCGAATTACATGCTGTTGTTACAGTTGTGAATTTTGTGAAGTCCAGGCCTTTGAATTCACACCTGTTTTCAAAGTTGTGTTCCGAAATGGGTGCTGAATATGACAAATTATTGTTTCACACGGAGGTGCGTTGGTTATCTCGAGTGTTGGAACAAGTTTTCAAACTTCGCAAAGAACTGCTGGGCTTTCTTTCTGTGCATAATCCTACACTTGCCAAAAACTTTTCTGACACGCTATGGATCACGAAGCTTGCATACCTCGCAGATATGTTTAACTTGTTGAATGCCCTGAACCTGTCCTCACCAGGGGGCAATACAACCATACTTGAGGTGAGTGACAAGATTGCATCATTTACGAAGAAACTAGACATTTGGAAAACAAGAGTGAGCAATGGAATCTCCAATATGTTTCCGCAACTGACAGAATTCCTGGATACAAACAGTATGACAATTGACTGTGTGACACTATCGTTGCTCACCTTTCAACTTTGGCAGAGTACTTCGGAGTTTACTTTAAAAATTTAAACATGGAGGAATACGACTGGGTTCGAGATCCATTTTCAACTTTTGCTACGTCAACCTGTCGCTTGAGTGGAAAAGCAGAACAAGAGCTGGTCGAACTCTCCTGTGACCGCACACTGAAAATTAAATTTCAGGAACAAGCCCCTTACCAGTTTTGGCCAACTGTTGCAGTGGAGTATCCAGTCTTAGTAAAAGAAGCCATGAAAGTGCTGCTACCTTTCCCAACAACATATATATGTGAAGCATCGTTCTCTGCTTTGGCAGCTATGAAGACAAAGCTCAGGTCCCGACTACAAGTGGAGAATGATTTGCGAGTTTGCTTGTCAACCATCACACCAAGGATAGACAGACTCTGCAGTAAGAAGCAGGCCCACCCATCTCACTGACATCTGCAGTATCTGTAAGTGCTGTGTACTTTTTTTCTTTAAGCATTATTAACAGTATGTGTTTATAAGTACATTTTATATACTTTTGTCAGTCAGTTTCTCAGTAGGGGGTCCGTGATTAATGTTACATGTGAAAATGGGTCCGTCAACAAAAAAAAAGTTTGAGAACCCCTGATGTATAGGACAGACAGTAGCAAGAGACATAAAGAGCATTTTACTGCCTGTGACTCACATGTGCCATCTTGTGGTTTAGGAGAAGCAGAACAGCTATAATATGTCATATTTGAAAAATGGCAATATTGTTCCCTGACTTAGTCAGCACTGAACAAAAGAGTTCTGCTAGCACACGTCATTGTAAAACACTTGCTGAACTGGCTACCGTTTGACAGGCGTATCTGCTGTATAGATTCAGTGGAATGTACAATGTGACCCTGAATGAATCTAGAATTCACTCTCTTTAGGTCAATTATTACAAATGATCCGCTACATATTGCAGGTGTTTATTTTCATACACAAGCGCAGCTGTGAATTTTCAGCTGGTACAGATAAGTAAATCTCTTCCCACATTCAGTACAGTAATAGGGCTTCTCTCCTGTGTGAATGCGCTTGTGTTTTTTGAGATCTCCCGAGATTCTGAAGTTCTTCCCACACACAGAGCAGTGATACGGCGCCTCCCCTGTGTGAATGCGGTGATGCTGTTTAAGGTTCCCTGATCGATTGAAACTCTTCCCACACACGGTGCAGGAGTAGGGGGTCTCTCCAGAGTGAACGCGCTGGTGCGCTTTGAGCGTAGTGGAGTGACTGAAGAACGTCCCACACTCCGAGCAGCAATACGGGGTCTCTCCTGTGTGAATCCGCTTGTGAACTTTCAGGGTCTCCAAGCGACTGAAGCTGCGCTCGCAGTCAGTGCAGTGGTAGGGTGTTTCTCCTGTGTGAATCCGCTGGTGTTTTTTAAGGTTTCCTAACACACGAAAACTCCTCCCACACTCGCTGCAGCTGTACGGCGACTCTCCTGTGTGAATTCGCTGGTGCGTTTTAAGGTTTCCTAACTGACTGAAACCCTTCCCACACTCAGTACAGTGATACAGCATTTCTCCTGTGTGAATTCTCTGGTGTGCTTTGAGGTTTCCAGACTTACTGAATGTCTTCCCACAGACAGTGCAGTGGTGGCAGACCTGGGAAGACGGAGCTCTCAGCATCTGCACATACTCCTCTTGGTGTGTGCCCTTGATATGCTTCTCCAGGTACTGTTTCCGAGTGAATGAGATTTCACAGTGAGGACATGAATGGGCTTGACGTTCTGCACCCACTGTGAGAGAGAGAGCGAGAGAGTGAGAGAGAGAGAGAGAGAGAGAGAGAGAGGTTACTGCACAGTTCACATTTAGACAGTAATTTACTAATTACTTTTTTCATTTTTAACATGAATATCATTTAGCAGACGCTTTTATCCAAAGCGACTTAGAGACTCAACAGCTGCTGCTGCAGAGTCCCTTACAATAGGACCTCGGTTTTATGTCTCATCTGAAGGACAGGATCCAGAACCCCCTGCAGTTTATTCTTTATTCACACATCATATGCGATTAAAAAAGGGAATTACTTTTACTCAGGAATGTTCACCAGGAGAAAGAGTATTTCTTCTGAACATCGCAGTGTATCCAGTTCATGCTCCTTCCTGCAACAGTGCCTGTGCTCTGATTGAAATGAGAGGTGCATGATGAGGTATATGCATACTTCAGCATGTTGCTGATTTTACAGATGAGTTCTGCATGAAAGACACGACAGTGCTTCAGGCTGCTGTCATCGTTCTTGAAGAGCTGTATCCTTCCTGTAAATGTTAGTACATGCCAAAGGACCAGCAAGAAATGGCATCAAAATGAGCTGGTGGACTGTGAGGCTGGGGACCTCTGCACTGTGGATATGTATTTAAGGAAGGTGGACGCACTGTGGATATGTATTTAAGGAAGGTGGATGCACTGTGGATATGTATTTAAGGAAGGTGGATGCACTGTGGATATGTATTTAAGGAAGGTGGATGCACTGTGGGTATGTATTTAAGGGAGGTGGATGCACTGTGGATATGTATTTAAGGAAGGTGGATGCACTGTGGATATGTATTTAAGGGAGGTGGATGCACTGTGGATATGTATTTAAGGAAGGTGGATGCACTGTGGGTATGTATTTAAGGGAGGTGGATGCACTGTGGATATGTATTTAAGGAAGGTGGATGCACTGTGGGTATGTATTTAAGGGAGGTGGATGCACTGTGGATATGTATTTAAGGGAGGTGGATGCACTGTGGATATGTATTTAAGGGAGGTGGATGCACTGTGGATATGTATTTAAGGAAGGTGGATGCACTGTGGGTATGTATTTAAGGGAGGTGGATGCACTGTGGATATGTATTTAAGGAAGGTGGATGCACTGTGGATATGTATTTAAGGGAGGTGGATGCACTGTGGATATGTATTTAAGGGAGGTGGATGCACTGTGGATATGTATTTAAGGGAGGTGGATGCACTGTGGATTTGTATTTAAGGGAGGTGGATGCACTGTGGATATGTATTTAAGGGAGGTGGATGCACTGTGGATATGTATTTAAGGAAGGTGGATGCACTGTGGATATGTATTTAAGGAAGGTGGATGCACTGTGGATTTGTATTTAAGGAAGGTGGATGCACTGTGGATATGTATTTAAGGGAGGTGGATGCACTGTGGATATGTATTTAAGGGAGGTGGATGCACTGTGGATATGTATTTAAGGGAGGTGGATGCACTGTGGATTTGTATTTAAGGAAGGTGGATGCACTGTGGATATGTATTTAAGGGAGGTGGATGCACTGTGGATATGTATTTAAGGGAGGTGGATGCACTGTGGATTTGTATTTAAGGAAGGTGGATGCACTGTGGATATGTATTTAAGGGAGGTGGATGCACTGTGGATATGTATTTAAGGAAGGTGGATGCACTGTGGATATGTATTTAAGGAAGGTGGATGCACTGTGGATATGTATTTAAGGAAGGTGGATGCACTGTGGATATGTATTTAAGGAAGGTGGATGCACTGTGGATATGTATTTAAGGAAGGTGGATGCACTGTGGATATGTATTTAAGGGAGGTGGATGCACTGTGGATATGTATTTAAGGGAGGTGGATGCACTGTGGATATGTATTTAAGGGAGGTGGATGCACTGTGGATTTGTATTTAAGGAAGGTGGATGCACTGTGGATATGTATTTAAGGGAGGTGGATGCACTGTGGATATGTATTTAAGGGAGGTGGATGCACTGTGGATATGTATTTAAGGGAGGTGGATGCACTGTGGATATGTATTTAAGGAATATCTTTGGCAATGCCTTATTTTAAAACAGGAAGCAACATCACCACTGAAAGCTGTCTGAGTAAAAAACTAATGCTGAATTACTGCAGAGTAATGATTGTCATATTCATGAATTGATGTAGTGCTCCCAAACCCATGAAGGGATGGTGTTACCTGTGCAACAGAGAGAGGGGGAGAAAGATCAGGGCCAGATGCAGCACCTGCAAGTAGGTAACCTGCATGGAGCACTGCATGAAGCCACGTTACTCCATAAAGTAAATAAAAAAAATAAAAAATAAATGTTGCAGTGTGGCAAAGCGCCCCGCCCGTGTGCATTTGTGTTATGTGTATGTATGTATGCGTGCGTATGTTAATGTTGGTGTATAGATTGGTACACGGGATATAAACGGGTCTGTGTTTCACGTGTGTTTAAAGTGTAGATTTGTATTTAGGCACGAGGAGAGCACAAATCACTTCACGTGCTGGTTAAATGTAATATGTGAGCACGGGGTTGCACAGAATTAATTCACGTGCTGGGATTCAAGTGAATAATTAATTAGTCATTGAATCCCAGCACAATAGTATATATAGACGCACATTTCTTGCACTCAGGGTTAGGTGTTCAGAGAGTGGAGAACGGGTGAGAGAGAAGGAGTAAATCATTAAGATCGTAAAAATAAAGATAAGTTTGTTTGTACTCACCGTGTTTGTTCGTCTCCGTTTCACCTGTGTGTTAGTGTTTAGTCGTTTTGTATGTCTGTTTATTTTGGCGCAAGTGCCGTGTCCCGTGTTTTTGTGCTGTTTGAAACCTTTTATTTTGTTAATAAACGCTGAGTGCAGCCATTGCACTCAGCTCATCACAACCATTGTCTGTGTCTGTGAATTCCTGCTTCTGGTCTGACGCCACCCACTCCGGCCGTCTTTGTGACACGTGGTGTCATCGTGGGATAATAGCGCCTCCAAGCGTCAGACCAGGAGAGGGGGTTTTGTGAAAAAAAAATAAAAAAAAATAAAGCGAGGATGGGAAGAAAGAGCTGCAGGAAGCAGCAGAAGCAGCAGCAGCAGCAACAACAACAGCTGCAGCCCTCATCCTGCATGCCGGGCTGGGAGGAGGACAGCCACAACGGGGCAGTAGCCACCCCTCTACCCCCACTGCCACCGGGTTCCCCACCGTCCCGGGAAATATGGGACTGGCTGGTGCACCCCGAGGGGAACTTCGCCAGTGACCTCCCCATGGTTATTCACGCACTGCAGATGCGAGATGGGAAACGATGGGAGGACTGGGAGCAACAGCACAACCCGGCATCCGTTCGTGACCTCACCATTGTGGTGCTGGGTTACCTAGCTGCAGACATGGGAGGGATGCCTTCCAGTGAGCAAGAGGGAGAGGAGCGGTCGCTGCCCTCTCCAGTACCTGAGCGGGAGGAGCCTGAGCGTCCACAGCCCGAGTGGGAGGAGCCTGAGCGTCCACAGCCCGAGTGGGAGGAGCCTGAGCGTCCACAGCCCGAGTGGGAGGAGCCTGAGCGTCCACAGCCCGAGTGGGAGGAGCCTGAGCGTCCACAGCCCGAGTGGGAGGAGCCTGAGCGTCCACAGCCTGAGTGGGAGGAGCCTGAGCGTCCACAGCCCGAGTGGGAGGAGCCCGAGCGTCCTACGCCTGAGTGGGAGGAGCCCGAACGTCCTACGCCTGAGTGGGAGGAACCCGAACGTCCTACGCCTGAGTGGGGGGAACCCGAGTGTCCACAGCCCAAAAGGGAGGAGTCGGGGCGTCCACAGCCCAAAAGGGAGGAGGTCGAGGATGATGGCTGGGAGGTTTTTTTAAAGAACCTCGCAGCAGAGTTATGCCCTGGCTGTGGGGCTTATGGGCACACGTTAACCATATGCCCCACCCAGTATGAAGAGGAGGAACTAGCGCCCAGACGGGGGGACCGCGAGCGTCCAGCGCCCAGACGGGGGGACCGCGAGCGTCCAGCGCCCAGACGGGGGGACCGCGAGCGTCCAGCGCCCAGACGGGGGGACCGCGGGAATCCGAAGCCTGAGAGGCAGCTGTTCCCACCTTCACCAGCAGAGGAAGAATGCCTGCTGGTTTCCCCAGCACAACCAGCAGAGGAAGAATGCCTGCTGGTTTCCCCAGCACAACCAGCAGAGGTAGAATGCCTGCTGGTTTCCCCTTCAGAGGCAGAGCCGCACCAGTCCGCTGCAAGAGAGGCAGAGCAGCACCAGTCCCCTGAAAAAGGGGGAGACTACACGCTGCTCCCACCTCCATCGGCAGGAGACTACACGCTGCTCCCACCTTCACCGGCAGGAGCAGAGCAGCCGGAGCTGCCTCTGCCTCCGCCGCCTCCACCGGAAGGAGCAGAGCAGCAGGAGCTGCCTCTGCCACTTCCAGGAGCAGAGGAGCAGGAGCTGCCTCTGCCTCCGCCACCTACATCGGCAGGAGCAGAGCAGCCGGAGCTGCCTCTGCCTCCGCCACCTACACCGGCAGGAGCAGAGGAGCAGGAGCTGCCTCTGCCACTTCCAGGAGCAGAGGAGCTGCCTCTGCCTCTGCCTCTGCCACTGCCAGAAGCAGAACAGCAGGAGCTGTCTCTGCTTCCCATACCTCCACCACGGGGAGTACGGTGGCCGGAGCCCCAGAAAGGGGAGCTGTCGGCCACAAAGAAGGGGGAGGAGGTCTGGAGACCACCAACCCCAGCAGCAGTTTCGCTGCCGGAGATCGTGAGGGAGGTCAGGAGACCTGCTCCCACTGCAGCAGTTTCGCTGCCGGAGATCGTGGGGGAGGTCTGGAGACCTGCTCCCACTGCAGCAGTTTCGCTGCCAGCAGTACTGTGGTCGGAGCCCCACCAAAGGGAGCTACCGGCTACAAAGAAGGGGGACGAGGTCTGGAGACCACTTTCCCCAGCAGCAGTTTCGCTGCAGGAGTTCTTGTGGCCGGAGCCCCACAGGAGGGAGCTGCCGGCTACGAAGAAGGGGGAGGTCGGGGGACCACCTGCCCCCGCAGCTTTTTCGCTGCAGGACGGGACCAACAGGCTGTCAGCCGTGCCACTACCGGCAGGGGTGCTGACAGCATGGCCAGCCATGGGCCCACTGAAGCCTCCCTTCCCAGCCCGAGACTTTGTCCTGGACTGCTGGATTTTTAAGGGGGGAGGTGGCCGTTGAGGCCATGTGTGCTGCGCACAAGGGGGGGTATATGTGGCAAAGCGCCCCGCCCCTGTGTGCATTTGTGTTATGTGTATGTATGTATGCGTGCGTATGTTAATGTTGGTGTATAGATTGGTACACGGGATATAAACGGGTCTGTGTTTCACGTGTGTTTAAAGTGTAGATTTGTATTTAGGCACGAGGAGAGCACAAATCACTTCACGTGCTGGTTAAATGTAATATGTGAGCACGGGGTTGCACAGAATTAATTCACGTGCTGGGATTCAAGTGAATAATTAATTAGTAATTGAATCCCAGCACAATAGTATATATAGACGCACATTTCTTGCACTCAGGGTTAGGTGTTCAGAGAGTGGAGAACGGGTGAGAGAGAAGGAGTAAATCATTAAGATCGTAAAAGTAAAGATAAGTTTGTTTGTACTCACCGTGTTTGTTCGTCTCCGTTTCACCTGTGTGTTAGTGTTTAGTCGTTTTGTATGTCTGTTTATTTTGGCGCAAGTGCCGTGTCCCGTGTTTTTGTGCTGTTTGAAACCTTTTATTTTGTTAATAAACGCTGAGTGCAGCCATTGCACTCAGCTCATCACAACCATTGTCTGTGTCTGTGAATTCCTGCTTCTGGTCTGACGCCACCCACTCCGGCCGTCTTTGTGACATGCAGTCATTTAAAAAATGATGGATTTGATATAGTGGATTGATGTTCTGGATTTGTACCCATTTTCTTTCCAAATCTTTTTTGGGGGTCCAATTATACCCCATTACTGCTGCATGTCTATAATGTTCTTTTGCTGCTGATGGAAGGTTAAACCAAGACAATGACGTCTTTTACCCTAAATAAATTCGACATCCCTAAAACACAAAAAGCATCCAATTCTCAGTGTTATCACCACACTGACCTGTTAAACAGGGGCTGATGTATAAAGTCCACTGCTTCCGAGTGCAGGACTGTCATGCAGTACTTGGGAATGATCTGTGGACCTACAGTAGCATGCAGGAATTAACAGTAGGAACATGATGAAAGGCTAGTACAAGGATGCTTTCGAGCAACAGTCCAGGAAACACACTGGTATTTTACATAAAAGGGGTAAATAAATTATAAACAACAACAACAACATAGTCCATACCAAATTCACTATGTCTTAGTTACGCGGTTATACTTACATGTTTTGCAGCGAGTAGAAGGAACTTCCTCCTCTTCATTGCTTGTCGTTTGTTCTGCTGGGTTTTCTTCTTTCACATCAACTATTTCTACTTGAACAATCTGGAGAGATTCCAGTGGAGAGGTGCGATGTTCCTCCTGCATGGACTCCAGATCTTGGCCCTCCTCTTCAGCAGAAGAGCAGGTATCCTGTTCTTTAATGTGCACACTGCCCAGTAGAGCAGAATCGCCGCTGCACTGCTCAGACTCGGGGTCTAGCTCCGGGGCCTCCTCTTTAATATGGACAGCTCTCAGTTCAGGGTCTTCCTCTCGTACAGACGTCTGCTCTGTTACCCGCTTCGGAATGCAAAAGCACTCTTCCTCTATAACCTCTTCCTTAATGTAAACAGGTTCCATCTTCAAACTTTCCTTCGTATCCATGACAACCAATATTTCGTCAGTCTGTGTTAAAAAAAAGACAAATGTACAATTAGGATAGGAAGGCCCTCTCCGATATCTTCCTGGATTCGGGTCAGTTCATTTGGAATGTAAGTGATGTATTTAACAGAACGGTCAGTGCATTGCACAGCTCAGCACTTTCAGGAATTCTGGACATTAAAAGCAAGTTACAGCTCTGAACATGACCGTCTATTTGCTGTTTACCTCGAGTATGTAGCACTGCACGTCTACTCAGAACCTATTTCATTTGACGTACATTAAAGTGCTACAGAAGCTCCTGCAATGTTTACAAGAAACACATTACTTTACCTTTGCTGTATCCCATGTTGTCCATATCGCAGGATTATTACTTGTTTAAACATATTCCCCAATTGTTTTTTTTTTTTTTTTTTTTCACACATCATAGGTAAATCAACTAGGGGATTACTTGTATTCAACCAGGGTTCATACACTTATGCAAGTGTCATTTCCAGCAATTTCTAGGCCCACCACACAAATCAAAAAATACATTAAAAAAATAGTGTATTGCACATAAATTCAAAACACAGGACTCAAAACACAGTACTAAATTTTAAGTATGCACATTCCAGTTAAGCCAATTAAAATACCCCATCCAAATCAATGCAATCCAAAAATGTACATTAATTCGAGATGTTGTAGGATTTAACAATTAGCTTCTGCATGTATATTTTACACCGAAGTTCAGCCGGATATTGCCACTTTATGTGTTAATTATGTGTTAAATATGGCTGGTAGTACAGAGGAATTTATATATTCACCCGGGTACCATGATAAAGAGGCTTGCGTTTCTACACAGGTAAGCTTGTGAAATGAACATGAGTGCAGTATTCCAATCACAATACTGCACAGTTCTGTAGGTAACAGATACAAATAATGCCTGTTTATGTCAATGCATATACTATAAGCTAACTCAGTCAAACTTACCTAGCTACAGTATTACTTACCGATGATACAAAAGCATACAAGTGAAAATAGGGTATTAAAATAATGCATTCATAAAAGAATAATCAATTAAAAAATACTAAACTGTATAAATATAGATAATAAAAAAATATTGTTATTAAAGAATGTTTAAAAAAAAAGTAAAATCTGAAAGATTTCATTTTACAAAAGGAAGTTGCTTATAACCATATACAACCAGTTAAGTGCTGTTGATTTATTAATCCAACACAAGGGAAAGCATTTAAATAAATAAACAAACTACCATACTTCCAGCACTTTTGTGATGCAGCATGTGCACATGTAAAACAAGTCAAATAAAATAAACTGACAGAATTCATGCACAGACATTGCATGCAAGTCTCCATCTAGATTACAGATATAACGAGAATACTTTTCATAGCAAGACGCAACTTTGTTCCACAATTGTCAAGGCTTATCCAGGCCAATCCAAAAAAACAATTAAAATGTAAGGCTTTTCAAGACCTTGAATATTACCAGGAGAAAATCAAGACTTTTCAAATTTTTCCAAGTCCTGTATTAACCCTGTTCAACGTTCGCCAGGAGAAAGAATATTTCTTCTAAATGTTGCAGTGCATCCAGTTCTGCTCCCTCCTGCAACAGTGCCTGTGCTCGGATTGAAATGAGTGGTGTATTGTGGGAACAAAAAACAAGCATCGTTGCAGGAGGGAGCGTGATGGGGATACACTATGATTCTTAGAACATTTTTATTTTCTCCTAGCGAACGCTCACGAGTAAATGTTGAGAAATGTATTGCCAGTTCATTTATGAGCCTGCTGTCTTCTCTTAATTTTCGCTGTGTTCTCTGCTCCTGGTCTCTGTTCTGTGCTTAAAACATTAGAGTTTTAAGACTTCCCTAACCCTTTTCTTCTGGATAAAGAGATTCAGCTCTCTATTCACAACTCATACCTTTAGCCCTGGGGTTGTTCTAGCTGCTCTTCACCGGACTCTCTCCGTGTTGTTTTTGTAATGCAGATTCCAGATGTGAACACAGTGTTTTATGTGCGGCCTGATTACACAACCTTGTCCTAACCCTCCCATGATCTGTACTTTACACTTTTGACTACGCAGCCAAGCATTCTGTTTACTGTGTTGATTGCCTCCCACACTGCCTAGCTGACAGTGCAGAGTACCACAACACCAAGGTCTTTCCTGTGACAATGCTTTAATTTGTCATGTTTCAGCCCAGTTCTATGCAGTCTAAATACCTTTGATTTCCAGGACCGCCTCATACGTATTACCCACTCCCCCAGCTCTGTGCTATCTGCACATCCCACTCCCCCAGCTCTGTGCTGTCTGCACATCCCACTCCCGCAGCTCTGTGCTGTCTGCACATCCCACTCCCCCAGCTCTGTGCTGTCTGCACATCCCACTCCCGCAGCTCTGTGCTATCTACACATCCCACTCCCCCAGCTCTGTGCTGTCTGCACATCCCACTCCCGCAGCTCTGTGCTGTCTGCACATCCCACTCCCGCAGCTCTGTGCTATCTGCACATCCCACTCCCGCAGCTCTGTGCTATCTGCACATCCCACTCCCGCAGCTCTGTGCTGTCTGCACATCCCACTCCCCCAGCTCTGTGCTGTCTGCACATCCCACTCCCCCAGCTCTGTGCTGTCTACACATCCCACTCCCCCAGCTCTGTGCTGTCTGCACATCCCACTCCCCCAGCTCTGTGCTGTCTGCACATCCCAATCCCCCAGCTCTGTGCTGTCTGCACATCCCACTCCCGCAGCTCTCTGCTGTCTGCACACCCCACTCCCGCAGCTCTCTGCTGTCTGCACACCCCAGTCCCGCAGCTCTGTGCTGTCTGCACACCCCACTCCCGCAGCTCTGCGCTGTCTGCACACCCCACTCCCGCAGCTCTGCGCTGTCTGCACATCCCACTCCCGCAGCTCTGCGCTGTCTGCACATCCCACTCCCGCAGCTCTGCGCTGTCTGCACATCCCACTCCCGCAGCTCTGCGCTGTCTGCACATCCCACTCCCGCAGCTCTGCGCTATCTGCACATCCCACTCCCCCAGCTCTGCGCTGTCTGCACATCCCACTCCCGCAGCTCTGCGCTGTCTGCACATCCCACTCCCGCAGCTCTGCGCTGTCTGCACATCCCACTCCCCCAGCTCTGTGCTGTCTGCACATCCCACTCCCGCAGCTCTGTGCTGTCTGCACATCCCACTCCCGCAGCACTGTGCTGTCTGCACATCCCACTCCCGCAGCTCTGCGCTGTCTGCACATCCCACTCCCGCAGCTCTGCGCTGTCTGCACATCCCACTCCCCCAGCACTGTGCTGTCTGCACATCCCACTCCCGCAGCTCTGCGCTGTCTGCACATCCCACTCCCGCAGCTCTGCGCTGTCTGCACATCCCACTCCCCCAGCTCTGCGCTGTCTGCACATCCCACTCCCCCAGCTCTGCGCTATCTGCACATCCCACTCCCCCAGCTCTGCGCTATCTGCACATCCCACTCCCGCAGCTCTGCGCTATCTGCACATCCCACTCCCGCAGCTCTGTGCTATCTGCACATCCCACTCCCGCAGCTCTGTGCTATCTGCACATCCCACTCCCGCAGCTCTGTGCTATCTGCACATCCCACTCCCCCAGCTCTTTGCTATCTGCACATCCCACTCCCGCAGCTCTGTGCTATCTACACATCCCACTCCCGCAGCTCTGTGCTGTCTGCACATCCCACTCCCGCAGCTCTGTGCTGTCTGCACATCCCACTCCCGCAGCTCTGTGCTGTCTGCACATCCCACTCCCGCAGCTATGTGCTATCTGCACATCCCAATCCCCCAGCTCTGTGCTGTCTGCACATCCCACTCCCCCAGCTCTGTGCTGTCTGCACATCCCACTCCCGCAGCTCTGCGCTATCTGCACATCCCACTCATGCAGCACCGTGCTATCTGCACATCCCACTCCCGCAGCTCTGCGCTGTCTGCACATCCCACTCCTGCAGCTCTGTGCTATCTGCACATCCCACTCCTGCAGCACCGTGCTATCTGCACATCCCACTCCCGCAGCTCTGTGCTGTCTGCACATCCCATTCCCCCAGCTCTGTGCTATCTTCAAAACCCACTCCCGCAGCTCTGTGCTATCTGCACAATTTAAAAGACTGCTGGTTATCTCCCTATTTAGGACATTTATGTACTGTAGATAATAAGGGGTCCCAGCACTGAGCCCATGGTCCCAAATAAAAGTTACTCCCCATAAGCACTCCATGTCCTATGTTTTAACTACCACCATAATCTAAAAATGGGCAGGGAAGAGTGGGAGTAGTTGAGCACATTTCTTTCATTCCAACATTGTGGTCACAGAAATTGTCTGAACATAAAACTTCAGGTGAGACAGCAAAAATGCTTGCCAGCCCCGGTGTTTATTCTGGGCCAGTGCTTACGATAAACAGCCACAACATCGGAGAAGACGTTATTAGCAGGCATGCTGTGTTACTACTTATCATGGGAGCGGGTGCCTAGAGAATACGCTGTTAAAGAGTAAGTAGTGATTTCCAAAAGATATAGTGTTCCACGTCACCATGTGCCGCTACAACTGTTTAAATAACGTACCTGTCATTTCTCTTTTCATTATTCACATCCTGACAACTTTACATGTATGTTTAAAAAAAAAAAAACATAAGTGCTCTGTCTTTTCTGTTCCATACCATATACCATAATGGATCATTATTGCTGTGTTACCTGTTTGACAATGTGGGTACTAATCCTTACACTAGAGCGGACATTTTGGAAAGCGCTTTGAAACAGACTGTGGCAAGATGGCTTGCGGGTGACGTCAGATCAGGGAGGAGACACACAGTACTGGGGTATGGAAGTGCTGAAGCGCATGTTTAATAATTAATGAAGATTTAAACAAACCAAACAAAACACTTATACAAAACAAAACGGCACAGTGGCCACAACTAACAGACATGGAACAAAACAAGTATCGTGCTGGTCTAAACTAACAGACAAACAGACACGGCACAAATCAAGCATTGTGCTGGTCTAAACCAACAAGAGCAGCAGTTGTTGTATTTCTGGTTTCTTTTGCTTTACCTCCTGACTCTCGTTCCACCTCTGAACACACTCACCCCGTTCAGCCAAAGCTGCTTGTTTTTATATTGTGGTTGAGGGATTAACTGGCTATCAATTACCTAGTTTATCCCTTGACCACATTCAGCACAGAGTTTCTCATATATGCTTGGTCAACAGCCAGTTTGTCAATAATCACTTGCTGTTGACCACGCATTCTCTGATTTTATCTGGATATGGCATTTTAACCCCATACAGGCTGTAAACAATAATAACAAAACATTGTGTTTATAACACACCAAACCATACAGTAAAACACTAATATAAAATAATACAAAATACACACAGGGGCAGGGTGTACTCCGTCACACAGACTTTAAAGTTGTAAGTGTAAAGTTGTCAGGATATTAATAGTGAAAAGAAAAATGACAGGCAACTTACTTAAACAGTTGTAGCAACACGTGGGGACGTGGAACACTATTTTTCGGAGCCCCGTTACTTACTCTTTAAAGCCTGCATTAACACTAAACAGAAGGAACAGCACCCTACCGAAGTGCTGTGCACAGTATGAACTGTATTTAGATAAACCTCCAGCAGCAGCACATTCAAAAAACCTTCTTTTAACTTTAACGTTTTGAAATTCCTGAAAATCTCTGGGTCTTATATTTAAAATAAATTAACTTTTTAATGTCAACTGCAAACTACAGTAAGTGATGATCCGGCAATGATTACATATTAAAGCTGGGTTTATAGTTGCCAGTAGTGTTATTAAAATACCACTAATCATTTCTGATTGCATATTTTACACTTCTGACATTGTCTCTTCTAAAAACAAATTCTTTAGGACAAGAAAAAAACCCTACTGGCTCATTCGCAAACAGTTTGAATGCTGACATAACAGAGTTCTCAAGTACAAACATTTGGCAAATGAAGCAGGTCCTGGTCTATCATTCACTACACTGTGTTCAGCAGTGTGTCCTTGATTCTGCCCTGCAATATCTACACATTCACGCTGTACCATCAGAAGCTGTTTCAGTAAATAGAAGCCAGCATATTCACAGGTTCCTTTCTGCTGTCTTGCACTATAGCAAAGGGTCCTGCTAAATGTCCTGGAGCGGGACCATTTGATTTCATTTTCATTTTGTACGTACCAAATGTCATGGTGGAATCTTTATTAATGCTTGAATTACAAACAGAATAATGAAATGATTCTAAAGAATGCTGCTAATTTGATTTATGTATACCTAAACCTTCTCTTATATATTCAGTAAATAAATAGTCTGGGATCTGAAAGGCAAGGACTGCAGTAAGTATGACAGAAGCAAGCACAGATCAAAACTTACAACTACAAATCGAACGGCAAACAGGTTTTAAAGGGGGAGGAAGCTTGTGTCCCTAATCATTCAGTAAAAACTCAGTAAAAGTAAAAGTTGTAAACAAACCGGACAGTAAACAAGGCTTTTGATACATGAATATGGAATCTTGTACCCAGGGTTTCCCCTGGGTTCTAAATTTTTGTAGTCACTAGTGACTAATACATTCTAAAAACATTAGTCACTCCAGATATTCAGTAGTCACTACTGGCGCACAGCTCAAGTCTTCAAGGGTGTTATGAATCCTGTTTTTTTATGTTATACCTTAAATCACTGTATTGACCAAAACAATTATTTAATTAAACCATTTTAATAATGCTCTACAGTTTAAATACATTGGTAATTTACAGCTGTAAAGCATTAAAACTCAAGAACCAGATTTTTTTGCCCTGAAAAGCTACATACAGACACAGAATGCATTATGAATTACTTATACCATGTATGTCTTTTTACAATAAAAAGAAAAAAAAAACACAGTGTTAGACTATTATATACAACCCATGGAAACAGAGTTTTGC
Source organism: Acipenser ruthenus (assembly GCF_902713425.1). Classification (NCBI taxonomy): domain Eukaryota; kingdom Metazoa; phylum Chordata; class Actinopteri; order Acipenseriformes; family Acipenseridae; genus Acipenser; species Acipenser ruthenus. The sequence goes on along the minus strand of NC_081234.1, from coordinate 5,067,550 downwards.
AATAAGGCTGAAACTTTGCTGCTTGTTTTCTTTTTCTTTTATCTGACGCTTAGTTTGTTCTTTTTTTTCTGCTGTTCCGAATCCAAGTCTTCATTTTCTACAACTTGTTGTTCTGTTTGTTCTATTTCACTCTTGCTGAAAAACGAGTGGATTTTCTTCTGCGACATTTTACAGTATTGGCTAAAAGTTTTGTTTTTTTAATTCGCGCGCACAAGTTTACCGCAGTCATGTATTTATATTGATGATACTGATAGTTATAGAAAAGAAGGCAAAGAAAAGTTCACTATCCACGCATCTCTACAGCTGACCTCAATACAAAAACATATTACTGGCATTTTTAAATTATTGGTGACTAAAACGTACAGTACTGATGCTAATTAAAAAATAATAATAAAACGCTTACCTAGTATCAGTGTGATGGATGTCCCTGCTTGTTACCACACAAAACACTGATGAGGGCAGGGAAACTGGAGAGAGCTTCAGTCGCAAGACATTTTTGGCGTTTTTAATCTTGATGGTATTTCGTCTTGATCGCCCTTTGCTAGTAACGTACTGGTATTGAGCAAACAATCCACATTTTTTCACTGGATTGAAAGCCAAAAAACTCTTACTACGCTCAGACCAGACGTAACGGCATGTCAAACTAGACCGCATGGCAATACTGTTGATAATATTGTAGCATTCCCCATTGACTGACCCCACAGAGGCACTCCGGACCACATTGTTCAGGTTCAAAGAAATATTTATTGCCCTTTAACTGTTTACACTGTGCCAGCCCACTCTAACAGTGTACCGGAAAATCACAATTAGCTCAGCTCCGCCGGGGCTAACCCCGCGCACCCCTATATAATCATTCTCTTATCCCGCCCACGAGAGTCAATCCCCTATCATAGTCCCATATTAAACCCGCGAAAACACTCATGGGACCCCCACTTGTCAATCAAGACCCCCCTAATGTGCTATAGGCAGGCGGGTCCCTAATCCTGTTTCCCCTGTTTCTACAATGGAGGTGATAGCACGTTACACTGCCCCCCTCTCAGACACATTCGTCCCCGAATATGTTAAAATTACATCCCTAGCCAGAGGGGGGGTCCCCAAAATAAACCACCCTGTGACTCCCGAACCCACCTGGTCTTAACACTCCCCCTAACCTAACTATTTACAATGACAACTTCCCCTAACTCCCCAGGTCCTCCACCGCTGAGGTTGTCAACCTCGTCCTGGGTAACCATGGTGGCTGGGGAACCCAGCCGACAGCAGAAAGGGCAGTCCGTGTGGGCCCTTGTGGCCCTCCTCGGTCTGTGTGGGGCAGCAGGAACCCTCGGCGGTTGAGGCTCACCCACTGGAGAGTAGGGCCACTCTTCTGTTGTGGGCAGCAGGTCTGGTTCGTTGGCCTCCTCCCCTGGAGCAGCGTTCGGCGTACACTCCGGGTGGGGGTCACAGGGGTCTGAAACCGTAGCCCTGGGAGAAAGAGGAACAGTGACAGGCTCCTGGAAAAGGACAGGCAGGTCAAGAGGGGGATCTTCCCGCTCAGACAGGGGCACCTGCGTCTCATTCTCTTTAGGCTCTCCAGGACGATAGGGTGCCAGCCGGTCCTGATGAAGGATGACCTTTCGCCGTCTTCCCTTAAGCTGCACCCAGTAGACAACGTCTGAGAGCCTTTCCAGCACGGCACAGGGGCCCTCCCAGGCGCTGGTGAGCTTTGGGCTCCTGCCCCTGATCCTGCGCGGCGAGTAGACCCACACCTTATCCCCAGGTTGAAAGTGGGTCTCTCGGGCACGGATGTCATACTGCCGCTTCTGCCGGTTAGACTCCCCTCTTACATGGCGGCGGGCAAACCGGTGGATTTTATCCATGCGGTCCTGCAATTGGTGTAGGTATTCCGGACCTGGCCCATTGCCATTTTCATTCCCAGGTGGTCGGCCATAAAGCAACTCTGTGGGTGTCCTGAGCTCTCTGCCAAACATAATGGCAGCTGGGGTGCACCCTGTGGTATGGTGGACCGCTGTCCTATATGCCATGAGTAGGAGAGGGAGGTGGGTGTCCCAGTCACGCTGGTGCTGCTCCACAAACAAAGATAGTTGAACTTCCAAGGTACGGTTGTATCGCTCCACCATGCCATCGCTCTGGGGGTGCAGTGCCGTGGTGTGCGTCTTCTGTATCCGCAGAAGCTTGCAGACCTCCCGGAAGATCTCAGATTCAAAATTTCGTCCCTGGTCACTATGGAGCTCACTTGGGACGCCAAATCGGGAGAAGAACTGTCCCACGAGGACCTCAGCCACCACTACAGCCTCTTGGTTGGGTAGGGCGTAGGCTTCAGGCCACTTAGAGAAATAGTCCATGGCGATCAATATAAATCGGTTGCCGCTCTCCGTTGTGGGCAGGGGGCCAAGAACATCGATGGCGACTCTCTCCATGGGCTCACCTACATTATACTGGTGCATTGGGGCTCGCGCTCTGTGTTGGGGCCCTTTTCGCGCTGTGCAGGCGTCACAGCGACGGCACCAGCTCTCCACATCCCTCCTGCAGCGGACCCAATAAAACCGTTGGCGCACCCGGAGCAGCGTCTTGGTAACGCCAAAGTGGCCAGCTGTGGGCAGGTCATGTGCAACTCTCAAGATGGAGGACTGGATGGCACTGGGTGCCACCAACTGCCACATGGTGCGGTCTCCTGCCGGCGTCTGCCACTTCCGGTATAACACGTCTTCCTTCATCTCCAGGTGGTCCCATTGAGCCCATAGAGCCTTCACCAACGCTCCGTGCGGGGCAACCTCCTCCCAAGTAGGCCGTTGGTCTGCTCGCTTCCACCCCAGCAGTGGTGCAATGTCCCCATCTTCTTGCTGCAGTTTGGCCAGCTGCTCCCACGTCCACTCTTCTGGTTCCCACCCTGTTGTCTCCCTGATGGCATGGACCCGACAAGCCTCACTTTCCGTCTCCTCCCTTCGGTCACAGTATTTGCACTCTGCCTCTAGGCAGGGGCGCCGAGACAAGGCATCAGCATTGCTGTGGTGACGGCCTGGGCGATGCAACACTTGGAAGTCGTATTGTTGCAGCTTCTCCAGCCATCGAGCCATCTGGCCCTCCGGGTTACGAAAGCTCATTAGCCACTGGAGTGAGGCATGGTCTGTCCTTGCCACGAAGGATTGCCCGTACAGATAGGGGTGGAAATGCTCTACCGCCTTTACCAGAGCCAGAAGCTCCCGCCGTGTCACGCAGTAATTTCGTTCTGGTTTGTTAAGTGTTTGACTGTAGAAAGCCACCACTTTCTCCCCATTCTCGGTCTCCTGGGAGAGCACTGCCCCCACTCCCTGGTCGCTGGCATCGGTGTCCAAGATGAAGGTGCAGCCTGGGATGGGGTAGGCTAAGACTGGGGTCGTGCAGAGGGCTTGCTTTAAAGACTCGAAGGCCTTCTCGCACTCCTCCGTCCAAACAAAACTCTGCTTGGCCTCTGTAAGCCTATGCAATGGCCGCGCCACTGTGGCAAACCCCCGGACAAACCGTCGGTAATAGGACGTGAATCCCAGGAAGCTGCGCAACTGATGAACATTCTTGGGCCGTGGCCACTTCCGGACCGCGTCCACTTTCCCAGGGTCAGTAGAGATCCCTTCTCCGCTCACAACATGGCCTAGAAACGGGGTCTTCCTTTGGAAGAGATTGCACTTGGCTGGGTGAAGTTTCAGCCCAGCGCTCCGTAGGCGTTCCAATACCAGTCGCAGGTGCTTCATTTCCTCTTCCACCGTCCTTGCGTGGACCAGGATATCGTCTAGATAGACGAGGCACACAGTCTTGGGAAGGCCATCAAGGACTCGCTCCATCAATCGCTCGAAGGTCGCCGGGGCATTGCAGAGCCCGAATGGCATGACAGTAAACTGCCACAGCCCTTGGCCCGTACTGAATGCTGTCTTTGGCCGTGATGCTGGCTCCACCTCCACCTGCCAGTACCCGCTCTTCAAGTCTAGAGTGGAGAACCACTGGGACCCGGCCAAAGCATCCAGGGTGTCGTCAATGCGGGGAATGGGGTAAGAATCCTTCGTTGTGACCTCATTAAGGCGGCGGTAATCAACACAAAACCGCTTGGTGCCGTCCTTCTTGTCTGCTAACACCACCGGGGATGCCCATGGGCTGTCCGAAGGCTCAATTACTCCTGTCTCCCGCATCTCCCGTATGAGACGCTCGGTCTCCTCACGGCGGGCCCAGGGCATGCGTCGTGGAGGCTGTCGAATCGGGGTGGAGTGGCCAGTGTCGATGCAGTGCTGGACCCAATCTGTGCGCCCTTTGTCACCCTTCCCTTGGGGAAAGGCATCCCAAAACTCCTCCACCAGACAGTACATGGCTCTCTGCTCCTCCCTATCCAGGCAGAGACTTCCCCGGTGGCACATCTCAAGCATTGCCTGTGTCATGCGCCCAGAGGCGCTCGGCTGCAGTGACTCCCATTGTTGCTTCACCAATCCAACATGGAACTGCTGACCCCGGGGCCCCAAGATCAGCCTGTCCTGGCTAAGATCCAGGCAGCTTCGGGTGGCACGCAGGAAGTCAAGGCCCAGGATCAGGTCATCCTCCACTTCAGCAATCCAGGCCTCATGCCTAACGGACATCGTTCCCAGCTCAAACTTCAAGGTCACAGCTCCCAGCACTGGAGCTGGTTCACCGGTTGCCGTCAACAGCTCACCATCCACCGGCCGGAGCTTTTTCCTCCATTCCTGTCCTCCCCTGTCCAGGACATCAGCCCTCACAATGGTCACCGAGGCACCGGTGTCGATGAGACCCTGGCAGTAAGTGTCTTCCACACAGCACCCGATGCGGAGATGGCGCGCCCGTCCCAGCTGGCAGACCTCTAAAGTTGGACCCCTCCTCGCGGTGCCCCGCCTCGGTGTGAGGTCGGCTCCGGGGATGTCTTGGCGGCCCACCTTGCATTCCTTGGGGATAGACCTGGCCTGAACCCGCTGCATCTGGCTCCATTTTGGGGCACTAGGAGACTGCCTACCTGAAAGTGCTGCCGCTATCGTCGACCCACAGGGCTTGCTCTTTTGCCTTGTCCTATTTGTGGTCTTCAAACCAGTGTTGGATGCTGTATTGGTTGCAGACTGTCCCCTGTTATCCTTTGGCCGTGAGGGAACCGTTTTGTTACGTCCAGGGGGTGCTGTTTTGGGGGCCTTTTGAGGGGTTGTAAGAGCCAGGTTCCGCCCCACGATCCTAGCTCCCCTCAGTTTCCCGACAGCTTCCCCGCATTGCCATGGCCCCCCACTGGCCCACCATACCTCTTTGGGCAGTTGCGAGCCATGTGGTCTTGACAGCCACACACCCAGCAAACCAGTCTCCGGCCCCGAGTGGGTATGTGACCCGCTCCGTCTTCTTCCATGCAGGACATCACCGCCCTCACTGTCTCTCTCAGCCCACCCTGACTCTGGCTGTATGGCTCAGGTGACCAGTCCTGTATCCACCCAGTCCCGGGATAGGTGGCTGGCAGGTGGTATGGCAGCATGGCCGGCTGGTAACTCACAGATGGCCCCTGGAGTGGTGCTGCTGCGGGCTGATAGCTTGGCATGGTGAGTGGAGTCATAACGGGCATGCTGGATTGACAGGGGATATGCTCGCTCCCAAGTGCAGGTAATTGTGGAGTCACGTTTCTGCTGTAAAAGGCATTCACATTATTGATAGCACTCACTGGGGTTGTGTTTACATCAAACGTGGCCACAGGCTGGACTTCTGGCTGTCGATTTGGTGTAAAACCTACATTTGTAATAAAGGGGGCGCTGTGGAGTGCATGGGGTAGCAAACCCATCTGTGGGGCATTGGGGTTCCTGCCTGTAATATTTAATCCCATTTGGGGCGTCCAGGCAATGCTCTGAGGGCTGGTGTACAAGCTCACATTCCTCATATTACTGACTGTTGGATTATCCATAGAGAAAACAGGCTGCTTTACATTGCCCCTCATAAAAATGGCGTCGCTTTTGACCTCATTGCCCCTCATCCGGTACCTGTCCTGTGAGGACTCAACCACAGCTGCGGTAGCAGTTACGTCACTTCCTGTGAAGGCGGGTCTTTCAGTAGCACATATGCCCAACGTGGAGGGCGACACGTTAGTTTCGAACACTTGCGGTTTCATTACTGTATGCGCATTTTTCTCAGCCCAAAACACAGTCTCGACCTGAAGCGCAGCTAGCAAGGCTTCTCTCAGTGTTTTAGGCGATTTCAGCTTAACTTGTATGCGCAGATCGGCATAGTCTAAACCTTCTATGAATTGTTCCGTCACAATCTGTTCTTGCAATTCCGACCCCGACCCAGGATACGCTATTCTGAAAAGACGTTCAAGGTCTCCAGCAAACCCCGGCAATGTCTCGCCCACCTCTCTCTTTCTTGCTCTTAACTGCATCCTAGCAATCGCTACTTGCTGTTCTACCCCGTATCTCAGCGCGAGAGCCTGGCAGAGTGCTATAAAGTTACAGCGCTGTTGTGTAGCTACCGTGGCCAGAATATTCATGGCTTCCCCTTTCAAACTCGTAGCCAAGTATGCACCTTTATCCTCCTCGGTCCAGTTATTTAGCTGGCTGACAATTTCGAACTGGGTGATATACGTCTCCCAACTGGACTTACCATCATAAGTTGGTGGTTTTTGTCTCAGTGATGGCTGTGGAGGAATTTCTGCCGCGCTGTTTCTTACTTGGAGGCAGCCCGTCGGACTTCGGAGGCCCGGTTCCACTTTCACCTCTCGCAACTCATGGCCGTGCGGAGCGGGGTTGAATACATGTCCCGTTTCTGACACCATTGTAGCATTCCCCATTGACTGACCCCACAGAGGCACTCCGGACCACATTGTTCAGGTTCAAAGAAATATTTATTGCCCTTTAACTGTTTACACTGTGCCAGCCCACTCTAACAGTGTACCGGAAAATCACAATTAGCTCAGCTCCGCCGGGGCTAACCCCGCGCACCCCTATATAATCATTCTCTTATCCCGCCCACGAGAGTCAATCCCCTATCATAGTCCCATATTAAACCCGCGAAAACACTCATGGGACCCCCACTTGTCAATCAAGACCCCCCTAATGTGCTATAGGCAGGCGGGTCCCTAATCCTGTTTCCCCTGTTTCTACAATGGAGGTGATAGCACGTTACAATATGATAAACGCGTATATCTGCTTTAGGTTAAACGATAGGCGTGTTACACAGAACACTACAAATAAAACGTCAAATATACACTATGTATTTCGCTGGTTTTGTGGATTTGCTATATTTTTATTTATTTTAATACTGCACATAATTATATAGTTTAGAAAATGCTACTTACCAAAACCATGCTGCACGTGAACTGTATTACATAATAATTTCCTTTATTCCGATTCCAGTGGTGTTTTCTCAATGCAAGGTGTATTGTAGGCATATAGTGCCGTTTTATCATGCTCGATAGGCCTACTGGCGAAATGGTCAAGAGGCAGTTGGTGCTTAACACATACGGAATAATTTTGGCCCTGAATTTTAGCATTTTTGGTCATAGAAAAGATACATTTCACATATTTTATAACTTTACCGTCGGCTTTTTTATTAGTTAATGATGCGTTTTCGGTTCACAAATCTTCTGCACACAGTATTTTTAAGCACAATTATAATAACCTATATTTCAGCAGTCACTGCCGAAGCTTATTACTTATTCTCCCAGAAGTAATGGTCGGGTGTAACAGGGATACGAGATTATATTTGCGCCGGGCCATGTTGTTATTAACAAGCCTGATGTTGTCGTCCAAGCTTTACTGTGAAACTGACTGTAACCAGGGAGGGTGTGAGCGCATTCTACTGGACTGGAGAATAAAACATGGGAGTTTAATTATGAAAACGCAAGTGTAAACAAACACGTAAAAAGATTAGCCTGTCGTCAGACATGTCAAGGTAATACAAAATGCCTTCATATACTCCGTATCGGTATTGATTGCGTCTGGTCAGGGAAGGGGGACACACGGGCGCGTTAAGAGAATTTCAGCGGGATATTTTTTTATTTCAGCGGGGCATTGGCGCAATGGCGCGAACACTGCGGATGCAAAGGTTTGAGCAGAACTCTCTGTAATCGTGAAAGCGCAGCGGCAGAAGGTGTCAGGTTGCAAAGAATAATGTGAGGTTGAAAGCTACAGCAGCACCTAGTACAGCCTCATAAAGCGGTCTGGGTTACCATGGTAACTGACACGCAACATGAAACTGAGGCGCTGAATGGCTGATTGCATTTACGTCGCCTACCAAGCGATGAGAACGTTGCAGAGTCAATGAATCGATGAGGCCGAGGCGGATCTGATCAGCAGCAGTGACTCTGTGGTTTAGGCGATCCCTTCTTTTGAAGAAAGAGACGTCGTGTGTGACTTAACAAAAGGGATTTTTTGTATAGTACAAACAGAAACGATCGTCACTAGTGACGATTCCACAATTTTTTTTGTCGTCACTTTCAAAAAACATTCGCAAATTACGACAGTGACGAGCGACAGCGAAACCCCTGCTTGTACCTGTATGAATTACATTTAGGTGTGAACAAGATACTCAAGTACAGTGCATTGTACTTCTACTTAAACTACTGTTTAACAGATATGTATATGGATGTACATGGATACATCAGTCACACACAATGTTAAGAGTCATATTTGAGAATGTGTATTATTTTTGTAAAGAAACAGCTACAGTGCAGGGTCTATGCAGCTACAGAGCAGTTTAGATGAAGGACTAATAAGAAAAGGTCAAAAGACCATAGCAAACCCACAGCAATGGAATGCCAGGAAGGAAAGCATGCAGCTGCAAAAACTGTAAAATCATTTCAAGACTGAGAATTCATGCAAGTAGAGTTGCAGGAAAAATATATAACTACAGTTTATCTCGGGACAGAAAGTAGGATTTGACTGCTACTACCACCGGGTACCAGACCAAGGTGAGAGCTTCAACAAAACATCTCAGTCAATATTCAAGGCAGCAGAGTCCGGGTCTGCAACTAACATTACCTGGGCTGTAGATATCAGCCAGGAACCAGTGTGCAAGGACACCAGAAAACTCCAACAACCGGGACTCCAGAACTAGAGAGAAGAGGCAAACACCCCAAAAGAGATGCACCAGAACCACTGACAGATAAAGCCAGGGCTCCTTTCAAGTGCTGGAATCGCACTACTCCAGGGCACAACTGAATCGTTTACATCACATTTAAAAACAGATTTGTTTGAGTTGGCTTATTTGTGAGCAGGACTGATTGGCCAATGGCATTTTGAGTTTTTATTGTAAACTGCCACGGGATGCTCTACATGAAGAAGGCTATATAGAAGCAGCTGGATTGTTTAAAAGAAAGAATATCTCCTTCATTCAGTAACAGGCATTCTAACTGTAATTAACGTGGAACCGCAACAATTCTATAATACTGAAAAACAAATCTTGAAGTCCATCACGAAAGTGTCATGGACAGGAGAGGACATTTGTTTTTTTTTAATTGTTTTTAAATTAATTTTAAAAAAATGCATATGAATGAAATTATTTTTTGATGTACTGTTTATGTTCTGATCAGTTCTGTTTAATTTTTAAAATAGTTATTAAAATGTCAGATGACATTATGTACCTCAAAAGATACTGACTCTATTAAGTTACAAAAGCACCCCCAAATGAACGGTGGGCCCAAGGATATCTGACTATGAGTTGCCTTTCAGGTGATGAACACACAGGGCTAGAGCAGACAAATATATTACTAAACAGCATTCAGATGTGGTCTGTGAACATTTTACAAACTCGAACCCGAACCGAACACGCTAACCAGTGGAAGCAGAGCGAGTGGAATCTGCTGAAGCGAAGAACAGGACACAGCGCCTGCAATATTATACACAGCATAAAGAAAACACGCATGAAATAAAAGCAAAGTCGACTGGTGGCTTTGGAAAGAGGTTCTAAATGACACAGAAAAGCAATGTGTAGCTCCATTAGAACAAGATATTTTGCTAAGGAAGACTTACTCCACTTTATATACGTGCTGCAGTACAGTACATAGTGTCATCGTTGAAAAACACACTGATTTCACATTATCGGAATTGTGTATACTTTAAAAAAAAAATCACCATTTTATATCACGGTAGATTAAAACCGACAAGCTGTTGCGTAGGTTTGCAGCAATTTCTAAAATAAATGTTTACCTTAATAAACAGACAAAAAAAACCCAAACCTTTTTCAACGTACACAGCGGCTCACTTCTAGAGATCGCTGCCACTAGACTAGGAATATGACCAACCCACTGTATATGCGCATGCGCCGAACTGTGACCGTTTGTACTCCTTAGCATTATAAAGTTCTGGAAGCCTATTAGCTGAAAGTTTCTGGCAAAAGGAATCCGATTGGCTGAGCACCCGCCAGTCTCAGTAAGGTAGGTTGCAGCGGATTGTTGGCAGCACATTTATTAACTCCTTCAACACTGCAGTTTACAAACCAATCTATCTGACAAAGATATTGTTTTGAATGTGCCTAAAAAATAGAGTACTCATCACAGACAATCGAAGCGTGTTTGTTTTCATTATCAGTCTGTGTACTTTGATTTTGTTCAGTTTGAAGATGATTGTAGCGTCAGAAAAATGTGTTTCATGCACTGTTTTAATTTTGCCACAGAAAACCCCATTGGAATTGTTTTTTGTTTGCCCTAAAAATAGAAGCATAGTGGACATCTGAACCAGGGGACACCCCCTTTTAATGTACTATTTTAGTTTTCAATATCAGTCTATGTACTTTCTGTACGCTCAGTTTTTTTCTTTTTTTAAGTTTTATTTATGTGTAAAAGTTATCAAAATCTCCCATTGGAATGGATTGAATTGTTAGATTTTCCTGTTATTGAAGCACCACGGCAGACAAATAAGCACACTGACCCCACGTGTTTGTTTTACTGTTTATGTTAGTGATGTCCAAAGGGTCAGTGCAGTGTACCGAATGCAGTCCATCGATGCGCCCAGCAGGGGGATTAAGTGAGTTTGATCCACTTGCTTGAAATACCTTTGCTAATCCCAATTGTAGTATGCATACCAAAAATGTATTCGATCCATAGGCGGCACGAGAGTCTGTTCCACACTTTCCCTCCTGCCGTAAATTTTCGAATACCTATATGGAGCTCAGATTGGCGGGAAGACCGGACGTAAACCAGCCAAGCATTGTCTCCTTGAATGACAGTGAAATGCAACTAAATCCTGTATTAAGAACATAAGAAAGTTTACAAACGAGAGGAGGCCATTCAGCCCATCTTGCTCATTTGGTTGTTAGTAGCTTATTGATCCCAGAATCATATCAAGCAGCTTCTTGAAGGATCCCAGGGTGTCAGCTTCAACAACATTACTGGGGAGTTGGTTCCAGACCCTCACAATTCTCTGTGTAAAAAGTGCCTCCTATTTTCTGTTCTGAATGCCCCTTTATCTAATCTCCATTTGTGACCCCTGGTCCTTGTTTCTTTTTTCAGGTCAAAAAAGTCCCCTGGGTCGACATTGTCTATACCTTTTAGGATTTTGAATGTTTGAATCAGATCACTGCGTAGTCTTCTTTGTTCAAGACTGAATAGATTCAATTCTTTTAGCCGGTCTGCATATGACATGCCTTTTAAACCCGGGATAATTCTGGTTGCTCTTCTTTGCACTCTTTCTAGAGCAGCAATATCCTTTTTATAACGAGGTGACCGGAAATGAACACAATATTCTAGGTGAGGTCTTACTAATGCATTGTAAAGTTTTAACATTACTTCCCTTGATTTAAATTCAACACTTCTCACAATATATCCGAGCATCTTGTTGGCCTTTTTTTTATAGCTTCCCCACATTGTCTAGATGAAGACATTTCTGAGTCAACATAAACTCCTAGGTCTTTTTCATATATCCCTTCTTCAATTTCAGTATCTCCCATATGATATTTATAATGCACATTTTTATTGCCTGCGTGCAATACTTTACACTTTCCTCAATTAAATGTCATTTGCCATGTGTTTGCCCAGTTCTGAATGCTGTCTAGATCATTTTGAATGACCTTTGCTGCTGCAGCAGTGTTTGCCACTCCTCCTATTTTTGTGTTGTCTGCAAATTTAACAAGTTTGCTTATTATACCAGAATCTAAATTATTAATGTAGATTAGGAATAGCAGAGGACCTAATACTGATCCCTGTGGTACACCACTGGTTACCTCGCTCCATTTTGAGGTTTCTCCTCTAATCAGTACTTTCTGTTTTCTACATGTTAACCACTCCCTAATCCATGTGCATGCATTTCCTTGAATCCCTATTGCGTTCAATTTGAGAAGTAATCTTTTATGCGGGACTTTGTCAAAAGCTTTCTGGAAATCTGAATAAACCATGTCGTATGCTTTGCAATTATCCATTGTCGGTGTTGCATCCTCAAAAAAATCAAGCAGGTCAGTTAGACACGATCTCCCTTTCCTAAAACCATACTAACTGTCTCCCAGGATACTGTTACCATATAGGTAATTTTCCATTTTGGATCTTATTATAGTTTCCATGAGTTTACATATAACAGAAGTCAGGCTTATTGGTCTGTAGAAGGTTAGTACAACTTACAATGAATTGAAAAAAAACACCTTTGCATATTATTTGTTATGATTTCTATAAGTTTGGAAAAACATTTTGGAATTGGTTTTAGCCCCCTTAGCAATGTTTATTTCTGTCTCTCTCTTGGCCTTTCTAACTTCCTTTTTGACTTGCGTTTGCAGTTCCAAGTGCTTTGTTTTTGGTCCCTTTTAAACACTCTGTAAAGTGCCTTTTTTCGCTGAATATTTTTTTTAATTGATCTATTAAACCATTTTGGCCATTTTGTTTTAGATTTAGATTTGTCTACTTTTGGGATGTAATTGTTTTGCACCTCTAGTACTACATTTTTAAAAAACAGCCACTCTTTCTGTGGATGTTTTCTGTATTTTACTCCTTCATAGTTTGCTTTTCTAAAATTGTAAACCTTAGCTTTAGTCATTACTTTTTGGGTTTTAAAAATCACTTCAAATGATACCATGTTGTGGTCTGAGTTTGCCAATGGCTCTCTGACCTCTGTTTTAGTTATTCTGTCTTTGTTATTTGAAAAGACTAAATCAAGGCATGCCTCCCCTCTAGTCGGTGCCTTGACAAATTGCGTTAGGAAGCAGTCATTTGTCATTTCCACCATTTCAATTTCGTCCGTCGTGCTCCCCACCGGTTTTCCCATATGGGGGGAAGTTGAAATCCCCCATTAGTATGGCTTCTCCTTTTCTACACGCATTTCGAATGTCATTGTATAACAGATTATTTTGCTCAGCATCTGAATTTGGCGGTCTATAGCATGCTCCTATTATTATGCCCTTTGAATTTCTGTCCATTATTCGGACCCATATTGATTCGGCGTTGTTTTCTTCGTCCAGATTTAACACCTGGGCTTCAGGACTATTTCTTATGTAAACTTAATTTATTTGGCCTCCTTATGTTGGAAAAAAAAACAATGTCAAATGTATATGTAGCATCCCTGAGTGGTTTTGAGGTCTGTTTTGTGCTATAAATTATTATACAGGACAAGTTCTCAAAAAAAGACGCAGGAGAATTAATCTGGTTTACAACTTTTATTTGTGACCATAAGTCCGACTATTTTTCAAACTCAACACAATGAATGAAACTTAGTATTCAGACTCACTAGTAACAGAGTAATAAAAAAAAATAATGCAAGGCTTAATTAGATCAGATCAGTGGAAAGAAGTGACGTTAAACCAGCCACACATTGTCTCCTCCAATGACATTGAAATGCAACTAAATCCTGTATCTGTACTACAGTGTTGATTTTGATATCCCAGCTGCCCTAGCGGTCTGGCGGTTGTGCAGTAGGAAAACGAGAAATATGTTTGTTAGACCTGCTTTGCGCGTTTGCGGGAAAAAAAATGGATCTTCTTCTCTGACAAATATGTTTTGTGTTGGTCAGAACAATTTCTTGTGAGGGTTGGGCAATTTATTTTGGGGAGGCTTAGCCTCCCTAAGCCTCTTATGATTCGATCACTGGGATCATCAGAGTTAAACTAGATCAAGTTCAGTGCTGATTGCAGCATACTGAACCAGATCCTCGTGGCCACAAAAAAGATCCACGCTGAGATAATCCATATAAAAGAGTGGGGGAAGTCATGTGTTCTAATTATACTGTATTTGCACTACAGCATGCAGAAAATGTTCCTTCAAATCGTCAAAAATTCTGGGTTATATTTTCTATATACTGGACTATAGGTTCGTTCCCATGATAATCAGTCTAACTTGGTCCACTTGATCAGATCAGCTAAACTAATTAGCTGGATCTTCTGTTTAGTACGCTACAATTGGTACTAATTTTGTTCAGTTCCTGGGGGTTTTCTAGTCCTGAAGCCAGTCTGCTTGAAGTGGACTGAACCACTGGTGTAGGAGGCATTTTTAAGGAAAAGTTGGTACACATCTTTCTACATAATTTGGATGTGCTGAATTCAAATATGGTTTTTACTAAGATGTATTTTGAGATTTTGACTCAGTAAATTACCAGTAACAGATGGTTTGATAAGATCACCGCTGTGAAACAATTCAAGCCTTTATAGAAACTCTGTAATATTTACAGCCAGTCAAACAAAAATGAACTTGAGCTCAATGAAGCCTCAGCAGAGGTAGGGTCCCAGATTGCACGCAGTGGGCGAATCTTGCATGAACAATGGGTGTCTGGTAGGGTTAGGACTGTACGAGCTGTATGGGTGTCCCTGGGGCCCTTTGTAGGCATTTTGAAAATGCTTCTGATGCACTAAGAAAGCACATGGAAAGGCAGAGATATCGGGGCTTAGCAGCCCATGAGCCAGCCCTGATTCCTCTGACCTGGTGATGTGCTCTACAAGCTTCAGGCTCATTCTATGAGCATTCCCGGCACTGCACACTTAGTGAAACACTTAGCCTCCTTCAAGGACTCACTAGGGGACACATGTGAGCAGACTTTGAAAGCCAAGAATTCAGATCAATTACTGTGAAGCCAAATCCAAAGCCGAATTGTATTAATGTTGGGCAGCTTCTTCATCAAAGTCTTGTTAAAAATATGGAAAAGCGCCTCACAAAAAGAGATGACGTCTTGGCAGATCTCAGCATCTTGGATTCAAGTAGAAGGCCATTGAACCCAAGCATTCACTACAGGTGAGGAACAAGTGAGAAGACTGTGTCAATGCTTCTGTTTGAATAGCAAACAAGATTTAAATGGAATGAGAGACTGTGTAGGAAACTCTAACAGTGAGTGTGAGGACTCGGAGCCTCTTCTGCCCTGCATGCAGACTCATCCATGCAGCTCTCTGCACAGCTGTGTGATTCAGTGAGTATACTGCAGCGGATAGCCCTCCTCCTTCCCCCAGGTTACATCTCTATCTCTAGACTGGAGATTTTTGTTTTGCTGACCCTAAGCAGAGCCACGGTGATCACGTGTTAATTGACCCCTTAGCAATAAGATGGACGTGCACAAACATCAGGCACCCTAGAGATTATTGACAGACAGAGAGGCGAAACACCCCTTTAATCATATAAAGGCCTTCTGCAGCAGCCTGTGCTTCTAAAAAATCCTTATATTTAAAATTCTAAATGAGTTTATAAAAACGTAGGATCACACAGGCAACAGTAGATCAATACAGAGTATCACACAGGCAACAGTATGTCAATACAGAGTATCACACAGGCAACAGTATATCAATACAGAGTATCACACAGGCAACAGTATGTCAATACAGAGTATCACACAGGCAACAGTATGTCAATACAGAGTATCACACAGGCAACAGTATATTAATACAGAGTATCACACAGGTCTCTGGTACTTGAGTTTTGTGCATGGCCATCTGATCGCTAAGGGGTCAGTTTACACGGGGTCACGGTGGCTCTGCTCGGGGTCAGCAAAACATTATGTCAGAGTAAGAAACATTGTACAGCCATGTTTGATGGGGAGATGCTTCAAATAATTTCATGTTAAAACTGCATATACTGTACAAGCCTAAATAAATCAATGTGAATGGGACTAATAAAGAAAAGGAAGGTAAGCTCTGTTCTGTTAAACTTCCACGCCTGTATCTGTAATGTGATACTTCACGGCTTTTAAACATGCTTCAATGTGTAAACCAAGATTCTCTTATACATTATATATTTAATTTTACACCTATGAGGGTAGACTGCCATCCTGTGGCGATTATTGGACAGTGCATCTGATATAATGCACTAGGTGGAATTTATTTAATGAGACTAGTTTAAAAAGGACCGTTACTCCCCTACCCCTCCCCTCCAGAAACAGTGACTTCGTCAAATAATGATATTGCAAAATTACTGCTAAGCATCCCTAGTGATCATTTTTATACTGCTCTCATTGCAGAAATTCCACCTTGTTCAGGCAGTACCAAAAGTTGACTTTTTTAAACATGCAAAATAGACATTTTTTCTCTGTCTGGCAACACAGAATGTGCTGCATATGAAAAATTGTGAGGCTTTATTAAACAAATTATAATATAGAGGTGTGGCTAAGCATTGTATCAGGTGTGATCCAGAAATGGGCGTTACAGGGTTATTATCATGTGATAATAAACTATATATAATAAACTATAGATAGATAGATAGATAGATAGATAGATAGATAGATAGATAGATAGATTCAAATTGAGATGTACTGTATACAATATTGGTTTAATTTAGATATTACAATCACAACTGAAAGCTTTTTTTTAGAAAATATATGTGCCTGTTGTGCTCCCATATACAGCAGCGAAACTAACATTCACTACACTGGTAAAAGAACTACATCTGAAAACAAACCGTTACTTATAAACCAAGAAATGTATGTAAAACATGTCGAGGGAAAAACAATAATGTAAACCCACAGATTTAGTGTACATTTGGCTCACATGCTGTGAATTTTTCATTTCATGCAGTGAATCCAATTTTTCCTTCATATTTTTTAATGTGTTTGAATTTATAGATGCATGCTCTATATTTCTGATTAATAAAATCAATTTAAGAAACTGTTTCTGTTAAATTATGACACATCACTTTATTTAGTGTGGTAATATACTTTATTAATGAAAAACAAATGCTTCAAAATGCTCCTTCATTTAATTTTTTGCCGATTTTAATTTTCAACATGCATTAATAAACAATTTAACAAATAAGTGTTATAATCTCACATCATTAAGAAGATTACTGACAGCAGCATCATAAACGAGAATACATGACAGCCCTCAAATATAAAAAGTTTCCTTGAATCTTCCGGAGTTAAGGCTTCCATGCACACATCCTGTCAAATTACAGTGTTTTTAAAGTGAAAGCAAGCAAAATTGTTACGGAGTAAGAAAACTGAATTCCTATATTCCAAATTCCGTATGAACTTTAAGAACTGAGAAATGTAGAACATTCTGAGATCTAAGATTCTAAGTGCTACTAGAGGTAATTAACATTGTATTGATCAATACTAATGCCCAGGTTGTTAATCTAAAGTGTAAACAAGACTGGTCTGAGTACAGATCCCTGAGGAACTCCTTTTCTAATTCAATTCTCTCTGAAATTAATCCATCTGCTTTTATACTTTGGGTTTGATTTCTAAAATAATTAACCATGCAACCGCCTTCTCATCTATATCCACAAGCCTTTGAGTCAGAAGCCCATGATCCACTGTGTCAAAAGCTGTAGAAAGCTCAGTGATCACAGATGCACACACTTCATTCTTATCCAGGGAAAAGGTAATATCGCCCATACCTTTGAGGATTGCTGTCACTGTACCACGATTAGACCCAAACCAGACTGCATTTCACTAAGAATGCTAATAGAATTCAAGTAGCACTTTAACTGTACATTGAGTAGTGACTCAAGCACTGTAGCCAGAACAGGCACATTGGAAATAGGTCTATAGTTATTCACATCAGATTCATCTCCACTTCAGTTTTATTTTGTAAAATGCCACCTATTTCTGTTTCATGTTCAGGAACCCTACAAGACCAAGAAGTACTAAGACATTTTTGTGATGCAAATGCATACAGCCGAAGCATCAAGTAAACCAGATTGCCAATATTAATACAGCTGTCAACTCCAAACCCAGACAACCATCAAATAATGCAATTTAAATGTCAGTGCAATATACAATAACTAATGTAATCCTAAGTATGTGATTTTACAGTATAAATCCCAATATCAATGTGTTTTCCATCCATCCATATTTCTCCTTTTGTAAAAGTATTATTAATGTTCACAATTCAATATTGTAATCTAATCATGCAAATTTAATTTAATAGTGCAAGAATAGCACATTCTCCTGCAATATATAATGATGTTAGGCTGAATCAGGTTGCAGGTATAATTTCTAATATTGCATTATGTAAAATAAATACTATAGTAAACTGTCTTTGATATAAAATATGTAAAGCCAATTTAATATGTTTAAAAAAAACTGTAAAAAGAGAGCCAGTGATAAAATGTGTCTTTACTTGGGATAGACACCAAAAGTTTCTATTGTGTGGCTGCAAATAAGGGACTGGGTTAGAAGCATCGGGTTTTACTGCTGAATTGACAAGCAAAATTTTGTATTTCTTTCTTTGTATTTCACCTAATTAAAAAATGGCTTAGGGATCTATGTACTAATATTACTTACGTGTTAGTAAATACTGTGAATTTGTAGCCTCTGTCCTTCGTAGAATTTTTGCCTGCGATGTATTAACAGCTCTTTTTCGTGAAGAACTATTGTCACCACAAGTTTTCGAACAGCATCAATTACTGCTTATTATATAGAATTTGCATCTCATTATAAATAAATTTGCAACACCAAAATCAAGATTTATAACTTCCATCTGGCAAAGACAAATGAGTGGTATAGTAAACAGAAAGTAGTAGGCAAATGTACTAGGATCGAGCTATGGCTTCTGAAGACTGCAACCATGGCACAGGGCAAAAAGAAAAGGAAAACAAATTTCTACAAAGACGACATTTACCTGTTAGTTAGTGAAATGCAAATCAAGAACTATTATTTAACACTTCGCAGGGCCAAAAAACATTAAGAAAAGAAACATGGAAAGAAATAACTAACAAAATACATTTACTGGGACACTGTAAGCGACAGACACCTGACCTTAAAAAAAATGGCATGACCTAGGAGGATTACAAAAAAGAAAGCAGCAGAAAATAAAAAAAACAAACAGGATAAACTGAATGTGAGGTGAACGTAGCGCAGACCCTGGCACAGCGAAAACAAACCAACACGTAGATCTAAAAGAATGGGTCCCCAAAAACCGAAAGCATATAGAACTAAGCTTGTTTCTATATCGTTTACCATGGGAAATTTGCTCGGTAATTCTCCAGTTTACCAAGTTTGTACTCGTCTGTACCCTGACCATGCTTCCCTTTCAGTGCTTTAAATTTAAGAATATCGCAGAAAATATCGCAGTGCATACAGTAGGCTACGCAGTAAATAGTTTTCATAGATTTTTTGTTGTCTATGCACTACATAATTAATTACTGAGAAGAAAAGATTTTAGTTTGTGTTTAATTAAAGACCTCTGCAATGATTTGTTTCCGTGATTCCCTTCATTATTAATGTGAAATTTAAAATAAAGCACCTTAAAATATAAAAGAAACCAAAACAAAATGTATTTATTGCCATTGTTATTTAATATAGACTAGGTATTAATAATTTTTTTAATATATTTTAAGGTGCTTTATTTGAAAGTACAATAACTAAAAGCCTGTAAACGTTTAAACGTTTCACATACGAACCGCTAGTTGAATCTATGCCAGTGAGAGGCATGCGGCACAAACCCGAACGATAGTACATCAAGGGTAAGCACAGAACCATTATAATGAGATTTGTACATTTGCATACGGAAGTAGTTTGAAACAAACAGTCGTAATTAAACTACCGCAGCAGGGATGAAGTTACGGTAGTGATAATGGCTTTAATACATTGCGGGTTAGTCTACCAAGTCACAAAAACCTATGAAAAGTCAAGATACAAAAGAACAATCAACGATACACAGAGCCCTTAGATTTTAAACAGGAGCTGTCCTGAAAATTAAGTAGCAGTTGTCAAGTCAAACTGATAAACACCAGCTCCTGTGTCTGGATTAAAACTTTTTTGCCCATTATAAATGATTTCTTTAAATGCAATGGCTTTTCCAACTGCAGGATAGCTACAGCCAAGAGTAAAAGCAAAGGCTGGTTACTGCTCAGAACCGGAACTGGATCCAGGAGGTCCTGGAGGTCCTGGAGGTCCTGGAGGTCCAGAAGGTCCTGGAGGTCTAGCAGGTTCTGGAGGTCCTGGAGGTCCAGAAGATCCTGGAGGTCCAGAAGGTCCTGGAGGTCTAGAAGGTCCTGGAGGTCCAGAAGGTCCTGGAGGTCTAGAAGGTTCTGGAGGTCCAGAAGGTCCTGGAGGTCTAGAAGGTTCTGGAGGTCCAGAAGGTCCTGGAGGTCTAGAAGATTCTGTAGGTCCTGCAGGTCCGCTGTCTCCTTTCTCACCTTTTGGTCCTTGGGGAGCTGAGGAAGCTGACCCTCCTGTTTGCTCAGGGTGCTCTGTGGTTCCTGAAAACACATTGTATACTTAGTATATCTTCATGCATACAATGGCTCCTCATACTGGATATGGTGAGCCTATTGGAAGTGCAGTGATGGCCTTGACTTTACTCCTGTTGGAATTCACCAATAATTCAAATGATCAAGAGCTGCGATCTCTGTGACAGCTGAATACAATATGTAATCATTCATATTATAAGATTTCATCAATTCATTTAATTTTTTTTAATTAGGAATAATTTGCTTACACCTGTGATTTTTTTCAACCTAAGTTCTTAATCGATTGTCACATACGCATTTAATTGAGAATAATCGATGCATCAGCATTTTATTATTCAAAATCAAGAATAAACATTAGGGTGTTTAATCAGAAGATCCAATAACTGAATACACTGTTGTGCTTAATAGTTAAACAGAAAGGCACAACTTACATTCAAATAAGAACTGAAAAAGTATGCATGTGTCTGCAGCATATCTCTAGACTTTAATGGTTATGGTACACTTAACTCACGCACAGAACATTATTATTATTTATTTCTTAGCAGACGCCCTTATCCAGGGTGACTTACAATTGTTACAAGATATCACATTATTTACATACAATTACATAATTTTTTTTACATACAATTACCCATTTATACAGCTGGATTTTTACTGGAGCAATCTAATACAGCAGCAGTGTCTACCAGCTGGGATTGAACCTACGACCCTCCATTCAAAAGTCCAGAGCCCTAACCACTACTCCACACTGCTGCCCAATTTGTTGTTGTTAAACTTTAATGGGTCATTTTCAGAAAAATAAAGTGAGGAAAATACAGAAATTATTAATTTATTTATGAAATATAGGCCAAAATATGACTGCATATTACAGTACTGTGAATTACCTTTCAGTTCAGGCGGAGAACGTTGGATGTAGTTGCCACTAAAGGCTGCTAGTTGGTGCAAAAAAACTGTTAAAATAATAGTAACAGTTCATTTTGACAGAGTTAGGGTTAGGGGTTAGGTTTAGGGGTAGAGGTTAGGTTTAGGGGTAGGGGTTAGGGTTAGGGGTAGGGATTAAGTTTAGGGGTAGAGGTCAGGTTTATGGGTAGGGATAGGTTTAGGGGTAGAGGTTAGGTTTAGGGGTAGAGGTCAGGTTTATGGGTAGGGATAGGTTTAGGGGTAGAGGTTAGGCTGCTTTTAATATTGCTGGTCGTATACCATGGTAGCAAAAGCATGTCTAAAAGATATTTTATTTTTGAACCGCAATATAAAATGAAGTGCAAGTATATACAAGTGCTGTATATGTTTTGCTTGGGTTTTTGTTTGTTAGTTTGAAGACCTCTGCCTACCGTACAAGCATTAATATAAGCATATAATTACATAATCAATGTTTTAATATAATTACATAATCAAGTTTTAATGCAAACTGGCAATGGGAGACTTTAAACTGCACTCTAATTTGATGCATTGATTCACCAATATGTAATTGAAGCTCAGGAAACTTAAGGATGGATGATCAATAATCAATGCAAGGATTCATTGTTGTATCTCTAATGTTATTGATTATTTTGATTTGTTTGACTGATTGATGATTTGTTTGAGACTGTAACCTGACCTGTTGTCCCTGGGACTCATTGAAAACAACAGGGTTATTCCTTGTGGCTGAAATTTTAAATAAAATAATATTACACACAGTTGGTAAGATATTGGTTCATATATTACTGGTAAGTAGTAAGAGCAAGCAGACTAATATATAGACTAACAGGGTGGCAGGGGGTGGAAATGTGAACAGCTATCTTTGCAGAAAGACTAAACTATGTCCATGTGGTAGACTGACACTCAGAGCTCGGAGAATATATTTTAGTAAAATATTCTTCATATTTATGGGACACTGATGTATTAAGACACTGCTTCCAACACTGCAGTAACATATATATTGTTCTGAAATGTTTTTCTTTTTTTTTTTACCAGTTGAAAACTCTAAACTTACCTGATGTATTTTCCTGCCAGGGGCTTAGGTCAAAACTGGGAATCTGTGAGCATCTGGAATAGCTTTGACTGTACGGTCTGTATTGGAATACATTTTCAGGAACTTCTTGAATCTTGGTGTTGTCACAGATAATCCGAGAGAGGCTCACTGTTCTTAGGGAGTTTCGCTGGCTTTCAGTGAAGGTGCCACTCTTTTCCCACCAGAATCTTGAAAAGAAATCACACAGTTATTTACATATTTCCATGTATAGTATATTAAAGACTGGACACTACAGTCGTACAGGGACTGCAGTCGAATCAACATAGCTGCTGTAGACAAGATCCCAGAGATTTGTTTAATTCTTGGAATCCCCTTTGTTATTATCTGTATGTAGATACTTACAGCACCTTACAGGTACACACCTACTATAGTTAACTGTCATGTGAAAAGCCACTTCTTGTTCATTCCAACTGATAAAATAAGAAAATAAGAAATGATCCCACTACCACAGCAATAAAACAAACATGTGATATTTTATAATGCGATACTTTGTACTGTGATATTTTGTAACAATTGTAAGTCACTCTGGATAAGGGCGTCTGCTAAGAAATAAACAATAATAATAATAATAATAATAATAATAATAATAATAATAATAATAATAATAATAATAATAATAATAATAATCCCATTCCCCACTTTGTGTGCAGTACTCCTATTCCTGAATCCTCACTCAATCTCCCAATGTGTCCTCAGGTCCTGATTCTGGTCTATGTTTGTGTTACTGATTGGAGTTGACTTTATTCATCCCTTTTGTGGGGGCTTAAAGCTCTCCCAAGCATCCTGTAACACTTCCAGGCTGAATGTATTCAGTACCCTGAACCCAGGGGATTTGTCTAAGGCTATTTTCTTTTTTGTTTTGTTTTTAATTTAGTTGTTGCCAATTGATTTTTACCCTGTTTTTCTCCCAATTTGAAATAGCCAATTATTTTAGGCTCAGCTCACCGCTACCACCCCCGCGCTGACTCGGGAGCGG
Source organism: Acipenser ruthenus (assembly GCF_902713425.1). NCBI lineage: Eukaryota > Metazoa > Chordata > Actinopteri > Acipenseriformes > Acipenseridae > Acipenser > Acipenser ruthenus. Next base: position 5,044,048 of record NC_081234.1, on the reverse strand, counting down.
TGAAGACGAACACATGCTGTCCTCCCAGAGCTACATCATCAGAGGACAACACAGCTCACAGGCAAGCTCGCAGGTGCCTGACCAGTCTACAGGGGTCGCTGGTGCGCAGTGAGCCGAGGACACCCTGTCCGACCTAAGCCCTCCCCACCCGGGCGACGCTCGGCCAATTGTGCCCCGCCCCTTGGGAGCTCTCGTCCACGGTCGGCAGTGGAATAGCCTAGACTTGAACCGGTGACCACCAGGCTATAGGGCACACGTGGAGCGCCTTTTCTGAAATCTTGCCATAATCTCATTTTTAGTATTATGGATACCTAAACTGAGCACAGTATTCTGTATGTGTGGTCTCACCAGGGAGTTACACAACCATCTACATCTGTACATAGTCAGGCATTCTGTGAGCCTTTTCAAATGCCTCCCCACATTGCCTGAATGCTAACACTTTTGGTTGTGGGCCTGTTCTAATTCAGTACCATCCATTTGGCATTTGTTCCTTACATGTTTGTGTATATAAAACCTTTGCCTATCTAATACAGATCTCAGCACCGAAAAAAAGAATTAATTAATTAGATAAAACATGCTGGTTTGATCACTGAAACAACACAGTAATGACCAGCAAGTACACATTTAAATAATTGTATTTGTGATTGCAGATGGATATATTGTACAAATAATACAGCCCCTTACAAAAACGTCCTCTTACCTGTCTCCATTTCTTATCTTTTGAAACTGTGTTGCTATCAGACAGGCGAATAGTGGCCCTACTCTAGCGTTGCTGGCAAAGGGTTCGGAGATCCCGCCCATCCAGATGTCAATGTTGTCAGGAGACCCATACAGTCCGAGCAGCTTCACGGACAGGTTTCTGTTACTGAGGACTTCAGCCAGCTCATTAACAGTCTTGGGCTCAAAAAGACCACAGAAACGCCTCCAGTCATTGTACCCTAGACAAAACACGAGAAAAAAGGGTTTATATCATGCCATGGAAAGCTGATGTGGCCAGATCATTCTTTTTACCTTGTCAAATTTAATTACATTGTAGGTGTACTATCATTCAAAACAAGTGTACAGGTTGATATTCACAAACAGTAACTAGTAGATAAGTATTAATGTATGACAATATCAATAATCACATTACGATCAATTCTAATAATGTTACTTTGGTATTGTTACAAGCGATTAAGAAACAGCTAAGGGTATTATAGGTTCTCCTAATTGCACCTGCCGTACTGGTTCATTATAATGTCTTTACCTGGTAGCCCATGGTCTCGGCTGCGCTGAATATTTAGAGAGCCCAGGTCCAGTGCAAGGTGGCTGGTTAGCTTGAACAGCCGTTCACGCAGCTCCTCGTGCATCATCTTATCTTGCGTATTCAACTTGGCAGGCTTTCCAATCAAACCCCGAAGGATCGGATCAACTCCACCTGAAAGAAAGAGAAAACAATATGTCAGCAAACTGACCTGTTAGAAGGGCAGCAGTGGAGCAGAACAAACTGCACATTCCAGACCTGTACAGTGAATGAAAGTGCAAGGAACAAAACATTTATTACATCTTTTTTTTTTTAGCTACAACCACTTTCAATACTTTAAAACTAAAATGTTATTACATTGCACTTATGGACTATATATTTGTAGTGAAGACCCCGATTAATGTGTTTTTACACCCCAATAATCCACAAAAAACACTGTCATCACATCAGAAACTATTGTTTAAATTCAGTAGCAGCAAAGCGGTTCCATTGACAGAACCAGAAAACGTGTTTCTAGTCTTACCTTCAAAGACAAGCCTCCAAGGGGTGAAGAAGGCTTTATGAAGGAGTACGCTGGGATACTCAGGATGCTCCTGATAGGTCTCGTTCAGGCGGAACATGAACGGCTGGATGGTAAGATGTGCAAACCGGAAAGCAGCTGTAGAAAATACATTGGCAACTCCAGGGTCCACAGACTCATCGTAACCACTGTATGTCTTGAGATACGTGTCAACAGCCTCTCTTCCGACGATCCGAGGCAGGTACTCTCTGTAGATCAAAATCTAGACAAAGCGTGAAAAACTGCTTTTAATATCAAATCATGGGTGCATTTCTGAAACAGAGCAAACAATGCATGGTACCAATCAGCCAGATCTCCAATTAAAAACAGATGCATTTTTTTCTTTGTTTTAAACGAGTACCTGCCTGTATTCGTCAGTGGGAAACTGGACTGGAAAACCACACCTCAGAGTTTTTGGAATATGACATATTTTGTTTAGTTACCAATAAAAAATATGAGCCTCTTTGGATTTGAATTTAAAGCAACTCAATGTTTAAAATATAATAAATCAGTGCTTGGTTTGGAAATAATTCATACCAGTGATTTTCTTTAACTCCGTTACCGTTACATGCCAAGTACTCGGATCATACATTACAATCTGTCCACTTTTTTTTTTTAACATGATTTTTTTAATATAATTTTAGAAGGATACACAGTAAATGGTCATTGGCCCACATTGTAAACACTGTAAAACGTTGGTCATTCCAGGCCAGCTATGTTCAAAATTAACTTAACAAAATAAACCTCAATCCAGGCTCTAAATTAGTTAATTATTTCATTTTACTTATTAAACCTGGAGTAGAATGGCCCTCGAGGATGGAAATTGGACAAGCACATTTCTATTGTAAAGCGCCCTGGAATGCTCTGCATGAAGAACGCTATATAAAAGCAAACTGTATTGTATTGTATTGTATTGTATTGTATTGTACAGCATGAAGATAACATATTTAAACCTATCAGAGAGTTAAATGTAAACATGGAGTCTGATTAAATTAGCCCCTTAAATCACAACCACAGGGCCCAGTTGTCTGCAGTACCTGGTGATACGCCCCCATGATTTTCCGGGCCTCCTGGAAGAGGATTTCTCCATTCCAGTGTGGGTTCAGTTTTTTCAGTTCTCTTGCCAGGCGGTTATGCTCTCTGACAAATAAAGTATGGATTGCTGTCAGCCCAATGTTTTCATTGACTCGTGCATCACCTGCAAGAAAGGAGTGTGTTCATTCAACCTTCCAGATCAGGTGCAGTACAGTGCCATTGTCGTGCCACTGCTAGGAGAGCCAAAGAACATGGAGCTGTCTGCAGTTACTCACAAGAATCCCTACACAGCCAACACATGTTCTGTCTATTGCTACAAACCAACAACATATGTGTCCACCAAATTAATATTAATATTGAAAAATATAGAAACAATTCATGTGAATGAAGATTTTCAAAAGAATATATTGTTTATATGTTTAATCTCTTCTCATGCTGTACTACCATTTGCTACTTGTGTTGGGCGACTCAGTTCTGGTATCAGTAAAATACCAGTCGATACCACAATATCAATACTGATTAAGATTTTTTTTTAAATCTCATATAGTCATTTGAAAAACACATTTTGTGCAAATGTGCACAAAACAGCATTAATTAAAGATACATGGTTTGGCCCCACAGTATTTATCTTATCTCTTATGAGTCTACACCCCTTCATGCAACCTTCGCTCAACTGGTCTTTGATTGTTATGTGTTCCCTCTGTTCACCTACATTCTATGAGCGACAGGGCTTTTTGCTGTTATGCCTCAAAACTTTGGAACACCATTTCAAAAGAGATCAGGGACTCTGCCACTCTTAATGCTTTTAAATCTAGCTTAAAGACCTACTTTTATAGAAAGGCATTTTTATGACTTTTTATTTTCTGTTCTGTTTGTTTGTAAAGCGCTTTGAGATGCTGCTTTTAAAGGCGCTATATAAAATAAAGTTTATTATTATTATTATTATTATTATTATTATTATTATTATTATTATTATTATTATTACCTTTATTTTTCCCCCCAATGAATTATTTGTTTGGTATTTTAGAACTACAAAAAAAATGAAAGTATGGTTCATACTGATACAGAGTATTGGTTTCATAATTAAATCAGATTGATATCAAAACCTTTTTAGAATTGAATTGTCAACGCTTGTTTCCTACTGGTAAAAAATAAGGTTTTTCTTCGTCTGGTTTCTGGGAGTCTAGGAGATGACTGCAGGGGCAATTTCAGTGAGCATTGCTCTTGTAATACGGTATCATTTTAAAAAGAAGACGTTTAATAAGTGCGTGAATAATACCTGCATGGAAACATTCAACTTCGCTCAGAGACTGGTCACTCGTAGCACTCCTCCTCGTAGCGCACATGTTCATCTCCATTTTGTTGAACGGTAGGAACTCCAGTCCATCGTCTCTGAATTCATCATTGACAGCCATCAGACCAAGATCGCTTTTTAGGTTCCTCAGTTTTCTTGATAAAGGCTCCTCTGAACCATAAACCATGCTGGCGTCAACAAACGAGGTGAGGGCGTTTATCTGCTCACGGGTGTTGGCATTTCCAAACATGTACCCTGTGGTTCCAGTGCCACAGGCTGGAGCCGACCGAAAGAAAGGGATGCAGCTGTCAGTGTCGTGAATTCTGGTGTCGTTGGGAGGAATCTGGTGATAAAACAGGGAAAGTATTTCATTTTGCAGCATTGCTGGTGCAGATGCAGATCGTTCATTCATCTGTAAAAATTGCCCCGGAAGAAGCATTTACACATCACCTGTACACCACATGGGCCTGTATTTATGAACACTGGTATGTGTATTGAATACTTGAGTGATGTAAACTTTCGTTTTGTAGATCAATCACATAGCTTTAATAACTAGACAGACAGAATTTTTTTTCTTTTTTAAACTTGGTAAGTGCTCTTTTAACATAATTAAGTAAAGTACATTTACATTGGATGGTAGAGTTGACATAGACTGTTTATACTTAAATGAAAGTGGAAGCTCCTGTGACTTCTCAGTGGGCAATCTGATTGTGAGACGCATAATTATGCCACTTGAGAGAGCATCATCTCTGCAGAGGCAGCCATGAGTGTAGGATTTAGTGTTGAGAGTGGGTCCGTCACAGAAAAAGCTTCTACCTTAATCGGGAAGCATGGAGATGCTTGGTCACAGCTTTCGTCACAGTGAATGCCTTTATTGAACGATCGCACACTCGGAGACGTAGGAGTGATGCCAAGATCATGATCTGTCCATTGGCCGAACAGCACCAGCATGTAGGCAAAATCATTATCTTGGGTCAGGTTGTCATTTGGGGTCTGAAGAATATGGTTGGACACCGCCCTGGCCTAAAATGAACAACAGTTATTGGTATTTATGTTCATCACAGAAGAAATGGTTTGAATTGTTGTATTTTTTGTTATATAATATCATAGTGTTACCAGAGGGAGGTGGAATCCTGAATACAGTCTGTTGGGATCCCAGCCTTTGGGGAGATGAATTCCATCTTCATACTGCGAAGGCAGCCAGCGGCTGAGCGGGGTGTTTGATGCTCCTAGCCGAGGGTTTCTCCTACCATTTCCAAAAACAAGGGGGCACATTTCACTAACAAGCTCCCTCATTTTGTAATTCACTTCAGAGTTCAATTCAGAAGACTAAGTCAAATGACTAGGTTTATAACATATTTCTTAAGAGAGCATTTTAGAGCTCATTCATTTTGTTGAATTATGTAAAGTTCCTTAGGATGAGTGTACCTGCAGAATGCTATATAAAGGATTGGGTACACTATGATACAGTATCAAAATACCATTTTGACCATCTTATTCTGACCTCTTCAGCCACCCAGATCTTTTAAGTGATCATACAAAACATATAAATGTAATATGCATGCTTTTATTTACATCCATAGTACTAATGTACAAATTAATAAACACAGTGAGTGCTGCAAATTGAAGGAAATGTTAATGAAATCCTATGGATTTTTGTATAGATTGCCACTAAGATTACTATAGCTACAAGGAAGATTAAGATCCATGGCATTACTATAGAAGTTAATACACCAAATAAATGAGTACAACATGTATCTAAAAGGAATTACTTAGTAATGGATAGACTGAATTGTTAATATCTTTTTTATTAGTCTGTCAGTAACTTTGTCCCTGATGTACAAACAACTGTTTCCACCACTGTGATCTCTCGATATCGGGATCATTAAAAGAATTCGACTTACTTGTTGTTGCACACACTGGTGATGGTCCTGTATTTGTCTACAAGGGCATTAGTGTTACAGGAAGGCACTGTGATCCGGGCTTCACAGCCTGTGAGCCGAGCAATCACTGACAAGTCTTCTGGAGTTAAAATATCTTAAAGGCAAAAAAACAGATTGTTGTCATGCCCTAGATCTGACTTATTTAGGAAACTGTTTTATAAGAAATATTAATACTGTAAACATCAGGGCCATGCCAAGCAATGAGTACAACCGAATATGAGTAATACACAAGTAATTTTGCTATTACTCATTATTCTGGGAATACAGATAGGGCAGTGAAGACTGCCAAGCTCGTCTAGAGATGGATGGAGGGATGAGGCGTGGGCAGGAGAGACCATCAGCACAGGAGTGTTTGAACGACACATCCTCCATTACTCTTTCAGAGGAGTGCTGCTGTCAATGAATTCCTACATACATCCACTTTGAAGAAAGGACTTCCTAAGGATATACTTTCCAAAAGCACACATTATTTCAAAAGATGTTTTAGTTCACATTAGGTTAATTTTAACCTTTGTTCAAAGTTATTTGTTATCTCTGTGTGCACATGTCCGTGAAACTAAGTTTGTTTTCATTTATCAAAAAAAAAAAAATAGCATAGATTTTTTTTAAAGGTGGTTTTGTGTTTTTTCAGGGACTGTGGGTTATAGCATTCTATTACTCTGTCTTATAGCATTACTATTACTCTGTCTTACAGCATTACTATTACTCTGTCTTATAGCATTCTATTCCTCTGTCTTATAGCATTCTATTACTCTGTCTTATAGCATTACTATTACTCTGTCTTACAGCATTACTATTACTCTGTCTTATAGCATTCTATTCCTCTGTCTTATAGCATTCTATTCCTCTGTCTTATAGCATTCTATTACTCTGTCATATAGCATTACTATTCCTCTGTCTTACAGCATTACTATTACTCTGTCTTTGTCTAGACAAAAGAATGACTGCTACTGCATGCTTTCAAAGCATTTTGTTAAAAGCAATAGTACATCATGTCCCTCCTATGAGGACAGTGCTTCTATGTTAACAAATGTAAGATATTTAAGTTTCTTGCTGCTAAAAAATCTGTATTTTCTCTTTCTTTGTTGTGAGATAAAAGCTACACTACTGATTTTTAAAGACAGTATATTGTCCTGTAAGAGGACAGGGCTATTTATCTTAGTAATGGTAAGCTATGTTTTGAGTTACTAAGCTTTTTTTTTATTTCTTGTGCCGCAATGTTTTCAAATACAGTCTCCCTTTCCTTGTTTTAGGTAAACCAAAAATAATCTTTAGCATTAGAAAAAAATAACCATTTTCAAGGAAGTTTTTTTTTTGTGGCTGTATTTTTTTTTTTTCTTTTCCTTGTTATGCTCTGGTGTACTATTGTGTAATGTTGTACAGTAGTTCATACAGACAAACCTTAATAACCTGCATGCTTGTAAAATAACTAATAACTACTTTTCAATGACTTTGCACACTCTTGCTATTGTTTGTTTGGTTGAAAAGCATTAGCTTTAGCTGGAGCTCAATGGTAACCGTGTCAACTGACAACAAAACATTTACAAAGAACCCTTTTCAGAGGACGATAAACTGGTCTGCTTCAGTAACCTTAAATTGTTACAGAAAAGTGTTCCTTCTGGTGAACTTTCCTGAGTAAAAGTTGAAAAACAAGTAATGCGCTAGTTTTTTGTGTGTGTGTGTGAATAAAGCACATCTCAAAACTATCATAAGAACATAAGAACATAAGAAAGTTTACAAACGGGAGGAGGCAATTCAGCCCATCTTGCTCGTTTGGTTGTTAGTAGCTTATTGATCCCAGAATCTCATCAAGCAGCTTATTGAAGGATCCCAGGGTGACAGCTTCAACAACATTACTGGGGGGTTTGTTTCAGACCCTCACAATTCTCTGTGTAAAAAAGTGCCTCCTATTTTCTGTTCTGAATGCCCCTTTATCTAATCTCCATTTGTGACCACTGGTCCTTGTTTCTTGAATGACCTTTGCTGCTGCAACAGTGTTTGCCACTCCTCCTATTTTTGTGTTGTCTGCAAATTTAACAAGTTTGTAGATTTTATCTAGTTAGTAGATATTAGAACCGAGATCTGGCAATTCTGCAAATTGATAAATTTAACAAGTTTGCTTACTATACCAGAATCTAAATAATTAATGTAGATTAGGAATAGCAGAGGACCTAATATTGATCCCTATCGATTCTTAGGGGGTGGCACACAATTGGCAGAGCGCCGCCTGGGTAGGGAGGGCTTACGTCGGCAGGGCAATCCACGGTTCGCCACGCACCAGTGACCCCTGTGGCTGATAGGGCGCTTGCGGGTCTGCAGTGGAGCCATTCAGATCTGTGTTGTCTTCCAGCACTATAGGTCTGGTGGCTTCGCTGTGGATCCGCAGTGTGAAAAATGACGGATTGATAGGAACACATTTCGGAGGGCACGTGTTTCAGCCTCTGTTTCCCGAGTCACCAGGGTGTTGCAGCGGCGAACCGGGATAAAAATAATAATTGGGCATTCCAAATTGTGTAGAAAACCAGGGTAAAAACCATTGGCGATGACTAAATTTATATATAAAAAAAAAATTTATAAAACTATCGGATATATGTTGAATAAAAATGCTGTGATATGGTAATATCTTGCTTGTGAACACTGCAGTGTGTTCTGTAACACTTTAAAATGAATGTAAACATTTACACAATCCCGTCATTTAACTGCATTTAAGTCACTTTAGAGATACTGTGTTAACCCTTTCATGCAAGGCAACCTCATATGGGGACAGATAAAAAAAAAACACTCTGAGTTAAAAGTCCATCGTTAGTGCTATGGGTCCTCCCCTTTCACAAGCATTCCTTTCACACATGTTACAGAAAGCACACTGTACAAAGCGCGTGTATGAATGTGTGAAGGTACCTGTTGCATTCAGAGAGCGTCTGTGTATCCTGTGCACTCTCTGTGTGATGAGGCTCAGGGTGATCTCCATGTATTCTGCAGCTCGGACTGCAGACCTGGTATCTGCTGCAGGCTGCTTAAAGAAGGACAGCAGATCTGATGGGCTGAGGGATCTCCTTTTATACTTAGTTTTAGAACTGATGAAAAGAGAAGAAAACGCAAACCTCAGTGTTAGTCAATAGAAGAACATACAGGACTAATAATGTAAAGTGTTAGTGCATCAGACTCACTGTTAGTCAATGGAAGAACATACAGGACTAATGTAAAGAACATACAGGACTAGTGTAAAGTGTTATTGTATCAGTCAATAGAAGAACATACAGGACTAGTGTAAAGTGTTATTGTATTGGATGGTTATGTTGGCATTTTTGGTTTATATATATATATATATACATATATATATATTTTTTTCTAGAAAATAATACATTGATACAAAATACACAAACTGTAAGATTTATATTTTAGAGTCCCAGAGCCGACACACAGCTCTAGTATTATGGAGCTAGTGAAAGAACAGGTGCTGGATATTTTGGGTAGGATATACTAAACCAGAAAATGTAAACAGTAAATTACACGAACAATAAAACAAATAGACAAAACATTTCCTTCTACTCTATTTTGGTACAGGCTGTGAAAAAACAAATCCAGTCCAATTGTTTGTACCATTTTATTTACAAACTACATGCATTTTAAAACCTGTAAGATGCTTACGTCTCATAAGGTTTTGATAATACAGTGCAATACTGGCATTTTCAGCAACATAAAGTAATCTAAGCTTCTTTGGTTGCTAGTAGCTGATTGATATTAATTTTGTCAAGTTGGGTCTTAAAGGACAGCATGCCTAGGTAGCCCATTTCATACCCTCACCACTACTGTTGCAGATGCTCATTTTGTGTTTCTTAATTATGTGTGTGTAATTCCCAAAATATGTTTTGTTACCTTGTGTTAATGAGGTACTTACAGATCTCTGGTGTACTTGTATGCTTGGTCCACCCTACTCTTTGCTTCTGCTAAAGCACTGCTGATGAATGGTCGTCCCAAGGTTTCATCTGAAACTGTACCACAAACAGTCGATTCACTTAGCAAGAAAGAATTGGGACTGCAGTTGAGCAAATTAAACTTTATCGTATTAAAAGGCACATTATAAAAAAAAAAGAAAAAGTGTAAAAAAAAACCCAAAAAACTTCTGTTAAAATTGTTCTGCTTACCCCCAACAACATTCTCCAGCGTTACGAACAACACAGCAGCAAGCACTAACGCCAGGGTCTTCATTTCTAAAAAAAATAAATACAATAAAATGAACCAAACATAATGTAAAATGAATATCAAAAGGTTTCAATGCATCCTGTCTGTCGAAGCTCATAACTCAGTCTTGAGAAGGAAACCCTGAAGAAGCAGCAGCAACGTGGTAATCCATTCCAGAAACCATCTGTGTGAAAACGTGCCTCCTACCCTTTCTCCTAAATATGTCCCTACTCACTGCCCACTGTGTCCTTTCATTATTCGTTTCTTTGCTAAGTTTGGAGTAGTCCCTGGGGTTGTTCAACCCTTATAGCACTTCTCTCCCCAAATACTTCTTTTTCCTACATTATGCTAAATAGGTACATTTCCCTCAAACTATCCTCATACCCGTCAGGCCTCGAATTAGTGACATTTTAAGTGAGACTTCAGTGTGTTCATGTTTGTTTGAGGCATGTTTCTATGAGTAGATATTAGAACCGAGATCTGGCAATTCTGCAAATTGATAAATCCACTTAACATGAAGGATTACATTTCCAACAACGTATAAGAAAAATCAGAGAAAATTTGATTAGATGTACTGTTGCCTTTAACAGAACCTTGAAAAAGTCTCATGACCTACATTCATGGCATGTGGAAAAACATATTGTAAAAATGGTCTATGCAAAATCTTATCAATATTAGATGTTCTGATCTGAACATAGAGCTTTAATTTAACCAACAGATCACAAGCCATAAATAATGTCATGGCCCAGATTCCGATACTATCAATAGCTTGTGCTTATAAATGTCCACACACAGCTTCATCACAATTAGATTTATTTTTAAAAGTTGTGTTTCCCCTTGTGCAAATCAGTTGCAGTCGTAATGGTCTAAACAAAAGATCTGTCAGATTTTGATAGAGGGCTGAGGAAAAGTCATTTTAATAGCCCTCCGGAACAATTTTAACAACTTGCCATATGGAATATGTGCTGCCCTTGGAAGCCCAGCAAGGTACCTCACCTATTGGCATAGCTGAAACCTAATGACTTCTTAGCAACTTAAAACCATTTTAAAAATAGGTGGGTGGTACTCACCTACAATGTAGAGGTTCTCCCTGAAAAAGTTTTCAAATCTGTCTTTTTATAACCCCTAACCCCTCCTACCTTATAGAACAAATGTGATCTAATCAACATTAAGATGCTGGTTACATCAATCAGCTTGTGTAAAACGATTTCCTTGTTCCTTGTACATTGAAATTGACCACCTTATTACTTGTGGGTGCATCTCTTACCAGACTGAAAGTTTTCCCCAGGAAATGAAAAGAAGAAAGAACACAGAACATTTTCTGTTTTTATTACCGTATCTTAAAGTCATTCATCAACACGGTTTGACTCATCTGAATTCATTTGAATTCAGTTATACATAACGATTGTAATAAAGTGTGTCCAACATAAAATACTTTATTTTTCATTATAAATCAAATGTAGAATAAGAAGATAAGTAGATAAATGCAATCATTTCTTTACTCAGTTTTTCCAAACTAACATGTAAAAATGTGTCTGTTTTGCTTAATTTTTTGATCCTCTGGGCTGGCAGATTATTTGCATTTTGTTTTTGGTTTAGTAAACGGGTCCGAGATCAGTTTTAAGTGTAACTCAGAACACCAGCTTCTGAAATCACTGTTAATTTAGGTAAGGGATTGGGAGTCTAGAATTGGTAATCAGGTTTGTGAAACCCAGAGGGTTTTTCTGTACTACCCTCTCCTGTGTCGAAGTACTATAAATGGATACTGTACAAAGTATACAATATATGACATATTTTTTATTTAGCGCCAGTTTAATTCAAGTAGCACATGATATGATCGGAATTTGGTGTCCGTTCTGTTCTTGTCAGTGTTGCACTCCACAGCTAGACATGCACAGCAGTGTCCAAGCCAAGTGATCTCAATTGGAGTTGCACGAAATACTGAAGACCCCCTGTGGCCAAGTGGTTAACAGTGTGCAGGTGCAGGTGATCAATAAACAGACAGACAATTATAATCCAGGTGCAATGTTGTTTAATGGTTCTATTTCGTAATACAATAGTAAATAATAACAAATAGCAGTGAATAATAACAAAGTGAACAACAGTAAATAATAACAATGTCAATGAAAAGCAACACAGCGGCATGTATTGCTTATCTGTAATCCACAGGTTGGCCCCGAAATAATAACAGTCCCATTTTAATTCACCCACCCAAACACAAACATCCGTCCGCAGTGCGTGCTCTAGTGCTCGTGGTGAAAATACAGTACTTTAGTGTAAACAAAGTGAAGTGTTGTCCAGGTTCGTGCTGGTCTTTTGCGACAGCTCCTGGATCATGTTTAGCCGTCTAAATAATCACACAAGTATAATTCAGACATGACAATAAACAAACAGTGCTAATGGTCCTGTGCAGGTTTGATCACAATTGGACTTTAAAACAAGACAACCGCTTAAGTGACTCTGCAGCTATAACCTAGTCTCAGTAAGTCACCTTGGATAAAGGTGTCTGCTAAATAAACAAATTATATAATATATATATATATATACAGTGGCTCTCAAAGGTATTTACCTCCCTCCCCCCCCCTTGGACTTTTCCACATTTTATTGTGTTACAACATGGAATCAAAATGGATTTAACTAGGAGCCACTGATCAACACAAACAAGACCAAAATGTCAAAGTGAAAAATAAAATCTACAAATTCTTCTAAATTAATTGCAAAAACAAAACAGAAAATAATTGATTGCATAAGTATTCACCCCCTTTGCTATGACACACCTAAATAAGCTCAGATGCAACAAATTGTCTTTAGAAGTCACATAATTAGTTGAATGGAGTCCACCTGTGTGCAATTAAGGTATTTCACATGATTTCAGGTTAAATACACATGTCTCTGAGAGGTCCCACAGTTGGTTAGTACATTTCCTAACAAAAACTATATCATGAAGATGAATGAACATTTAAAGCAAATCCAGAATAATGTTCTTCAAAAGCACCAGGGGTAGGATATAAGAACATTTCGAAGGCATTGAATTGTGGCTTCGACCACAATTTCTCCTGCCGCGAAAGAGCGGCTGGGGGAGCTGGTCTCCTGACCTCCCCCCCCCTTCTTCGTGGCCGGCAGCTCCCCTCCGTGGGGCTCCGGCCAGCCAATTTCCGGCAGCGAAACTGCTGTGGGAGAGCTGGTCTCCTGGCCTCCCCCCCCTTCTTCGTGGCCGGCAGCTTCCCGTCACGGGGCTCCAGACACATTATTTCCTGCCGCATGGCAGGACTGGTAGCGACCCCAGGCGAAGCAGGACCCTCGACGACCCCAGGCGACGGCAGCAGTAGCGGACCCTCGGGAAGCGACAGCAGCAGCAGGGGACCCTCGGGAGGCGACGGCAGCAGCAGCGGACCCTCGGGAGGCGACGGCAGCAGCACCGGACCCTCGGGAGGCGACGGCAGCAGCAGCGGACCCTCGGGAGGCGACCTCGGGAGGGGAGCCCCTGGCCATGGAGACGGCAGCGGGAGCTCCACTTCTCCCTGGTACCCTGTAACTGGTGCGGAACAGCAGGCAGCCCCAGGCGATGCAGAGCAGCTGGCAGCCCCAGGTGATGCGGAGCAGCAGGCAGCTCCAGGCGATGCGGAGCAGCAGGCAGCCCCAGGCGATGTGGAGCAGCAGGCAGCCCCAGGCGATGCAGAGTAGCAGGCAGCCCCAGGAGGTGGAGGTGGGACCAGCAGCTACTCTCCCTCTTCTGGCGGAGGTGGGAGCGACACATAGTCCTCTCACGGTGGTGGAGGTGGAACCAGCAGGAACTCTCCCTCTGCTGGTGGAGGTGGGAGCGACACGCAGTCCTCCCGCGGAGGTGGAAGTGGAACTAGCAGGTATTCTCCCTCTTCTGGTGGAGGTGGGAGCGACACGCAGTCCTCCCACGGAGGTGGAAGTGGAACTAGCAGGTATTCTCCCTCTTCTGGTGGAGGTGGGAGCGACACGCAGTCCTCCCACGGAGGTGGAAGTGGAACCAGCAGGTATTCTCCTTCTGCTGGCGGGTACCTGGGTTGTGGACATTCGGCCTTCCCCCTCTTGGGCTGTGGACGCACAGACTCCCCCCTCTTGGGCTGTGGACGTACCGACTCCCCCCCTTGGGCTGTGGACGCACCGACTCCCACCTCTTGGGCTGTGGACGCACCGACCCCCCCCTCTTGGGCTGTGGACGTTCGGACTCCTCCCACTCAGGCGCAGGACGTTCGGGCTCCTCCCACTCAGGCGCAGGAAGTTCGGGCTCCTCCCACTCAGGCGCAGGAAGTTCGGGCTCCTCCCACTCCAGTTTTGTGTCCTGGAAGACTTCCAGGCAGTGGTGCTCCTCATGCCCGTACCTCATGCAGTTGGTGCACCACTCCTTTTCCTCTCATTCCATCTTTCCTCTCTGCCTTATCCTCACCTCTGTCCGTGTCTCTTCCTCCTGCCATATGGGGAAGGTGCCAGGGGAAATGTGCCATGGCTCCCCACAATTAAAGCACCACTCCTCCCCCGACAGGCAGGTAAAGCAGGCTTGCTGTGGCTGTTGCTGCTGCAGTGGCTGCTGTCTCCTGATATTCCTCTTTCCTTTCATCCTCCTTCCTCACTCTCCTTTCACTCCACACACAATTAGAAAAAAAAAAGAGGAGGAGAATTCATTAAACACCACAAAACTGCACACTGTTAACTCCTTAAATGAACCACCTAAAATGCTTGTTACAAGTTTTGTAAGAAGCTTCATTTCACGTTGTGACAGAAAGACCTCCAAAATGCAGATTATTTTTCCCGGGAGGGGGGAGTAATGGGAATGGTAGATTCAGCCAAGTGTTCCTTCGGATCCACTCTGAGCGGTGGGATATGTGACAAAAAGACAATGATTCTTGGCCTGACACTTTGTTCCGAGGGTTATAAGGAAGTCGGTCATGTAGAAAAGAGACGGCGCTTCGGTACATTAACTCATTGACACAGAAGGGAAATGATGCTGCATCCGCAGACTGGAGGAACGGCTGCAATCGTTTACCAAGGGATCATGAGTGACGGTATAAATAGGGGTCGAAGCAATGTTATCTGTTCCTTCGTTTTGGTTATTAAGAAGTGACCCGGAAGGACCTGTATTGTTCTGAATAATCGTTTGTTTTGTTCTGTCTATTTGTTTGCTTGTAACCACTAGACAGCTAACAGGAGGAGGCTGTGTGGTCCAGTGGTTAAAGAAAAGGGCTTGTAACCAGGAGGTCCCTGGTTCAAATCCCACCTCAGCCACTGACTCATTGTGTGACCCTGAGCAAGTCACTTAACCTCCTTGTGCTCCCTCTTTTGGGTGAGATGTAGTTGTAAGTGACTCTGCAGCTGATGCATAGTTCACACGCCCTAGTCTCTGTAAGTCGCCTTGGATAAAGGCGTCTGCTAAATAAACAAATAATAATAATAACACATTCCGGAGCTGTCGCCAGAGGCCAGCACAAACCCGGAACAGCACTTCACTCATAACACTATAAACTGTATCTGTACCACAATGACTAATTCATGCACTAACCGGACTTGTGTATGTGTTTTGTGTTTAATGTGGGAATACAATAACGGGACTATTATTTCGGGACTAACCAGGGGATTATAACTTAAGTAATACACACCGCTGTATTACTTACCAGCATTATTATTTACTGTTTGTTTGCCGTCAGGCACTGGACATAAAAGAAATAAAAACAAATCTTTGCACCTGGATTACAATTGTCTGTCTGTTCTTTGATCACCCGCACCTGCACACTATTAACCATTTTGCCACACATGGTGTCAGTGTGGGATTATGGATCACGCAGCACTTTCAGCGTTGCTGCAGACGCTGGATAGCAGACAGGAGGCTGCGGAAAGATGGAGAGAGGAGCAGTACACGGCGTTGGCGGAGAAGGTCGGTCTGGCGGTCCAGATCGCCGTACCAACGGCACCCGTGATGATGGCCCCAAGGGCACGGGCAATGAAAATGATGGCGGAGGATGACCCCTAGGCTTACCTGGTCACTTTCGAGCGGCTGACTACCACTGCGTCATGGCCCAGAATGTACTGGGTGAGTCAGCTGGGATCCTGCTTGATCGGGGAGGCTCAGGCAGCATATCAGGCCATGACGGACACCGAAGCCACCGACTACGACCTGGTAAAGCCAGCCATCCTACGCCGGCTCAACATCACGGGGCAAAACACAAAGGGTACGATTCCAGGAGTACCGAAGATCCCCAGAGACACGCCCCAGGGTGGTTGCGCAGCAGTTGTGTGACCACATGGTGCACTGGCTAAGTCCCGCCCAGAAAACGGGTCTGCAAATGGGCGAAGCCATAGCAGTGGAGCAATTCTGCCATGTGGTCGTCGCCAAAACCCAGGTATGGATACGGCTCCACAACCCCGCCACCCTGGAAGCAGCAATAAAACTGGCGGAGGATTTTGAGGACTCCCTGGTCTAAGCCCACACCAACCTGTCCACAGTTCCCGTCCACCGGAGCAGCTGCACACCACCTCCTCTCTCTGCTCCACCTACAACACTGGGACCGAGACCTCCTAGATCTCCGGCCCCAATGGGCAACCTTGCCTCCTCTTCATAGAGGTCAAGGTTGACTCCCAGCGGGGGTAAAGCTGCTACCCCGGCCCCGTTGCCATACCAGCAACGAGGCAAATGTGTAACCAATGTTCCCTCCTTCTGCCCTTTCTGTTTTAGATGCAACCAACAGGGGCACCAGCGGCAATGGAGTGTGACGTAGCAGAATGCAATTGGTCATCTGGAACGGGTAAGCGCTGGGAAAATGGTCGTGAGGGGCCTTGTATTGTTAATGCAGTTTTAGGCAAGGTGACAACCCACGCATTAGTGGACACCGGGTGTGAGCAGACCTTAATTAAACCACCTCTCTTGGGCGGTGTGTCGTGGCAGCCACAAGGCCAGGTGGAGATCTCTTGCGTCCATGGAGATAAGGCGGCATACCCCACCCTAAAAGTATATTTATCGGTAGGACCAATAAAATGCCACCCAGTAGTTGGGGGGACGGAAAGGCTACCACACCCAATAATTCCTGGTCAAGACTGGCCAAATTATAGAGAATTGGTTAAATTAATGTCAGTCTCGACCGCACACGTAAACATGGCAGACAAAAAGAAAAAGGATCAAATTGGCGATGTGTTTCCTTTTCAAGCCGTAATGTTTTCTCCTATTTTCCGTCCTAAAAAAACGAATAAAGAGAGAAGGACCGCAAACTGGGAGGGAGCCTCACTAAGACAAGGATGGGGTCTGGTGGGAGATTGCTCAGATGGTAACAAATGCCAGTCAAAGGGAGTCGGAATGCAGTGTGACCAAGACGGCGAGATTACTGGGCCATCTAGGGCAGATGCTACTCCAGCACCTCTCAATATACCGGACATGTGGTACTCAAGCACGGACATAGTGTGGGGCCAACATAATGACCCGTCACTAGTGCAGGCTTGGGGACAGGTCCGGTCTATTGAAGGTAGGGATGTTGACGGCGCTGGGGCACTAGTATTTCCGCACTTCAGTATCAAGGGGCAATTACTGTATAGTGCAAATCTAGCCGCGGGCACAGGGCAGCCTGTAACACAATTATATTGGTTCCCCTGTCTTGTCGCACCGAGGTCATGAGGGTGGCGCATGATATCCCTTTTGCGGGGCACCTCGGAGCTGACAAAACAAGGGAACAGATATTGGCTCGATTCTATTGGCTCGGTCTTCATACTGATGTGTCGAAATATGTAGCCACATGCCCAGACTGCCAGCGAGTAGCGCTGGGTCGAGTGTGCCCTGCCCCTTTGGTTTCACTGTTGATTATTTCCACCCCCTTTGAACGCATTGCAATGGTCATAGTGGGCCCTTTGCTACCTTCTGATTCCGGGTATATGCATATATTAGTGGTGGTAGATTATGCAACGTGATACACGGAGGCAGTTCCATTGAGGTCCACTAGTGCAGCTGTAATTGCCAAAGAATTAGTGCAGATGGCTAGAGTAGGGATCCCCAAGGAGATTTTGACTGATCATGGAACCAGCTTTCTGTCTAACACGCTACAGCAAGTGTATAAAATATAAAAAATATGTCCCATCAGGACATCTGTTTATCATGCACAGACGGATGGTTTAGTGGAACATTTAATCAGACCCTAAAGCACATGCTGAGATGCTTTGTAACCCAAGAGCAAAAACATTGGGGCATCACTTCTTCCCTACCGCTTCTTCCCTACCTCCTTTTTGCATCCCTGATCTGTTGAGAGAGGGGTGGGAGGAGCACAAAGGCTTGTCCAAAAATGTAGTGCAGCATGTGCTCCTACTGAGAGATCACCTGGATTTGGACGGTCGTTTGGCCCAGGACAATCTCAAATCGGCTCAGCACCGGCAACAGCAGCATTACAACAAAAATGCATAAATACGAACCTTTCGACCAGGAGACAAGGTAATGCTGCTGCTTCCCTCCTCAGAATCAAAATTATGTGCTAAATGGCAGGGGCCATATGAAGTGATTCGGGCTATAGGAAAGGTGAATTATGAAATTAGACAGGCCGATAACCGTAATGAACGTGAAATTTACCATGTAAATTTATTAAAGCCCTGGCAGGAAAGAGAGGTCTTATTTATAGCCCCAGGCAATGTATAGGATGGTTTAAGCCCCTGTTGAGAGACTCCTAGCACAAAAATAATTTTGATCGGGGAAAAATTGGTTCCACATCAGCAACGGGAGCTGCGTAAGCTTATTGAGGAGTTCAGCAATGTTTTTTCTGACGTGCCCGACAGGACTAACTCAGTTGAATGTGACATTATCTCTCCCTGAGGTGTTACTGTACGAGAGACCTTACTGGATCCCGGAAAGTCGACAAAGTGGCGTTCGCGAAGAGGTATGGGACATGCTCGAACTTGGGGTGATTCTGCCTTCCAGGAGCAAGTGGTGCAGTCCAATTGTCATAGTGGCCAAGAACGACAGCACCAATTGCTTCTGTGTGGACTTCCAGAAGGTAAACGCTGTTGCCAAGTTTGATGCGTACCCTATGCCTTCTAGATAGACTGGGAAAGACGATATTGGCAGATCCCCTTAACCCGCAGTTCTAGAGAGAAAACCGCATTTTCAACACCAGAGGGGCTGTTTCATTTTAAAACCATGCCATTTGGGCTACATGGTGCACCTGCTGCCTTTCAGAGACTGATGGACCAGGTGTTATGCCCACATCATGAATATGCAGCAGCGTATATTGATGATGTGGTGATTTACAGCTCCACCTGGCGAGAGCATTTGGCTAGGATTACAGCTGGCCTTCAGTCTCTAAGGGCAGCCCATTGACAGCTAACTTGAGAAAATGTGCGTTTGCCAAGACGGTGAGACCCGTGGTCACCAAAATCCAGGCTTTGGTCGACGCGGCGATCTCCAAAACCAAGACAGGTGAGGTCACTACTGGGATTAGCCGATTATTACCGCCGCTTTATCCCCGAATATGCCACAGTGGTTAACCCTTTAGTTGACCTCACCAAAAATAGTGCTCCAAATTCTATCAAATGGTCAGCTGAGTGTCAGGAGGCGCTTGATACTATTAAGCGTAAACTTTGTTAGGCCCCCACTCTTATCATACCAGATTTCACCAAGATTCATCCTCCACACCGATGTGTCGGATGTGGGTTTGGGTGCGGTCTTGTCCCAAAAGGTAGATGGAGTAGAACACCCAATACTGTATCTTAGCAAAAAGATGCTACCTCGGGAGAGCAACTACTCTGTAGTTGAAAAGGAGTGTTTGGCCATTAAATGGCTTACTTACTCCTTATGATATTACCTGCTGGGACATTCATTTGATCTTGTCACAGACCACCCCCCAATCAAATGGTTAAGCACAATGAAGGATAGCAATGCCCGGATAACTCGGTGGTAACTGGCATTGCAACTCTTCATGTACCACATGGTACACCGTGCTGGGAAAGACCATCAAAATGTGGATTATTTTTCCCGAGAGGGGGGAGTAATGGGAAAGGTAGATTCAGCCGAGTGTTCCTTCGGCTCCACTCTGAGCAGTGGGATATGTGACAGAAACATAATGAATCTTGGTTGTAAATCTCCCTCCCGACCTGTGAGGGCGCTAAGCAGTGAGGACAGAGTTCTTCTGACGGCCTAGCCTGACAGTTCTTTCCCCGGGTCAGGAAGTCGGTCAGTCTGGAAGTCGAGACTCCGTTGCAAGAATGTATTGACCCGGAAGGGAAACAATGTTGCAGCCGCAGATTGTAAAGGCAGCTGCATTCGTTTACCAAGGGGTCATGCGTGACAGCATATAAGGGGGACGGAGAATAGTAATCAGTTCCTTCGCAATTTTAGTCTAGCCTAGTTTATTTTTTCCACCATATTTGAATCTTGTCTGCATTTTTTTTTTTTTTAAATATAAATAGATTCCTAAAAAAGTGTCAGTGAGAAGTGTTTTTGCATCCTCAGCACATGATTCTTCACATTAAAGGTAAACTGAGACAGTATTGTGCTCCACTACAGTAGTAAATGCACCAATTAGCAGCACAATGTTCTCTGAACTTCAAAAGCAAAGAACGGAAAACAATTCAAATATCAAATCAATACAGTTATACAATATATTGAACATTACTACTTTATTATTACAATTGTGCAACATCAAGCAACCATGTGGAAAATCAAGCTGTACAAAGATGGCTATATGATGTAAATTAAGAACAATTAATTGTATTTTAGATTAAATCTGAAAATGACTTTATTCAAATTCACATTTGCCTGCCCCAAAAATTTAAATGTAAAACTTCATAACATCCATACATTTCAGTGTAGCTTATGTAAGTTTATTAGGCCTATTGTAATTATGAAAGAAAAAAAAGAAGCAAAAAAAAGCTTTTAAGGTTACTTTTATTTATTTTATTTTATTTTTAGACAATGATTAAACCCAAAGTCTGAATAATACCTTTACGGAAGTTGTATACACAATAAAGAAGATAACATTGTTATTTACTCGAATGAGTGGCTTTATAGTCTTGCGGCTTTATATTTAGAGGCCATTTCCTTGATGTTTTTTCATGCATGGCGACCTCATGGGCACATACGGAAGATGCAAAACTTCAAATGTTTTTTGTTTTTTTTCCCCCAGCTATGTTCATTAGTTCCCTGTTCTTGCTGTATGTGATAATGGGAGCAGACCCTTTTTGAGGATATGAGAATATCATAGTAATCACTTTCAGCCATTATTGAGAAGATCCTTCAGAAGTATCTATTGATCCAATACAACATGCACTAGTGCGATCTAAACCCAGATTTTCTTTAAAAAGTGTGCTGTAAACACAATTAGAACATGGCAAAAAAAAAAAACCAACATTCTGTTAATTTCAGTGTCCGATGCTATAAATGAATAGCGAAATACTCCAAAGATGAACATCGTACCATTCAACTAGCAGCTCTGTAGATAAGTACGTGTCTTATGCTGATGTCGGTATTATGAACTCATCAGTCACTAGGAGGAGATTCATTACAACTGATTGGATCACATGATATACCCCCTAGGCTTTCAGTAATTTATTTATATTTCAATCACGTATCTTTGATATATTTTGTAGTAAGAGTGGCACAAAGTGTCTTGGGGTATATCTACACATGCTGGGGTGTATCAAGCCAACATAGACGAGTTCTGAATTGTCGTTCTGGCACAAAACATGCCATGGTGCACACAATGATGCAATCGCTCCATAACTTAAACAACACTGATAAACAGGGGTTCATTTGTTCATTTGTGCTTGTCTGACAAGCAAAAAATATACAGTTTGCAAATGATGAACTGTATGATTAAAACAAAAACAGAACTCTATATACATGTACAATAAAAAAAGAAATACTTTCTTGCTCCATGAATTGAATGACAGAAGTGTATATTACAGGACGCGATGTCTAGGAGTGAGAAAATTGCTCTTAATAACAACGGTGTTGTCACTCCTGTTTATCAGATTAGTCGGCCCGCTGCTGGTATTGTTCAAACCTGAAGATTATGTTCACACATAGCTAGGCAACACCAACAACAAGGCATGAAACCAACAATTAGATGACAACTTGAAGCATACATGAAAGCTACTGCAAATCCTTAATTAGAAGTTCTGGTACCTTTTTGTTTACAAATTATCCCCTGCTGACGAGGTCAAACTTAATAGGTAACTCAAATAGACAAATGTTTCAGCCAGTGCCTTTATCAATGTACAGAATAGAAACTGCACATGGAGGTGAGATTATTAAGAGCTAGGTGGATGTAAATCATCGTTTATGAGTGAAAAGGGGAGGGGTGGCCTAAAGGTGTAGTAAAAAGTAGAATGGATACAGAATGAGAGAAAAGGAAATGAATTATAAAGTGTAGCTTCTCTGGAAAAGTGGTATGACTATGTGTGAATCATGAATGGCACACTTCACAAAACCACCGGCAATTAACCTACCTATTATTAACATGAGTGCTGTTAAAACTGACAGATTTGCTTTTTATGTAAGCGCTCATTTTTGTAAGCACTTGTATTCTTATACATTAAAAATAATTTCCATTTATGTTTATACTTTATTTTGTGTGTCCCAAGAATCCGTGCTGCAAAGGGACAGCATTGATCAATGTGATAATCGTTGGAAAAGATCAAAATATTACAGGAGAAGCAACAAGGAAGTGTGAGCTCACCCTCCACGCGTGAGAAGCAGAGGGCCAGATGAATGCGGGTGGAAGCTCTTCATAAATGCATTTAGGTTTACTGCTCACTGTTAAAACGTTAGCACAGCAGTCTGCACACACACTGTGGACTGGCGATTGCTTCTCAGCAATTCAAATATTCATCTGTACTTCCCAGTGCAACAGCTGTTTTGTGAACCTACCTTTCAAATTTGCAGCTCTTATTAAGAAGAGATTTTCACTGATTGTCGTTTAAGTAAATTTAAAGTCCAAAATGTGGCAAGCTACCCAGTAGAGGTAATTTGACACTGTTATTTTTAAACCAGAGCCGAATTATATTTAGTTTAAATGTACATACGCAGTGTTTAAATGTACATACGCAGTGTTTAAATGTACATACGCAGTGTTTAAATGTACATACGCAGTGTTTAAATGTACATACGGTGTTTAAATGTACATACACAGTGTTTATTTAGGTAGCGGGAGTTTTCTGTCTCTTTTTTCCAGGAAGGTGAAATTTCTTTCCACTACACAGCAGTGTTTCGGGTCCTCATTCATGTCATGGGAACGTGTCCGCCCGTCTGTGCAGATACTCTTCTGAGTAATTCCCTTTAAGATGTTTTAAATAGGTATTAATTAAATTAAACGTGTTTATTACTGAGAACAAAACAAAGTGCTCCCAGCACTTTGGAAAACCAACAAACTCAAACAGCCTCCTGGATGTTGCTTGCTGTCCATTAACACCAGGAAAACAACATTTGTAATTGTGTGTAAATAGTGTGTGTGGGAATGTGAGGTTGGCAGGGATGGGGTTAATTTTGTCCCTGCCAACAATCACAGGTGTGGCCATTCCCCAATTCGCTCTTAATAGAAAGAGATGACTAGCAGAACACTCCAGTTAGCTGTGATGTAAACCTGGATGGACACGACTTGGTAAGGAACTGGAGCTATTCTGTAACATCACTCTAAAATCTTACAAAGTC
The DNA here is from genome assembly GCF_902713425.1 of Acipenser ruthenus. Lineage (NCBI taxonomy): Eukaryota > Metazoa > Chordata > Actinopteri > Acipenseriformes > Acipenseridae > Acipenser > Acipenser ruthenus. The sequence goes on along the minus strand of NC_081234.1, from coordinate 5,020,150 downwards.
GTTACGAAAACCTTTTTTAATGCAATGCGTGTTTGATTATTGGTGCATTCTTGTTATATGAAATATTAGCATGGTTTCTTCTTAATTTCCATAACATGATGAAGAAGAGAATCAGGCGTGGCGCCACGCTTAGGCCTGAGCCCCCCCATTTTGCTCATGGGCCCACCCAGTTATTGTCAATTAAAAACATTTCATGCAAAACCGTATCAGACTGTAATCCGCTGCGGCAAGACTAGCTCGTCCTTGCGGTTCAAAAAATATATCCGTCCCACTTCAGCACCGTTGTCATGGTTATGAAAAAAAAATATTGGTGATTGGATGGTTGAGATATGAGATCTTACGTCTTCGATATATAGTATCGAAATGACAGCGCATCAGGCAGCATACATACAGGAACTTTTCTTTCATTGCAAGGCATGCAAGCAATCAGCTTGTGCAGCTGCTGTTTAGTTATTTTTTACATTTGCAATTAGCTATCTAAGTACCAACACAGGGTCACAGTGTGGAGTAGTGGTTAGGGCTCTGGACTCCTGACTGGAAGGTCGTGGGTTCAATCCCAGATGGGGGGCACCGCTGTTGTACATTTGAGCAAGTTAAAAACCCAACTGTATAAATCGGTAATTGTAAGTAAAAAATGTGATATCTTGTAACAATTGTAAGTCGCCCTGGATAAGGGCACCTGCTACGAAATATAATACATAATGTTTAGCTAACTTTGCAGTAAACCATAGTTATATTTGTGTCTTACACATTAGCAATGTCCCGACAAATTTTGTAAAAAGAAAACAAACCGACGAATCAACAAATGCGCTAGTAATGCAAGTACCTTCATTTCATTTTATTTCGATTTTACAATTGTGTATGTAGGCCTACTTATAACCAGTTTACAGCTGGTTACACAATAGTGTTTATTTTATTATAGTTTTTCATTTTTGAAGTCGTGCTATGCAGCAGTGTAATGTGAAAAAAGCCTTTTATGTTATTTTTGTAAATAATGACTTCGTTTTCACAATTTTGTTAGTTTCTGTTTGCACTTTGTCAAATGAAACGGTTTTTGCAGTTATTGTGCACAGTGTGTTTATTTCTGTAGGTTGTATGCATATGCGCTTTGTATTTGTAGTGTATACATGCAACTACTGTTACAAACTGCAACACAGGATGTGGAATAACAAGCATTATCAGTTGCACATGTTTCCTGCTATAATATTAACGTCAGAAAAAGACTGACCTACGTATGGACTAATTGAGAAATATTCTTAATTTCATCACAGTGGTGCAGAAAGAACAGGTAATGACACTGCAAACAATTAGAGTGAGAGAAAACTTGTTATCTTTTGTTAATTTAATTCACCAATTTTAGCTGTTGTGCTACAAGCTGCTGTAAATCTCAGGATGTAGTGCACTAACCTGTGCTCTCTAATAAATGGTCAGATATGTGTGTATGTGGAGGAAATCAGGCGACACGTCTTCTATGACACCTGGGGCCGGTTTATCAAAATTTTTAATCTGGAGAACAGTGACCCGGATTAGGTAATCCTATATTTTGTGATTGAGATTACTTTTGTTCAGATCGTTTTGATCAGTTTTTTCAAAAAATACAACTGCTGGATTACAAATAATCACAATAACAAAATTGTTTATTTATTTTTTAAATAGGCCATTATTTATGATATAGATTAATTTAAAAAAAGATATGATGGTTAAATTATGAGTATTAATACACAGGTTTATTTATTTCTTATGTTTTATATAAATTTTTTTTTTTTTTTTTAAATACCTTGACAATTCACTGCTCACTTTTAAGAACATAAGAAAGTGTACAAACGAGAGGAGGCTATTCGGCCCATCTTGCTCGTTTGGTTGTTAGTAGTTTATTGATCCCAGAATCTCATCAAGCAGCTTCTTGAAGGATCCCAGGGTGTCAGCTTCAACAACATTACGGGGGAGTTGGTTCCAGACCCTCACAATTCTCTGTGTAGAAAAGTGCATCCTATTTTCTGTTCTGAATGCCCCTTTATCTAATCTCCATTTGTGACCCCTGGTCCTTGTTTCTTTTTTCAGGTCGAAAAAGTGCCCTGGGTCGACATTGAGAAGTAATCTTTTATGCGGCACTTTGTCAAAAGCTTTCTGGAAATGTAAATAAACCATGTCGTATGCTTTGCAATTATCCTCAAAGAAATCAAGCAGGTTAGAAATCAAGACACATTCTCCCTTTCCTAAAACCATGCTGACTGTCTCCCAGGATACTGTTACCATATAAGTAATTGCACATATAAAGCATGCAAAGAGTCTTCTTTTTTTTTTTATAAATTTAGTCGTTGCCAATTTTTTTATTATTATTTGCTCCCAATTTGGAATGGCCAATTATTATTTGAAGCTCAGCTCACCGCTACCACCCCTGCGCTGACTCGGGAAGGCTGTGGAATAGCCTGGACTCGAACTCGCGACCTCCAGGCTATAGAGCGCATCCTGCACGCCATGTGGAACGCCTTTACCGGATGCGCCACTCGGGAGCCCCCAAGAATCTTTCTTTTATTTACTTGGTAGAAATTAAATAACTAAAACGAGATGCACACTAGAACGCATCAACGGGGTCCTTGAGATGATTCGCTTGTCTGAATTGCGTATGGAACTGCTACGAGCATGCAACACAATTCTAGCCTGCATTGTTTTGCACAATATAGATATCAAATGCAATGTACCAGCAATTGAAGGTGAGGATTTGAGCGCCGACCTGCCTGAGCCTCAGGCAGGACACCATGATGCATCTTTAGCAGAACCACAACAGGATGGACCTGCTGGATGGGCAGTGAGGGATGCCATTGTAAAGAACTACTTCTAGAAGGATACTCCATCGACGTTTCACATGAAACATATGTCATTTCCCCCACATCTGTATTTCTACACAGCACAGCACACACACATTTAAAAAATTAAAAAATAAATACATAAATCATGTGTTGGTGTCACGGATGGCTGGGTGGGTGATGTCACAGACCAGGAAATACACAGGAAAAGTATTGCAGGGCGAGTCGCCAATGCGCTAGTTCTTTATTCAATAACAATAACAAGCACAAAACAAAACGGCACAGTGGCCAAAATAAACAAACCCTAAAAACACGCTGTACAGTCCAGTGAAGTCCAGGGGTGAAGTGTAGCTCGTGAGTGCAGTGCTCAGGTGCAGGTGCAGGTGATAGGGCTGCTTCCGGGTTTGGGCACTGGCTTGATAGCGATGGTTCCCGGGATGCAGACAGCTGTCTGTAGTGCACAGACAGGGTAGAGTGCAGAAGGGTCATGCGGGGCGTCAGTTCCCGGGATGCAGACAGCTGTCTGTAGTGCACAGACAGGGTAGAGTGCAGAAGGGTCATGCGGGGCGTCAGTTCCCGGGATGGCAACAGCACTCTGGATGCACAAAACAGGAACACAGACAAACAAACAAAACACTTAACTCCTGACAGTTCTCTTCTCTCCGGAATCTCCTTCCAACACGACACGCAACTTCACAGTACACCACACCAAAATGAACCCACCCCTTCCCAGCACACAGCTGCTGTTTATATTGATGTGGCTGTCCTCACACTGGCAAACAATCAGCTAATTTGAAGACACATTCCACACGAGAATTTCTGGCAGGGAAGGTTTTTCACTTCTTCCCTGCCACACACAACAACAATAATAACACCACAGGGTTTTCCCCCCACAAAGTACATTTAAATAATAACAATATACAAAAACAATACAAATAAATATAGGGGCAGGCATACCCTGTCCCAGTTGGACATCATGTAAATAAATGGAAAACAAAGCTGTTATTCTTGATAAGAGCTAAACCACTAAATGCATTTTTTCCTTAAAATCAGACACACATTAATTTACAAAACTTAAATACGCGAAACATGTATTATAATACTTTATTTGGACATATAGTGTGTGTTCTTGTGGCAAAGTGGTGAGTGAATACAGGTGAGTGCAGTGCAGAGCGAATATAAAACAGACAGACAATGATTTCCAGGTGCAAGGGTGTTTATTGATTTAATTAACAATGTCCAGAGCCTTATGGCAAACACCTGTAAATAATAATGATGGAGTGATACAGCGGCGTGTATCACTCGGTATTTGTAATTCCCCGGGTTTGACCCGTAACTAAAAAGTCCAGTTTTACACACCAACACTAAACACAAACACAGTGTGTTCTCCATTATAGGGATACCAAGATGGTTGTTACTACAGCAATGGCCAAAAGTGTTGCATTACTGGATAGAATTAACAATGTTTCCTTCATAAAGTCGAATGAAACCTGCTGAATAAGGCTATGTTAACATACGTTACCCCTTTGTAGTTTTACTACTATTATGGCTTCCGGTAGACTTTTGCAATATCATTTTGTAGTTTCTTTGATTACATGATGTTTAATAAAACATTTCTCAATCATAAAATCCTAGATGATGCAGAACTAAAACACTTCATTTAAATAAAATAGAACTTGTAGAACTAGAATCATCAACAGGTGACAACAGCAACAGAAATCCTCATTTCCTGTTTCCAGTGGGTTTTTGGTTCCCTTTTCTCATCCGATTCAAAACTCCTCTGCAGAGATTCAGCGAGTCTTTTTTTAGGAAAGTAAATCTTAATTAGCACGGAATGACCACTTTGAAGTAGACTGTAACTGTTTATTGCCTTACCCATGGAAAATATTTATTTTTGCTATTTAACAGACGCAAAACTCTGCAACTTTCAATTGTAAACGTTCTCCCTCCAGAACTCAAGTTTATTCACCATATTCTAACAAGGCATCACAGTACTAATCGATGATACAAGTAAAATAATAAAGCCTTCCATAAAATCAAAAGATTTCCTTCTATTATTATTATTATTATTATTATGACTATTTATTTCTTAGCAGACTCCCTTATCCAGGGCGACTTACAATTGTTACAAGATATTTTTTACATACAATTACCCATTTATACAGTTGGGTTTTTACTGGAGCAATCTAGGTAAAGTACCTTGCTCAAGGGTAAAGCAGCAGTGTCCCCACCTGGAATTGAACCCACGACTTTCTGGTTGAGTCCAGAGCCCTAACCACTACTCCACACTGCTGCCCTAGGGGCTAATAGTCATTTTTGTTTAAAAGTAAAAGTGGTTTTGGACCTAGAGCTAGTTATTTTACATATATTCACATCACAGCACTTACGATGATGCACTTTGAAGAATAAAGCTTATGCAGCTTTATTTTTCAAATTGTTTGTTAGTGCCGTGATACATATAATTAAACAAGCTCTATGTTCAAGTCTAAAAGCATGTTACTTTTAAACAAAGGACTGTATTTGGACTCTGAAGGAAAACTTATTTCCCTTTCAAGTATGAAATGTAACCATTACCGCATGGGAATTTACCTCCTAAAGACCTGAAACCTGAATATTGATATACCAAAGCTGCTCAGCAAGCCTGTGATGCAGTCGTGCCCCGCCCCAGAGGATACTTTTTGCTCTCACCCCAGGAAACAGATTAACAATCCCACAAAACAGAGATAAACCACCGTCCTGGTACCGACCGGGTTCCAACCCAGTGCCGTACCATAGCGAGCCGGTGCTAAAGTCACCGAACCAGTACCAAATACACCCGTTACCGTCCTGGTTTCTACCCGGTCCTACACAGCCCACTACCGACCGATGCTTCGGTACCAAACCGGTCCCTTTCAGGTCTTGACCCGCCCAGTCAAAATCTATAAGCAGATTGAGGCAGAAACTGTATAATTATATACTGCATTGCTTGCTCCTTGCATCATGCCTGGGTTCTATCCCTATGAAAAGTTCACCTCCCACCAGCAGGGGGAACAGGAGGAACCTGCCCATCCAGCGGGCTCTAGCAACTACGGGGTTAACATTCTGTAGGTGTCAGCCTGCCAGGAGGCTGGCGGAGGGGAACAAGGTACACCTGGTTCCAAACCCAGATAATTGGATAAGGGGCGAAGCCAAGGTGTACAAAAGGGGGCAGCCTCTCCTGGGACCAAGGAAATGCAGCCACATATGTCTTTGATGGTACAGTAAACTCTCCTGTTTTTATCTCCTGCAAGGTAACGATTGCTTCAGAAGATTGCAGAGCAACAACATTGTTGCTGCAGGGATACCTCATCCTGCAAATGAACAGAAATCTGTTTAAATACGCTTCACTATATATGTGCGCTTCCTCCAGGTACCTATGTACCCATTTATTTTGTGACCAGTTTTCGGTTGTTTTTTTGTAAACAAACGTTCATGCACCGTTTCACCTGAAATCCTGAACTCTCCGTGTGCCATTTCGAGGCCTTGCACACACAAGGAAATGTTCTCACGGAATTACTGTGGGACCGTTCAGTGCCGCCTGCCTGCCTGTCCCCTTGGGGCCTACGAGCGCAGATTGGCCACAGGAGGACATACTGTCCATTGCCACTTCTGAGGAGGTAGGTGAACAGTTCCTGTCTGAGGACTCCTCAGGAGTCTGACAGCTCATCCCCTGCAGTTAAGCACTCCCTGTCGGCAGAGCTTCTACCGCTGATCAAGAGGAGCACTGCAATATTGTAAGTGCCCTGGCCTACAGAAGCCGAAACAAGGAACTCGATTTTCGATGAGTCTACCGCCTATCCCGTATCCACCCGAGTTCACCCAGATTTTCTTTTTCCTGGTATCATCCGGCAACAGCTGTTTCCTGGTCGATGGACGCACTATATATAATTTCCGCCAGTTGAGGCTTCTATTGCCACCTTGGTCCAGGTGCCTAATTTCTCACTGCAGACAGGAATCCACGAAGGAGCTGGTTCGCCTGCTTCCCAAACGACCACCTCCAGTGCACAAACCAGCGGCAAACTGGCGCCCTTGGCTCCAGCAGCCTCAAAGACTGGCACAGAGGTGATGTTTGGGACGGGCCAAGCCACAGGTTGAGCAGCAGTACTAGGAGTTTGCTGCCACAGGCCCAGGGCTCCTTTTCAGGGAGCCATCTGGAGTATCGGTGTCATTATTCTGACCCATATTGATTCTGCATTGTTTTCTTTGTCCTGATTTAACACCTGGGCTTCAAGACTATTTCTTATGTATAGCGCTACCCCTCCTCCTCTTCTGTCCTGCCTGTCTTTCCTTGAAGCCCAGGTGTTAAATCAGGACAAAGAAAACAATGCAGAATCAATATGGGTCAGAATAATGGACAAAAATTCAAAGGGCATAATAACATGAGCATGCTATAGACCGCCAAATTCAGACGCTGAACAAAATAATCTGTTATACAATGACATTCGAAATGCGTGTAGAAAAGGAGAAGCCATACTAATGGAGGATTTCAACTTCCCCCGTATAAAATGGGAGAACCCGGTGGGGGGCATGACGGACGAAATTGAAATGGTGGAAATGACAAACGACTGCTTCCTAACGCACTTTGTCAAGGCACCGACTAGAGGGGAGGCATGCCTTGGTTTAGTCTTTTTAAATAACGAAGACAGAATAATTAAAACAGAGGTCAGAGAGCCATTGGCAAACTGAAGTATTTTTTAAAACCCCAAAAGTAATGACTAAAGCTAAGGTTTACAATTTTAGAAAAGCAAACTATGAAGGTATGAAACAGAGACTAACAAAAGTAGATTGGAGTAAAATAGAGAAAACATCCACAGAAAAAGGATGGCTGTTTTTTAAAAATGTAGTACTAGAGGCGCAAAACAATTACATCCCAAAAGTAGACAAATCTAAATCTAAAACAAAATGGCCAAAATGGTTTAATAGATCAATTAAAAAAAATATTCAGCGAAAAAAGGCACTTTACAGAGCGTTTAAAAGGGACCAAAAACAAAGTACACAGAAAGAGTACTTGGAACTGCAAACACAAGTCAAAAATAAGTTAGAAAGGCCAAGAGAGAGATAGAAATCAATATTGCTAAAGGGGCTAAAACCAATTCCAAAATGTTTTTCCAATATTATAAGAGCAAGAGAACATTCAAAGAGGAGGTTAAATGTCTAAGAGAAACAAATGGCAAAATCATAGATGAAGAAAAAAAAATAGCAAATATATTAAATGATTACTTTTCACAGGTTTTTACAAAGGAGGACATGGACAACATGCCCCACATGTAGACCTGTTCCTATCCAATTTTAAATAACTTTAGCATAACAGAGGCAGAAGTGTTAAAGGGACTAGGAGCTCTTAAAATAAACAAATCCCCTGGGCCGGATGAGATCCTCCCAATAGTACTCAAAGAAATGAAAGAAGTTATTTACAAACTTGGTTACAAGCTAACCAAGATCATGCAACAGTCTCTTGACACAGGGGTTGTACCGACAGACTGGAAAATAGCAAACGTAATACCGATCCACAAAAAGGGAGACAAAACCGAACCAGGTAACTACAGACCAATAAGCCTGACTTCTATTATATGTAAACTTATGGAAACTATAATAAAATGGAAAATTACCTATATGGTAACAATATCCTGGGAGACAGTCAGCATGGTTTTAGGAAAGGGAGATCGTGTCTAACTAACCTGCTTGACTTTTTTGAGGATGCAACATTGACAATGGATAATTTCAAAGCATACAACATGGTTTATTTAGATTTCCAGAAAGCTTTTGACAAAGTCCAGCATAAAAGATTAATTCTCAAACTGAACGCAGTAGGGATTCAAGGAAATGCATGCACATGGATTAGGGAGTGGTTTCAAAATTCTAAAAGGTATAGACAATGTCGACCCAGGGGACATTTTTGACCTGAAAAAAGAAACAAGGAACAGGGGTCACAAATGGAGATTAGATAAAGGGGCATTCAGAACAGAAAATAGGAGGCACTTTTTTTACACAGAGAATTGTGAGGGTCTGGAACCAACTCCCCAGTAATGTTGTTGAAGCTGACACCCTGGGATCCTTCAAGAAGCTGCTTGATGAGATTCTGGGATCAATAAGCTACTAACAACCAAAACGAGTAAGATGGGCTGAATGGCCTCCTCTCATTTGTAAACTTTCTTATATTCTTATGTTCTTAACATGTAGAAAACAGAAAGTACTGATTAGAGAAGAAACCTCAAAATGGAGCTAGGTAACCAGTGGTGTACCACAGGGATCAGTATTAGGTCCTCTGCTATTCCTAATCTACATTAATGATTTAGATTCTGGTATAGTAAGCAAACTTGTTAAATTTGCAGACGACACAAAAATAGGAGGAGTGGCAGACACTGTTGCAGCAGCAAAGGTCATTCAAAATGATCTAGACAGCATTCAGAACTGGGCAGACACATGGCAAATGATATTTAATAGAGAAAAGTGTAAAGTATTGCATGCAGGCAATAAAAATGTGCATTATAAATATCATATGGGAGATACTGAAATTGAAGAAGGGAACTATGAAAAAGACCTAGGAGTTTATGTTGACTCAGAAATGTCTTCATCTAGACAATGTGGGGAAGCTATAAAAAAGGCCAACAAGTTGCTAGGATATATTGTGAGAAGTGTTGAATTTAAAGGGAAGTAATGTTAAAACTTTACAATGCATTAGTAAGACCTCACCTAGAATATTGTTTTCAGTTCTGGTCACCTCGTTACAAAAAGGATATTGCTGCTCCAGAAAGAGTGCAAAGAAGAGCAACCAGAATTATCCCGGGTTTAAAAGGCATGTCATATGCAGACAGCCTAAAAGAATTGAATCTATTCAGTCTTGAACAAAGAAGACTACGCGGCGATCTGATTCAAACATTCAAAATCCTAAAAGGTATAGACAATGTCGACCCAGGGGACTTTTTTGACCTGAAAAAAGAAACAAGGACCAGGGGTCACAAATGGAGATTAGATAAAGGGGCATTCAGAAGAGAAAATAGGAGGCACTTTTTTACACAGAGAATTGTGAGGGTCTGGAACCCTGGGATCCTCCAAGAAGCTGCTTGATGAGATTCTGGGATCAATAAGCTACTAACAAGGGCAGCAGTGTGGAGTAGTGGTTAGGGCTCTGGACTCTTGACCGGAGGGTTGTGGGTTCAATCCCAGCTGGGGGACACTGCTGCTGTACCCTTGAGCAAGGTACTTTACCTAGATTGCTCCAGTAAAAACCCAACTGTATAAATGGGTAATTGTATGTAAAAAATAATGTGATATCTTGTAACAATTGTAAGTCGTCCTGGATAAGGGCGTCTGCTAAGAAATAAATAATAATAATAATAACAACCAAACAAGCAAGATGGGCTGAATGGCCTCCTCTCGTTTGTAAACTTTCTTATGTTCTTCTTATGTTCAATGCACCACGGACATCTGAATGCTTATTATTCAGAGCGGTTATTCAGCTGTAGTTCAAGCATGCTCCCCCTCCCTTCCACTACAACATCAATCACGGACCCACAGGATGCCACTGTGGTGTCTCAGGAGGGAGCAGCTCTGCTGCAAAAACTGGCTATTCACATGATAGTGGGAGGAGTGTTTTTACTCCAGGTACTTCCTAGTGCCAAAGTGGGATGGTAGCCTCAACCTCATACAGGTCAACCTGTATCTGAGCCGAAGGTGTTCAAAATGTTGATGATACAACAGCTGTTGCAGTCAATCAGGCCAGGCGACTGATTAACCATGGTGGACCTCAAAAGACAGCTATTTCCACATCCCCATAAGACCAGCGCACAGGAAGTACCTGTGGTTCGCCTTTCAGGGAACAGCGTACCAGTTCTGTGTCTTGCCATTTGGCCTCTCCCTAGCTCCACGTGCCTTCTTGAAGTGCATGGAAGCTATCCTGGAGCCACACTGACACTCAAAGGCATCAGAGTGCTCAATTATCTGGATGACTGACTGGCAGAGGCCCACATGGAAGTTGTCACCAGCCGCCTTCAATAGTTAGGCCTTACTGTGAGTCATGCGAAGAGCCAGCTCATGCCTTCCTAGACAGCCTCCTATCTAGAAGTGTGCTTGGACTCTAGGGCCATGTTGTCCACTCTGTCAAACGGCAGACTGCAGAGAATAGTCGCCTGCTTAGAGCTCTTTCAGCACAGCAGAGTGCTAAAGGTAGTAACGTTCCAGAAACTTCTGGCCCTGATGGCAGCAGCTTCCCAGACCCTTCCATTGGGTCTCCTGCACATGTGCCCTCTGCAGGCATGGTTCAACAGCAGGGTTTTGCAGCACATATTGAACCGTGGCCACCTATTGACAGTGTCTCATCACTGTCTAAAGGCATTCTTGGTGGAAACAGCCGGCTCATCTACACCTACGTGTACCGCAGTCTGGGCTGGAGCACTGCGTGGAATGTTAGAGCTGCAGGCGGTTTACCTGGCCTTGCAGAATTTTTTCCAAGCGGTTCGAGGGAGACATGTGCTTGTCCATACAGATAACCATAACCGTGTCTCCATCACGTGGCCCACAAGCTTTTGCTCTGGGCACACAAGAACCTCCAGTACATCTGCCTGGGGTGACAAACTGGGAGGTGGACCTTGTCTCAAGGAGAGTTCCCAGTGGCTCAGAGTGGAGGCTTCACCCCGAGGTGGTGAGCCTCATTTGGGAGAGGTTCAGGAGAGCAGAGATAGATCAACCCACTGTCCCCTCGGGTTCTTGCTCACTATCACCTCCACAAAGCGGGTGAGTAAGATGCAGGCATTCTCGATAGCGAAAGCCTGCTTAATTTTTAGAGAGGCCAGGGCAAAGGTTACACTTCGTACCAATCCTGCCTTTTTGCCGAAGACAATCTCGGCATTCCACGTCAACCAGTCTGTGGAATTGGAGGCTTTCCATCTGCCTCCTTTCCTGTCTGACAGAGAGCAGCAGCTCCATATGCTCTGCCCAGTGTGGGCCCAGGCGTACTACGTTGACAGGACTAAAAGTTGGAGGCAGTCTGAACAATTTTGTGTCTGCTATGGGGCGAAGACCCATGGTCAAGCCCTGTCTAAGCAGTGGCTGTCCAAGTGGATAGCACACACAGTCAGGACTGCCTATGAGTAGGCCAACTTGCCCCCTCCAGTAAAGCTCACTGCCACCAGGGTCATGGCAACTTTGAGGGCTTTATTCCAGGGTGCATCTGTCAAGGACATATGCAAATGTGGCGGTGTGGGCTACTCTCCATAACTTTACCAGGTTCTACAGGCTGAATGTCGTGTATCCTCAAAACCCTGGTTTTGGAGCTTAACTGTTAATGGCGGTTTCCCAGTGGACCCTTACAATACAGGAGTTGAGAGGTGAGTTTCTCCCTCAAGTTTTTCACCCTAGCTACTTGTTACTGGGTTTCAGTATGGTAACACACAAGACAGCCTCTCAGCTTAGCCTTGTAGCATTCCAGTCATTTTGCAATCTTGCTCTTGTGATGGCTTTGGTACACTCACCCACACGATAATGGTTACATTTCGTACTTGAAAGAGAACGCTAGGTTATTATCATCAAGGTCGCTGCGTCCATGATTGCAGCAGGCTTGAAGGAAGAATGACGCTGAGGTATGTGAGCGCAGTCCTTATGTACCCTCAGGGGCGGGGCATGACTGTGTCACAGGATCATTCAGCAGCTTTGGTATATCAATATTCAGGTTTCTGGTTCCTTAGGCAGTAAATACCCATGTGGTAATGGTTACATTTCTATTTCAGGGAAGCAGGATTATGATATGAACCTAACGTTTCTCAGCGACTTTACTGTAATGATTTGTTTTATTCTAGACAGAAGTACTCGCAAACCGAACATTTCCTCATATTGATACGTATCAAAATACGATCACAAGTTACATTTGCAGATGTGTGAAAAACTACATTTGACAGGTTTGTGGAACTAGGCTTGTTTCACATTTATCCCACAAATTATACACCCTTAAATTTACAAACAAAAAATATACAATAAAATAAATCAAAACACCAAAAAAACACATCAATGTTAGAGAAATAAAAAAAAATAATAATGTAACATTTTATATAAAATGCTATTTAAAAAATATGAAGTGACTCTGCATCTCTAATGTCAAGATGGTAGTTTATTCCATAATCTTGGAGCATTGTAACTGAAAGCTGTTTCTCCTTTCCTTTTTGTCTTAATCTTTGGCAAAATGAGCATTGCAGTAAATCAAGTCTAGATGAGACAAAAGCATGAATTAACTTCTCAGAATCCGGCAATGAAAGACAAGACATAATCTTAGCAATATGTCGAATATGAGCCTCAATACATAAATCAGAATCAAACATGAATCCCACATTTCTGGCCTTTGATTTTGGGTTTGAATTTAAATTACTGAACTTTAGAGAATTGGCACATTCCAGCTGTTGCTGAGAAGCCAAAATCAAAACTTCTGTCTTATCCAAGTTCAGACACTCAATTAATTCAGAGACCGCATAGGTATCCGTAGGTTTCACAGAAATATAAAGCTGTGTGTCATCAGCACAGCTGTGAAAATGTACACTGTGTTTGCGAAATATCTCCCCCAGCGGTAGCATGCATAAAGAAAATAATACAGGACCAAGAATGGAACCCTGGGGAACGCTACAGGAATTATAATCCTGATGCTGAATCTCCCAAGGATAATAACATTTAAACCAGTTTAGTGCAGTTCCAGACAGAGTATACCCAGAGTCTGCATTTACAAATAAGTCATTTACAACTCTAAATTATTTGCAGGTCTCTTATTAGTTGAAAGGTAGTTGATGACTGTTTAACAAAAATACACAGTAACCTCTAAAGATTAAAAACTGTATTTGGATGAAGAACTAAAATCAAGTCTCTTTTTTTATATTACACTTTATTTAAATAAAATATGAGAACTATAGGGGGAAGCGGGGTTAGAATCTTCAACAGGTGTCAACAACAATAGAAATCCTCATTTCCTGTTTCCAGTGGTTTTTTGGTTCTCTTTTTTCTTCCGATTCAAACCCTCTCTGCAGATTCAGGATGCAAGTCTTTTTTCTCAAACCGCTTTCATTTTACAGAAGAGGGAACTCACATCATTAAATATTTACATAGGGGGCCCGAGTGGCTTACCTGGTAAAAGCATGGCTGCGTGGTGTGTAGGGTGTTATACAGTCATGAGAGCACAGGTTCCTGTCTGTGCCAAGTCATGGTCTTTGAGGGGGATTCCAGAGGGAGCATTGCATTGGTTCTGGTGCACCAGCAAATCTAGCAGGGACTCTCTCCTCATTGCTCTACGGCAAAACCTATCGGCCAGGCACTCAGTGATCTCTGACGGACACATGCAGGGCTGGCATTTGGCCTCCAGAGGCCGGTAGCTCGTCGACATCCGCTCTCGAGTTCCCGGGTGCAAAGAAGCAATTTACTTGGTCTTGGTATCGGAGGACATCCACGGACCTTCAGTTCTCCTGAGCTGTTGTGGGGGATTGCTGCAGTGAAGGAACATAATGGACATTCTAAACTGGGGAGGAAATCTGTGGATAAAGCAATTGAGCAAATGTTGCAAGAATGCAAGAACCAAAGACAGAAACGCCATGGAGGAACAGAATACATTATCCATTTACCAGTACTAAAGTATAAAAGAAAGAAGATGAAAAAGAGAACATTTAGCAACTCTGTAATAATGTACCATTGTGCAATAAAGAAGGTGTGGTCTTTTGGTCACGTTAGACAAGTTGTCTTAATACAGAGAACTCTCAATGTTTATAAAGAGAAGAATGCAAATCAAATGACATCTGTCTCAGGTATTCTAAATATTCTGCGTATAGTTCACCTTACCTTCAAAATTGCAAGGCGAGCAATTTCTGGGAGGTGCAATGTCATATTAAATGCCTGGGGCAAATTTAACGGCCCCAAAATGTCGGGTTATCGTGCGGTAACTTGGGATTGGATACTTGAGTTCTGTAAAGTAGAGCATAATGACTGACTTACAATAACATATTTCACATTAGTCCCCTTCACAAAAGTGGCAGGCAATGAAAGTAAATTAAGTCAACATTTTGCCTCAAATTGTCATCAACAACCAATGACTTCCTTGGTCACATGACTAAGGTCATTGGTCCCACAACTGATCAATGACCTTTAATCCCTGACAACACTCCCCACACACGCCTGTTTTATTGATAAAAATGAGTCAGTAACTAAATGTATATATTGACTGCAACATACACATGATATTGATGTACTGTTGGAAAAAAAAATTGAAATTATAACTTACCCTTTCTTAGGTATTCATATCCGTTCAGTCCACAAGCAATTCTAATCTTCAAACTGTTACTAAGTGTCTCTGAAGACCACTTGTAAAGATCATGTCCTGAGCCAGGTGTGAGTCTGTAAAATCCCATCACAATGAATATGTAAAGGTTAAAGATTTGAATTGACCGATTTAACTCCTCAAACAAATGCAGAACGATGTTTGGTATTCCGTGCAACCATTAAACATAAAGAAAAAAAATTGCTGTTTTTGTTTACCTGCTCTCAAGCCACTCTATTTGATCTGGACGGAAGATTTGGGCCAGCATCCGTTCCTACGAAAAAATTAACATGGATCATGAACTATCTGCCCTTAATTGGGCAGTAAAACAGCAGGATCTGAATAGAATGATTAAGCACTTACCTTTCTCTCCACCTCCAGTTTGAGACTCTCAATCAATAGATCTTTGTCTTGTGATGGCCTGTCTTTGACATTGTCAAAGGTTCGCACTGTTACTTCTGATATATCCTCTGGTGGATCAACATTGTCGTGGAAAGAGGATGGATCTTCCACACAAGGATGATGCACAGGAGTTTCACAGGCAGAAAGATCAGTAGTGTCTTTTGGTGAATTTGAATGAACATGGACAGAGGACCCACCTTCCACAGATGGATCATGTGCATTCATTTCAGGACAGGAATGCTCAGTGTCGTCTTTTGATGCATCAGAATCCACGTGGGTGGAAACTTCATGTTCCAGAGGATGGTCACCTCCAATCAGCTTGCAGTAGGAATGATCAGTTATGCTGTACATTGTTGTGGTTGAGGTTACTTGTACTGCTGCCTGTTGCCTAGTTTTGGTACGTCTGCTTGGTCTTACAGGAGCGCCAAGAACCTTATCTGGTACAGCATTACGCTTGAGGAAACCATAGTTGTCAAACTGGGCACTTGAAAAATGGTCCTGTAACAAGAAGGAATACATATAAAACTAGAGAAGATGTTGAGCGTAATCTGCAAGAATCCTAAATTAGTCTGTATACATCTAAAGCCTAAGGCTGTCCAAGAATAAATCATTTTTATATTATATAAACACATTCTTTAATTTTAGGATTGAGACAATTAAACATTAAAATTAAAATAAAAACGATATGAACATTATTTAGATCTCACATAATCAAATAAACTACAACATGATTATCGGTCTAATTTATACCACTTGTTCAGATCAGTTAAACCAGTTACAGGGACCATCTGTTTAGTACGCTACAATCAGGATTAAATTAATACAGATTTATAGGGTTTTCTAGTCCGCATTTCAGTCCATTTGATGTGACTGAATCACTGGTACGCTGCAACTGATAATTAAGGTCGTACAAAAGCAAAAATATTCCCATCAAAAAATAGAAGGTACGAAATGTCAGCATAAATACACTGTTATTTGTCAAACAAATACACTAATAACCCTTTCTGCACAAGTTACTCAAAAAGTTGGCTGAGTAAAGGGCATTAAAAATAGTAGTATACGCCCCAGGGGTGTAGCGTACATCGACTCTTTTTGGTCATTTTTGGGAAAAAAAAGTGTATCTAATTTTTTATTTTTTTTTAATAATGTGCCCACTTTAATTAAGTGTGGCATAATCTACATGTTTTTATTTTTTTTATTTGCAATTGCTGTGTGTAGCTCCAGACCTCATCTCTAGGTAAGAATGTTTAGTCATTTTATTTCTTCTTGTACTAATATTGTTTCTCTGCTGTCAGTCTGTTTTTCTTGTGCAATGGCAACGCCGATATAACGATTCATAGCTGTTAGTTTTAGTACTTTTTATGTATTTTATTTTTGTGTGATGGCCCGATGCCATAGGTGAGAAGAATTGGAGGTAATTCTATCCATAAATTCACTGTTTGGCAACAGCAATTAAATTATATTATCAGTCCCAGTAGTGTCAGCACCAGTCTTACCAGCCGAGCAGTGTCAGCACCAGTCTTACCAGTCCCAGCACTAGTGTTACCAGTCCAGCAGTGTCAGCACCAGTCTTACCAGTCCCATCAGTGCCAGCACCAATCTTACCAGTCCAGCAGTGTCAGCACCAATCTTACCAGTCCAGCAGTGTCAGCACAAGTGTTACCAGTCCAGCAGTGTCAGCACCAATCTTACCAGTCCCATCAGTGTCAGCACCAGTCTAACCAATTCCAGCTGTAGCATCAGTGTCACCAGTCTCAGCATTAACTTAAGTAGTGAACCAAATGCATGTCTCTCAATGAAGGTATAAACCCATCTACTTATTCATATTTATAAGTTCTATTCTTCATGTGCTTTTAATATCATATTTCTGACAGTGTAAATATGGTGATTTTAAGTTGGTGTGTTTTTGCTGGGACATTTATTTTAAGAAAATATGACTCATGAAATTTCAAACATCATCCAAGGTGGGTCACTGGGTAAAAAGAGTTATATTGCTTTGCAGTTTGCATTAATAGTCTCCAGGCTTTACAAGATGATAACTTTCACCTTCGTAACATGAACAGGATATGCAGGCATGTTTTTGAAAAAAATTGATTTTTGCCTCAGTAAAAATCTATTCTAGCTACACTCTTAAATGTTTGTAACTGCATCACAAAAACTGACAGCTATTTTTATAATAAAAGTAAAAGTTAACGTTTTTCATAACGTGTCGACTGTAGAATAAGTAGATCAGCCCTTCTCAGACAGTAGCACCTCACATAGCAACACTCGGGGGCAGCAGTCGTAGTAGTAGTGCTGATTTTAATTTTAGAACATAACATAAGAAAGTTTACAAACGAGAGGAGGTCATTCAGCCCATCTTGCTCGTTTGGTTTTTAGTAGCTTATTGATCCCAGAATCTCATCTGTTAAATCAATAAAAACACACATTTTGAGAAAACACTTGACAGTCGTTCAATGACTTGTGAATGAAGTTCTCTGGAAAGTTAGCTACAGTGTTACCTCACATAGCCTGGAACCCGGAGTAGGAGTCCAGAGCGTCACTCCGTCCGGTCCTACTCTGTTGATTGATAAGACCCATTCCTTACATCTGTTTCTATCCTTTGGGAAACGAAACGTCCGTTTCTTCTGTCGTCTATCACCCCTTTTGGAGCATTTTGGCGCTGCACAACACACCATTTCTCAATGCTTTGTATTACCTTTACCCTCCACTTCTTGAGTGGGCTCCAATAATGGCGCCTGTATTGTAGTCATACGCGCATTGAATCGTGGGCTTTGTTGTCCTAGTCTTCGTTTTCCTGTCCTTGGTTTTATTTCCAAGTGAAGCTGATAAATCCATTCCAATTGGTTCACGATTCTCTAACGACCGCCCTATGACTCGGACATGTGTTTTGTGATAGGCTAGCTTCCCTACCATTCGCTTGTTTATAACCTGCTTGATGTTCTACTTGCAAAACAAGACCGCAGCTGTCGAAGCTTGAAAGAGAGGCAATGGCTGTTGTTCATTTTTCCCTGCTTTTGTTTTGTGTTTCTTCAGGTAAGCAAATACACATAAGTGAACACTCTAGTGAGTCGTTTTGTTTCTATAATTTCTAGATTATTGATTGACCTTTTAAATTTAATTAGCGGTTAATACGAACTAGTCTGCCATTCGTTATTTTGTGATTACTGACATTGGCAAAACAACAATTAAAAACACAAGCAGTTGTTCAATAATGATCGTTTTACTGTATTTTAATTTGTCTTAAGTAACTCATCAACAATGCAATAGCCTTATATTTTTTAACCGCACCCTACTCAATATAGACACTGTCACAACCACAACAAATGGAAACGTCACGTTGGGAGTGCTGACAGTTTAGATTCAGTAGTTATGTCATTTATATTTTCCGGTAACAATTAAAGCTAATAGAAATCTTCAGAAACAGACAGAAGTCGGTATTCATAGTACACGCACTGTCAAATGTAACGCCTGTGCGTGATATTATAATCACGGGTTTCTGTTTCAGTTTGCCTAGCACGACATGCAATGTCGGTTTTGAATCAGTGCTACTCCCTGATAATAATATGTGTCTCACTTAGTTGCTTCGAGACAGGTTGACAGCTTGGCAAATGCTCCCTAGAATATTATTTTGCTATAACAAGTTAGTAATTTATTAAGGGGAAAACATTATGACCAAAGTGAAGAACACGGTTAAAGTACAAGTAATGTGTTTCTTACGCGTGCCTCCTTTTCTAAATTAATAAAATATTTTGATTGAAACTGTTCGACTGGAAGTGTTTATTAATGTTTTAAAACACGTTGAGAAAGTCTTCCAGTGGAGCCAGTTGTCATTTAACTTACTGGGTCAATTGTAGGGGACTGTGTTTTAGTCGACTTCAAGAGGACTGAAAGCTGCTACCTACCAGACGCGTTGCGACCAGCGAAACTGTGCAGCGATAAGTATCTTTCACCCCGCAGGCGACGAGGAAGCGACACTGGAGCAACGCAAAATAAATACGATTCAATCCTATCTTTTGCGATTGAGCAATTAGAAAACAGCTTTAATGCACGTGGTCCAGCAGGGTGAAGCAGCATCCAGAATGACGGAGTAAACAATAATACTTGCCATGGAAAAATACCCAGAGCTTTATGACAAAGGGCATCACAATTATAAGGATACAGATTTGAAAGACAATATGTGGGAGACAATATGTGGATAAGCCTGGTATGTATGATTTATTGTCTCATATGTTGAAATACCGTCAGAGAAGACACTTGTGTAGTTTCCACATCATGTTGTCCAATATGTACCAGTCTTGCTCGTTTTGTCAATGGCAATTTGTAGTAGTTATGATGGCAGTTTTCAAACCTGTCGCTTCTGGTGTGTGGTCATGTCGCTGTGAAAGTATCTTGTCGTCCAATGAAAAAACCCATCTCGTCTGGTGTGTGGCAGCCCACAGGTGTCCACACACCGGCTAGACATTTTCACAGCGACATGCCCATACACACCAAAACTATGATCAAGACTGGTACATATTCATCAACATGACGAGGAAATTACGAGGGTCTTCTCTGACGGTTTTTCAACACATATGGCAATAAATCATACATCCAGTTCCTTCGAAACTGACTCCCATATATTATCTTTCAGATCTGTGTCTTTATAATTGTGATGCCCTTTGTCATAAAGCTCTGGGTATTTTTTCAAACGGCAAGTATTATTGATTCCTCCGTCATTCTGGATGCTGCTTCACCCTGCTGGACCACGTGTAGTAGCTGTTCTCCGATTGCTCAATGCCCTTAGTTGATGCGCGTCTAAATCACAAACAATAGGATTCAATCCTGTTTATTTCATGACTCTGCGGTGCCGCTCCCACGTCGCGTGTGGTGTGAAAGATACTTATCAAAAGTGTAGGTTCTATTCTTTTTTGTCGCATCGCTGCTCAGTTTTGCTTGCTGCAATGCGTCTGGTGGGTAGCAGCCTTAACTTTGGGACTAGAAAATCCCAAACAACTAAACAAAATTAGTCCCATTTGCAACATGCTAATCAGGAGAGCCAGTTAATTAATTTAGCTGATCTAATCAAGTGGACCAAGTTTAGACTGATCATGGGAACCAACCCACAGACCAGTGTATAGAAAATATAAATTAGGATCTTAGACAATTTGAAGAAACATATTCTGTTTGTTGTAGTGAAAATATAATTAGACCACATTTTCCCTCCACATTTATACAATTCTCACTGTTTTTACAGTTAATCTTCACAATGCATAAAAAGTGGACATTTACAGAACTATCTACACTACCCCATTGTGCTCAGCATGCATGTTAATGATTTAGCCTGCTCGATAAACGCTGTTTAGTATTCGTTCTTTTAATAGTAGATTTGTGCGGTTATTTTATGTGCAAAAAAAATCCATCCAAATAATTTAGCTGTTTTGCGAGTGTTGTGTAGGGAATTGGTGACTGCACCTTTTAATTGTCTCCAGTTGCATGGTAAACACTGCAGCTGCATGTTCAGTGCAGGGGAGTCCTGTTCCGAGAGCATGCAACACAGACAGCTCTTATGCTTTTTACTGTACATGTAACCATTTGTTGTTTCAGTGAGTTTGTTCTGTTTACGATGTTAAATACACCAAAGTAAACACAGGATCATATAATTTAGATATTTCCAAACTATTCTTTTTCATTATCACCATCTGAAAGCAGATTTCTACTGCAATGAAGTAATCTGCAGTACATTTCATTTTTAATTAAGTATTTGTGTTCTGCTGTCACCGCTCTTAATGGTCAGTTTGAGAATTAAACTCTGTTTTCCCTGCAGCAGCAGCTGACCCTGCTTTAGTACAAAACTTGTGCCACATTTCCGGTTTTTAATTCTGGTAACATCTTAATACAATGTGTTCATGTTAACTCAAAACATTATTTAGGCACCCTATGATTTGAGTGCGAAAGATAACAGTGGTTTATTGGAGTTCACAAAGAGAACTTATTTCAGCTTGATATAGTAACCTTCACTTCTGTTTTTTGGTTTAATTGACCTTTTTGCTGCATTTCAGGCTTTCATTATAATAATTAAGTTTTCAGTGCATTTTGTTAATGGCACGTGTGGCTTTTGTTTTTTCGTTCAAGTTCAATTTTTTTTTTTTAAGGCAGTGTTTTATTTTAAGCTAATGTACTCGCACAAGTTTGGTCACCGTCACAACTGCTGCATGAACCTGTGGTTCCTGTATTCTGCTGGTGTTAATACAGCACCTCTGGAATTCCAGGGCTTTGAGTTCAATCAGATTGCCATCAGTTCTCTAGCGCTTCAGTTTGAAACATGTGATATGATGGCTTTTTTTCCTTTTACAGACCGACATCGCACATTTATAAATATTAACACAAGTGTTGTGTGTGGAATTGGTGCAACATAATCATGTTATTGTTTGGATCCAAACACTTCCTCATAAAGGCGTCTCTTTAGTTTCTGTAGCTGAAAGGGCATAGCGAGCATAATTGCTCTGAATAGGCAAACATTTTGAGGGGCACTGCAGCAATTGATAAGGGCACTGCAAGGTTGTGTTAGAAGTTTGGCATACCCTTTTTAAAAATATACATTAAGTGCTGTATTATATCCTGGCTGATTAATTCAGGCATAAGGAACAAAGAACACAGTTTTCACATGTGTAACTCGTATTAGACAGATTTTCAAGCAAATATTGAGACACAGGACCAATCAGACTCCATTAATCCCCCAAAGTACATTTTGTGTGCTCCATCTGAACGATTCATTTTCTTTTTATTATTTCTATAAAACAGAAGCATATATTGAAGTATAAAATACATAACCATGTAGGAACATACCAAAAATATGTTCTAGTCAATAGATTTCAATACTGATGCAGCATGGGATACAACACATCATGGTTTGCCATTATAGTAAATTCATTTTAAAAAGTGAATAATGACACCACGATTATAAGCACTCGGAGGTATGCTTTAACCTTGTTCAGCTGACACTGATGCCTCAATGTTAAAGCCTGGGTGTGTGAACAGGAGTTTTACCGTTCTGTCATGCCCTGCCCATACCATCCTGTGGGTTCTTGTCCCCAGCTGTGGCGGGTCTGATCCCGGTCCAGTCTGAGTGCACGCTGGGCCCAGTGTTCTGGTGTCAGGATCTCCACAAGGCTCTGCAGTGCGGGGCAGTCCAGCAGTGCATGCAGACAACATGGAGCCAGCAAGCTGAGGTGAGTCTTGGGGGTGAGCCGTGCTAATTGATTAAAGATGCAAATGTCTTAGCATTAATGTCTTTCTAGCTTTCTTCTCTAAAGTTACACCTTTTTGTTCATCTGAAATGTTTACAATTTAAATAAAAAATGTAATAAATAAGTCAGAGAGAGAGAGAGAGAGATGCATGGTGTAATGTGTGTGATAGGAGAATTTAATGCCCATCTGAGGGGTATTTTTTGCTAGGTTGTGGGGCTTGAGGGCACGTTTGTTGCTTGTTTAACTACACTTGGAATGCTGATAAATATATTTGACTGCGCTTTATCATTTGCATGTAGTTTAGAATTTTGAGATATATTGTATCTGAAATATGCTAAAAAAAAAAAAAAAAGGAGAGCAACATTCCCAGCACTACTCTCACTGAAAAATAAATACATAATGAATTAATACATAAATACACTGCCATGAGATTTGCAGTCTGTATTTTAAAATAACATATTGTACAGATAATCTCATATGTAATTTCATTTCTATCATTATAAACATATGTCAGTCTTCATGTTTTAATAAATCTATGGATTGTGCATGTTCAATAAATAACTAATATTGCTTCTTTCAAATCTAGTAAAAAAAAAAAATGTACTAGTAAATATCAAACCTAGGTTAGCAACACTAAAATCTAAGGAAAGAAATTGTCTTGAAATGCTTCTAAATGGTACGCTTGACCACAAAATATTATAAATGATAATATACGGACAGCGGGGACCTTACTCGACCAATCACATTGCTCATTTCATGTTCCATTGCCAGCCCTGGATTATAAACATAGATATTCACTGTTGTTTTATTTAAAGAGACCTTTTGGTTTCCTGCCAGTCTTCCTTGCCCTAGCTTTACAGCACCTCGGTCTCTCCAGTGAAGCAGTGTGTACCGCTTAGGGTCATGTTGTTTTGTTTAATGTATGTTGACCTTTTGAAATGCATGTAGTGCAACAATACGATAGTAAAGTAATTTACATTTTCACCAAATCACCAACAACAATTTGAGAGATGCAATAAAAGAAGTTCATAGACTAAATACAGCTGCATGAAATGATTGTCAATCATGCTGATGAATCTTTTTGGTTTTTGCAATCCTGTATGCAGAATTCTAGGGGTTTGGATATGCTTTGCTCTTCCAGTACAACTACAGTAAAACATAGAATCTCTTAAGTAGCTTGTATAACGATGTACTAAATAAAGTATATCTCTGAAAAAAAGGTGTCAAGCCAAAAGAATCACTCAGTTCTCGTAGAACAAAACAGCAGCACGAATGCACTGTTAAATTAACATTTTAGTCTCATTTAGATGACTAATTGTGCTTTTAAAGACAGATTAATCAGTGCCCGAAATATTCATTAATGGCTGCAAAATGCACTAAGAATTACTTAAATAATCGTTGCAGATCCAGTGACCTATTACTTTATTTCTTCAGAAATATGAATCGTCTTCTGTTGCTTTATTGTTTTATTCCAGCAGCTATGCCTCAGTTGGGAACACAGTGATAAAGAGATTTAGGTTTGTGGTAGCCTGATCCCTGCTGCATCTAATCTCTGTAAATACACATAAACTAATCACGTTCACACAATTTAAGCAAAGCAAACAGAATATTCGTAATGTAGAAAATAAACTGGCATTGCCTTCGGTTATGTTTGTTTAGTCACAAGCAGTACCTTAGAATACATGTTTAAGGTATTTAAGGTACCCTTGACTTAGTATTAATATTGAAAAAAATTCAAAATCAAGAGGGTGATTTAAGAAAGGGGAAATCTGAGCAAGCTCACAAGAGACTAGAATACATGTGTACGTAATTAGGACCTTAACTTCTCTTTCTGCTTCCTGTGTCTTTCAAAACTACACCCCAAGCACACAGATGGCTATGTTGGTATCAGTTTTGCCTGATGTCTGCTGAATTCTTTGTTCTTCAAAAAAATGTTTTTAATTGTGGTTTGAGGACAATTTTCAAAAGAGGAAGGGTGTTCTATTAAACCCAAACGCTCCATGTCACCTGGTGTGTATGTGTTTCTGTAGCCTGCAAATTACTGATGTTTTAAGAGGAGCAGTCGAAAAAGTGAAGTCTTTTTGGTGTAGATTTCCACATTTCTTCAAAGAATTAAACGAGGAATTGGTCCTGTACTGACAATATTATGTTTGACCCCTGTTAATTGGGCACAACGTGCAAGATTGTTGGTCTGAAATAAATGACATTCGTATTCATTCAATAAATAACAAAAATCCTGTAAAGACAGCTGGGAGTTGCGCTATCCCCTTTGACACTTAGAAAGTCTAAGCGGAGGTCACAGAAAGAGGGTGAAGGTGTTTGGAAGTTGACCAGGCCAGTGCGATAGCCTAACAATTTGAAACAGAAACCAAAACTGTACAGTTCACCGGCCCAAGATGCTGAAATAAAAACTCTTTAGGCGTCTGCAACAAAACGGGTCCTTGCTTGTTTGTGTTCAGGAAAACTTGTCTCAAATTGTGTTGACCCTGTGCGGTATAGCAGGGCAGAGAGTGGGGATGCGGGTATCAGCATGCTGGTCTGGGGATTCAAATATGTAAGTATGTAGAGTTCATTATAGAACCGCTTATCCAGTTGATAAAACTTGCCAAGGACATTCTTGATAGTACAGTATCCGAATCTGGGATATATGGTGGCCCATTTGTATGTACCAGTATTGTCCATCTGTCTGTAGGTCTCTTATAAAAGTTCCCCATAATAAAAGTATAGCAGAGTGTAAGCATTGTAAAACCCAATGAGGTATAGTAAAGCATATTAAGAACATGGCAAATCATGATAAACTATGCTAAATGCATAGTATAATTAAAGAGAAAAAAGGATCCACACACCGAAGTAGAGGAGATGCAAGTTTACAAGGCTGAAGCCATAGACCAATATAGAGAAAGAGAGAACCGCAACCATCACCAATGCGCTGACACAGAAGTGCCTTTGTCAGGGTGCAAAATATAAAAGTGTTGGATTACAGAGTTAAATACAATTGAGGTTATAAAGAAGCGGTGAATATAATTGCACATTAGTAAAATACAGTACTGTGCAAAAGTTTTAGGCAGGTGTGAAAAAATGCTGTAAAGTAAGAATGCTTTCAAAAATAGACATGTTAATAGTTTATATTTATCAATTAACAAAATGCAAAGTGAGTGAACAGAAGAAAAATCTACATCAAATCAATGTTTGGTGTGACTACCCTTTGCCTTCAAAACAGCATCAATTCTTCTAGGTACACTTGCACAAAGTCAGGGATTTTGTAGGCATATAGTCAGGTGTATGATTAAACAATTATACCAAACAGGTGCTAATGATCATCAATTCAATATGTAGGTTGAAACACAATCATTAACTGAAACAGAAACAGCTGTGTAGGAGGAATAAAACTGGATGAGGAACAGCCAAACTCAGCTAACAAGGTGAGGTTGCTGAAGACAGTTTACTGTCAAAAGTCATACACCATGACTATATATAGAAGATATATTCTCAGAGCCGGAGACCACAACAGGAATTATTAGCAAAAAACTCTTAATACGAACATTCTTAAGAAATTTAAACATCAACTTTAAATCATTCATTCCAAAAGTAGGGACAAATGTTAACTCCTGATCTAAAGTGCTTAATTGTAAAGGAGACAGAATCTTCCTTGACAGGTTAAACACACAGTTTGTTGGTTAGGCTCGTGTCATGGGTCTCGTACATCGGGTTCGTTTCTTCCCCAAGATCGACCCCGGCATCAAAATCCATTGTGGTCTTTTACTCTGTAAAAAACAAACAGTCCCCCGCTGCAGAAGATCTGCTGTCTGTGGGAAGGAGTTCCGACGGGCTGGCGTGAATGTGAGCTGATGTGAGTTGGTGTGATCTGTTCTTTGTAAGATAAGAGTCTTGGAAAGTAGGTCTGTTAGAACCACTCTTTTGCCAGAAGTGTGTTATTTTCTTTCTTATCATTTTGATCATGTTTTGAATTTCTTTTATTTTCTTCTCCTTGAGATCAGTAAGAAAGTATAACCATGGAAAAAGCATGGGAAAACTGCAAAATGACCGTGCAATAAGGGGTAACACTTCCATTTCTATCTGAAGTGTTCTTTAGCAGGCTGGTTACCTTGTTTCTGAAGACATGTTTCTGTTTCCCCAGAATAATGATGTCTGCAGCGACTGCACTAAGATCATTGAGCTGATGATGGACATGCTGTCAAACCAAGACACCCAGGTTATTATGCTACATTTAAGAACTCGTAAAAAGAATTGTATAAAAGGAAATGCTTGTTAGATTAAGCCTGCAAAAATCAGAAAATGTCATAATGTAGGTGTATGAAATCTCATTATCCCCTTTGGTCACAATTTTTTATTTAAATGTTTAGTCATTTTAAAACAGTTTGTGTGAACTCGATGGAGTTTGAGAAGTTGAATTATGCATTATAAAATGGACCGGAAACTTAACATCGTACAATTATACACACAGTGACTGAAGGGGATATACCAAGATGTACTGGAGGGTTTGTGATACTACAGTATAAGATAGTTATTTTTATGTACAGTTATGATAAGCAGAACTGAAACTACTTCATTTTATGTTTGTTTTTTATATTTGTATGTATGTGGTTCATACCATGCTTGAATGCCTATATATATATATTAGTGCATCTGCCCCTCAAATTGACTAAAATACAACTGCTTTCTATTGCATTTACATTTGCAGGGATGGAAGTAAGACCCACTGCACAGCAGTTTGATCCATTCCTGGTTTTACTATTTGAGTTTGAGACACCTGTGCTTGTTACCTATACACTGTGGCTAATCAAGCTCTTAGTTAAATCTGGAATGGGTGTAACAGCTACGCAATATGAGTCTTATGTCCATCCCTGCATTGATACATGAGGTATTGGTTGTCACTATACTAAGTATAACAACCAGTCATGCTGGATCTCTTAAGTGATCTGGACCTGACAGTCTTTTTCATCCACAGACCAACAGCAGATAGCACAATGTGAGCCACCCTAGCATGTAGCAAGCATTATGCAAGATTGATTAGTTAAAAAAAAAAATGTTTTGGAGAAATTTTACAAAAAATGTTTTCCCCAACATATTAATCACCTGCTTCATTTTGACATCAGGTCAAAGCAGAGATATCAGCAGGTAAAACGTACGAGATGCAGTAAGTAAAGCAGACAAGCGTTTGTGCTTTCAACAGTGTTGGCAACAGCCCACATGCTTTCAACAGAGTTGGCAACAGCCCACAGCAGAGTTCAACTCTTCCGATGTTTCATAAATAGCAAATCTGTGGATTTGTTTAGCTCTGTACCCCCTACAGCAGCTTCTGCTACTGGCCCTGGATCAGGTCTTAGGAAACGGTTGAAATCCAGAAGTAAGTGAATAGAATGCAACCCTGTTTATACCAGCGGCTTCAATCATCAAAACTAAATTCTTTCTTTTTTCCCTTCCTGCTTGTCTTGGCTCATGCAGGCTCATATCAAGAGCACCCTGCACAGTGTCTGCAGTCAGTTGCCAGGGGCTGGCTTGGTTGCCGAGTGTGACAAGCTGGTGGATTCCAGCCTGCCCATTGCCACCCGCTTCATCATGAACCATGTGGTAGGCAGCCAGTCTGTTTGTTTCTCTCTGTAGAGTTCCAGAAGTAACAGAGTAATACAAAAGAGTCAAGGGTAGAGATGGTGATAAAAGTCCAAGTGTTTCATACCTGTAATTACTGTGTACCAGTTTTACACGTTGCCTACCACATTTTCCAAAATATTAATGTTGGGGTGGGGGCAGTTCCCCACCTTACCCATAGGGTGGGAACAGTAATCTATTATCGTGATATTATCAATCATTTATTTAGTCTTGATAGTTTTTTGTCCTGAAAAGTGATGAGCGATAATCGTGTCAGCAGCGATACTTTCTGGAAGTCTATCCTTCCTGTAGACAACTGATTTGTCCAGAAGGAAATGGGGTGTTAAGTGGCACTAATTAAACCGGGCATGAAAGAGGCACTTTGAATTCAGTCACCCTCTAGAAATGTGGCTTCATTTTAAAAAGCCAACAACAAGCAAAAAACAGACAGAGAAAAATAAGAAGAGCAAGGGGCTCCAAGTGGCACATCCGGTAAAGGCAAAAGTGGAGTGCAGGATGCGCCCTATAGCCTGGAGGTCGCCGGTTCGAGTCCAGGCTATTCTGTTGCCGACCGTAGACGGGACCTCCCAGGGGGCGGCACACAATTGGCCGAGCGCCGCACACACCAGTGACTCCTGTAGCCTGGCCGGGCGCCTGCAGGCTTGCCTGTAAGCTGCCCAGAGCTGCATTGTCCTCCAACGCTGCAGCACTGAGGTGGCTGCACGGTGAGTCTGCAGTGTGAAGAAAAGCAGTCGGCTGATGGCACGCGCTTCGGGGTCTTCACCACTCCCGAGTCAGCGTCGGGTGGTGGCAGTGAGCTGAGCCTAAAAATAATTGGATATGCCAAATTGGAAGAAAATAATAAAATAATTGGCGATTTTACTAAATTTACACAAAAAAAATAGGAAGAGCTACTAATTATGGAGAAATTCTCAATTAATGGTAATTTAAACAGTATTTGTAATAATAATTGAAAATGTAATTATCATCCAACTCCACTTACTCACTTACCCAGACAAAACTGAATGGGTTAAATTGACATGTCTAGTGTATTTAGCGTCCTGGGCTTGCAGCCTCAGCCATTTCTCTTGCGCTTGTAGAATTGTCTGTCTCAGCCCCTCCCATGTTCCCTGTCCTTTTTTTTTATTTTTTATCTGCAGAAGCCTAGTGCTGTTTGCTTCGGTCTCGGATTGTGCACACCCCAGCAATCAGGAAAAGGAATGCAGGAGCTCCTCACCAATGAGATTTCAGAGACTGGCTACATTGTTTCTGAACAAGCACTTCCTCGGGCAACTAGCCAGTTAGAGGTGATTGGGTAACCAAGCGTTACAGTGATATCTGAGATGAAGTTGTTGTTTTATATGTGTAAACTTTACTACACCATGAGACGCTGTAAAATCCATGTTCTTTCTACACACACACACTGTGGGTTCCATGGAAACTGTCCCCAGTCCTGCAGTAGGCGCAGAACATGATACTGCAGTGCACCGCAGGTTACTGGTCAGTTGCCGTGGAAACTTTTTGTTTTTGCGTCAACCAAATTTGTAAAAAATCCTCCAAACAACCGCCAAGTGGCGCAGTTTTCTTTAGAGACACTAGATGAGTAGACACTAGATAGTGTCACTGCACCAGAACTCATGGAACAAACACCACTGCAAGTGAAATTAATGGTAAAAAAATGGAAAATGCTGTAAACCAAATGTATCGTAAATACAAAACATGTTGTATGTCTGCTTTGCTGCTAGAAAAACAGATTAGATATCATCACAGCTAATATTTTAGCTTATTTCCCTGTCTTTCGAGTGGATAAAATCTGGAGTCATGAATTTGGAATGCCAATGAAAGAGATAGGCAGAGAGATCTAAAATACATTAAACAATAGTTTATAAACCATGCATTAGTATTTCAACTGAATTGGAAAATCTAATAAAAAAAAGAAAGTTGTTGAAGAAAGACTGCATGCATGCATGCCGTGTTCTGAGATCACAGTGCACGTGCCTCCTCTCCCATTTACCCCAAACAGCAAGAGGTAGTGAAGTCTGTGTCTCCTTTAGTGGTACTTTTAAGGGGGCGGGTAATAGACCCAAGGCAGCAGACAGGGTATTACCTTTTGTGTATTTTAGTTGGTTTAGATGATTCACAGGTGGCTTCTTTCATTTGGAATTGGCTGTAAAAGTGTAATTTGCACCATATTACAGTGAAAGAAATGTAGCCTGGTCCCCCATCACATTACCTGTTAAAGAAAGGAAAGAAACGCTGTACAGAAGAATGTGTGGTATTTATTTGAAATGTCATTTATGCATTGGTTTCCTTTGCACAATCTCTTTTTGTTCAGTCAGTTAAACATTTTAAGTAGCGTTTGTTTGAATATTTGTTCCAGCACTAGTTTTAAAATAGTTCTGTGCATCCCAGTCTTACTGTCTGCCTGTCTGTCGGTCTCCCAGCTGCAGGCCTCCCCCCAGTGCACACTTTGCCTTCTTATCATCAGGAAGCTGGAAAACATGCTCCCGAAGGAGAGGACAGAGGTAAGACTTTGAAGCCGTTTCTCGGTGTAAGAGCATATTCAGTGGTGGGAACAGATACTGTAAACTATATCACTGTCTTAACTATTTTTAAGAAACTCTAAACTTCAGTGAATGTTAAGCAGTAATAATTTTGCAGTGCATAGAATCGTGGTGTCAGCATTGATAATCTGACATTCCTCTGTGACTGATAATTGATTTGATATATTTTTGCATAGTATTTCAGTGTGAATAATACGGCTTAAATACGTTCTACGTGTCCCTTAGTTTTGTTCAGTTTCCTTAACAAGCTTTCAGGTTAAACTTGTTCATATCAGTCATGTCTCTGTTGTCATAATGATGCCCTTTCTTCATTTTGCATAGGTAGTTTATTTTAGTATTGTGTAGTATACAGTACAGCACAATTAGCTACCGTTAAGGTTGGTGATTAAATACAGTGAAATAGAGATAAAAAGATCAAATAAAACAGAATAAATTCTGTCCTGTCCTTGTCTTCACTAGGACACTGTGGTCCAGCTCCTGGAACAGATCTGCTCCCACCTCCCCTCCGAGGTCTCCCAGGAGTGCCAGGACTTTGTGGACAAGTACGGGAAGACTGTCATTGACTTCCTGCTGTCCTCCATGGCACCACACACGATTTGCACCCTCCTGCACCTCTGCCTCGGAGTGGAGAGCCCAGTGCCAGGTGAGGCAGCACCGCGCTCTCTGTCACTTCTCACATTCCCAGATGTTTACAGAGTTTTCCTTTCCTTCCAGGGGATGTGTATCCTTAGCAACAAGTTCCAGTTGTTTGTTTTACAATTTTAAATGAATCCATTCATAAATATTGTTTCAATAGAAATATATTAGGAAGTACTGACACATGTAAGTGTATAGTCATGTTTACCAATGTCTCCGTCTCCTGATCTCTGTAACCCTCCACTTTGCTTATCCAGTCATCTCCACTGTATCAGACTGTGAAGTTTGTGACAGCCTGGTCTCCAAGGTGAAGCTGTCCCTGGGTACGAATGTCACAGCCCCTGAGTACGAGGCTGTCATGGACGCTGTGTGCTATTCCTACCAGCCTGCCTTCCAGGAGGTCAGTGTCCCTCTGTAGGGTTTCTTACAACATTCAGCCCTGTTCGTCAAAACTTTATTCATTATTGTGGAAAGAAAAGAAATATCAGTGGTACAAAACTACCGTAGTAAGAAATGACTAACAGGCTGATCTAGAGACTCTGAACTGCACCTGCATGGTTTCTTCCTCAATAATAATCACAACATTTTTCCCATGGTCATACTGTACATTTACCATAGCTTGCTGTGTTTTTATACACTTTACCGTGCACCTCTGGGCTTTACCATGCTTTCATAAGCTTTATTACACTTTGCTAAGCTATTGTTATTGAACGTTTTTAGAAGGGCACACAAGGAAGTAAGGAGTTAATAATATAAAAGGCTGTTTTGCTTTAAACTAAGTACTGTCAATAGAAGTCCTTCTGTAATACAGTATATTGGTATACAATACATATTTGTGTGACTTTGGATTATTCATTTAATTTTAATGATAAATATGTACTAATCAATGTGTATATGAAGTTGTTATTTGGAAAACTTAATTTAAAAAAAAAAAGTAACTGTTTGATTCAGTTCTCTTTTTTTCCACAGAACAAACAAATAAATTGTAGCCAGGGCAGGTTTCATGTTGACATCCTAGGATTCAAAAAATGAATTGGTTTTTTGTTTGTTCTAGTGCAAGAACTTTGTCCAATCCTACAAGCCCCAGCTGCTGAAGGTGCTGGGGAAGCCTTGGGATTCTCAAACAACCTGCAAGGTAACTGACTGTGTGTTAATGAGAAGCACACACTGAACACAGGCACAGACTGACCTGTGTATTAATGAGAAGCACACACTGAATGAACACAGGCTCAGACTGACCTGTGTATTAATGAGAAGCACACACTGAACACAGGCACAGACTGACCTGTGTGTTCATGAGAAGCACACACTGAACACAGGCACAGACTGACCTGTGTGTTCATGAGAAGCACACACTGAACACAGGCACAGACTGACCTGTGTGTTCATGAGAAGCACACACTGAACACAGGCACAGACTGACCTGTGTGTTCATGAGAAGCACACACTGAACACAGGCACAGACTGACCTGTGTGTTCATGAGAAGCACACACTGAACACAGGCACAGACTGACCTGTGTATTATTACTTGATTGGGAGGGGCTGTGTGAAGCTGGAAGAAATATTAAATAAACAGACATTTCTATATAATGACGGAATTGAACAATTTGAACTGCTATTTGTTTTGCCGTATACCCTTCGGCGGCAAATATTTTGTTACATTTTTTGGTATTAACACTGTGTGTGAACTTTATGGAGTTTGAGAAGATGCCCTGCCAAAACTTTGAAAGAAACAGATATCAATTATAAAATAGATATACAGATAGGAAACTTACTTAACATGGTACAATTAGTCACTCAGTGACTGAATGGGAAATACATTTTCAAGCAATAGGATTTGAATCCAATGTGTTGCTCTTGGGATGGAATTGGCAACGCAATTACACAGTCAGTAATGAGGCAGCTTACACAGTTCACTCACTTTACATGTTGATTAAAATTAATTCATTTGTGATTTAGAGGGGAGTCATAGTTAAAGACTGTACAGCTTTAATTACAAATGTATTAACATATCTCAATATATTCTCATGAAGATTTATGTAAATAAATTGCAAGTTCCTGAACAAAGAGATTACATCTTGCAAAATCTTCACACCACATAACAAGAAACCCCCTGAAACTATACAAATATGATAAATGTATTAAAATCAACATGGCAAACTGGATACAAAGTGCTGAAAAGAAAAAAAAATCCCCTCCAAATCAGCGGCCGTGTCAGTAGAACGAAACTGAGTGAATTGTGTTAATGTGTTGTGACCCGTCATTCTCCCTCAGGGAAGTGGAACAAGCTGACATGCAACATTTCCTGACATTTAATATTTGTAGAACAATGTTGAAGCATAGCTTACGATTAGCTTCCTGTAACTTTTGAAGAAATCTGTAATTTATAAGCTGTTGTCTGTGGTTACGGGGTGAGGATGAATTCATTCTGTGTTGAGTAAGGACATTACCTGGGCAACTGGGGACATTACTTTGGCAAATGTGACGTCAATATAAGTGGGGGCTTGTTTTGAGAGCATGGAGCAGAGCGCATTGACAGTTGCTTATTGGGATGCTGCCCTTGGTCATCTCGCACCCGGATATCTGGGTGTGAATCTTGAATTCTTTCTTATGTGTCATTGCTGCCTGTTCTAATAAACAAGACCTAGAATGTACTTGACTGTCTCAGAGGCCTTTCCAACAAAATGAATGAATGATACATTGAAGCTGATCTAATGGGTGATCCCTGGTATGGATACATGTGAATGAATTAATTCTGATATAGTTAATTGGGTAACAGGTACACCCCTAACATTCCTGGGTGCTGCACTGACTGAATGTTTCTGAAATGAGTTTTCCTGTGTTGAAAGACACTTCTCTGATTTGAATTGGAGACCAACAGGCTGTCCTGTCATGTTCAAATTAGATTACAATCTCTGCCAAGCTTTGCAACACCTTATACAAGCAGAGTCCTTTCATTTTACTTCATCAGGCTGTGAGGATTGCGTTTTCCCACAAGTCACAAAAATGCTGGCTCTTAAAAAAAAAAAAAAAAAATCTGTTAACATTTAACAAAGCGAAAGAAAACATCCATGTTATAAATGTTGTTGTTAATTTTCTGGTATTTACTTCAATGAATATTAAGTTTGTCTTTTTTTTTTAAACAGGAAGTTGAAGCTTGTGTAACTGTAAAGACTGTCCCTCTGTTGGGAACAAAGGAGTGCACCTGGGGACCATCTTACTGGTGCACAGACATGCAGACTGCAAAAGAGTGCAATGTGAGTACTGACACCAAGAGGATTTTAATATAAATGTAAATATGCTCAAATACATATGTTTACATCTACAGTTTGTCAAATAGTTTTTGGCTGTCCTTACGATACACTTTTTTTTTTTTTTTTTTAAATGTCATGCTGGAGATACAGTACTAGTGGTCCAGGTCCATTTAAATATTCAAAAGATTATTTTGATAATTGGTGATATGTAAATGTACCATCAGGAGATGGTTCACATTTTATCAATCCGGTTGGATTCCACCTGCCCAGTGATCTAACTATGAGATCCCAAACCCATTCTCAACTTCTAGTCGAAACGTTTGTCATTGAATTGATTTGTATTTCTAAATGTTAAATTCTGTAAATTAACAGCTCAGAATGGCTCTGCATATTTCATACATAACTATAATTGTGCTAAATTTAGAAATACTAAAAGGAACTTTAATAAATGAAAGACTATTACTTTTAGCATTTTAAAATAGTGGCTCATTAGTAGTTAGTCAATACAAAACAGGATTAGCCACATATATGAAGCTTCAATTTTAAGTTGTTATTAAAGTGCATTCCTCATAACTTAAATGAATAAATTAGAAACATTAAGCAGCATAAAAGTGTTATTTGTGTTATGGTTTTGCATTTTTAAATGTTGCAAGTCACTGTCTTTGTTTGAGTTACACTTGCACCCCCTAGTGACCATTTTTAATTAAACATTAAGGTGTGTATTGAAGATGAAAAGTAATTGAGAAACAGATACCTTGCTGCTTTTAATAATTACAGACAAAGCTTGGATTTTGTCTAGCTATTTTGTTTTAAATACTGTATATCTAGAGAACTGTTTTTCCAGTTGTGTTTTAAACTTGCTAATCAGAGTCCTAAGCAGTAGTTATTGAGTGCCAGAACCTGGGGGTATATGGAAGCTGGCTGTCTCTCCACACGATGTAGGGTGCGTTGTTAAATTCACTGCTGCATGTGCCGATGTAGAGCGGATTCACCAAACCGTTGTTAAATTCACCGGTGCGTCACCGCTGAAGCAGCGGATTCACCGGGGGTGAGAGTTGGTGAACTGCAGCAAAACAAAAATGGCCGCTCTCACTGTGGAAGTTCCCTTTCAATTTGAAGACCACCACCAATGACTTTACGTATGGGATATGCCTGCCTATTAGGTACGTATCGCTGAGCTCTCTATACCAGAGCTGCCGATAGGTCCCTTCTTGGTATGATGCACTCAGTCCCGCCCACCAAGCGAATAAAACTGTCATCCCGAGGAAGCCATTTCTCTTTTTCTATCGAACCCGTGAGGGCAACCGATGCGACCTCGTGGTTGGTGGTCGTCTTCTCTTTTAGGGAACCAGGGTTACCGTAAGTAACCTAATATTTGTCTTGTACGGAGATACTTTTTAATAAATATATAATTTGTGTATTTGCATTGTCTTGAGTCACCATTGTGGTTAAATATGACATTTACTACCTTTTCCAGTAATCAAAAAATGATAATAAAAACTATTCTCTTTTCTTTAATAGGCTGTGGAGCACTGCCAGGCTCATGTCTGGAAATGAACCCCTCCCCCACCAGGCTGGCTTGAGGACAGGAGGTGACAAGGATTTATGTAGAGCAGCTCTCAGCAAGGTCTTCACCAGCATGCCACTGCATGACACAACAGCACAAACCAACGGACCGGAGCAGTCTCAGCCAAAATACACTGTCCAATTCATATCTGACATTAATACTAAAATGAGTGTGCTAAAACCTTTCTTTCTAATTATGTTACTAACCCTTTGAATTTGATGGTTTGTACAATTTAGTTTATGTAGATAGGCCTACAGTGTAAACATTATCTTACAGCTATATTGCAGGAATTAAACTAATATATTTGTTTGAACTTTTATTCTAAAATCATCTTATCACAGGTGTTTTAAAAAATGTATGTGGTGTACTAAAGCTTTACTTAAGTTAATTGTCTCCAGGGAAACAAATACTGTATTTGGAAACCATTTCTTTGAGCAGTCAAGTATTTTAATGTAGTTGGGTGATCATTTCAGACTACCAAGAAAGAAATGATAACTGCAGCAAAAGTGAGCTGTCAAAACGATCAATCTTTGATTTTATTTATTTATTTTTCCCTATTATCCAAATCTGGCCTCTACCCACATCCGTTGTCAGCTTGTTCTTCTTTAGGAATAATGCATACAATTTGTTTTGCTAATAGATTTCAGGTTCTGCTGTGTATTTTACACTGTTCTCGATCAAGTGCTTAATATACCAAGGAGGACAGTGTATCATTTCACCAGTGGACCTGTTTAAGTAATTTTAATTTCACCAAGTTTTGAATTAATTCATTTCCATCATCATAAGTTAGCCTTTTAGTAAATGCAGCAGTTTATGCTTGTGTTTTAAATGTGATAGGTAAGGCTTGCCAGTTTACTCCCAGTGACAGAGTACAATCATTTGTATGGGTTGTTTAATCTAGAACATGGTAATTCTGTACATTTTTTTTATTTTTATTTAAATAAAATCTTTGTCCTGTTAAGTGAATGTCTTTTTTTTTATCCTGCTAATTAAGTTTGTTTATTTTTAAGAAAAACAAAGTTTCACATTCAAGCCCTGTAGGATACCCCTGCTAATGGTAAAGTGACTATGCATTTAAACCATGAATTCAAGTTAATATCACACAGCACTAGAGTGTTAAATGTCATGTAAAAATAAATGTGACAATGAAAAATGCAAAGCTTTTTTTATTATTATTATTGTTACCCACTCAGTTATCTTTCTTTCCTACATAAGGTCCCACCTACAAAACAAACAAGTCATTCATAGAATGTATTCCAAAGTTTGTTTAAAAAAACAAAACAAAAAAACACACACCTTTTATACCAAAACCTGTTAAAGACGCTGGGGGAGTAGTTAATGGTTTTGACAACTGACCACAACAGCATGTATCTGTTTTCATAGTTTTGTGCAACGGAGATACTGTATCAAAACAAAATTACAATTTTAACAGTACACTATTTCCAACTTGCTTTTGAGAAAAAACTGCTAGTCCTTAAACTGTGATGCTCTCACGCACCATGCTGATTAATCTCATCATCATCTTCCTCTCGTCTCTTCCATATCTGCCAACAGAAAATAGCACTTTTGATAACCTTTACAATTTGTTACTCATTAATGCCAAACAGAAGAAATGTGCCTCGTACAGTTACAAAAACACTTATTAAAGGGATTGTTTTCAAGCCCATGTTGAAAAGATCAGCTAATTGTCACAACACACTCCGATGAATGTGAATTATGTAGTGATGGATCTGATGTAGTGAAAGAAAACAGGGATTGTCTCCCGTATCAATTCGAGCCGTATGCCTCCGAATCAGAAGGTTCAAACGCTGAGAGAGACTCCGACAGCACCAACGCAGACGGACCACAGGGACAGCAGATGTCCGCAGAGAATCAGCGTCTTGGCAACATGGAATGGTTAATAAAACCCTTACGTTCAACATAGATTGATACTTAAAATATTTCATATTACCCACAATTGTATAGTTATGTCAGTCCTTTAGTTAACAATATTGATACATGAATTACTGATACTAGCAGAATAACCGAACGCTGTGGATTGCTAGTGGCATGTATTTAACATCTCTCTCTATATACATATGTACAGTATATTAAGGATATGCAAATAATAATGCAGAGATGTCAAAGGCTACGATTTGGCCATAGCAACTATATTTTGGAGGTTCTGCTTTGGCGCTACGTTGAAGGGGTATGTATAATAAATACTATGATTTTTAATAAATAAATACATGATGGATACTCCCTGAACGTTTATGAAATATTATTTCAATACCATGTTTTTTTGTTCATTTTTTTTTTTAATGAATTAATGGTTCGTAATACTGTGTTTTGTGGCATTGACATACTAAAATCTGAGTCGTGTTGCTTAGTAACCGATTTAGAAACTGTAACTGCTGCACAAAACTCTAAACAGTTGTTTTTATATAACCAAATTTATATATATTGCACATTGTGCTTATAAAGACCCTGTGCTTGCACTGTATTTTTTTCTGAAAAAACAAAAACTAAAAACAAATTACTAGTAGTATTCCGGCAGTGTTTAATGCAAAACTCTATAAACCCTAATTTTATACATGAATACGAAAATACCTGTACCTCCAAATAATAGCTGATCTCCGTTTATCATGGGATGGGATGGGACCGGAACATTT
Source organism: Acipenser ruthenus (assembly GCF_902713425.1). Lineage (NCBI taxonomy): Eukaryota > Metazoa > Chordata > Actinopteri > Acipenseriformes > Acipenseridae > Acipenser > Acipenser ruthenus. The sequence goes on along the minus strand of NC_081234.1, from coordinate 4,981,130 downwards.
TTGACAGGACAGGATGGGACAGGACTGATGTTTCTTTCCAGTGTCACTCTCTATTGGGAACATACAGACCCTATAGGAGGCTGTGTGTTGCAGTGGTTAAAGAAAAGGGCTTGTAACCAGGAGGTCCCCGGTTCAAATCCCGGCTCACTCACTGGCTCACTGTGTGATCTTGAGCAAGTCACTTTGTGCTCAGTCTTTCAGGTGAGACGTTGTTGTAAGTGACTGCAGCTGATGTTCACACACCCTAGTCTCTGTAAGTCGCCTTGGATAAAGGCGTCTGCTAAATAAACAAATAATAATAATAATAATAATAATAATAATAATAATAATAATAATAATAATGAATTAAATGGTCAAGGCAGTTTTACCTGAATATAAGCCTCTGAGAGCGTAATCATCTGGGGCAGGATGTCAGTCACCTGAAGATCCTGGAGTTCATACCATTTCCCTGTCCCCTGTTAGAGAGTGGCACAAACCAAAAACAATCACTGCACGGCTTCTACATCTTTTCAACTAGCAACTTTACCAAGGGACCAGCAAGCATTCTGTACTGTCTAATAATGCTTTCATAATACCTACTGCATTCTGTAAATGGTTACATTTTGGAATACTGTACCTACTGCAATCTGCAAAATCCATTGTTTCAATATATATTCCATCATGTACCAGTCATCACAAATTGCTAATTCAGTCCCCATTTCACAATATTTATACGGTTTATATTCTGAAACATTTATATATTTACATGGTTTACAAGACCCCCAATAACTAGAGGGGCCTCTTCCTAGTAAATCACCTTTCTGAAATCTAACTCGCTACTGAAGCTTCTACAAGCAGAAGTTATTACTGCATATTTTCAGTCAAGATACTTCATTACATGATGCAAATAGTGATATTAAAGACAGTGAAATAGTGGCCTCTTAACACAGGTGGTCTCTTGAAAGAGGGCCTATAACTTGAATTGAATTTTTCTATGTCTCTGACATGCCTTCCTGTAATTATGTATGTCTTACATACACTGTCAAAGCCAGAAGATGTAATATGAACAAAAGGAAGTATGTAATTTAATAACATTCATTTAGATAATGCATTTACAAAAAAATTACTTTCTGAAAGTAATGAATGCTTGCCTGTCTCAGGTCACACAAAATGTTTTAAATCCTTTGCAAATTTCAATTCCTGTGTCTGCCTTTCAGGTACATGTTGATTCATTGCATCCTGAAACCGACGCCAGCATAAGCATAGGATCTTTTTTCGATTACCGTGCACAATGTTTTCATACTCTTATAAGTATGGCTTGAATTTTTCTGTGTTTATTTTCCTTTTAACGGTTTGCCTTTAAGTCTTAAGCCGCTACATCCTAATTATGAGAACATTCTGTTAAATTACTGGGAAAGAACAACACAACACGAAACAGACACATTGGAAGCTACCTAGTTCCCAGGCAAGTGCGCAAACAAAATGCAAGTTAAAATAGGATCTGGGGGGAGTATTAATGTCATTGCTTGCTCTTGTGTTCGAATAATGAAGAAGGTGAAACAGAATCATTAAGTCAATCACGATGTCAAGGTAAAAAGAGTGACTCTGTTTAGTAATCAACAGCTTTTTCCAAGTTTAATTAAGATACAGAATCGGCTCAAAACACGGTCACATCAATAAAAATAAAAACCTAAAACTTCAAACCCAAGTTCTTTCCGTTTCAAAATATTGTATCTGTGTCTTTCTAGTGCCGAATTGTTCCGCAGTTTTTCTGGCACTTACTGTCTTTACAAGTTTAATAACTTTAATTCCGTCATCTAGGGAGGACCTTTTGTTTCTCCATGTTTTCTCTCTTCCTTTACAAGACAGTGCTGTTTTATGATTACGGATAAAAGACCACTAAAATGGTTACCGTATTCCTTTGAATTTAGGACGTACCATTTAAAACCATATTTTTCTTATAACAATATCATTGGGAGGAATTTAAAGTGGTGGCTTAGGCCAGGTGTTCGCTAAATAAAGGTGGTCGCATGAGCAGGTTTGACTATGTTAGTAACATACATCTTCCTCCTTGGCTGCAAATACAAAACCATAGCCATGAGAATCATGAAAAAACACAAGATAGAGCTTGAGCCACATCCTCCTTATGTACCTTTAAACTAGACAACTGTTGGATACACCAACACTGGTAAATTATGCTGATGCCAGGTTTAATTGGATAAGCAGTTCTCTACTTGGATGTAAAGACACATGGACAAACACCTCCTTATATCACCCGATCCACACTCTGAGTATCATGCTGAAACATTGAGGTTTGATAAATGATAGTTGCCCTCTTACATGATGCAGCACGTGGATTCTATAAGCCCCCTCCGATGGTTTCCCATCGTGCACGACGTTAGCCACAAGGTCATATGTTGTGTTCTTTTCTGTCACCTGAGCTTCCTCAGTAAGGTACTCCCGCAGGTCAACATTTCTGGGGAAGAAATGAAATAAAATATGAACAAATAAAATCATTATCCAAACATGTCTGTTAGTATCACCCATCACGCCTGTAAATACAAAATCGTCAAAAATTTAAGTCAAAAAATTAAGTGTTGACATACTTCCAGGCAGGTTTACAGATATATCCCCAGATTTGATTTTTAAAATAGTTTACTGGATATTTGTAAAACTCTAAACTGCTGGGCGGCTGAAGACACTGATGGGAAACCAGGGCTACCAGTCAATGGTCCGTGTCTAAGAAAATCCTCTGCCTACGACTTAACTATATTCTCCCAGAATACATTCAAATGGGGCATTGTTCAGGTGTAATTAAATTGTCGGTATGATGCATCACGTATTATGTCTCATAGGTGAAAAGTCATCTTGCAGCACTACCATTACTCACGTGATAGGGAAGTTGACAATGGTGGGGTTCTTCTCAACAAAGAAGTTGTTTTTTGTGAATCTCTTAATGCAGAAGATGAGGTAGGGAGGCAGCTGGGTCAGCTGAAACCTCTTCAGGAAGTTTTCCTTGTAGGTTTTGTATTCCTTGGAAAACGAAAGGACAGAGTTGTGAAAAGTATCCCTTTTGTTTGATACTGTGTAACTTTTCTATGCAATTATTTAAAGTGATTAATGACAATTGATGTATGAATTGTGCAGATAAACATTCATACCGAGAGCTCAATAGTCACACCGCTCAAGGTACCACTAAAAGTGGAATTTCGAAACAGATGATTTAATGTGAACAGTGTCACTATAGACAGGCTTAAATCACGTGGAATGTAGGGGCTCCCGAGTGGCGCTCCGCATGGAGCGCGTGATGCACCGTATAGCCTGGATGTCACCGGTTCGAGTCCAGGCTATTCCACTGCCGACCGTGGACAGGAGCGCCCAGGAGGGGAGTGCACAATTGGCCTGCAGGCTTGTCTGTAAGCTGCCCAGAGCTGCGTTGTCCTCCAACGCTGCAGCTCTGAGGTGGCTGCATGGTGAGCCTGCAGTGTGTTAAGAAGAGGGTGGCTAACGGCACACACTTCAGAGGACAGCGTGTGTTCGTCTTCACAACCTCCCGAGTCAGCGCAGGTGTGGTAGTGGTGAGCTGAGCCTAAAAATAATTGGACAGTCTAAATTGGGAGAAAATAATAAAATAATTGGCGACTACTACATTTAAAAAAAAAAAATGAATGTGGAATGTGCGTCAGACTCTTTGATAAGCCCACGCGTGTGTTAATGTGGGAGTCCCAGCTGAAAGCCGTGCCTACCTTCTCAGTGCTGCCGTTGAACTTGCCGAGGATGTTGAAGAGGGGGACCTGTGGGATGATGAGCTGCTCCTTCTCATCCTTGTAGAGTGGTGCAGTGGGCAGGTCGAGGGTCAGGTACAGGAAGGTCGACTCGGACATCTTCTCCTGGTACTCCTCATTCAGCAGCAGCGCCTCTTTCTCCTCTGCAGGCTAGTGGCAGACAGACACATAGTGAGGAACAAGTAGTGTGGCTAAAAATCACTGAACCCCAATGGGATATTTATAGGCATTGTCAGTGTTTTCTCTTTAGACAAAGGCGAGGTACAAACAGATGACAACAAATATCACAGACTTCACCCTTTTTACGGTGTTGAGGCAAAAGCATACCCAAAAAGGATTTTAAGTTTGTGATTAGGGGTGTTTTCATTTTGTTTCTTTACCTCAAATTGTAATGCAAAGTTTCCAAGACAGACCGTTTTTGCAATACTTATTGACAACACAGAACAGGGATTAAATACAGTAATCAGAAAGCAGGGGATTTTAACCCTGACAGACTCACCAGATCAGGGTGAGGGAGCTTCTTGGAGAAAATGCGCATAGACCCCTGGAACACCTTTGTAATTATTGCTGCAGAGAGACAAACAAGCTTAAATCCTGTATCTTTATATAGGGAAGTCACACAGCCACCCAATCAAACTCCCTCAGCTACAGTGAACAGGTGACTCGAGCAGAGACTCTTTATGCCCAGTTGGCTATCTGTGTCCCCAGTGGAAGGACTGTACTTACAGGGCTTTTTCTTTGTTCCCCCGAGGGCCCCGTGCAAGGCATTCACAAACCAGGAAAGAAAGTCCACAGCATCACCTAGACAAATAATAAATAGGAAAATAGATCATCAACAATAAAAATGATTTTGCACATAGTTAAAAAAACTGATATATACAATGTTGGGTGTAAATATTGTAATTATTCCAAGCTCTAGTTTTACCATCAAAACCTAGAACTGCAAAATATTTATTTTCTAAAGGTGTGCTCTTCTTGTTCCTAACAGGTTTTAGACAGTTGCTGCCAAATAGACTGGGGCTCAGATTATGTAAGAGGGCTGGTACTGCATATGATCCCGAGATGAACAGATAGATGAGGGGAATTCCACAGATGGGACATTTACAGAATACTTTTTCCTTAGCATCAGAATTGTGACATATATTCCTAATACTCAATAACTTCATCCGATCATGAATATTTCACAGGTGCAAATACCCTGTTTGGTGATCTGGAAGTTCTTCTTGCTGCACAGCACGACAGCCTGCAGCATCTCGTGGGGCGAGACGTGAGCCTTGAAGTTGCGCGGGTTCCACAGCTTCCTCATGAGCTCCCCAAAGCGCTGCACCAGCAGGAACATGATGTCTCCAGGCGGCCGCTTGATGGTCCGGTAGTTCTCCTCCTCCAGGAAATAGTTACGCAGCGGGGGCACGTTCGACAGTGCCTGCATAGCAATCACATAGAGAACATTCAAATAAAGAGGGTGCTGAACCGACTGTGATGGTAGTGAAAACAGACAGCAAAAAACGTAACGTTAGCCTGATAAAAGCCTAAACAAGGTGTGAAAGTAACTTATTTCCCATCAAGGACTACATTAGAAGTCAGTATGATAAAAATATTTAAAAAATAAGTCACGAAGACAAAGTGTTAACCATGTGCATAGCATTAATAGCATTACTGGGTTAATCAAGACTAAAATAATCAAAGAGCTCGCTTCCATGAAATTACCTGCAGCACCACGTTGGCATAGTCATTCGCCTTGATGTTGTTCAATCCCACAATGCCCGGCAGGTAGGTGGTACCATCGTAAGCACGGTACAGTTTGCCTTGTTTGTCCAGGTTAGCGATGTGCTTCTTTGTAAAGGTAGGCTTCAGTACATACTGAAAAAATAAGGGTTTTTTTTTACCAATTAATTTTGGATTGTCCTTCAGCAATGTTACCTTCATCTGTGCCTAGAGTACATTACGCTACATTATAAATCATGAAGCCAAAACAGATGATTTCATTCCAGTACATCTTATTTTGAATAAAAACTGACAAAAATATACATATTTCTGTCAGTTGTTAATATACAGAGTATATTGTTTTATTTTTTTAAATAAAACATAATCTATAATAAGTTAATATGTACAGTTTCTGTTGTGATTTCTGAGTTCCGAAAATGAAAAAACAAAACCTAAATAGGTCTCAGTCGAAGATCTAAGATAAAGTTTGCTTTTCTCCATTTAGCGGTCCAAAATAAAAAAATGGCTTGGTTACAGTTTTTTTTAGTTCTTGTCCCTCTATTACTCACTGTGATGTCCTCCAAGGAGGAGTCGATGATCTCATAATTGTCCGGCAGGCAGTAAAACTTAAGGGTGTGCAGGTTAAGGAAAACATGATGGCTGAACTGAACACTGTGTGTGTAGGCATGAGACTTCAAACCACGACCTGCACAGTAAAGAAGGAAACACATGCATTGTTGATTGTAGCTGCTGCTTATCGGGCTACAAGCTAATACAGTTCCATATAGGGCAGCAGTGTAGAGTAGTGGTTAGGGCTCTGGACTCTTGACCAGAGGGTTGTGGGTTCAGTCCCTGGTAGGGGACACTGCTGCTGTACCCTTGAGCAAGGTACTTTACCTAGATTGCTCCAGTAAAAACCCAAATGTATAAATGGGTAATTGTATGTAAAAATAATGTGATATCTTGTAATAATTGTAAGTCGCCCTGGATAAGGGCGTCTGCTAATAAATAATAATAATAATAATAATAATAATAATAATATTGCTCCATTACAACAGTGCACTGTGACTAGCACATTTCATCAACATTAATGGCTGGTTTGACAGACCGTGACTAGCACTAATCTTGGACTACCCACCATGTGGGTACTAAGAAACCATGTGGTCCATTGCATCAAATGAGCAAGATCCTGGAAAATATTAGGCAATGAAGACAATCTATACCCTTAACATTGCTTTGATCAATATCAACCTATTTTAATAGCTGTCCCATTAAATTATACATATATATATATATATACACATTATATATATATATATATATATATATATATATATATATATATATATATATATATATATATATATATAAAAATCGGGAAACTTGGGACCCAGTATTGCTGCAAAGCATGTGGTGTTAACATTTATGTAAAAAACCTGGTCTACAAACTTGAAACCCTCGCCAAGCATCCTCCCCAGGAACTCCGTTATGTAAGATGTTAACATGCTGTTTTTAATTTCACCAAAGCAGAGAGAGAACACACCTTGGAAATATTTCCCACAGATGAGACAGGCGTAGACGTTGATGTGGGAGAGTGAAATGGAGCACAGCTTCTCAAAATCGAAATCCAGGACACTCCTGTGATGGAAAAAACAGACAACCCCACTTTATTTCTCACATGTAAATCAGTCCAGTCACAAATGCAGGGATGGAAATAAGACTTCCACTTCAGAGCAGTTGGATCCACTCCTTTCACTGAGTTTAATAAGACACGCCTGAGCTTGTTACCTATACAATGTCACTAATCAAGCTATTTTAAAACCTGGAAAGGGTCAAACCGCTATGTAAAAGGAGTCTTATTTCATCCCTGCAAATGTCAATATGGAATGATATGGTGAACATAGTCCACAACAAATCTTAAAAGTGCCCCATTTTTGTAATGTTTTTGTACAAAATGCTACTGCCTCTAATATGTACATTTTTTTTAAAGCTTGCATTCTCTGTCTACTCCATTTTGGAAAAAAGCAACCCAATCTTTTTTTTTCTTATTTTGCTTCTTGAGCTAGCTTGGATATCTGATTAATAATGTCTTGCTGCTACAGGTCATAGGGGAGACCTACCTGGCACACAAGAGAGGAGGGGGGGTTTACACCTTCAACAATATAAACAATCTGGACTGTCAATCTGTGTTTTGATGAGAATGTACAGGCCAAACTACGGAAGAATGTAGTAAGCAGTAAAGCTAACCAGTGATACCCATACAAACCGGCCATGCTGGCGCAGGAGCAGCGTACCTGTTAATGGTGTCCAGGTACGGGCAGTGTCGGCTTCGACAGTCTTCACTAATCTCCTTGCATCTCACTGCCTTCGCTGGAACTGAATACATCGGGAAAAAGAAACGACCCAACTTACATGTTTGGCAACAGAAAAAACTGCATACTACAGTAATTATTATTTATTTTGTTTACTTTTTAATTCTAATACCAAGTATGTTTCCGTGAAATAACCTATGTTGTTTAAAGTATATTTTAGTAGTTCTTACATTTTTACTTATATGTTTTTTGTTACTCAAGATGTAATCTTTTCTAGGACTGTTCGACCACTTCTCCGAAAACAAATTTCGGCTATATATGTAACAACACAATAATCATATACATAACACGTTCGTTTATTTATGGCGTGTGTTTGGCTCGGGTCACTTCTTACCCTCATCTTCGTCGTCCTCCCCCAGTTCAGGGTCTCTCTCCCTCTTCATCGACATTTGTTCTTTAGTATGATTAAACAATATATATTTTAATGTATTTATACAGTATACAATGGTATTACTGCTGCGTTTTCAAATTCCGTTTCCAACGACAGCCATTCACTCTCTGAGAAACAAAAAAACAGGCCGACCGAAAACTAAAACATGTAGAAAGTGCGACTGAACGCGGCGCCAATGAGCTATGAAGCTGTGAAGCTGTGTCTGTGTGTCTCTGTGTCTCTGTGTCTCTGTGTCTCTGTGTCTGCCATCTTGGCTCTTCCTGTTCACTCGAATGATAGATGGAGCCTCATGTTGGAATCAAAATGGCGCGGTACACAAAATACTGCATAATACTTCAATGTATTGCATTAACACTGCAAGATATGCTGGCTCTAAATCAAATATAGAAATTTGCCATTTATCATATCTACAAAGACTACTATTGCACGATGTATTTTATTTAGTTATGCATGAATGTCCAATTATCTGGTTTTAATCGTCACTCTGGGTAACTTGTTTGTTGGCCAATCGTATTCTTATACGATTCTTTTCATTCAATTTAATGTAATCGACTGGGGACGGTTTGATGAGGTATACAAATTAGGACGCAGTAAAGTAATATTAATACAAATACTCGAAATGGAAGTCTTGCGGGAGGAGGAAGCAGCAATGGGACCAGAGTTTGACCACCAGACAAAATTCAAGCCCAGAGGCCGTTTGGACATGAAACACGGATTCCTGCACCACATCCGCAGGAACCAAATTGCCAGGTTCGGTTTGCCAAACAAAGACAAGAAAAATAAATACAAATGCAATTAAATCAATGACTGCATTTAATTATAATGTTGTGTAAGGGTTTATAATGTTAAACGCTCGATAGCATACGTGTGTTCTCTCTGCGCATGCGTAGTAGTCTAAAGGGACGGACATGGTTTGACAGCTGGATAACTTTGTGACCTGTAATCTTAACCTGTTTATCTTATGCTGATAAATCGTCTAGTTTTATTCTGACAAAGAATGCATAACGTTTTACTCGAATGAGATTTCGCCTATTGCACAGGCACTAGATTTACAGTACACGGTAACTTAGCTGCACTGCTACAGTTGTTAAATAGTGCTGATCATTTTAAAAACTAAGGGGAAAAGCACTTTGGGATCCTTGTGATGTAAGGCGCTATAGAAATGTGAATTGTTTTTTATTTTATTTGAGAGGACTAAGTGGCCCTCGGGTGCATTGGCAGATGGTGCTGTGACCCTCAGTATAGCCTATCCTGTACCATGTCTGACTGCATTGCCTTCAGCGCTCATGGGCACTGAACTTCACATGCAGCAAAATACAAAATGAATAAATAAATCATTCTTCCTTTCTGATACAGAGATGACTATGACAAGGAGGTGAAGCAAGCCAAGGAGAAGCAGAAAAAGAGACACACGACCACGGCCATGCCCACTCGGCCGCGGCGTCCAGACCTCCAGGTGTACCACCCCCGGCGCAGAAGTAAGCATGCAGACCACACCTAACAAACCTCACAACACTGGGCTCATTCCAGCTCAAGGGGAGCAAACGTGAGAGGTGTGCCCTCTATTTGGGGCTTATACCCACGTGGCTGGGACCTGATTGATGATCAGTTGTTCAATCAAGACCCAGCCACGTTCCACACTTGTATTCAGCAGAGATGAAATTAACCCCATCCCTGCCAAACTTCAATACAAAACACACCCACACTATTTACACCAGCAGTGCTGCCGATGATACATAAACCAAGTAGGCCCATCCTGGGCATGCAGAACAGAATAGTGTGTGATGAGGAAGTCCCTGAAGGTTCTAAGAGTTCCCATTCTGATGATCGTTGACTTAATTTATTTGCCATGTGGGGGATGACCTAAACATACAACATTGTAATTTTAAAGCATCATTAACTTGACTCGAGATGTTCCTGTTCAGGAATTTGTCCCATTGCAGTTCTAAAACAGACCACTGGCCAGTTCAATGAACTCATTTAGGACCTGGTTGGAAAACAATGTCTGGAATGGATCTGGATGGACACTGAGTTTTGATCCACTGTGTTTGGATGTTGAGTACCACCTATTAGATTTACAGGTGTAATACCTAAGGTTTACAGTAAATAAATAAGGCGGCACAGCTTGTGTTAAGTGGAGTTTGTAATGCAACGAAAGAAAGAAGGGGAGGGGGAGGGCGCTAATAGCTGCAGACCAACATGGAGAAGAGGGCAGAAGAACAAACAAAGAGGAGGAAAATGGACTGATGCAAAACCTGTATCAGAAAGTCAGATCTCAGTTTTGAAATATCTATGGATGATGGTCTCTTAACTATTACATGAAAATCTTTTACATATGTAATTGTCATCATTGCCCAACCCCAGGTGGTCCAGAGACCTCTCCAGGCCTGGAGAACGAGGATTCGAACGAGAGCAGCTCCAGCACTGATCCTGACCAGCAAGGCACAGAGCTGTTCTGCCTGGAGTATGAAGCTGACAGCGGGGAGGTCACCTCGGTCATTGTACACAAGGTGAGAGAGAAATTCTTGGACAAACACTTCAACCTTCCTGTTTGTCTTACTGGTCTGTCATGTCATGTCTTGATTTAAACATGAGTGGTAACTTCACTCAAGGTCCTTTCACACGAAGCGCGCTGCGTCAAAGCGTCTGTGTCAAGCGTAACATTGTTTTTTTAGAATACTCTATATCTTATGGAGGCTTTCACACCAGCAGTGTAGTGTAAAACAGACGGTTTCTGAAATAGACTGTGCTCCGATTTCTCTGTGCGCATCCAGCGTAAATGTATTTATTTAACCAACTATATATATACATATATATATAAAAATATATATTGGATATATATAAGGCTGGAATTAAGTCACAGTGGTCACAGGTTCTGTGATTTTTGTTGGTTTCTGTGATTTTAGTAGAGAACATTGAACTTAGAGTTTACAGTAACATATGATCTGTGTTCAGCAGCCGGTTAGCAGTGTGGCAGGGTGGAAGTCCAGCCGGTGTGCGGGTGTGGGGAATATTGGGTTGGCAGGGAGGGGGTTAAATTCCTCCTTGTCAGAACAGGTAGGAATGTGGCTGGAGACGTAAATTGAATAAATGATTAATGATTAATTAGGCTGCAGTCCCAGGTGTATAAAAAGGGTGATCACGGGTGTTAATGTTAGAGTTAATGTTGGTGATAGAGGTGGAGGTTTGTGTTGTTGTGTTGCTGTGTTTATGTCAATGAGTTTTGTAGACCTTTTGTTTATGTGTTTTGTTTGTTTAGTGTACTGTCTTTGTGCTTAAACGGCAGCTAGAAAGCCAGTGTTCATACAGCTTTATAATTAATTATACAATTAAGTCATTGTTGTGCGTGTATGTCTGTGTGTCAAATGGGAAGGCCCTTAATTTTCAACAGTGAAGACGTACAGTAAAGACTGCTTTACACACTCGAAACGGCAAGCTAAACAAATGTATATACACTAAGTATTCATAACATATTCCCATTTGTATTAGATTTTTTTCTGCAAAAGACACAGTCCTTTATTATTTAGCTTTCATGAGATAGTATTATTTATATTACAGTACTTAGTGCTGAAAGACCCAAAAATATAATTCTGTACTTTAAGGAAAATGTTGAGTTCAGTGACAGAGCTTCAGATTGATTGACGCCTTTGGTATGAAAACAACCTGACGGCGTCTAAATACGCCGAACGCTGATGCTTTGACACGATGCGCTTGGTGTGAAAAAACCTTTAGAATGCATCGTAGAGTGTTCTCTAGCACCCAGCATATCAAAACTCCAAATGCTGCACGCTTCATTACCAGTTAAATGTTGTCAACGGTATGGGTAAGTTAGTAAAGTTAGTCTTTAAAATCTTAAAAGGAGTTAATAATGTTACTCCTTATCCAGAGAAGCACAGCAACTAGAACAAAACAAACACAGTTGGAAATGGGTGTGGAATGGGTGAGGGTGTGAGATGGGTGAGAATATGGAATGGGTGAGGGTGTGGAATGGGTGAGAATATGGAATGGGTGAGGGTGTGAGTATAGAGTGGGTGTGGATGGGTGAGGGTGTGGGATGGGTGAGAGTATGGAATGGGTGAGGGTATGAGTATAGAATGGATGTGGGTGCGGAATGGGTGAGGGTATGGAATGGGTGTGGGAGTGGAATGGGTTGAGGGTATGTGTGACAGGGCGAGGAGCCCTGCACATGAATAAAAATAAATATAAATATAAATAAATATATTTGTTTATTTTTAGAACGGGGTACCCCTCCGCCCCTGGGCAATTTATTATTCATTATTATATTTGTTTTGTTGTATTATTATTATGATTTATTTATATGTATTTATGTATTTTTAAATGATGGCGTAGCCGTGCGTTTTTGTTTTGTTGTTATTTAAATGTGCTCTAGCAGAGGCGAGGTCGGCAGCTTGTCCTCTGCCAGTAGTAATGGCAGGGGTAATGAGATAATTGATAGTTAACCCCTCGGCATCAGTAAATAAATGCCTGCAGCTCTCTACGCTCAGGGTGGGTGTTCAGAGGAGTGAGGGAGAGCGAGAGTGGAGGGTAAAAAAAATCTAAGATAAAAATAAGTAGGATCAGTGAAGGCTACTGCCCTGTCTGGTCGTATTATTTAGTTTTTGTGATTTTGTTTTGTTAAAACTTGTTTTGTCAGTGGTTTTTGTTCAAACCTTTTATTTTATTTTTGTTGTTTAAATAAATGGCTCAAGCACCTTTGCACCGTAGTACTTGCCTGTTTGTTTTTCTTCCTGTATCTGTCGTGACATCACCACTCTGCCATCTCTGTCACAGTATGGAATGGGTGAGGGTATGAGTACAGATTGGGTTTGGGTGTGGAAAGGGTGAGAGTATGAAATGGGTGAGGGTATGAGCTTTTCACAAAGTCCCGCATAAAAGATTGATTCTCAAACTGAACGCAGTAGATATTCAAGGAAATACATGCACATGGATTAGGGAGTGGTTAACATGTAGAAAACAGAAGGTACTGATTAGAGAAACCTCAACATGGAGCAAGGTAACCAGTGGAGTACCACAGGGATCAGTATTAGGTCCTCTGCTATTCCTAATCTACATTAATGATTTAGATTCTGGTATAGTAAGCAAACTCGTGAAATTTGCAGACGACACAAAAATAGGAGGAGTGGCAAACACTGCTGCAGCAGCAAAGGTCATTCAAAATGATCTAGACAGCATTCAGAACTAGGCAGACACATGGCAAATGACATTTAATAGAGAAAGGTGTAAAGTACTGCACGCAGGCAATAAAAATGTGCATTATGAATATCATATGGGAGATACTGAAATTGAAGAAGGAATTTATGAAAAAGACCTAGGAGTTTATGTTGACTCAGAAATGTCTTCATCTAGACAATGGGGAAGCTATAAAAAAAGGCTAACAAGATGCTCGGATATATTGTGAGAAGTGTTGGATTTAAATCAAGGGAAGTAATGTTAAAACTTTGCAATGCATTAGTAAGACCTCATCTAGAATATTGTGTTCAGTTCTGGTCACCTCCCTATTGAATCTGAATTGAGTCTATTCAGTCTTGAACAAAGAAGACTATGCGGCGATCTGATTCAAGCATTCAAAATTCTAAAAGGTATGGACAATAGCGTACCAAGGGACTTTTTCGACCTGAAAAAAGAAACAAGGACCAGGGGTCAGAAATGGAGATTAGATAAAGGGGCACTCAGAACAGAAAATTGGAGACACTTTTTTACACAGAGAATTGTGAGGGTCTGGAACCAACTCCCCTGTAATGTTGTTGAGGCTGACACCCTGGGATCCTTCAAGAAGCTGCTTGATGAGATTCTAGGATCAATAAGCTACTAACAACCAAACGAGCAAGATGGGCTGAATGGCCTCCTCTCGTTTGTAAACTTTCTTCTGTTCTTCTGTTCTTATGAGTATAGAATGGGTGTGGGTGTGGAATGCGTAAGGGTATGGAATGGGTGTGGGTGTGGAGTGAGTGAGATAATAAAATAATAAGTGAACAAATTAAGTATTTTTTTTTTTTTAATTCTTGTAAGGTATTTTTTAAAATAAATTGTTACATTAGGTATCCTGGGGTAAACTAAAGAGATTTTTTTTCACAGTTTCACATTCATCATTGAACCTATAGTTATACTCAACATAATGAACTGCACCACATTGGTAAAATAGTGTATAATTGCACATAAAATGTCAACAGGTTGCATAATAATACAAAATTAATTCATTCATTCATTCATTAAGTATAAATGAGCTTATTAAGCTTAAAAATAGCATCACCCCCATTCAGCAAATTAATTTACATAAGTATTATAATACAGATCTAGATGTTTAAAGGAATACAATAAAATATGCATATATATATAAAAAAAAAAACTACTTTGTACATTTGGTTATTACGTTATGTGTCCGTCCACAATACAGATTTAGAAGTACAAAGAAAAACATGAATCCTTTACAGCATCTCAATAAAATACAAAGTTACAGTACGTGGGCTGTTACACTTCATACACGCATATTTTTCTAAATAAATGTATTTCTAAAGTTTAGAATATCACAAAATGAATGACTTGCCTGTATTAGATGTTTTCATTGTCCTTTGAATTATTGTTGGGCTGACACTCTATGCAGGCAATGTGAAAATGTGGGTGTGGCAGGGCAGAAGAAAAGCCCTGCACATAATCAGAGGGGGCCAAGCCCTGCATGTAAATACATGGGTTGTTTTATTGTAGTATTATTCTTTGTGTTTCTTTAGAACGGGTGTTTTTGTTTGTTGTTGTCTGGCAGCGTGGATGGGGTTAAAAGCCCCATCGCTGTAAACTCGTGTGGAATGTGACCATCTCCGAATTTAATAATTGAGATGGTCACAGGTATAAAAACCTGCAGCTTTTCTGTGTTGGGGGTAGGTGTTTGAGAAGAGAAACGAGAGTGAGATGGGAGAAAATCTAAAGCGAAAGTAAAAAGAAAAGAAAGCATTTGCTACTTGTGCTGGGAAGCACCAGCACAATACTCGTTTTGGGTGGAGGGGGATATTTGGGTTTCTGAGTTGTTTTTGTTTTCAACCTTTTATTTTGGCTCGGTGAGAGACGAAGACGGACACACGCGTCCTCAGAAACATGTGCCGTCAGCCGTCCGCTTCTTTTCACTCTGCAGGCCCGCTATGCAGCCACCTCAGAGCAACAGTGTCAGAGGACAACGCAGCACTGGGCAACTTACAGGCAAGCCCGCAGGTGCCCGGCCAGTCTACAGGGGTGGCTGGTGTGCTGTGAGCCGAGGACACCCTGGCCGACCTAAGCCCTCCCCACCCTGGGAACTCCCGTCCATGGTCAGCAGTGGAATAGCCTGGACTCGAACTGGCAATCTCCAGGCTATCGGGAGCCCCCACTGTTCTTGTTTTAATTAGACCCCTGCATTTAGGTGATCTGAAGCTATTTACTCTTTAATAAAAGTACATCTGCTTATTCCCCTTCCTCCAGGATGATGCCCCTGACAAGGTGGTGGAGATGGTTGCTGCAGGAAACAGCCTGGACTCTGTGATGAAGGCAGCTCTGCGGACTCGAATCCAGGAGGAGATGGACAAGCGCAGGGCTAAGCGCTGAGCAGAGCTGGGGGGGAGCGATGCAGCTCCCTGAACACTTCTCAACACAGTCCAGGGGCATGGGAGGAGGGAGAATATTTTTTACATTTTGTTTGGAATTGTTCCAGACAAGAGAATTCTCTGTTTCTGGGTTTAAAGGTAACCCCGTTGTAAAATACAGGCGTGTATATGACCTCTGTGAAAAGAAGATGGCACATTGTTCAAGACACATGTTTTAGCAGAACTGCTGGCAGCCAGATAGCCTTCTGATCTGAGCTGTCAGTCCAGAGCCGTTGCTCCTACAAAGACTTGCAAGTGGCAAAGTCTCTATAAAAGTGGCAGACTTAAGCGCAGGGCAGAGGAAGGGAGGGGAGGCAATAACTTACACTGTCTGAGTAAGCCAGGGCATGCCACTGGCCCAGAAGCAAATACTGACAGATGAGCCCCACTGTCCCCTACAAATGTTGAGGGGCCCTAAGATAGAACTTCATCCCTGGTTCAGGGGATTATTGACTTTGACTGGGCAAGAAGGCAGGTAGGAACTGCAGAAGGAATTGTTTGCAGGAAGGACCATTCTCTCATCTCAGCTGTCAGTCACAGAGCCACATTTCTCAAGCAATAGCACGCCCGTGAGTGCACTGCAGTCCAAGCGTTACGGCATGCAATTGCTTTTCAAATAGGACTCTGCAAACATTTAAAGCAATACAGAGCTTTTGTTTTTTAGTTTTGTTTTAAAAGCTCATTACTGTCCACTCTTGTTTTAACAATTTCAGTACAAAGTTTACATTAATCTGTAATAGTGTCCGGTACTATAAAACACATGTCAATAAAATGTTTTAGTGCAATTCATATCAGCTCAATGTTAGTTACTATATAATAATTCTATAAAGCAATAAACATTTTGAGGTCTTGCTAGTTCCTCATAACGACTGTTGACTGTACTTTGTGTTACTTCCTTGTACAGTATTTTCTGGTTGTAGTTTTATTTTAAAATAATATTGCATTCTATCCCTTATAAAAGTTTCTTGTAGTAAAAGCCCAGCAAAGTGTAACAAATCATAGGTCAGCACTGTAAAGCACAGAGAGGTCTGGTGAAGCATACTGAAAAACAATGCAAACCATGGTAAACCAATTCATAGTATAACCATGGGAAAAGCATGGGGGGAAAACTGCAAATTGACAGTGCAAATGTGCTGTGGTCAACTTTATAAGGGATAGCTTGAATACATAACTTTGAACCAGGAGATGGGCAGAACTTTGGGCCAGTCTGTTCAAACAGGATTATAAAACGCTAATTTAAATAAAAATTGCCCCTCTCAGTGTATTGAAATGGGCACGCTCAAAGCTCACACTTACTGCACACCTTCACATATGGGTCAAGTGATGTTTAATTGCCTATAAGCATTTGGTGACCAGACATGGTAGGTCTTATTAATGATGTCTCACGTTTCTGTAGCGTGTGGGTATACAACCCCAGAACCAGGTGCATGTTACTGTTTTAAAACTAAATCTAAATCCATCCTGACTTTATAAAAGAACCATAAAAATAAATATGCAATTGACAAAAGCAATTTATTTAAAACAAATAAAAGGGAAAAAATTGATTGTAAGTAATGAGTTTATTATAAAAAAGACACACGGCTCACAGATTAGGTTGCTTTACCTAACCTAATATTTGGAGATTAGTGCTCATCAGAGTCTGTAACCAACCAACGAGGGATCAGACTGACCACGCTGTCCAAAGTGAAATTTATACTATTTTTGTTATGAACGTGAAATGAAGCTTCTTACAAAAACTTGTAACAAGCATTTTAGTAGGTTCATTTAAGGCAGGGACTCAGTTCCTGGAGGGCCGCAGTGTCTTCTGGCTTTCGTTCCACCCGAGCTCTCAATTACTTAATTGGTCTAATTATCTGATTAACTAGACACATTTAACACTTCTCTTCAGGCCTCAAAATGTTACATAGGTAGTGTACCTTGAATCAAGTGCATTTTTAAAACCATCAACTGTAAAAGACCTTGAAAAATATTAAATATGTCAAATTGAACAAATATTTAGATCAATTATATCAATTGAGCTCTTAAATTGGAATGAAAACCAGATGACCCTGCGGCCCTCGAGGACTGGAGTTTGACACCCCTGATTTAAGGATTTAACCGTGTGCAGTTTTGTGGCGTTTAATGAATTTTCCTTTCATAAAAACTGAGATTGCATTTTGGCCTATTGGGCCCTATGTTCAAAGCACTGATTAGTGGTGACAATATCGCTAAATGGTTCCGTGCCTTGATGGCTTGCATGCCCGAGTGTGGGGGCTGATTCAGGGTAGGGCACTGTGGCTGTGGCAGCATTTCCCAGTCCTGGTCCTGGGAGACCCGTTTGTCTGCTGGTTTTCATTCCAACTGAGTTCTCAATTATTGAACCCTTAATTGAACAATTAATTAGCTTAATTAGACCTTTTTAATTGTTTTCAGCTTTTAACAGTTGCAGGTTTCAAGTTAACTATACGATTTTATAAGTAACTTTTTTAGGAGCTGATAACAATTAAAAATGTCTCATTAAGCACATGATTAGTTCAGTTAAGGGTTTGGTTAAGTAATTGAGAGCTCAGTTGGAATGAAAACCAGCAGACACAGGGGTCCCCCAGGACCAAAATTGGGAAACCCTGCAACAGAGGATATGGGATCCTCCAATAGAGAACTGAACAATAAAGAAAGTGGCTCTTCACATTTTCTTGTTTCTTGAGTCGGCTCTCATCTGCTTGCTCTGATTAGAACTTTTAGTATTAAGCTTTGGGTTAGGGTTAGCTGACGTGGAGTGCAACACTGTGGTTCTGAACAGCCTGGAAAACTAAGAAGATAAAGTGACAACAGCACAACAATAAGGGACGACTTCTGTAAAACTGCTATAATGCTTATGAGAAGGAAGAAGTCTTGATTGTTGCACTAAAATTAGAGAAAATTAAATGAGCGATTGAGTCGTCTTCTGAACATGCCAAAGTGCAGACAGCTGATGGAGCTGCTGTTGGAATACGATTATAATACAGTGTGTCACCTATCAGAACCATTGGAATGCCATTATAATACAGTGTGTTACCTATCAGAACCATTGGAATACCATTATAATACAGTGTGTTACCTATCAGAACCATTGGAATACCATTATAATACAGTGTGTTACCTATCAGAACCATTGGAATACCACTATAATACAGTGTGTCACCTATCAGAACCATTGGAATACCACTATAATACAGTGTGTTACCTATCAGAACCATTGGAATACCATTATAATACAGTGTGTTACCTATCAGAACCATTGGAATACCATTATAATACAGTGTGTTACCTATCAGAACCATTGGAATACCACTATAATACAGTGTGTCACCTATCAGAACCATTGGAATACCATTATAATACAGTGTGTTACCTATCAGAACCATTGGAATACCATTATAATACAGTGTGTTACCTATCAGAACCATTGGAATACCATTATAATACAGTGTGTCACCTATCAGAACCATTGGAATACCATTATAATAAAGTGTGTTACCTATCAGAACCACTAACTCACCAGGAATGGTGAAACAAATTGTGACATATAATTAACTCTTGTTTTTTGACTGTCCATTTTTTACTTCATAAAACTAGTATCTAAATGGTATAGTTCTCAATTTTGTATATCACTGTTGAATTTTCATCTTTAAAAAAATAGGAGTTAAAAAGAAAACATTGCTGATGTAGCACACCATGGTACTTCAAATACTACTTTGATACCATTGGTACGTCAAAATCCGAAAGTGGTGAATTTCTACGACTGGCTCATAAGAGTGAGGTGTTTCTGCTTCTCCACCAGTAGAGGGTGCTGTTGATCCATCATTGAAAATGATCCGAGCACATTACACTTCATCAATTCATCATTTCCAGGTCAATGTGGCAGAGCTTGCAACAAACTAAAGTGAAGTGAGAAATCATTCAGAACATTAGCTAAAGCTAAGGTTTACAATTTTAGAAAAGCAAACTATGAAGGTATGAAAAAGAGACAGAGTAGATTGGATTAAAATAGAGAAAACATCCACAGAAAAAGGATGGCTATTTTTTAAAAAATTTAGTACTAGAGGAGCAAAACAATTACATCCCAAAAGCAGACAAATCTAAATCTAAAACAAAATGGCCAAAATGGTTTAATAGATCAATTTTAAAAAATATTCAGCGAAAAAAGGCACTTTACAGAGCATTTAAAAGGGACCAAAAACAAAGTGCACAGAAAGAATAAGTTAGAAAGGCCAAGAGAGAAATAGAAATGAACATTGCTAAGGGGGCTAAAACCAATTCCAAAATGTTTTTCCAATATTATAACAGCAAGAGAACATTCAAAGAGGAGGTTAAATGTCTAAGAGACACAAATGGCAAAATCATAGATGAAGAAAAAAAAAACAGCAAAATATTAAATGATTACTTTTCACAGGTTTTTACAAAGGAGGACACGGACAACATGCCCCACATGTCGACCTGTTCCTATCCAGTTTTAAATAACTTTAGCATAACAGAGGCAGAAGTGTTAAAGGGACTAGGAGCTCTTAAAATAAACAAATCCCCTGGGCCGGATGAGATCCTCCCAATTGTACTCAAAGAAATGAAAGAAGTTATTTATAAACCGCTAACCAAGGTCATGCAACAGTCTCTTGACACAGGGGTTGTACCGACAGACTGGAAAATAGCAAACGTAATACCGATCCCCAAAAAGGGAGACAAAACCGAACCAGGTAACTACAGACGAATAAGCCTGACTTCTATTATATGTAAACTTCTGGAAACTATAATAAGATCCAAAATGGAAAGTTACCTATATGGTAACAGTATCCTGGGAGACAGTCAGCATGGTTTTAGGAAAGGGAGATCGTGTCTAACTGACCTGCTTGATTTTTTTGAGGATGCAACACCGACAATGTATAATTGCAGAGCATATGACATGGTTTATTCAGATTTCCAGAAAGCTTTTGACAAAGTCCCACATGAACGCAGTAGGGATTCAAGGAAATGCATGCACATGGATTAGGGTGTGGTTAACATGTAGAAAACGGAAAGTATTGATTAGAGGAGAAACCTCAAAATGGAGCGAGGTAACCAGTGGTGTACCACAGGGATCAGTATTCGGTCCTCTGCTATTCCTAATCTACATTAATGATTTAGATTCTGGTATAGTAAACAAACTTGTTAGATTTGCAGATGACGCAAAAATAGGAGGAGTGGCAAACACTTGCAGCAGCAAAGGTCATTCAAAATGATCTAGACATTCAGAACTTGGCAGACACATGGCCAGTGACATTTAATAGAGAAAAGTGTAAGGTACTGCACGCAGGCGATAAAAATGTGCATTATAAATATCATATGGGAGATACTGAAATTGAAGAAGGAATCTATGAAAAAGACCTAGGAGTTTTTGTTGACTCAGAAATGTCTTCATCTAGACAATGTGGGAAAGCTATAAAAAAGGCCAACAAGATGCTCAGATATATTGTAAAAAGTGTTAAATTTAAATCAAGGTAAGTAATGTTAAAACTTTACAATGCATTAGTAAGACCTCACCTAGAATATTGTGTTCAGTTCTGGTCACCTCATTACAAAAAGGATATTGCTGCTCTAGAAAGAGTGCAAAGAAGAGCAACCAGAATTATCCCGGGCTTAAAAGGCATGTCGTATGCAGACAGGCTAAAAGAATTGAATCTATTCAGTCTTGAACAAAGAAGACTGCGCAGTGATCTGATTCAAGCATTCAAAATTCTAAAAGGTATTGACAATGTCGACCCAGGGGACTTTTTGGACCTGAAAAAAGAAACAAGGACCAGGGGTCACAAGTGGAGATGAGATAAAGGGGCATTCAGAACAGAAAATAGGAGGCACTTTTTTACACAGAGAATTGTGAGGGTCTGAAACCAACTCCCCAGTAATGTTGTTGAAGCTGACACCCTGGGATCCTTCAAGAAGCTGCTTGATGAGATTCTGGGATCAATAAGCTATTAACAACCAAACGAGCAAGATGGGCCGAATGGCCTCCTCTCGTTTGTAAACTTTCTAATGTTCTTATACAGTGTTAATCAAGTCACAGAAACTGCAGGGTTTAAACTTTAGTCAACATTTAAAAAAATGTAACCATAATTAGCCCCTAACAGGGAGTAGTTAAATATCTAGCAGGACAAGCCAGGAAACTCACTAAGAAAGACATTTCAGTGACATATTATTGGATGCTAGGAATGTAATAGTTTACATTCCATGTGTTAAACATTTCACATTTTTCCTAAATGCTTAACTATTATCAAAGATATGCACGTCAAGTGGTGTGTTGTTTCCAGTAGGATGTGTGCAGTGTAAGGTAAGTCTTTTACACATGCAGAACAATGTTGTTCACATGTATCCTCATGCTTTAGTGTATCATAAAACTGACTGAGGGCTGCTTTGATTTTGTTACAAAAATTCCAATATGTACTTTTTTTGTTGTTTTTAGTTTAAGTTTAGAGTGACCAATTATTATTTTTTATTTATTTTCCACCCAATTTGGAATGTCCAAATGCAGAGCAGAGGTGGGCGGGCTACCGATCCCGGAGAACAGAGATCAGCACTGCCAGTAGGGTTCGCTGTTGCGTGATTAAGAAGAGGAGTCCCTGCCGGATATCATAGCATATTCTATTGTAAACCGCTCTGTAATCTGTTAATCCTGCACATTGAGAGTTTAGGTTTTATTTGATTTTATTTTGTTTATGATTTTTCACTGGTTAATAAGGAAGGGTGCATAAAATTTTAAATAAGAAATCAATCCATTGATACAAACTGTATTGAGCATATTAACCCTTAAACCAGTGCTGTTATTGTGGAAATAAATATGAAAGAGAAGAAATGAGTCCCTTTTTTTTAAGCTCCTCAGGTTCCAAGTAGTTGATTGATCTCAGAACTTTGTCAAGTTGAGGTTTAAAGTATTGAAGTGATTCAGCATCAACAACGTGACTAGGTGATCCAATCCATACCCTCACCACTCTTTATGTGAACACGTATCTCCTTCACTCTGTCTAAAGTTTCCACTTCATTTTCAAGTGTGTCCTCTGGTCCTGGTTTCTGGGCTGCGCTTAAAGTATTGTTTAGGGTTAAGTGTTTAAAATGCCTTCAATCAATTCCCACTGATTTTTCTATTCTTAACAATAGATTTGGTTCGTTCAGCCTATCTTTATAGCTCATGCCATTGAGCCCTGGTATTAATAGCAGTCTATGCACTTAAAATTCATGATCTGAACATGATGGGTAGATTAAAATATCCTGCTAACCAGTCTCAGGACAGCTACTGAGTCAGTGTACCATGCTGTTTCTATACCCACTCTGAGAAAAAAACATACTGTCTACTATGAGCTTGGATTACTGCAGTTCGTCAGTATCCTAATGATCTCCCCTACAGAGAACAAAGGCTGTGCATGTCCACTTTAATCCTAAATCATTTTCTGACACCCAGACATTAGCACCCACTTTGAGCCTCTGGCTAACCAAAGGGCACCCGTCCAGCATTTGCAAAGTCAAACTCATTTTTGATATTGCAGGAAGAGGCTTGGAAGCAATGCTCAATGAGTACCCTTGAGCAAGGTACTTTACCCAGATTGCTCCAGTAAAAACCCAACTGTATAAACGGGTAATTGTATGTAAAAAATAATGTGATATCTGTATAATGTGATATCTTGTAACAATTGTAAGTTGCCCTAGATAAGGACGTCTAAGAAATAATAATCTACGGAAACTGAAAGGGAGTGGGGAGCTTTGAACAATATAGCTTGCATCCAAATCAAATAAGGCACACCCCATTAGTCCTAGATTAACAGAACATTGCTGTTTTTTGTGCGCAGATGGTAAACTCAAAATGCAACCTAATCATGACAAGCTGTTTTTGTCACATGTGGACAAGGGCCAAACAAAAACACACACTGTGATGTTGCTGAAGTCTGAAAGTTTTCTCTATGGCCTCTATGTTAGGGTTACAGGAAGTCTTATATGTTTCCATTTTTAAGGCTTCTTATCCAGCAAATTCTAAGCTATTGTAAAAGATTTGTAGTGGGAGGTGTGTTTGGCAGGGTCACGTCAGATTTCAATGCAATGGCCGCTCTTGGACCAGGTAAGCTTTATTACAGGGTTACAAAACAAAAGATTCCTATTCCCTCTATGGGACTGTGACAGGGTGGCTGGGCAGTGACATCACGGCAGAAGCAGGAACTAAAAACACTGACACCAAATACTGCAATAAATCAAAGGATTAAACAAAAACACTGTGCTCACAGAGTAAAAATAAAGCAGTAAACAAAAATAATCACCAACACAAAATAAATAAAACAACACAGGTCAGGCTGGGCAGATTGCCTTCACTGTTCCTACGTTTTCCTTTCAGTTTCGCTTTCACTCTCTCTCACCGCTCTCTCCACTCTAACACCCACCGAGAGCTGGAGAGCTGCAGGCTTTTTATATCGTGGCCGAGGGGTTTAACTCGCTAGCAATTATTCTATTACCCCTCGGCCACAATCTGCATGAGTTTTTTTAATTACTGTGGATGGGGTTTCCCATTCATGCTACTAACCAAAATAAACATTTGGCTACACCGTCATATTTATAAACAAAACATACGGCCCTTCACCGACAAATCTAAATAATAAATACATAAACAAACACAAAATAACACGGGCGGAGGGGGAAACCCTGTTCTAAAATAACCACACACATTTACACAGCAGGGCTCTCTACCGCCCTGCTACATATCCCCCCCCCCTTGTGCAACGCACACTTGGCCCCAACGGTCACCTCCCCCCTCAGTCTTAAAGTCCCGGAAGAGGGGAAAGCAAGGTGTTTCCGGGGGTGGCCAAGGTGGAATGTCCTCCACCCCCCACTTCTTTGTAGCTAACAGCTCCCTCTTCCGGGGCTTCAGCCACACTATCTCCTGCGGCGAAAGTGCGGCTGGGGGAGCTGGTCTCCTGACCTCCCCCCCCTCTTCATGGGCAGCAGTTCCTCTCCGTGGGGCTCCGGCCACCCAATTTCCGGCAGCGAAACCGCTGCGGGGGGAGCTGGTCTCCTGACCTCCCCCCCCTTCTTCATGGCCGGCAGCTCCCCTTCATGGGCCTCCGGCCACAGTGTTTCCTGCTGCGAAAATGCGGCTAGGGGAGCTGGTCTCCTGACCTCCCCTCCTTTCTTCATGGCTGGCAGCTCCCCTTCATGGGGCTCCAACCACAGTACCTCCTGCTGCATGGCAGGACCGGCAGCGACCCCAGGCGAAGCAGAGCCCCTGGCGATGACCCCAGGCGAAGCAGAGCCCCTGGCGATGACCCCAGGCGAAGCAGAGCCCCTGGCGACGACCCCAGGTGAAGCAGGACCCTCGGCGACCCCAGGTGAAGCAGGACCCCCGGCGACCCCAGGCGAAGCAGGACCCTCATCGACCCCAGGCGAAGCAGGACAGGCAGCAACCCTAGAAGCAGCAGAGCTTGCGACGACCCCAGGCAACGGCAGCAGCGGCGGACCCTCGGGAGGCGACGGCAGCAGCGGCGGACCCTCGGGAGGCGACGGCAGCAGCGGCGGACCCTCGGGAGGCGACGGTAGCAGCGGCGGACCCTCGGGAGGCGACGGCAGCAGCGGCGGATCCTTGGGAGGCAAACTCGGGAGGGGAGCCCCTGGCCATGGAGACGGCACTTCTCCCTCGTACACTGTACCCTGTGCGGAGCAACAGGCAGCCCCAGGCAATGCGGAGCAACAGGCAGCCCAGGCGATGCGGAGCAACAGGCAGCCCCAGGTGATGCGGAGCAACAGGCAGCCCCAGGCGATGCGGAGCAACAGGCAGCCCCGGGTGATGCGGAGCAACAGGCAGCCCCAGGCGATGTGGAGCAACAGGCAGCCCCAGGCGAAGCGGAGCAACAGGCAGCAACAGGCAGCCCCAGGCCATTGTTGAGCAACAGGCAGCCCCAGGCGAAGCGGAGCAACAGGCAACCCCAGGCGATGCGGAGCAACAGGCAGCCCCGGACGATCCAGGCGTGGCATCCCTGAGCAGTGCGAGGCAGGCATCCTTGGGCGGTGCGAGGCAGGCATCCTTGGGCGGTGCGAGGCAGGCATCCTTGGGCGGTGCGAGGCAGGCATCCTTGGGCGGTGCGAGGCAGGCATCCTTGGGCGGTGCGAGGCCGGCATCTCTGGGCGGTGCGAGGCAGGCATCCCTGAGCGGTGCGAGGCTGGCATCCCCAGGCGATGGCGAACTGGCATCCCCAGGCGATGGCGAACTGGCATCCCCGGGCGACGGCAAACTGGCATCCCCAGGCGATGCACGACAGGGCAGCAGCGGTCCCTCAGGAGGCGACGGCGGGAGCGAACCCTCAGGAGGCGATTGAAGGAGGGGAGCCAGAACCAGCGGTGGTGCTGGGGTTGGCCCTCTTTTCAGCCGGCGGTTTTCCCCCTTGCCCTGCTTAGCAGCCTATGCAAGGGCGGCTGCGGACCGCCAACATCTTGTCCCGGTCCGTCCTGTCTTGAAGGGAAATGCAGCTCCTGCTCCTCTCCCTCGGGTGGTGGTGGTGGTGGAGGCAGAGACAGCTCCTGCTGCTCTGCTCCTCGCCTCCCCTTCTGGCTGCGAAGGCGGCAAGGGCGCCTCCCCTTCTGGCTGCAGCGGGGAAACTAGCAGGCAGAGGGGAAACCCTGTTCTAAAATAACCACACACATTTACACAGCAGGGCTCTCTACCGCCCTGCTACAGGGACTTACTCACTTATAACACCCACTCTACTCTACAAACAGAAGTCCACAGACTTTGTTCCGTCTGGAATCCACAGGGCAAGGTAAGTTTCCTTCTTTACACGTACTTTTCCCTGTGACACACTGCAACACTTCAATTAACACAAATATTCACTTCACAGCTTTAAAAGGAAAGTCCCGGGTTCCCAGTAGGGTATAAACGTGGCTAAACAGCGCCACCTCCAAAGGGTTGGAGAAACAGGTAAGTAGCAATGTCCGTGTGGGCCAAGGGTGGCCCCTACCGGTTAGAAGCCCCAGCGATAAGGAATCCAAAGTGGTGAAAGGCTGACCTCTGGTGGTCAGCCTGGGTAAGTATTAGGAGGAGTCCAAGATGGTATCCCCTTTCCCCACTGGGAGTGAGGCAGCAGGTCCATGTGGCAAACACAAACAGAACTAAGCTTGTAGTGTCCCCTTTGTTCCCTCAACAAATACAACTGTCTTCAATTTTATGGCAGATAATCTCTCAACGGTGATTTTACTCACCCACAGTCATAATAATTACACGTTGCACAACACAACACTTTTAAATAAAAGGTACAATACCCTCAAAGTAACTGACAGACGAGGCAAGAAACTGCCGTTGATTGAATCCCAGGAACACACAGGAACCATTCTCTTCCTTGACCAAACACCAACTGCCCTGAGCTACAGATTAATTACTTCAACTAGGCCCCGTGGCTCTCTGTGTAGTGTAGTTCTTAGCTCTAAACCGTCATTTCTTAAAGTGGCAGAGCCCAGCTCTGTCAAACTATTTTAACACTAAATATTAAAAATAGAATAAATGAAGACAAGATGTCATTAACACACTTAAAAGTGTATGAATATATTTTCATTTAACAAACTGATCCTTTTCTATGGAGGTCAGGCATTAAAACGGCCAGATTACCTAAGAGAGATTCTGTCCCCATATAAACTTCAGCGCATTTTAACAAACCTGCAGATATTAGGACCCACCTTGTTAGGAATCACAAATACCTGTTCCACAGGAAGTGAATTTATGGTGTTGTGGCAGTATCGATAGGTTTCACAGTCAATGTTAGAATAAACCCTGGAAAACATAACCATATCAGCAAAATGGCTGGGTTAGCAAGATAAAATCTATAAATGTATTTTGCACATTGCTGATCGGCTGTTTACACATAGAGTCTTATGCCTATATTAAAATATGAATTTGTTAAATAATGCAATACTGACCAACCTCATCCTCTGAAAACTAGGATGCCTGGATATTTTTCACACTTTTCTATAGGTGTGTGGCAAAGTGGTAATGACGTGCAGGTGAGTGCAGTGCAGAAGAATCACACAGACAAACGTTGGTACAGGTGCAAGGGTGTTTATTTAAATTAATAAATGTCCAGAGCCTCAAGGCAAAACCTGTAACTAATAATAATGCTGGAAGTGATACAGCGGCGTGTATCACTTCTCGTCATAATCCTACGGGTTTGACCCGCAACCCCAAAGTCCCGTTCCGACACCCACACTAAACACCAACACAAAGACAGTGCGTGATTCAAGTGCTAAAAGGTGCAAAACAAAAGACAGTTCCAGTAGTGAAAAGGTGAGTGGTGAAGTCCGGGTTTGTCGCTGGCCTGCGGCTGCAGCTCCGGATCGTGCTCAGTAATCTTTAGTGAGACAACAACACACAAGACACACAGTGTTAGAACACAGACACAAAACACTCACGGTCGATCTCACAAACGGGCTCCTTCTTGGTCATATAATTTAACCATATGCAAAGGAACAGATCACTCAAGCCATGCCCCCTATTTATACCCTTGCCCATGACCCCGAGGTTAACGAGCGCATCCGCTCCTCCAGTCCTCGGATGCCACGCCGCTTACCGTCTGGGTCACTGAGCTCGGGTGCCATAGCTCCGCCCCCTTCCGAACTGACCGACTTCCATCTACCCTACGGAATAAATTGTCGTGCCATTTCATTAAGGGTACTCTGTTCCTCGTACACCGTGCTCTCACAGGTCGAAAGGGAGATCTAACACGAAGACTCATTCGATCTCTGTCACATATCCCACCGCTCAGAGTGGAGCCGAAGGAACACTCGGCTAAACCTACCTTTCCCATTACTCCCCCCTCCCGGGAAAAATAATCCGCATTTTGGTGGTCTTTCCCTGCACGGTGTACCATATGGTACATGAAGGGCTGCAATGCCAGATACCACCGAGTTATCCGGGCATTGCTGTCCTTCATTGTGCTTAACCACTTGAGTGGGGCGTGGTCAGTGACAAGATCAAATGAGTGTCCCAGCAGGTAATATCTTAAAGAGTGAGTAGCCCATTTAATGGCCAAACACTCTTTTTCGACGACGGAGTAGTTGCGCTCCCGAGGGAGCATTTTTTTACTTATGTACAGAACAGGGTGTTCTACTCCGCCTACCATTTGAGACAGGACTGCACCCAAGCCGACATCCGAAGCATCAGTGTGGAGGATGAATCTCTTAGTGAAGTCTGGCGTGATGAGAGCAGGGGCCTGGCAAAGTCTCTGCTTAACAGTATTAAACGCCCCCTGACATTCTTCTGACCATTTAATTGAATTTGGTGCGCTCTTTTTGGTGAGGTCAACTAAGGGATTAACCACTGTGGCATACTCGGGGATAAAGCGGCGGTAATAACCGGCTAACCCCAGTAGCGACCGCACTTGAGCCTTGGTTTTGGGGATTGCCGCGTCTACCAAGGCCTGGACCTTGGAGACAACGGGTTTCACCCTGCCATTCCCCATTACAAACCCCAAATATTGCGTTTCTTTTTTGGCAAACGCACATTTTCGCAAGTTAGCTGTCAGCCGGGCTGCCCTTAGAGACTGAAGGACGGCTGTGATCCTAGCCAAATGCTCTCGCCAGGTGGAGCTGTAAATGACCACATCATCAATATACGCTGCCGCATATTCACGATGTGGGTGTAAAACCTGGTCCATCAGTCTCTGGAAGGCAGCAGGCGCACCATGTAACCCAAACGGCATGGTTGTAAAATGAAACAGCCCCTCTGGTGTTGAAAATGCGGTTTTCTCTCTAGAACTACGAGTTAACGGGATCTGCCAATATCCCTTCGTCAGATCCAGAGTGGAGATGAACCTCGCCGTCCCCAGTCTATCTAGGAGTTCGTCGACCCGAGGCATGGGATACGCATCAAACTTGGCAATAGCGTTTACCTTGCGGAAATCAACGCAGAAGCGGTTGGTGCCGTCCTTTTTGGCCACTATCACAATTGGACTGCACCACTCGCTCCTGGAAGGCTCAATCACCCCAAGTTCGAGCATGTCCCATACCTCTTTGCGAACGCCACTCCGTCGACTTTCCGGGATCCGGTAAGGTCTCTCTCGCACTGTGACACCTGGGGGAGAGATAATGTCATATTCAGCGAGGTTAGTTCTACCGGGCGTGTTAGAAAAAACATCGCTAAATTCCTCAATTAACCTACGTAGTTCACGTTGCTGATCAGGAAGTAACTGTTCCCCCATCGAAATGTTCTTTGTGCTAGAGGGTTCTAGCTCGGGCCCTAAATCATCCTCTATATTGCCTGGGGCTATAAATAACACCTCTCTTGCCTGCCAGGGCTTTAATAAATTTATATGATAAATTTCTTTTTTGTTACGGCGATCGGGCTGTTTAATTTCGTAATTCACCTTTCCTATAGCCCGAATCACCTCATATGGCCCTTGCCATTTAGCACATAGTTTGGATTCCGCTGAGGGAAGTAGCAGCATTACTTTGTCTCCAGGTCGAAAAGTTCGGATTAATGCATTTTGATTGTAATGCTGCTGTTGTCGATGCTGAGCCGATCTGAGATTGTCTTGGGCCAAACGACCGACCAAATCTAGGCGATCTCTCAGTAGGAGCACATGCTGCACTACATTTTTGGACGAGCCTTTGTGCTCCTCCCACCCCTCTCTCAACAGATCGAGAATGCCGCGAGGCTGTCGGCCGTACAAGAGCTCGAAGGGGGAGAACCCTGTCGAACTCTGCGGCACCTCTCTCACCGCAAAAAGGAGGTAGGGAAGAAGCGATGCCCAATGTTTTTGCTCTTGATTCACAAATCGTCTCAGCATCGCCTTTAGAGTCTGATTAAAACGTTCCACCAAACCGTCCGTCTGTGGATGGTAAACCGACGTTCTGATGGGACGTATTTTTAGTAATTTATATACCTGCTGTAGCGTATTTGACAAGAAATTAGTTCCATGATCAGTCAATATCTCGTTGGGGATCCCTACTCTTGCCATAATCTGCACTAGTTCTTTGGCTATCGCAGCAGCACTAGTGGACCTCAATGGAACTGCCTCTGGGTATCGCGTTGCGTAATCTACCACCACTAATATATGCGTATACCCGGAGTCAGAAGGTAGCAAAGGGCCGACTATGTCCACTGCGATGCGTTCAAAGGGGGTGGAAATAATCGGCAGTGGGACCAAAGGGCGGGGCGCACTCGACCCGGCGCTACTCTCTGGCAGTCTGGGCATGTGGCTACATATTTCGACACTTCCTTATAAAGACCTGGCCAAAAGAATCGAGCCAATATCCGTTCCCTTGTCTTGTCAACTCCGAGGTGCCCCGCAAAAGGGATATCATGCGCCAGCCTCATGACCTCCAGCCGACAAGACGGGGGGACCAATAATTGTGTTACAGGATGTCCTGTGCCCGCGGCCAGGTTTACCCTATATAGTAATTGCCCCTTGATAATGAAGTGTGGAAATACTAGTGCCCCAGCGCCTTCAACATCCTTACCTTCAATGGACCGGACCTGTCCCCGAATGTGCACCAGTGATGGGTCATTGTCCTGCTCCCACACTAGGTTCACATTCGAGTGCCACATGTCCGGTATATTGAGCGGGGCGGGAGTAACATCTGCCCTTGATGGCCCAGTAACCTCGCCCTCTCGGTCACACTGCGTTCCGACCCCCTTCGACTGACGTTTTTCACCGTTATAACAGGCTCCCACCAGCCCCCAGCCTTGTCTCATTAACGCTCCCTCCCATTTCCGCAGCCTTCTCTCTTTGTTTGTTTTTTTCGGCCGGAACAGGGAAGAGAACATTTCCGCTTGAAAGGGAAAAACATTACCAATCATTTCCCCTTCTACTTTTTCTGCCACATTTGCGTGTATGGCCGGGACTGCCCTTAATTTCAATAAATCTTTATAGTTGGGCCAGTCCCGACCCAGAATAATGGGATGTGGTAACCTTTCCGCTACCCCAACTACCAGGGAACGTTTCATCGGACCGACCGATAAATATGCTTTTACTGTGGGGTATGTTGCCGTGTCTCCATGGATACAGGAGATCGCCACCTGACCTTGTGGCTGCCACACCATACCGCCTAAGAGAGATGCTCTAATTAAGGTCTGACCACACCCTGTGTCCACTAATGCATGGGTTTTCACATTTCCAAAAATCACCTTAACAATACAAGGCCCCTCCCGACCATTTTTCCCTCGCTTACCCGCTTCAGATGCCAGATTACAGACGGCCACGTCACACTCCATCGCAGATGGGCATGACCTAGCCTGATGTCCCGGCTGGCGGCACCTAAAACAGGTAGGGGGAAAGGAGGGCACAGTGTTAAATGGTCTGTCCCGCTGCTGGTATGGCAACGGGGCAGGGGCAGCACCTCTACCCCAGCTGGGGGCCAACCTTGGTCTCCATGAAGAGGAGGCAAGGTCGCCCATTGGGGTTGGTGCTCTCGGAGGTCGTTGAACCGGTCCTGGTGGTGGGGTTGGTGGAGCAGAGAGAGGAGGTGGGGCTCGGCCGCTCCGTTGAGATAGCGGGGTGAGTAGCCCGGTCTGGGCGGATACCAGGGAGTCCTCGAAGTCCTCAGCGAGCTTGACTGCCTGTTCCAGGGTGTCGGGGTTGTGGCGCCGTATCCATCCTTGGGTCTCGGCGCCGACCACATGACAAAACTGCTCAATGACGATGGCCTCCCCCATCTGGGCAGTTGTTTTTAGCGCCGGGGTGAGCCAGTGTATCATGTGGTCACAGAGCTTCTGCGCGACCACCCTGGGGCGTACGTTCGGGGACCTCCTGTACTCCCTGAACCTCACTCGGTGCGTTTCCTCCGTAATGTTAAGACGGCGGAGAATAGCCAGCTTTACCAGGTCATATTGAGCGGCGTCGTCATCCCCCATCGCCTGGTAGGCTGCCTGCGCTTCCCCAATCAGGCAGGGTCCCAGCTGGCTTGCCCAGAACTGTCGGGGCCATGACGCGGTGGTCGCCAGCCGCTCAAATGCCACCAGGTATGCTTCTGGATCATCATCCGCCGTCATTTTCTGCGTCCGTGCTTTGGGCGCTATGAAGCCGCGTTCCGCTGATGCTGTGGGAGGTATTGCCAGCCCGACCCTCTCGATCAGCGCGGTGTACCTCTCCTCTCTCCGTCTTTCCTCCACCTCCCGTCTGCTGTCCAGCTGCTCCAGCAGCGCCGACAGTGTTGCGTAGTCCATCCCACTTCTGACACCACGTGTGGCAAAGTGGTAATGACGTGCAGGTGAGTGCAGTGCAGAAGAATCACACAGACAAACGTTGGTACAGGTGCAAGGGTGTTTATTTAAATTAATAAATGTCCAGAGCCTCAAGGCAAAACCTGTAACTAATAATAATGCTGGAAGTGATACAGCGGCGTGTATCACTTCTCGTTATAATCCTACGGGTTTGACCCGCAACCCCAAAGTCCCGTTCCGACACCCACACTAAACACCAACACAAAGACAGTGCGTGATTCAAGTGCTAAAAGGTGCAAAACAAAAGACAGTTCCAGTAGTGAAAAGGTGAGTGGTGAAGTCCGGGTTTGTCGCTGGCCTGCGGCTGCAGCTCCGGATCGTGCTCAGTAATCTTTAGTGAGACAACAACACACAAGACACACAGTGTTAGAACACAGACACAAAACACTCACGGTCGATCTCACAAACGGGCTCCTTCTTGGTCATATAATTTAACCATATGCAAAGGAACAGATCACTCAAGCCATGCCCCCTATTTATACCCTTGCCCATGACCCCGAGGTTAACGAGCGCATCCGCTCCTCCAGTCCTCGGATGCCACGCCGCTTACCGTCTGGGTCACTGAGCTCGGGTGCCATAGCTCCGCCCCCTTCCGAACTGACCGACTTCCATCTACCCTACGGAATAAATTGTCGTGCCATTTCATTAAGGGTACTCTGTTCCTCGTACACCGTGCTCTCACAGGTCGAAAGGGAGATCTAACACTAAGACTCATTCGATCTCTGTCACAAGGTGTTATTTCAACAATCTGATTTGTTGAACGGTTGCACCGTGCTTTTCTGTTCAACCAAAGAGCCATGTCAACAAACAGATCCAAAAACATCGAACTGGTTCTGTGCGCCAAAATTCCACCTGTGTGCCAAATTCCACCTACAGTACCCCGCAGTAAACTTTTAAAAGCGATACCTAGAGCATTCCCAAGCAAGGCAATGTTGCATCAGTCTTGCATCAAGCCCTTGTGTTTGTGTGCGACATTGAATGTGGGCGTACAAAAAAGATTACATTGTTCCATACACATTTGTTTCCTGTTAGCCTGTGCTTGGCACAGCACTGTTTATCTGAGGAGACAGTGACTCAGCAAAGAGCAGGCAGTGTCGAGTCAGAACAGCTCACAACAGGTCCTGACTTGCAGGAAGCAGAGGTGGGAGGAGTCTCTGGATGCTGCAGCAGAAGGGCAGGTACGGACTGCATCAAAACTGATCCGGTCTAGTGGCACTGTGCATGCGAGATAGAAGGAATGCTATGGGTGTAAGGATTTAAGGATCATTAACAACTTATAAATGTAACTGTGTACAGATTCTATGTTCAGAATCCTTCACTTTGAAAATCGTCATACCATGCTTATAAGCATTCATAACATGTTTGTCGCATTTGTTCATAGATCTTTTGCAGGTACAAGTTTCATATACTGCCTGGCCACTTTATTAGGACCTGGCTACCTGATTGGATTTGCCATCACTCTGAATTAAAGATGCTAATTAGGTTGATCATGTGTTGTGACATGTGATCCCTGCAGAGCTTTAAAGCTTCCATAGTTTCCGTAAGCATTGTTCCACTCAACATTGCAGCATTTTACCCTGTGACGATGGCTACAAGATGATAATGTCTCCATCTCCATGGCAACGACAGAAATATCACAACACCTTCACCCGGATCTCAAGCTAGCTGAGCATGTTTGAACAACGCATTGGTCATCACAATCCATTGTCTACCTCTTCACAAAATAACAATGACTGAATGGATTAACATGCTTTGACTGTAATAAGGGCAAACAGTAGCCAACCCTGATATTAGGTGCAGGTCTTAATAAAGTGGCCATCTGCTGTACGTATGCATTTTCAATTGCTGTGCATTTGGCAGTAATAAAGATGTCACTGGTTTATACAGCCTGGTGTCTGTAGTGTGTCACGTGACGATGGAGGGGAGATGTTCTGCAGTACAGCCGCAGCACAGCAGCCCTGCGGAGAGCAACCAGAGAGGGAAGCATCAGGGCCTGCTGTCTCCCTGCTGAGCTCTGTGGAGAGGAGCCAGAGAGGGAAGCATCAGGGCCTGCTGTCTCCCTGCTGAGCTCTGTGGAGAGGAGCCAGAGAGGGAAGCATCAGGGCCTGCTGTCTCCCTGCTGAGCTCTGTGGAGAGGAGCCAGAGAGGGAAGCATCAGGGCCTGCTGTCTCCCTGCTGAGCTCTGTGGAGAGCAGCCAGAGAGGGAAGCATCAGGGCCTGCTGTCTCCCTGCTGAGCTCTGTGGAGAGGAGCAAGAGAGGGAAGCATCAGGGCCTGCTGTCTCCCTGCTGAGCTCTGTGGAGAGCAGCCAGAGAGGGAAGCATCAGGGCCTGCTGTCTCCCTGCTGAGCTCTGTGGAGAGCAGCCAGAGAGGGAAGCATCAGGGCCTGCTGTCTCCCTGCTGAGCTCTGTGGAGAGCAGCCAGAGAGGGAAGCATCAGGGCCTGCTGTCTCCCTGCTGAGCTCTGTGGAGAGCAGCCAGAGAGGGAAGCATCAGGGCCTGCTGTCTCCCTGCTGAGCTCTGTGGAGAGGAGCCAGAGAGGGAAGCATCAGGGCCTGCTGTCTCCCTGCTGAGCTCTGTGGAGAGGAGCCAGAGAGGGAAGCATCAGGGCCTGCTGTCTCCCTGCTGAGCTCTGTGGAGAGGAGCCAGAGAGGGAAGCATCAGGGCCTGCTGTCTCCCTGCTGAGCTCTGTGGAGAGCAGCCAGAGAGGGAAGCATCAGGGCCTGCTGTCTCCCTGCTGAGCTCTGTGGAGAGGAGCCAGAGAGGGAAGCATCAGGGCCTGCTGTCTCCCTGCTGAGCTCTGTGGAGAGGAGCCAGAGAGGGAAGCATCAGGGCCTGCTGTCTCCCTGCTGAGCTCTGTGGAGAGCAGCCAGAGAGGGAAGCATCAGGGCCTGCTGTCTCCCTGCTCAGCCTTACCTCCATATGGAAAGAAAACATATTAGGTGTTGTATTGGTCATACAAAAACAATATGATTATGTAGTGGAAATGTGTTTTTGTATGTTTAGAAGAAAAATCATCTTTCGCCTCCCAAAAATATCAAAACAATTTGGATTATGTTAAAAAATATATATTTCCACAATATGGACATAAGTTATAGTAAAGGTAATGTCTTATTTTTTCACATTTAAGCATCCGATTCTGGTAATTCCCTGTATTAATAGTTCTCATTATACCTTATTAAAAGGTCAGATCAATTTTGCACAACAGTTTCCTATGCTACTCCAATTTCTTTTTACAGTGCTTTACCATTTCTATCAATCCAGATTTGTTATCACTTAATATTTTTTTTAATAAACGGGTATATATATATATATATATATATATATATATATATATATATATATATATATATATATATACTGAGCATCAAAAGAAACGTATCACTTATATTTGGATAAAATTCACTTGATGTGATTGAAAAATGACAAACTCCGATTTAGAGCAGGTGCAGTGACTTTTTATTGTGCTGATTAACAACTGATATCACAAAGATGCTGCAAAATGATCTGTCGATCTTGGGCAGGTGTTGTGACTCTTTGCTCTCCTAGTTTGTGGCCTGTCATTGACAGAGCGTGTCTGGTTATACCGTCTCGCCAGGTTTGAAATTGCTGGCTGTGAGCACCCAAGACGGCGAGCCACAGTCATACATGCCAACAGTCTCTATATGGTCGGGACAGTCCCGATTTCCTAGCAAATGTCCCACGTCCCGAAGCATAGGAAGAAAGTCCCGATATTTACACATAGAAAAAAATTAATTTATCCCCCCTCCCCCTGAGGACGAGCGTCCCGCTGAACAGTTTCCAAATGTTGGCAAGTATGCACAGTACGCTGGCCTAGTCCAGCCTCCAACATGCAGATTGCACGAAGGCGCTGCTCTCTTGACAGACGTGGCATATTGTTTTTTTTCTGTGATTTTCTTCATTGCTTTTATTCAAGCTTGCAATTCAACAGCTGAAATCACTCCATATCCAGCGTCCAATCAACTGTCTCACTAATTAGGTGATTAAGTGCATGTGCTTCAGTCATAGTCACTCAAGCGTGTCATGGTCAAGCCAAAAACATTTTGTAAATGTCCATCATTTATATACGTTTTTTTTCTTCGAATGTCTTAGCTAAATATATACAGATGTTTCTATAGATTCTGAGTATTGTCTAAATTATTCTGTAGAAATCTAAAGGGATGCCTATATTACACAGAAGAATATAGAAATGTCTCTATTATTCTATTGAAATTAATATGATTGTACATTTATTGAACTACAGTGCATTTATATTGTCAGAAAGAAAAATGAGTCTAACTGTTATTAAACCCCAATATTGATTCATCTTGCTAAGCTTCCACCTTCCTGCAATGTAAACTCATAGCAGCTTCCAGTCAAGACAGCTTTATTTATATAAAAGTAACCTCTCCCAAACTAGACATTTTAGCTTAAACTAACTAATACAACCTCAACCTAGGAACACAAACTAGGCCTTAGAACCAAAGATATTTACCAAAAGAGATCTTTTCTAAAAGCACCATAACGTGTCAACACTGTACTAAGCTGTGACTGTGTACTGAATCGGAATTGCTATTCTTCCATCCAGGACTGTGATATTACACCTTGGTAATATACATCTCGGCGCAAGCAAGAAGTGCCAGCAAACCGAAGAGCCTCAACAAAAGAGCCGGGAGTCTAGCTGTGGGAGTCCAGCAAGGGGAGGCCTGCGCTGTGATGCTGTTCGACTAGATCCGAACCTAACGGGGCTCTAGAAGAAGTTATCTACTAGTCAGGTCTGTACCCTCCACCCCACTGCTCCTACTGTGCCTTTTGTCCTGCCTGTCCTGCTATGACTGTCTCTCACATCCCTGTTCGGTCCTCCCGTCCTCGTCCTCTGCCCTCCCTCCGCTGCTGCTCCTCCAACCCCTCTAACCTAATTTCTCTGCCTCTCCCCCCCTCCCCCCCCTCCCGCACACTCTCGAACTGTCACTCTTCTGCTAACAAAGCTGATTTTATATCTGCCTTTGCCTCCCACCTCTGTAATCCAAGCCTCCACTAACAACCCACGTAAACTATTCTCTACCTTCTCCTCCCTCCTAAACCCTCCCCCCCTCCTCCTCACTCCTCTATCTCCCCTGATGACTGCAAACTCTTTAACACCTCTCCCTCCCCCGCACCCCCTCCTGCTCCAACCCCTACACCCACTACATCCCCTACTAACTCGCTCTCCTTCTCCACCTTCTTGCCCCTCTCAGACTCTGACCTCTCCTCCCTGCTCCAGGGTCACAAACCCACCACATGTGCCTTGGACCCCCTCCCCACTCACCTCTTTCAAGCTGCTGCTCCTGCTCTACTCCCCTTCATCTCCTCCCTCCTCAACACCTCTCTACTTTCTGGTATCTTTCCCTCTGCCTTCAAAAAAGCCTCCATCACTCCCCTCCTCAAAAAACCTACCCTCGACCCCACCTCCCTCCAGAGCTACCGTCCTGTCTCCCTCCTACCCTTCCTCTCCAAAACCCTCGAGCGGACTGTACACCGCCAGCTTTCTGCTTTCCTGTCCAACCACTCTCTGCTTGACCCTCTCCACTCTGGCTTCCGCTCTGCTCACTCCACTGAAACTGCCCTCCTGTCTGTCACCAACTCACTAAAGTGTGCCCGAGCTGCCTCTCTCTCCTCTGTCCTAATTCTCCTCGACCTCTCTGCTGCCTTTGACACTGTTGATCACTCTATTCTACTATCATCGCTCGCTGACCTGGGGATCTCTGGCACTGCTCTGGCCTGGTTCTCCTCCTACCTCTCCAACCGCACTTACCAGGTAACCTGGCGTGGAGCAACCTCCACACCTCACCCTCTCTTAACTGGAGTCCCCCAAGGGTCAGTCTTGGGTCCTCTCCTATTCTCTCTCTACACCTGCTCCCTGGGCCCCCTCATCGCATCCTATGGTTTCTCATACCATTTCTATGCTGATGATGCTCAGATTTTCCTCTCCTTCCCCACCTCTGACTCCACCATCTCCTCCCGTATCTCTACCTCTCTGTCTGCTATTTCCTCCTGGATGCACTCGCATCACCTCAAACTCAACCTCTCTAAATCTGACCTCCTTTTCTTTCCCTCCTCCTCCCCCTCCTCCTCTGATCTCTCTATCTCTGTTCCTCTGGAATCTACCACACTCTCTCCCTCTTCCTCCGCTAAGAACCTCGGAGTCACCCTGGACCCCTGCCTCTCTTATTCCCAGCACATCTCCACTCTGGCACGCACTTGCCGATTCTTCCTGAGCAACATCCGAAGAATCCGACCCTTCCTCACCAACTACGCTACCCAGCTCCTGGTCCAGGCCCTGGTACTCTCCCGCCTAGACTACTGCAACTCCCTCCTGGCTGGCCTCCCTGCGTCCGCCACCCGTCCGCTCCAGCTCATCCAGAACTCCGCTGCTCGCCTGGTGTTCTCTCTGCCTCACTTCGCCCATGCTACTCCACTACTCCGCTCACTCCATTGGCTCCCGATCACCGCTCGCATCCAGTTCAAGACTCTTGTACTAGCCTACAGATGCCTTGACCAGACTGCACCCAGCTACCTCCAGACCCTCATCTCTCCCTACACCCCCACTCGACCTCTCCGCTCCGCCTGCACTAGAAGACTGGCTCTACCTCCGCTACGCTCCCCTGCCTCCAGAGCCCGCTCCTTCTCCACCCTTGCTCCGCAGTGGTGGAATGACCTTCCTACAGATGTCAGGACTGCCCAGTCCCTGACCACATTCCGGCGCCTCCTTAAGCCTCACCTCTTCAAACAGCACCTGTAGAACTCCTCTGTTTGTATCCTGGGACACTATCACCCTTCATTTAAATGTGCTTTATTTTGCTCTTATCTGCCCCCTATTTTACTGCATTTAATCCTGTACTTCAGAATACTGTAATCTGCCAAGTGTTTAAACTGTAGTATTTTGTATTTAATCATATCCTGATGTAACTATCACTATTATCTGCTGTATTATTGAATTGTGGTTTGTCACACTTGTACTTTGCTTGAACAAAAGTTATTGTATTTCTTGCTCTTATTGTATTACTTGTATTGTAACACTTGAAATGTATTTGCTTACGATTGTAAGTCGCCCTGGATAAGGGCGTCTGCTAAGAAATAAATAATAATAATAATAATAATAATAATAATAATAATAATATACATACCTGTAACAGGGGGTCTTAGTACCTGCTACTTTAATTGTGGGTGTCCGCTGAATGATGAGAGAGAGACAGAGGGATGCAGCTGACAATGCCACTCAGGCGTCACGATTTTATTAAAGTAAACAAAATGTTATGACAGGTGGCTGCCACTAGGGTACCAGCAATGATAGCCCTAGTGCAGGAGGACATACACAGACATAGCTTAATAAAAATAAGAGCTCAAAAAAAATGCAAAACAAAACACAGTGAGAAACAGCTAAAAACAAAAGTTTGCCACACACTGGCTTAGCGCTGCTCCCACTAAAAGGGAGGTCCCGCTCCGGAACCTACTCTGACACACTAAAATAAACTGGGGTGGGATCAAAATCCCCTAAATTAATCCCTATACAACTCACTCACACTGCCTTTCCACACAGTAATGAGGCTGCATGCTTGCTGAAACAAAAACCAACCGAACTGGCTTTCCAGCTCCTTTTTTATACCATGTGGCTGGGCTTAATTGATCATCAATTAGTCAATTAAGCCCCAGCCACATTCTGCACATGGATTTGGCAGAGTTGGATTTAACCCCATCCCTGCCAAACTTAAATTCAAAACTTCACAACTTTATTTATAACTGCAAAAACCTGCCATATCTAGTGCACATTTATTCTATATATATTTTTAAACTATACATACACACAATACAATACATTATTTACACGTGCAGGGCTTTTGCCCTGCCACAATACCATATACAAAAAATGCAGAAATGATAATAATGTTTTAAAACACGTCACTGCAGGGTAATTCATTCAATCTGCTCTGTGGGAACACAATTCCGAATCTGCCTTAATGGGCATGGATGCTAGCTCAGTGGCTGTTCTTGTGAAAGTTACTGCTTATTAATATTCATCTCATGGAAGGCTGCTGTCCTTGAGAGTACAATAAATATTACAGGAAGCTGAATTTCCACAGGTAATAAATTTCTAATCACAGGTGGCGACATTTAAGAGATTAATGTTTTGTTGTTTTTCCAGACTAGTAGTGCAAAGCTGACCTACATTATACGTCCATGCACATACTGTATAAGATAAAAAGGGCTGTAGTCAACCTAGTAACATATTGCTAAAAGAATTAAAAAAAAAAGCATATTGAGGGCTGATAGATGATAGATAGATAGATAGTTTTTTAAATATGCTTTACCACACCTCTCTGGGCTTTGCAGTTATTACCTATGTTTTTACCATGTTTTCACTATGCTTTATTACACTCTGCTATGCTTTTACTATGGGAAACTTATCAAAGACTCTGCATACTTCTCCATGATGTAACTTGTGAGTTGCAGCATGTCTCAGGTTACTGTGTCTGTACTGTATAAGGATGTCACATGCCAGCTGGCCTGTGATTGGTGAAGATTGGTGTTCTGCGGACACACCCACCCCAGGAGTGAGCTGCGCACATGCTAAAGGGATGGGTCGGGGGGCGGGGGTG
This sequence comes from Acipenser ruthenus, assembly GCF_902713425.1. Classification (NCBI taxonomy): domain Eukaryota; kingdom Metazoa; phylum Chordata; class Actinopteri; order Acipenseriformes; family Acipenseridae; genus Acipenser; species Acipenser ruthenus. The sequence continues at coordinate 4,939,413 of NC_081234.1, read as the reverse complement.
ATGTGTTTAATTTAGACATTCTTGAGACCATCCCTCCTTCTCCCTGCCTCTCCTAGCTCCTCCGTGTGCACCCGCCCCCCTCACACCCCCTAGTTGATTTGTGCAACATTAAGAGCCTTGTTGGAGCTGCAGTTTTCTTGGGAATCTGCTTGTCTTTTGAGACACAAACTTTTGTGTTGTATTTTCAGATCCCCTTTGTTAATTATTCCAATTATACTGATAAAAAACAAGTTCAAATACGTTTTGCAAATTTCCTGTGCTTGCACATTCTGTACAGTACTTTTCCATTTCCATAAATCAAGTTTTGTTACACTTCTGATATTTTGGCTTTTCTGTAGAGCAGGAGTTTCCAACCCTGGACCTGGTTAGCTACTGTGGGTGCTGGTTTTCATTTCAACCAATCTCTCAGTTACTTAATTGAACCAATTATTGGCTTAATTAGTAAAGATTAACAGGTGTTCCAGATCTTTAGCCACTGATGATGTAAAGACACCTATAAAACCTGCTGAATAGGGGCTCTCCAGGACTAGGGTTGGAGACCCCTGCTATAGAGCATGTTCCCAATGCTGACAACGATGCTGGGTCCTCCGGCAGTGGCGACGTTGGCAGCGGCGCTGGGCACTTCGGCAGTGGCGGATGCGTGAGACGCTGGTGACGATGGCGACGCTGACGGTGGCGATGCTGGCAGTGGCGACGCTGGCAGTGGCGACGTTGCCAAACAATACCACAGTTCACAAAGAGAGAAAAACATGTGCTTGTAATCACAACTGGAAATGAGAAGCAGGCCATCTGCGGAGTCCCGCCTCCCGAGGTATCAAATAGTCACTGCGCAGAATGCTCCTCCTCTTTTTGCCCCTCAAGACGGTAAGGTAAGACCCTCTATATTGGTATCTGAGCGTATTGTGAAAAAGAGCTTTTGAGTCAAATGCAGTTCTCTTGCCTTTCAGGCTGAAAGCTGGCTTGTCGCTTTCACGGAATCAGTGACTCCTGATTCAGCCTTTTTCTCACGTTGCAGGCTGCTGCTTTCCTATCTGTGGTATGTGAGTCGACTGCCTGTGCAGTACTGATTTAACACTAGCACCGCCATAGACGCTTTTTGAACAGCTTTTGCAATTCAAATTTAAATATAAGAACATAAGAAACTTTACAAACGAGAGAAGGTCATTCAGCCCATCTTGCTTGTTTGGTTGTTAGTAGCTTATTGATCCCAAATCTCATCAAGCAGCTTCTTGAAGGATCCCAGGGTGTCAGCTTCAACAACATTACTGGGGAGTTGGTTCCAGACCCTCACAATTCTCTGTATGTGATATCTCTTCGTATGTGAATATCTCGTGCATGTCTGTTCTTAAGTGTTACTAAATATTTGAATTAAATACCCATACGGTGTTTCGGCTGCAGAATCGTAAAAATGAATAAGTTGTAAGCACTTGCTTCTTCAACCACCAGACCCGCAGTTTTTGCAGCATATTGAAATCAATACAATATAGCCGACAATTTAGTCTGGGCTTTGTAATAAAATCAACGTCATTGTGAAATAACGTATTATAATCCTGTTGAGTGCTTGAAACACTGATGAAAGTCATTCTACACATATATTATTATTATTTACACTACATTTCTCAGGCAGAACGATGGTGCCACCCTGAGTGTGACGGTGCCAGTTTAAATATATATAAAAACAGCAGGCCTTGTCATGGCTCCACGGGCTGTATATTTACTAGACCCGCTGCAGAGTAGACCTCGCCGGCTGCCTCGGTCCGCCCACTTCGGTGCGTCTGGCCTTTGAAAAATCAACAGCAGCAGCAGCAGCAGCGTGCATCCACAGATTCGCCCCCCATGGCTTCAGCCTGTGTGTCCCCTGGTATACGCTACACGCTGACCAGGTGTGTGACTACACGCGGTTAGGGCAGGCATTGCTGCTTCAGCTGCCCCCCGGTGCTTCAGTACCTCGGTGCACATTCAGCCCTTGGTACTTCAGTGCCTCTGTGCGCGTGGTGCTCAGTGCACACAGTGCACACGGTGCTTAGTGCACTCGTTGCGTACGGTGCTCGGTGCCCTTGGTGCGGATAGCTCCCTGATGTGTACAGTACCCGGTGCATGCGGTGCTCGGTGCACACAGTGCTCGGTGCCTCGATGCCCTATGCCTGTAGACGGTGCTCCACTCCGCTGTAGGCTACGCGGTGCCCCGTCGTGTGACTGCACGTAGTCCAGGCTAGACACCCTTGTGTCTAGCCGCATCCCCGCTGTCGTGTGATTCCACCAGACTCCATCTGGCAGCTGGATTGGGTTTGTTTGGCTGCCGCTGTGCTTCCCTGTCTGTGTATTAGACTGCACGACCCTGCTTTACTGGGTCGTGCTGTTGATTAGCTGCAGCGCGGTTGTTAACAACAGCCAACCAGCCATGTGTTAACAACAGCCAACATGCCCCACATGTCGACCTGTTCCTATCCAGTTTTAAATAACTTTAGCATAACAGAGGCAAAAGTGTTAAAGGGACTAGGAGCTCTTAAAATAAACAAATCCCCAGGGTCAGATGAGATCCTCCCAATAGTACTCAAAGAAATGAAAGAAGTTATTTACAAACCACTAAACAAGATCATGCAACAGTCTCTTGACACAGAGGTTGTACCAACAGACTGGAAAATAGCAAACGTAATACCAATCCACAAAAAGGGAGACAAAACCAAACCAGGTAACTACAGACCAATAAGCCTGACTTCTATTATATGTAAACTTATGGAAACTAAAATAAGGTATCCAAAATGGAAAATTACCTATATGGTAACAATATATGGTTTTAGGAAAGGGAGATCATATCTAACTAACCTGCTTGATTTTTTTGAGGATGCAACATCGACAATGGATAATTGCAAAGCATACGACATGGTTTATTTAGATTTCCAGAAAGCTTTTGACAAAGTCCCACATAAAAGATTAATTTTGAACGCAGTAGGGATTCAAGGAAATGCATGCACATGGATTAGGGAGTGGTTAACATGTAGAAAACAGAAAGTACTGATTAGAGGAGAAACCTCAAAATGGATCGAGGTAACCAGTGGAGTACCACAGGGATCAGTATTAGGTCCTCTGCTATTCCTAATCTACATTAATGATTTAGATTCTGGTATAGTAAGCAAACTCGTTAAATTTGCAGACAACACAAAAATAGTAGTGGCAAACACTGTTGCAGCAGCAAAGATCATTCAAAATGATCTAGACAGCATTCAGAACTGGGCAGACACATGGCAAATGACATTTAATAGAGAAAAGTGTAAGGTACTGCACGCAGGCAATAAAAATGTGCATTATAAATATCATATGGGAGATACTGACAATGTGGGGAAGCTATTAAAAAGGCCAACAAGATGCTCGGATATATTGTGAGAAGTGTTGAATTTAAATCAAGGGAAGTAATGTTAAAACTTTACAATGCATTAGTAAGACCTCACCTAGAATATTGTGTTCAGTTCTGGTCACCTCGTTACAAAAAGGATATTGCTGCTCTAGAAAGAGTGCAAAGAAGAGTGACCAGAATTATCCTGGGTTTAAAAGGCATGTTGTATGCAGACTCTACCGCAATGACGAGCAAGGCCGGGTTTCACGCTTTCATGTCCTGCAGGGCCAAAATCCCTTAGGAGGACAGGCATACCCTGTGTGCGCAGTGCTTGTGTGTCCAGCACACCACCTTGGCCCTCGAGAGAGAGAGCATCTGTGTGGCTTTTCAGCCCCGGGTGAATGAAAACCGGTTGGAAAGGGCCTCGAGGGCGAGTTCCGCGTCCCCTGTGGCCGGACCATCGGCGGCTCTCGGAGCCCCAAAGCCCCTCTTCCACGGACTATCCTAGGACCTCCTGCTGGATATTCCCCATGCACAGGCCCTCTGTAGTCGCTCCCCATCTCTGCAAGTGAGACTGGTGAAGCGATCCAAACAGGCCGGGGACATTATGGACATGAAGGCTCAGATAGCCCAGGTCCTGGAGCTCCTATCTAAAAAGACACCTGCGGCCCTGGCCGCAGTCCCAGCTCCAATGCTGCCCCAAGTCCCGTACCCTCCCTTCCCAAGGGGAGAGCAGGGTGAACGGGAAGAAGCGTCCCAGCTGGCACATGAGTACACGCTCTCTATAGCAGCCTCCTGGGTTGGGCCTCCTTTTTCTCTGTCATGGACGTAGGAGGGGAGCCCGAGCCCCCTGCCGAGGCAGAACCCAGCTTCGAGGTTGCCTCGGAAGCCAGCGTACCACCACTGTCTAGCTTGACCTTTGCACTTATGGAGCGTCCCTGGACACCAGTGGCAGAACCACGTCGGTCCGTATTCCGGACGCAGGCGACAGCTTCTCGCCCTCAGAAACTCCCAGCCTTCCCAGACTTCATGGAGGAGGTATGCACCTCTTGGGATCGTCCGGCCTCAGCTCCAAGTGTGCTGAAGCAGGCCGCACAGCTTGCCTCCTTGGAAGGCGTGGAGAAACTGGGCCTGGCGGGGTTTCCCCCAGTAGACTCCACCATCGCGGCCTTGGTCAAGGCTCCACCGGTGGGAGGATTGGCCAGAGACCCGGTGTGCCCGAACCAGCAATGCAGGGTGATGGAGACACACCTCAAGAGGGCGTACGCAGTGGAGGCACATGTAACCCGTCTGGCGGATATGCTGACGGCCTACATGGACGACGTACTGCGTGAGATCTTACGTCCAGAGCCGATGGCCACCGAATTACGCCTCGTGCCGAGCACACTGCTCCAGATCTCCGGTCTACAAGGGCAAGCCCTTGGCCAGAGCCTGGCTAGTTTGGTTGTGGCTCGCAGACAGCTGTGGCTGTCGCAAGCGAGGGTTCCCAACATGGATAAAGCTGCACTCCTAGATGTGCCAATATTCCCAGGACATACTTTTGGGCCAGCCGTGGAGGAGATCCTGCAACAATCCCACCGGGAATGCAAGGCAGACCCTCTCCAGGCCTCGGTACTTCAGAAGGACGTGGCCACCTTGCTGTGCAAGCAAGCCATTTGTCTTGTAGATCCCACAATAGACGCCTCCAGCTTGGGTTGGGGGGCGGTCTGGGAAGGCAGAGGAGTCTGCGGATCCTGGTCAGACTGCTGGGCGTCCATGCACATAAACATGCTGGAGTTGCAGGCGGTCTCCCTTGCTCTCCACTACTTCCTCCCGGTGCTGAGGGGTAAACATGTGTTGATCCAGACGGACAACATGACAGTGGTGGTGTATGTCAACCACCAGGGTGGCCTACAGTCCCCGGGGTTACATCTGCTAGGGCAGATTCCACTAGGTCATTGTACGCCTACAAGTGGAAGTATTTCCAGAATTGATGTATGATTAAGAGTCATGACCCAATCTCTTGCCCCATGCCAGGTATCTTACAGTTTCTGCAAGAACTGCTTGATGCTGGCAGGTCACCTTCCACTTTGAAGGTGTATTTAGCGGCTATTTCTGCATGCCATGCCCCTGTGAATTCGGTATCTCTGGGTGTGCATTTTTTGGCTACCCAGTTTCTTAAAGGCACACGGTGATTATGTCCCCCGAGGAGGACTGTTTTCCCCCGAATGGAGCCTTGATATTGTACTGGATGCTCTCAGGAAGGCCTTGTTTGAGCCCGTATACTCCATAGAGTTGAAGTATCTGTCTATGAAGACAGTCTTCCTCGTGGCATTCACCTCTGCAAAGCGGGTCAGTGAGTTGCAGGCGCTGTCGGTGCACAGCTCCTGCATGCGTATTTGGGATGATGGCAGCAGGGTGTCACTGCGTACAAACCCTGCTTTCCTCCACAGGGTGATCACAGCCTTCCACATGAATCAGTCTGTGGAACTGGAGTCTTTCCATCCACCTCAGTGTGCTTCAGAGGAGGATAGGCGATTAAACTTCCTCTGCCCAGTGCGAGGAAGAATGTCCATTACTGTCTGTGTTTAACAGAGTTGCCAAATAAAAAAAGAGGCTTGGTGAAGCTCCACACCGTCTCCCTGTGTCTCTTCATCCTTGATTCCAGTGAAGTGGTGGGTGGTAAAGTGGCATGGCCCATGCAGAAATAAAAAGGACCCCACTGCAGTAGCATCCCGGACCAGGCTGGCTACCGGCAGGAATTAGACCCAGAGACAGAAAGCTGCAGTTTTAAAGTGCTGATGAGCACTTTATTAAACAAATAACACAAAACAAACAGTGCACAAGGGCCAAAATAAAAGGTTTAAACAAAAGAATAACTAAGTGTAGGCTGGGCATTAGCCTTCACTACTATGCTGACAAACTAATACAAAAACCCTACCCTACCAAATGATTTCTGGTTGCTTTTATACATGTGGCCTCTCCCCAATTAGCACCAATTACCCAATTGGGGAATGGCCACAGCTGTGACCCCTGCCAACCTTACCTTCCCACACACACACTATATATATATTAAGGGCTTTTGGCCACCACACCTACTTTGACAACGTTCTGAGATCAGTCAGCTACTGTACTAGGAACATGTTATGTATAAACAACAATCTCTACTACTCAATTCACACTGATACTTGTATCTCTACTGTGTATGGAACCAGTATTGCTGTCTCTATGGATTTCGGATGAAGAAAACATGTTTGAAAGGTAAACAGTACATATTATAAAAGGTAACAAGTGACAGGAAGCGTTTAATGCTATAGTTCCATCTGTGGGATCTGATGGGGATTCCTAGAAAAATTGTTTGATGGAATTATAAAATACACTCACTGCCATCTATAACTCTCCCTCCAGTTTTGCTCAGAATTAAAAATTCACAAGGTCCATAAATATATGAGTAGTTGTGTTCACTTTCCCTGGTCATTTTTGTATTCAAGTCATATGTTAAGCATCTGTACCCCCCTCCTCTCCATTTCCTGCTGATGGACAGTTGTTGTTTTATAGCATCAGATGTTTGTTTGGCAGCGTTTGTACTTTGAACTATAATTCTGTTGCTTGTAAGTTTGCTAAATAGGCAGATCATGTAACAGATTTCCTACTAATGTTCACACTTCTCTTGATCCTCTGAAGACACACTGGAACTAGGGGCGAGTCCAGTTTGGTGTGCAGTATGAGTACGAATTTGGCCGTTTATCAAAAGAGAGAACCATTTCATGTTTGGTATGGAAATCCAGATTTTCATTTTAAAAATCCAGGAGCACATGGCAACACAACATGTTGGGGGGAGGGGCACACATTCTGGGGGTGGGATTTGTGAACCACCTCCCACCTCAAACCAATCAGCTCCCTCCCTGGTTATATAACCTCTGAGAAATCTAAAAATACAGGACATGTTTCCATGATGAAGCCCAGCGACCACTTAGTGTGCTGCTGTCTCAGGAAGGGGATGCTGCAGATCACCCAGCACAGTCAAAGCAGGTTCCGGACTCTCGTAGTCCTTCATTAGAGCTGCAGGGCAGGGGGCTCTTTAAGCTTCCACTGCACTGCCTGTCCGAATGTAACCTTTCTTATATATACAGCCCAAGAGGAAATAGTTCATATTTCTGCTGCTCCACTTGTCAGAATGACTTTACTCACAACGTGGTCTTTACAAATTCCAATATATGTAGTTTAATAACTAAAGACTTGCTAACAGTGCTGAATTACAGGACTCAGTATTCATTCAAAGGCCAGTAACTGAAATTAAGATTTGGTGTAGTCTTAACACATAAATACTGGATACTTACGTCAAAAACGTAAAACCTCCTGCTGTGTACTGAGAGTGTTTGTTGTCCTTTTTACCCCACGACTCAAACCCCTCTTACTAAATATCTCGGTGTTGCTGAATAGACAGCCATCGGCTCTTCTAATGTTCAAATGATTTGAATCCGTCAATCTAACAAGTGCAGTGGTACCGACTTCGGCGTTTATCCACTCAGGAGTTGGTTTATTTCCTTGTACACCTTAACCAGCTTTGAAATATCTTTTAAATAAACTCCTGATTTCAGAGTTGACCAATTTAAACTTCATAGTGAGAAAGAGCCTCAATAGCATTAAGTGTGGCACCAGTGTTGGCAGTGACCATCGCAGTAATGATATTGAGTAACCAATCAACTTCTTACCTCATCCGAGTTTAGTAGTGTAATGTTATTCTACTCAGATTTTCTGATTCTGTTTAAAGTACACATAGTTACAAATGTTACATGTCTTTTAAACTCGGTTGTCTAGAGCGTAGAAGATAAAGGCCATACAAGATTTATCAAGATCAGGAAGCAAACAAAAAAAGCAGAACCACAGCCAGGCAGTACATTGCAGCAATGGAGAATATGATTAAAAAAAAGACTAACTACAACCATTCAAAGTGATTGCAAACATCAGAAAAAAAGTTAAGAGAACAGGTTAAAATATTTCAATCACAAGCCTTAAAGAGTAAGTAGTGAGGTAGAGTGGTCTGAAAAGAGCTTTGAAACAGACTTTAAAGTTTAAGTAAAAAGTTGTCAGGATGTTAAACATGAAAATAAAAAATTAGATATACGTTATTTAAACAGTTGTAGCAACACGTGGATGTGCACACACGAGGCTTTCATAAAAAAGTGAAATAGTCTGAAACTCACCCTGTTCAGTACAGATAACAAAAACCACAGAAAAATAGACATGCTTTTTAAAAAAAAAACACATTATTTATTGTTTGTAAAAAATATTTTAGCATGGCCAGCTCAGATCTGACAGTGTACAATGAAATGTAGGGAACATGGAATTTTTTTAAACAAATTGTTTAATAAATAAAGGAATTATGGCCATATGTCCGCCACCCGTCCGCTCCAGCTCATCCAGAACTCTGCTGCCCGCCTGGTGTTCTCTCTGCCTCGCTTCGCCCACGCTACTCCACTACTCCGCTCGCTCCACTGGCTCCCGATCACCGCTCGCATCCAGTTCAAGACTCTTGTACTAGCCTACAGATGCCTTGACCAGACTGCACCCAGCTACCTCCAGACCATCATCTCTCCCTACACCCCCACTCGACCTCTCCGCTCCGCCTGCACTAGAAGACTAGCTCTACCTCCGCTACGCTCCCCTGCCTCCAGAGCCCGCTCCTTCTCCACCCTTGCTCCGCAGTGGTGGAATGACCTTCCTACAGATGTCAGGACTGCCCAGTCCCTGACCACATTCTGGCGCCTCCTCAAGACTCACCTCTTCAAAGAGCACCTGTAGAACTCCTCTTTTTGTATCCTGGGACACTATCACCCTTCATGTAAATGTGCTTTATTTTGCACTTATCTGCCCCCTATTTTACTGCATTTAATCCTGTACTTCAGAATACTGTAATCTGCCAAGTGTTTAACCTGTAGTACTTTGTATTTAATCACATCCTGATGTAACTATCACTATTTAATCATATCCTGATGTAACTATCACTATTATCTGCTGTATTATTGAATTGTGGTTTGTCACACTTGTACTTTGCTTGAACAAAAGTTATTGTATTTCTTGCTCTTATTGTATTACTTGTATTGTAACACTTGAAATGTATTTGCTTACGATTGTAAGTCGCCCTGGATAAGGGCGTCTGCTAAGAAATAAATAATAATAATAATAATAATAATAATAATAATAAAGAATAATATATACAAAAGGGACTAAAAGCAACCAAAAAGACAAATTAATTAAAAATGTGCAAAAGAAAACATAAAGAAAAAAAAAGCATTCAAATTATTTATCCCAGGCACCCTGATCATGTGGCTCAAGATGGGGCTGTTCACTGTGGCTCGAATGGCCAGCAAGGTGGTCGACCAGGGCAACATAACCCTAAACAGCTCTGGTCTTGTGCATTTGATCCACAAACAAAAATATATATATATATATATTTATCGGAAAATAGGTCCTTGTGCCTTCGATGTTGCCATTTCTCTTATTTTGTAAAGATTTTGTGTGAAAAGGTTTGTTTACTGCACTGAGGTAGGTCTGTCTTCAGCGCCGCAACAACATTCCAGAACACTCGCGTTCAAGGCTATCTACAGTCATCTACCGCAAGCAGAGCTGTCTCTCACAGTGCCTGAGTGAAAAGAGTTAAAGGGCCAGGTCGCCGGCAGGATTTTTAACATTGGGCGGACCATAAAAGGTTAATAGCTTGATTTATTCTGAAAGGATACACCCAACAAGATGTTTTTGTTTTTTGATGCCTGTTTCCATGCAAGGTAATCTGGCAGCAACAAACTTATGTAACATCTTCTATACAGCCAGTAATTTGTAGAGTGTAATGCCTTCAGGCATCAACTGCTTTATCTCTGAGAAGACTGTGAATGTTTAAATTAAACTCTCAAATAAAAGAGATATGTGGGATCCCAAAGCAGCTCACCTCTTAAAGGCTCGGCTGTAGTGTGCAGTCATGACAACATGCAGCATTGTATTAGCTTGGCGCTCACACAGGTTGGGTTGACAAAATCATCAGGAACTGTTTCTCCACACCAAGTTACAACACCCCCGCTGGTCAGAGCACCCGGTAACACCTCCAGGGATGGTGTTAGTCCTCCAGGGCCTTTGCAGCACCCCCGCTGGTCAGGGCACCCGGTAACATCTCCAGGGATAGTGTTATTCCTCCAGGGCCCTGTAGCTCACTGTTCAGGTCTCAGGTGTAACTTGGCTTGATGGGATTGGAGGGAGTTGAGGAAACATCATGGGACACTCTACATCTAAAACAGTGAAACATGATGAAACGTGTGCCGGGCTGGGAAACGTATGCCACACTGAAATATATAAGAATAAACTTGTCATACCAGTTATTTAGATGTTTATAATAAACCCATATTACATAATATGTTGGCGTCTCAATCACACTGGCTGTTATTTAGGTTTGTCCAAATCAAAACTGATCAGTCTTTGTTTCCCACAGTATCAGTCTATCTCAGCAGGCTCTTAACATAGACATGCTCTGATCTGGCCCATCTAATGGAATCAGGCAGGGGGCATTCCAGAGGCTTTGCAGTCACCCCTCTGACAGCACCGGCATCCTGAAATCCAGCCTCAAATTCTTTTACAGAGCTTTCCAGATACCCAGCCCTCCCTTTTTTTAAAGTAACAGTAAAATGCCTTGTGATTTCCAAAGCTGGATGGAGGAGGCAGGAGCTGTTGAAGCCATATCCCTGTGTGAATGAGTGCCCCCGCCCCTGTGTGTATTTTGTTTGTTATGCTGCGTGTGGTGTGTTAATGTTGATGTATATGTATTGGTGCACGGGATATAAACTAGGCTATGTAACACGAGAGTTATAATATGTATTTAGGGACGGGGACTGCACAATCACTTCACATGCAGATAAAGTATGTAATAGTATGTGAGCATGGGGAGTACACAAATTAGTTCACGTGCTGGGATTCAAGTGAATGATTAATTAGTAATTGAATCTCGGCACAACTGTGTATATATAGGTGCACGTTTCACTCACTTGGGGTTGTTGTGTTCGGGAGTGGAGAACGGGAGAGAGAAGGAGAAAATAATAATTATTATTATTATTATTATTATTATTATTATTATTATTTGTTTATTTAGCAGACGCCTTTATCCAAGACGACTTACAGAGACTAGGGTGTGTGAACTATGCATCAGCTGCAGAGACACTTACAACTACGTCTCACCCGAAAGACGGAGCACAAGGAGGTTAAGTGACTTGCTAAGGGTCACACAATGAGTCAGTGGCTGAAGTGGGATTTGAACCGGGGACCTCCTGGTTACAAGCTGGTTACAAGCGCTTTTCTTTAACCACTGAACCACACAGCCTCCTTTAAAAACTAAAAAGCACAAACAAATGCTACTCATGCGAAAGGATTTGCACGATACTTGTTTTCGGGTTCGTCCACCGTTTGTTTGTCTGTCTATCAGTTCAGTGTTTTGCTCAACCTTTTTACTTTCTGTTTTGTAATAACCTGGCGCAACAGCGCAATTAACAATTCACTCACCACTCTGTGTGTTTCTGTTCTGGGTCTGACGTCACTACTACAGCCAGCCTGTCCACACCCTGTTTTTAAAATGAATTTGTAAAGAAGCAGTTTGGCAAAGGACACTGCAAATTGAGGTTTTTAAAAAATAAGCAATGAGTTGGGGGTCTCTGGTAAATATTAATCATCCCTTTCTCTACAACATATTTCCATGAAGGGTAATTTAAAGATATATATTTAATAAGGTTGTTACATGACAAGCTCAAGCTGAAAATATAAGCACACTGTGTTTTCATCAGAGCGCCTGCTTTCATGAGCTACAGCAGAGCCTCCTGTCGTAACGTGTCTAGGGAGGTGCTCCCTGTAGTGTATCCAGTCGTGCGTATGGGTAGCACAGCTGCTAGTTCTCAACAGGGGTCTAGGAATACATCAACCAGCCTGACACGCTAATAACTGTGAGGCTTCCCCTGGTAAATCTGGCTTTGTCAATGTTTTGTTAGGTTGTCACTAGGCTGCGATTGGTTTATAATCCTGTCCGTCAAAGATGATTAGTGGTAGGCAGGGCAGTTTATTTATAAAGGCAGCTGGGAAAGGCCATTCCAGCAGGGACTGCATGCACAGCGTCTACAATAAGAAAAGTCTGTATATAAATAGGGCTTCACTGTGAAAGCTAAATAAAGCTTTATTACTACTACTTGCCCAGAGTCAATTGTGACTTCTGACTAAGCGACAGACACACCGCTTGTTACCATATCAATACCTCCCGTTGCTGAACGGGATCAATAAAAACAGTTGACATAAATATATATCCCAGCATTTTGACTTGCTAGGTTTTGGCTCTTGTCCTTAGCTTTCAGGAACTTTTGATTGGCGGCAGTTAATTCCTATATACAGTCTCTAGCCAGAAAATATTGTTTTACATTCAGAATTTTTTTTTTCTTAAAGCATGTGGTTGCTCTGCTTTTTTCTTGTCAGTCAAAACATGGCTGGCTCTGCCATCCATCCCACACTACACTACCCCCAATCACATTCCCAAACCCCTGCAGACACCCTGCTCAATGATACAGCTATACTACTGCACACCCAGCTGAATGATACAGCTGTACTACTGCACACCCAGCTGAATGATACAGCTATACTACTGCACACTCCGCTCAATGATACAGCTATACTACTGCACACCCCACTCAATGATTCAGCTGTACTACTGCACACCCAGCTCAATGATACAGCTATACTACTGCACACCCCTCTCAATGATACAGCTGTACTACTGCACACCCAGCTCAATGATACAGCTATACTACTGCACACCCAGCTCAATGATACAGCTGTACTACTGCACACCCAGCTGAATGATACAGCTATACTACTGCACACTCCGCTCAATGATACAGCTATACTACTGCACACCCCTCTCAATGATACAGCTGTACTACTGCACACCCAGCTCAATGATACAGCTGTACTACTGCACACCCAGCTGAATGATACAGCTATACTACTGCACACCCAACTCAATGATACAGCTGTACTACTGCACACCCAGCTCAATGATACAGCTGTACTACTGCACACCCAGCTGAATGATACAGCTATACTACTGCACACTCCGCTCAATGATACAGCTATACTACTGCACACCCCTCTCAATGATACAGCTGTACTACTGCACACCCAGCTCAATGATACAGCTATACTACTGCACACCCCTCTCAATGATACAGCTGTACTACTGCACACCCAGCTCAATGATACAGCTATACTACTGCACACCCAGCTCAATGATACAGCTGTACTACTGCACACCCAGCTCAATGATACAGCTATACTACTGCACACCCAGCTCAATGATACAGCTGTACTACTGCACACCCAGCTCAATGATACAGCTATACTACTGCACACCCAGCTCAATGATACAGCTGTACTACTGCACACCCAGCTCAATGATACAGCTATACTACTGCACACCCAGCTCAATGATACAGCTGTACTACTGCACACCCAGCTCAATGATACAGCTGTACTACTGCACACCCAGCTGAATGATACAGCTATACTACTGCACACTCCGCTCAATGATACAGCTATACTACTGCACACCCCACTCAATGATTCAGCTGTACTACTGCACACCCAGCTCAATGATACAGCTATACTACTGCACACCCCTCTCAATGATACAGCTGTACTACTGCACATCCAGCTCAATGATACAGCTATACTACTGCACACCCAGCTCAATGATACAGCTGTACTACTGCACACCCAGCTGAATGATACAGCTATACTACTGCACACTCCGCTCAATGATACAGCTGTACTACTGCACACCCAGCTCAATGATACAGCTGTACTACTGCACACCCAGCTGAATGATACAGCTATACTACTGCACACCCAACTCAATGATACAGCTGTACTACTGCACACCCAGCTCAATGATACAGCTGTACTACTGCACACCCAGCTGAATGATACAGCTATACTACTGCACACTCCGCTCAATGATACAGCTATACTACTGCACACCCCTCTCAATGATACAGCTGTATTACTGCACACCCAGCTCAATGATACAGCTATACTACTGCACACCCCTCTCAATGATACAGCTGTACTACTGCACACCCAGCTCAATGATACAGCTATACTACTGCACACCCAGCTCAATGATACAGCTGTACTACTGCACACCCAGCTGAATGATACAGCTATACTACTGCACACCCAGCTCAATGATACAGCTGTACTACTGCACACCCAGCTCAATGATACAGCTATACTACTGCACACCCAGCTCAATGATACAGCTATACTACTGCACACCCAGCTCAATGATACAGCTGTACTACTGCACACCCAGCTCAATGATACAGCTGTACAACTGCACACCCAGCTGAATGATACAGCTATACTACTGCACACCCAGCTCAATGATACAGCTGTACTACTGCAAACCCAGCTGAATGATACAGCTATACTACTGCACACCCAACTCAATGATACAGCTGTACTACTGCACACCCAGCTCAATGATACAGCTATACTACTGCACACCCAGCTCAATGATACAGCTGTACTACTGCACACCCAGCTCAATGATACAGCTATACTACTGCACACCCCACTCAATGATTCAGCTGTACTACTGCACACCCAGCTCAATGATACAGCTGTACTACTGCACACCCCGCTCAATGATACAGCTGTACTACTGCACACCCAGCTGAATGATACAGCTATACTACTGCACACCCAGCTCAATGATACAGCTATACTACTGCACACCCAGCTGAATGATACAGCTATACTACTGCACACCCAGCTCAATGATACAGCTATACTACTGCACACCCAGCTCAATGATACAGCTATAATAATGCAGACATTGCAAACACGACTCCTCAGTACAAATCTGACTAAACATAACAATTGTATATCTGAGTAGGTGTTTGGTGTAATAGTAAAACCACTGGTAAGTGTTTAGCACAGCAAACATTTTAATCACTATTGGGTTATAACAATTATTTAATGTACCGGATTATCCACTATTTCTAGTATAAGAAACCCTCACTTACACTGTAAGCCATTCCTCTGAATATACAAAACAACTAAAGGCTTTTCCAACAGAATTCTGCTAGAAACCATGCTTGAAGAAAAAACTTTATTGAAGCTGTGCATTGCAGGTTACACACAAGGTTCGGACAGGCCCCAGTGAAATCTTACCAACAAGTGGATCTCTGGGTGACAAAATGCTGCTTTTTCACCAGTTCAAGAGGAAGGGGGTTGTAGCTACAACATATTGTCATGTCCTGCCTGTCCGTGCACTTCTAATCACTACAGAGGTCCCAAATGTGCAGTTTTGAAAGAAGCACATAATAAGTATGTATTTGTATTTAATGAAATGATACCAGCATGCCTATACTTTCAGCTAGTCCCACACTTCCTTGCTCATTTCCCTGGAGAATGAAATTGTCCCCACCCCATGCATTGAGAGCACTTTGGTTATTTAAATATTATTAAAAGGCAATCTGATTTTCTTCATTAGATTTTGCCGTTTCTCACCACAAAATGAATACGTATGTAAAGCATGTGATACTGAGCAGGCAGCTACGCGTGGCTCTAAAACCAATCTGTGTTTAATTAAGCCTGTCAAAATAATTAATATGGCAAAATAATCGATTCATTGATTAGGGTTGCGTCTCTAGCATCTGCAATGGTATAGTAATATTTCCATATACCTGTAATGCCAGTGCACTAAACAACTGTACTGTTGATTTGATGGATAATGACACCTGTGCCTCCTGCCAGTTCTGTTGTCAATTCAATGCTTGTCTTCTTTCTATTCCTTAAGGATATTATCTTCAAGTATTGTTAGACAGCTATTTGGGTCTTCCAGTCCTGGGTTTGTCAATTACAGATGATGTTTCTCTGTACTTGTTGATTATGCTTCGGATACCACACCTTGAAAATCGAGCGATGCGAGCTATTTCACTCAATGCTTTTCCTTCTTTATGCAAGTCAAGGTTGTTATAATAGTAGAAAACACTGGTGGAGGCTTTGAGTAAATTGTTGGTGCTCATAATGCATCAGAGTAGAAAAATCCAGCATGTCTAAGACTTTTGCACAGCAGTGTGTATATCAAAGAGAAGTAGCTTACACGATAGTATTGAAATCACTTTCACAAACCATGAGTAATAACCTGAGAGCCGACAAGTATGTTTTTATTGACTAGTTAAATGAATCAGTAACTGTGTGGCAAAGTGGGGGTTGAATTGACACCTTCAGGACCTTTTCACAATCTTCTAGAGTAAAATGAGACGTACTCTTGACCACAGATAGGTTGAAACAGAGCGGTGCCTGTATACCGTATTACTTTGAATTAATGTTGCAGCATTTATTTTAAATTGCTATAAACAGCTGCAGCGCTTATTCAAGAGTGGTGGTAATTTGAAGTACTACCATTTTTTTATTGTGTTTTTTTACTGTATTTGAGGGAGGCGTATATTGAAGTTTATTTCTGTGGATACAACTTGATCAGGATGGCGAAGAAGTCCTGTAACTTAGCTTTTAAACTGAAAGCTGGTGAGCTTGCATATCAGAAAGGGGGAAAAAATGTACATGTTCCATTATTGAGAGTGCCGTTTATTCCAGGGCGGCATCTATTACAAATCTGATATCTGAATTAAGTAAACAAAACAAAAATCTAGCTCCACCAAGGAGTGCTTAGCTAAGCTTTTCCCAGTCCTGCCTATCAAAACCGGAGAGCTGAACCATTTACCAGTACTTATTCAATACAAGTACCACAATACCTTTCTATTTACCCAGTCTGTACCCACAGGCTTCCTCCACGCCTCACACAGACAGACTACAACCCTTTAACCTGTTTATATAACGTGTGACCCAAGGTCATTGACAATCAATTATTCAATTACCACCTGGCCACATTCCACACTTCAATTAAACAATCCCCAATTAACACTGTGTGGCTGTGCAAAGGCAGCCACAAAACACACATTTGACTTTGTTGTCTTTATCCCACCCCTGTTTCTACTGCATCCTTAAGGATTTGCTACGGATTCATCTTCCCGGCTGGTGTGAGCGGCAATCATGTAAGGACATCAGGAAAGGACACTGGCTGTTTTTCCTGGGGTGTTTCTGTGTTGTTATGCGTTGTGTTATTTTATTAGTTAGTTAGTTAGTTGTGTATTTTAAATGTTTATAATTCTTCATTTGTTTTTATGTCTGATGTGTCTTTCATCTTTTCATCTGCCATTTCTCTCCGTATCCTTTTTATTTTTCTATTTTATTTTTCCTTCTTATACAATCAAGACGGCTGTCATAGTAGCAATGTGTGCGTGTGAATGTTAATTTAATTTAATATATGTTTTTATTTTGAAATATAATTGGGAGAAGATGTATTTTATTGTATCTAAATATATATTTTTTGTATAGTATACAGTCATTATAGAATTGTGGAAGTGTGGATGTTTCTGATCCGGATTGGGTGCGTGTTGAGATTGTCTTTTGGAGCAATGTTGTTTTTGGGGATGTGAGGTTGCTGCTGTCTTGCGTTATTTATCTGATACACGATCATATTCCCTTCTGTAAATGTTACTTTATTTGTATTATTTTCTTTTTCCGTTATTGTGTTTGTCCCGGGACAATGAAAACAAACTGATAGCTAAATCTGGGTGCACATCTTAAGACATGTCATAAATGTTAAACATTGTAAGTGGTCTCTGTCAAACAAATACATGAATAAATAAAAATGTGTCATTGTGCAGGCCTATGATTTTACATTTACAGCTCAACCTTTGGTGAATGTACAAAATCAGCTTTCTAATAAATTACAATAATGTATCTCTAAACATAATTGTGTAGCCCAGACAAAGTATAGAAAAACGCTAGCACTTGAAATGGGTCAGCGTTCACAGTAACCATGGTTACAGGAGATAGGTTGAAGTTGGGAGATTACGCCTAAGGAAAAAGTTACACATTTTTGGAACACATCAAACTTTGAATTGGCAATGGTCGAGTAGCTTCACAACACATACACACATACAAGGAGTCAGCTTAGATTAAAACCAATAGTTTAATCACAAAACAATTTATAACAAATGCCAAACAAATGTTCCCCAAAAAGAAGCAATCATTTTATTGTATCAGCCACAACAAATGCAAACAATTAGCACTGGGTAAAAGGGTTTAAAGTAGATAGCAAATATGAGCACGGAATGGGATGGGACGACATAAATGGAAGCGCAGTACAAATCACTTAGGACAGAAGGAAGAAAGCACGTTTTACACAGAGCATGGCGTAGCCTACCAGGTGCACTGTCGAATGTTCTTATAAAGAATGAAATGTGAACATTCATGGGGTAAATTGTGAGTTATTTACGTGTTAAACTTTAATACAGCAAGGCTGTTTTACATTAACTCATACTATCAATATTTTATCAGGACTCTCTATCCTTGTTTACATGCCCAGGTGCTGGTGATGTTATAAAGCAATATTTACTCTGTATTAGTCATCAGACTCCTGTTAAGTGGGCGTGTGTTTTATAAGGAATGTAATTGGCTTCTTCAGAGGGGTGTGTGTTTTATAAGGAATGTAATTGGCTTCTTCAGATGGGTGTTTTATAAGGAATGTAATTGGCTTCTTCAGATGGGTGTGTGTTTTATAAGGAATTTAATTGGCTTCTTCAGATGGGTGTGTGTTTTATAAGAATGTAATTGGCTTCTTCAGGTGAGTGTGTATTGTATAAGGCTTGTAATTGACTCTTTTGTTACCTAAGTGTGTGTACAGTGCTGGCATGCAGCACTTACCTAGCTTTAAAGGAGGTGAATTGTTTATCAAACAAACTATTGACATAATAGAAAAATAAATTAAGCATTTTATATAATCACACCCCTAATCTCCTCTACATGTAAAAATGTTCCACTACACCTGTTTGTTCCAGAAATCAATACCAACAACATAATGCTAGATACTGGTTTCAGTCAAGGAGGGTTGAACTGGTTTGCCGTTTCATACAGGTATTACTGGTAACTTCAATACAGTTTCATTTTCAATTCACAACTATGTGCACTTGTCTCTTTTAAATGCTGTTTGTTTGTTTTTCCAGTATACGTGTTCTTAATGTACATGTTGGTGCTAACAAAATAATTCTAATGCATACTGCTCTTTTTGGAGACTCAGATTTTCCTATTTGAAAACATTATGGTAAAGGCGAGTTAGATTTTTTAATGGCCATTTTTCTTTTACGCTGTTAGTGAAGAAAATGTACAGATCACTCCTTGCAGGTACTTCAGTGCTGCACTACAAGTCAACAGGGAGAGGTTGCATGAAGGAACTCAGCTGATACTGAAAACACATCATAGAAAACTCATGGATTGGTACTCAAAGGTAAGCCTATGCATTTAGCTTTTAGTAGTTCTTTAAAGAAAATAAATGACAAACATTAAAAAATGTTATGAAGAAATATATATTTAATGAAAAACATGCTCAGGAAGTCACCTTTGACAGTATAGACTGCTCTAGTGTTGTATCTTGTGGGATCACACAAAGTTAAGAAAGTCTGATGAACTGAACAATGACAGCATACAGAACCAACAGTAGGACAGATTTTAAAATCGTTTACTACACTTTTTTTTTAAAAAAAATTTAGTCATTGCCAATTATTTTTATTATTTTCTCCCAATTTGATATGCTAAGCTCACCGCTACCACCCCTGCACTGACTCAGGAGGGCGAAAACAAACACACGCTGTCCTCTGCTTTTTTTCACACTAGGGACTCAGCATGCACCCAAGAGCTACAACGTTGGAGGACAATGCAGCTCGGGCAGCTTACAGGCAAGCCCGCAGGCGCCCGGCCAGATTACAGGGGTCGCTGGTGCGTGGGGAGTCAAGAACACCCTGGCCAACACTGTCAATTGTGCACCGACCCCTGGGAGCTCCCGTCCACAATCGACGGTGGAATATCCTGGTCTCGAAACAGAGACGTCCAGGCTGTAGGAAACATCCTGCACTCAATTTCAGCTAACATCCTAAGCATCAACAATAAATAGTTCAGTGAAACTAGAAAAAAGTGTCATCAAAAGTTAATGGGGCTAAATTAAGCTGGTGCTTAACCTTAGGGCTTACCCACATATAGTTTTGCACCTAAATGCCTGCCTTGTTGTTGACTGGGACAGAAGGCAATACCAGAATCTGAATAGTCACAAGATCAATTAAAGACAGTGGTCACAGCTTTATTTTGACAAATACAAATCATTTACCCTGAAGGTGGGTCTAGTGAACAAGAACCAGAAGTCAGTCACTGTAGCCAAAGTTTATAAGACACTTGCATTAGTAACGACATTGGACACATTTTAGGCTAAATCACTTAACACAAAATGTTCCAATATTCCTTGTAGGGTTAGAAATTGAACATTTAATCCCCAAATCAGAAGCCCTACTTATTGACCTGATTAAACAGCTGCAGGCTAGTACTGCCGTGTGAAACCAGCACCGCCACCCTTACTTTCAATACTTCCTAGAGCAGCAAGGTTATAGCAATATACTAAATTGTTTTTTGAGATACTACCACCAGAACACACATTTGGTGTAAATGTTGTTAAATAAAAGACCACACAATATTTTCATGAAGGATCTAGCATTTTATTTATATTGACATGTCATTTTTTGGACTTTTGAGAAGACATACGTAATAACCTGAAATTTAAAAAAAAAAAAAAAAAAAAAGAAAGAAAAGAAAAGAAAAAGGCACTTCATGCTAACAGTAACCTTCAGACTGATCCTTTTTATAAAGTATGGAGAGAGCATGTAAACAGGCCGGCTTCTCTGTACAACACCGGCCAAATCTGCCTCTCCCAGGAAAGTCTGTGGCCCTGCTTGCCTGTCCCCTCAAGTGTTTCGACACCAGCCAGACCCCCTGTAGGTGGAACCCAAGGTTTTTCTGTAGGACACCTTGGCCTACCAGGGAATGCTGGAAACAAGGAATTATACATTCGGGAAAAAAAAAAAAAAAAGCCTTTTGGAGTAAGACAGCTGCCTTCTAAAAGCACAGGCTTCTCTGTATGTACGCCCAGCTTCAGAATACAATAAATAGGAACAAGAAATGTTCAAGTATTAATGTGTTTGCTTAACACCTTTTTGCCATAATGGTAGCCAGTTTCTCTGTATCCACACTAGCTGTCAACAGGCAAGAGCTTTTGTTTTTAAATAAAAATACCCTTTAAAAAAGTACTTATTTTGTGCAGTTTTTGGAATTAACTTTCTTATAAAGAAAAAAAAAAAAAAAAAAAAAGGTCAAAAGTACCAGAGTGCAACCTACAGACCTTGGGAATAAGACCTTCTGACTTCCCTGTGTAACAAACAAGGCAGCCAGGGCCTGCGTTGGAAAATTTCACAAGTCCAGGTTTGGCTAGTGCTACAACTACGATGCATAGCTGTTTTGATTAACCCTCATTGCAATTGTGCCGTCATTACGTACATCCTCCAACAAGAGACCAGAGAGGGAGAATACAGAAGAAAAAACAAGCTTAAAACCACCAGTCAGAAGCAAAAAAGTAAACCACTACAGTTTTAAAAGACTCTGCAACAAACCTATAGCGTATTAAAACTAGGCAGATGAGCAATCAATGTTTTCAAATTAGAAGGGGTGGTTTAAAATTTAGCGCATTGCAATTTCCATTACCACTTAACGTAGTCAAGAGGACCATTCTAATTATCACTACCTTAAATAGAGGGGTGCAGAGGGAAGAAAGGTGAAAGGATACATTCTAAAAGCAGGACTAGGTTTATCCATTAGTACTGATCGTGAAGCAGCTTCCACATGCCAGTTTAAAATTTAAAAAGGCAATTACATAACCTGCAAAAAGGATGCATACCCAGAAGAGCAGACGTCAAAATACTGATCCTTTCTAATGGTCCCATATACATACAAGCTAAGCTAACAGTACAGCATTGGTTGAACTGTTTGGAGTGGCAATGAAATGAAAAGGGAGTGAAGACAGAAAGTTATTAATTTGGGAACGAGGGGGCCTCTTCCCCCTAAAGGCCTGACAGGCTTCTCTGTAGTATACACCAACAGGCCTGGGGGAAAAAAGCTTAACACTTGTTTAGTATTGGAGTTTTTTGGGCATTTCCCAAGAGAAAGAATCTCTACCAAAGTGGCCATAAGCAGCAGTCCTCTGATAAATGGGTTTCTTCAGCTGCAACTCCCTAGAATACAGAAGTCAATCATTTAAAAGTGATCACATGTTACATTCCTTTGATGCTGGTTCAGCAATATTATACTTACCCTTTGTGCCAGACCAACCCCCCAGCCCCCCAAAAAAAAAAAAAAATACAGAAGAAAAAAAAAAAAAAAAAAAAAGGGAGGCGAGTGGGTGTATTTAAAAAAAAAAAAAACTTACCACACTAGCAGAGCTGCCACGTCCAGAATAAAAGGACATTTTCTTGGATTTGTTGTAAATTGGGCATTCCATTATTGTGAACAGAGTTAACTGTCAGTCTACACAAATGGTAATGATATCTGCTTCTCTATGTGCTAGAAGCAACAGAAATACTGTAGTTACCTAGACCAGCAGTTTCCAAACTAGGTTCCCCTCACTCGTACCACTCGGGGGTAGTATATGCGGTTCTAGTATATGCATTTTCACTGTATTTGTATCAGCTTTGATGTGGGTTAGTGCAGTGCTTGAAAACCACTGCTCTTGTCTGGTTATAAAAAAATTCTTGTCTACACATTTTAGAGAAGTACTTTACTTACTTTCCTAGGGGCTCCAAGACAAAGTTAGTCTATGGTCAGTAAAAAAAAAAACAAAAAAAAAAAACAAATAGCCCTCACAGCACCTCTCTGCATATGAACTGCTACCCCTGTCTTCTAGCAAGGTTTGGATATGCACTACATATGAGCTGGCAAGGCTCTGCCAAGCGGGAACCGTTCACTTTACCTGACAATGACTCCAGGTCGGAGGTCAAAGTTCTTCTTGACAATCTCCAGGAGCTCTTTCTCAGTCTTCTGGGAGGTCCCGTAGTGGAAAATCGAGATGGACAGCGGGTGGGACACTCCAATGGCATATGCAACCTACATTACAAATAGTTAACATTTGCACTTTTCTTTAACAAAGAATCTGAAACAAGCTCATGCACTACATTACCAACATCCATATTCCGGTACATGCTATAGCCCTGTAGAGCTAGATTAGATTCCAACTAGAACTTATTTTTCCATCAAACAAAATTGCTCAAGGACTGCCCTGGGAAAGGTCCAGGTTAATTCAGGAAAAAAAAAAAAAAAGTAAAGATAGCAAGCCTTACCTGGACAAGTACCCGCTTGCAGAGCCCAGCCTTGACCAGGGACTTCGCAACCCAGCGGGCAGCATAGGCAGCTGAGCGATCCACTTTAGTGTAGTCCTTCCCTGAAAAAGCACCACCCCCATGGGCACCCCATCCTCCATAGGTATCAACAATGATCTTGCGGCCAGTCAGACCAGCATCACCCTGAAAATGAATAGAAACTTAAATTAGAAGGGAGTTGTCTTATGACAGAGCAAAGCTTTTTGTTGTAGGCATTACAGTAGTGCTAACCAAGGTTATGCAATTCATTTTCTTACCTCAAAACAGTTACTTCACTTTTCCTACATCTAAAAGAAGATCTTTAAAAGTTTAAAATGTAACAAAAATAACCTAATGTGGGTCAATGCTACAGATGCAGTTGGTGTACCTATTCTATCCTATTCCCTTTGTATTGTAGTATAAACAAATTATCTAGCTGCAATCAGACCACTGGACCTACAGTTTATTGATAGTTTTAAAATTTAAATATTTTCATATCCCAAATTAAGATGAGGCAAGGAATGTGCTTTGGAGAACTCTCAAATTGAATAACATTTATTTTGACTGCATTTAGTTTCACCTGAGGTCCTCCGATGACAAAGCGGCCACTGGGTTGCAGGTGGTATATGGTATCATCGTCCAAATACACAGAGGGTACCACCGCCTTAATGATCTTCTCCTTCAGGGCATCTCTCATTTCATCCAGACAGATATCCTCATCGTGCTGCACAGAGACCACTATGGTGTGGACACGGACAGGGATCACTGCTCCACGGTCCTGACGGTACTGCACCGTCACCTGCAGGAGGTGGAGAACAGTGCGGCTTACAGGCAAGCCCAAACAGCCATCTCCATGCTCAACTCTGAACCAAGCCTGCCTCAGGAGGTTGAACTATATATAGGCAAGGACAGCAAATGTATCCAAGAAACAACTCCATTTACAGCAATTATAAATTCACTGAAATACAACAGCTGATCACAATGCCCTGCTTTTCTATTGCTGTTGAATGAGATTAATATTGCTTGCAATGACCTTGGATAAACGGATCATGGCAATTTACCTGAGTCTTAGAGTCTGGACGCAGCCAGGGCAGTGTGCCATTACGACGCAGCTCAGCCATCTTAGCGTTCAGTTTGTGGGCAAGGACAATGGTGAGGGGCATGCACTCCGCAGTCTCATCTGTAGCATAGCCGAACATCAAGCCCTAGAAATAAAATGCATAGCTTATTACAAAGTGTGCAGTAGATAAAATATAGCTATATTACTTGAAAATTACTGAGTTTTCTTGCGCTTAATTTCTGCGATTCTTACCTGATCCCCAGCACCTACATCCTCCTCATTCCTATCCAGGTGGACACCTTGTGCAATATCTGGAGACTGCTGCTCCAGGGCCACGAGCACATTGCAGGTTTTGTAGTCAAACCCTGTAAAGAAACAGACATAGACTAAGAACCTACCCAAGAGAAACATGCAGAGGAATCGTGTGCAATTCACATAGATTATAGAATCACTTATCCCCATTTGCTCACCTTTGGAGGAATCATTGTAGCCAATGTGTTTAATGGTGTCTCTGACTATTTTCTGGTAGTCCACATTGGCCCGGGATGTGATCTCACCAGCCAAAAGGATCATACCAGTCTTTGCAACAGTTTCTGCACAAAGAAAACAGAACATATAACACACATAAACAAGGAGAGAATATTGGGGTTCAGCTCAATTGGGAGATGCATAATGTATACCTCTGAAACAAGAACGCTAAACAAAGCATCTGAGAAATAACACAAGCATCTTTGAAAATAAAGCAAAAGATCTTACCACACGCAACTTTGGCATCTGGGTCCTGCTTAAGATGTGCATCCAAAACAGCGTCACTGATCTGGTCACAAATCTTATCTATAAAAAGAAAGACAAAATATAAATGAAAATACTTGGTTCTGAATCCACACTACTCCTCAGTGCATTGGGAATGTATTAACTAAAAGGAGCATGCCTCGTGTCACATTACCCTAAAGCCCTTGTGAATCCAGCATTAATGTTTATATAAACAACCCGGGATTTAACTTCCAACAGTGAACTTCGTTACTTGTGCCTTGATTTGCATTAAGCATACAATGTCTCGGTTTGTTAATATTTGGGTAGTTCTCCAGTGAAGATACACATGGCATGTATTCACAGGCATACAATGTAGTAATTAACATTGATGTTAAGTAATTTAATGAAGTTAAAACAAACAACTTGACAAGTCGACATTTTAGATCCGGGTGGGGTTGCCTTAACCTTCACAACACTGAAGCAATTCCACTTGGATCTTTTATTACACAAGAAGTTTAACTTTAGTCTTTGGAAGTGTATGAGATTAGCCTGTACAACGATAACAGGGCAAAACAAAGATGTATATTTAAATGCACTGCACCAGAGAGCTCTGCCTCAAGGGTACCCAAAGTAAACGCCCACGAAGCTGCCGATTGGCTGAAAAACCTGCAACACGATGATCCAGTTTCTGGTCCAGTCAGCAAATACATTTGTGGGAAAACTTGGCAACCATTGGGTTTTTGTGTTGCCAACTAAACTCGTAAAACGCCCCTTCAATAAGATATCCCTATTTTGTGGCAATTTATGCTTTACTAAATCCGTTAAACATTGACGTTTGCAGTATATGTACAATTTAAAAACAAAGGGATTCCACAGAAATATAGCAGACGATGCTACATTTAAATTGGTACAGAGAAAGGCAACGCTGCAGCAACAAGACCAATTCATATTTAAAGCGCAGATCATGAAAATATGCGTCTTCATCTTCCCTGCCCCCAAAGTTTTGCCGCAACATCATCGGGAGGGTAGCCATGATGACGGTTACATGTCATTGACAAAACAAAACCATGCATTGAAGGGAACACTAACACTACGGGCTTTTATTCTCTTTTTTGCAGTAAATTCTGATGCAATCACAGCGAGGACGGAGGTGGAGGTATGGTTTACAAACGGCGCCATTTGCATTTTTATAAAGCAGTAGATCAAGAATGAAGTCCGCCATATACACACACCTCTAACCACAGCAACTGCAATGCATATTGCATCATGCAGGTTTCCAACTTATGACAGCCAGAGGCAGCGAACTGTTTATTAGGCAGTCGCGAGTTTAGAAAGGATGCAATTGACATTAAAATTAAATAACGAAGAGTCCGGCTATGATTAATCTCATCCAGCCAGCGAGAACGCGCATTCGGGTTTCTAGAAAAAAAAAACCTGCAGCCTGATCTCGTGCTCGCAGCGCGGCTCTTTCTTGTCTGTCGACCACGCGCTCAATTCCACAGGAAATCCAAAACCGGGATCTGAGCGCGCCGAGATTATAGCTAAACTGTGCTATAAAAATATATTTAAAAAATGTGTCACGTTTAATCCGTATTACAACGGGCATTTTAAAATTAATACAATTCCTGTATTAGTCTATTAAATACAATACTAGTGAATTAGCCTTAAAACTCCGTTTAATAACCTCAAATGTATTATTTTAGGAGAACAAAAATGGCCTTAAGCAGAATTATGAGATATTCGATACGGTTTCGATAACCTTCAGATAATCTCATAACAAACCAGCACTGCAACACGTGTTGAAAAGACACCAGTCTGTACTGTAAATGCCCGGTACTTCATAACTTCGTGCCCCGATAAAGACATATTCATATATTTAAAAAAAAATTAAAAAAATGTTGAAGTACTGTGACGACGTATTTAATATAACTAACATCCCAATTACCGTCAGGACCTTGAAGGGTATTAAAAACGCGGAGAAAACGAGTTTCCCCTTTACCGCTAAAAGGCCGACAAGCATCACCATAAAACTCACCGGGGTGACCTTCCCCGACAGACTCCGAAGTGAAAAGAAAGCAGTCTTCTTCGATCAGAGAGTTGTGGAAACCGTTCATCTGTCCGTTCATCATTTTCTCTTATATGTGCGTGAATATATTTATCTAGAAACGTGTGTTTGTTTCGGTAACGTTGCTGGCTGTGCTGCACTCTTCCTTCTGTCTGCCGGATCCAGTGCTGAATGAACACTCGCTCTCAGTGCACGAGTATTTATCTGCCAGTAAGACGCTGGTTACGTCAGCCATGCGTGTGGCCGAGCGCTTTGCCCCTGGGCGGAACCATTAAAATATAAGAGGGGTTAACATAGAAAATATACTTATTTTTTTTAAAACGATTTATAAACTAGCTGCAAACACTCAAATATTGTCTGTTTAACAGGAACGTTTCTGTTTTGCAATAGCAAACCTGAACATTAAACAACCTGGTTACTAATGGACACAGTTCAGAAAAAAATGGCACGGGCCTTTTTGTCGGATCATGCAACAATATCAAGTTCATTGCGAGAAATCAAAAAACGAGTAATAACAGCAAGATGCTTAAATATAATTGATCATTACTCACGACGCACTAGACAATAAACAAACACGCTTCGTAGATTTAAAGTATAACCATATTGTTTAAGCTTTTTTTTTTTTTTGGCTTTGTCGTAAAAAATAAATTAGCTTTCGGGGTGCATGCAAACTGCATTATAATGATGAAACAGTAACTTTGCTAGTAAACCTGTTCCTCAGCAAACATATGTCGCAATGTCGTGCGCTGCACAGTTGTACGTATATAATATTGTTATATATACTACAAAATAACGTATATGAGCCCACTCCGTATTTAAAATGTAACAGCAGTCCTGTAAAGATGAACACACTAAGTGCACGGTAATGACCTGACTTTTGCTTGTTTTTATTAAGCATTCGCCAAAGGTTAGCCGTTTTTACCTCTGCTTTGCCATGCTTCCCTTTGCTTTACCCTGCTTTCACTATGCTTTTACTTTGCTTCACAGTTTGCAACGCTATGATACCACAGTGGAACCGGTTCACATCATATTAAACACACGAGGGTATGTTAATGTGTGTAGATTAAGCACACGAGAAAATGAAATGCCCTTAGCAGTTGTGAAGTTTTTCTTGGGATGGTCTAAAACGGGAAACAAACAAACAACGAACATGTTATACCTGTCCAACTGCGGAGCTCAGGTATTTCATTTTGTTGTTTATGAATTACTAAATTAATCTGAACAACGCCTTTCTAAAGATTATTAATGCTGAGTCATCCTTGTGTTTCATGTTTAACATTTTTCAAGGCCATTGTCACCTGCTTAAGCATTGCACTCGCGCTAAACCATTGCATGCAGAAGGTTCCACGGCACACCCCAGTGTGCTCTAACCAATGAGTATAATCCTCTAGACCAGTTCAGCTGACTGGATGCATTACTTTAATATACAAGCACATGCGAAAATGTACGAACCAGAGTAGGCCTGTCAGCTCATCCGGTTTGTGGTAGCTGATTCTCTCAGAACTTAAAGAATCCAAGTGATTCAGCCTGAACAACACAACAAGCTTTTGACAAAGTCCCGCATAAAAGATTAAATGCATGCACATAGATTGGTTAACATGTAGAAAACAGAAAGTTCTGATTAGAGGAGAAACCTCAAAATGGAGCGAGGTAACCAGTGGTGTACCACAGGGATCAGTATTAGGTCCTCTGCTATTCCTAATCTACATTCATGATTTAGATTCTGGTATAGTAAGCAAACTTGTTAAATTTGCAGACAACACAAAAATAGGAGGAGTGGCAAACACCGTTGCAGCAGCAAAGGTCATTCAAAATGATCTAGACAGCATTCAGAACTGGGCAGACACATTGCAAATGACATTTAATAGAGAAAAGTGTAAAGTACTGCACGCAGGCAATAAAAATGTGCATTATAAATATCATATGGGAGATACTGAAATTGAAGAAGGAATCTATGAAAAAGACCTAGGAGTTTATGTTGACTCAGAAATGTTTTCATCTAGACAATGTGGGGAAGCTATAAAAAAGGCCAACAAGATGCTAGAATATTGTGTTCAGTTCTGGTCATCTCATTACAAAAAGGATATTGCTGCTCTAGAAAGAGTGCAAAGAAGAGCAACCAGAATTATCCCGGGTTTAAAAGGCATGTCGTATGCAGACAGGTTAAAAGAACTGAATCTATTCAGTCTTGAACAAAGAAGACTACGCGGTGATCTGATTGAAACATTCAAAATCCTAAAAGGTATAGACAATGTCGACCCAGGGGACTTTTTTGACCTGAAAAAAGAAACAAGGACCAGGGGTCACAAATGGAGATTAGATAAAGGGGCATTCAGAACAGAAAATAGGAGGCACTTTTTTACACAGAGAATTGTGAGGGTCTGGAACCAACTTCAAGAAGCTGCTTTATGAGATTCTGGGATCAATAAGCTACTAACAACCAAACGAGCAAGATGGGCTGAACGGCCTCCTCTCGTTTGTAAACCTTCTTATGTTCTTATGACTGTCCATCCCCTCACCTGGCCTGTCCTGAGCTTACAATACTGGTGAGTGTTAACCATGTCAACTCCTTTTAAGATTTTAAATTCTTTTTTATTATTATTATTTTTAGGTGAATTACTAGTACCGAGATTAGGAAAAATCTTGTTCTTGTTTACTTGTTGAAGGTAAAACATAGTATGAAGACGGATCTTCGTGAAACTCAGAACACTTGTATGCAAACTTTATTATTTTTTTCCATGGTTTTTATTTTATTTTACTGACACATTCATTATGCCTAGGGCCCTGCCAAATTCGCGGTACATTTTCATAAATTTCACTGTCAAAACATTTTAAAAATCTTACATTTCACGGTTTCAGCTATTTAAATCTTAAATTCACGGTAGTGTAACAAAGTATGAACATCTAGTTAAAAATGGCAAAATGTAAACATTTAAAGCCCTGAGGTTAACAAAAGCACGTGACTAACAAAGTAGAAACGCTAAAAGAAAATGAAACTGAAATCCAGAGGATCGGTCTATGACTGTTGCGTTTCTGTTATTATTATTATTAAAAAAAAACAAAAAAAAACTGTTCTTCTTTAAAATTCACGCCATTGTCACAGGTAAAGTATTGCATTTCGCTGAGTGTGCACTGAAATATAACATAAATTACGAGTTTCGGTAGTGATCTACATTAACGTTGCAGGATATACAGAACAAGAGCTTATCGCCATCGCTGCTGCAGACACATTTTTAGCCTTTTCAGAGACATCCATTTTCTTGTTTACAGTGTGTAGTATTTTAATTTCCCGCTTAGATTGCACATAGTAACATAATCACTGCACAGCGCTGTGCATGGCGAATACTACACGCAGGCACACATAACACAGCTGTACAGTTTCGTTAATGTGATTTATTTTTATTTGTTGTATGAAATACAAATAATTATTACATCATTATTAATTCTTAAGAATATTGTAAAAATCGCGATACTGGGCTAATTTCACGATTTCCGCGCAGCCCATAAAATTGCAATTTTCACAGGGCTTTATGGTCTTTATCTTACGTCATTGAGAGGAGACAAGATCATTTTCTTCAACTCTGTGATTGGCTGTCGCTCCAGCAGACTGTCAGTGATTCGTTGGTTGTCGTTGTGTCGTTGCTTGTGGGCGGAGACATGTTTAAACGTGAGCGCGTGTGCTTCTAATAGCTGCTGTGACGGTAGATTATTATCTTCTCCAAATTGCTGCAACCATTTTGATCCATTTAGTGTTTTTTTTTTCTTTCCTATGTATAGCCTGTATCATATAGATCTCAAAATACTAAATTTAGACCTCTCCACAGTAATTTTAACTGACTACATTTAGGCATTATGCAAATATCAGAAAATACCACCCCTACATATTCTGTAGGAAAAAAATGGTATTAAATTGTGGCAAGTATTTTGAGGTCAGGAAATGCTACTTGTATATTCAGTAGGAAAAATGAGGCATTATATTTAACCTTGAATACACCCTATTTTATCATTACCCCATGTACTTGTATTGGGTGCACTCCCGGCTATATTAAAACCTTACGTCATTAACTTAATATCCCAGGGCTACCCAAACCTACAGATCGCCGATACCATCTTCAAAACTAAAATTGTATTCAAATATATTATCCAGCGATTTTAACCTTTTCCTTTAACTAAATATTATTCTGAGCCTAAAATGAATAAACTTGCTTGTAGCAGATTATGTCATTGCCAAGGATATGTGCACATATTCTCAGCAATCCACACAAACAGTCACCGCAAAACTTCAAAATCCATGCATACTTATTTTTTTACAGGTTTCAATCAAACTGGACCCAGCGCTAGGAACACCCCTTCTCAGGTAAGTTTTTCCTAATTATATTAACCCGCTCATGTTTAAAATTATATAATTGCAATTTTACCATGCTCCGAGGGTACTCGTGATAGAGTGGGTTTCATTCCGAGCATATTCACCATCACACAGTGGCAGAAATTAAAGTATCTTATCTCCTAAATATTTTTAATCTCTTGGTTGGGTTGGGTAGCTATTTCTGGCATAGTGTTGAGCATGCGCAGTGTGCAAAGGTAGCAAAAGAGCATGCACAGAGCATACGCAGTTCCTGAAGGAAGCAAAAAGTGGCAGGTGGCAAAAAAGGGCAGAATACCAGATTTAAATAACTAATTTTGTTGTACCTTCTTTTCCAAAGGCTACAATAACCATTTCATCCTTTGAGTGATATGTTTTTCCGTACATATCTTCAAATGCACCGTTAAAAGCATTCATTTTTTAAGAGTTGCCAGTTATGCTTTGTATTTTCACCCGTCCCCAATTTGGTAATGCCCAATTGTTGTGTTTTACTGAACTGTAGAATCTCAGCACAGATCATATCAATGATTGCGAAAGTTGATATTGCTTTGAGGCGAATACCCTGGAAATGCTATATCAATTGTAACATGACACTGACATGGTCGATTCCCATGGGACTAAAAAGACACAGGAAGCCTGAGTTTTACATTTTACAGAAGGTCCCGATGTCCTGTAAAATAATCAGAGGACCTCTGAGAAATATCTGGGATAAAAAGAAATGGACGGTTCACGCAGGACTAAATTTCATCGATGTCAGTAAAAATCCCAAAACCACCTGATTATTTGGTGATTTTTAGTTCTGTGTGAATCAGGCTTTAGATTGCATTACTGATACAGTGTGCTTAGATGACAGCGAAGCAAACAGCTCATGGGTCAGAGTTTTTATTGGTTGGGACAGGGGTTTACAGTGTTGCAGGTGGCTGACAAAGCATAACAACAGGAAAGCATAATCCCTCAGACTGTGAACTCTGTACCACCTGATCCAAAACCACCAGACTCCACGTCTTCGTTATCTGAACCGAAGATAACCCTGACCCTGACCCTGACCCTGACCCTGAACCACTTCTAAGCACTTTTTATTTCTATTTATGTGAGCCGCAATATTTCCCCTCATGTATTATTTGTTCATTGGTTATTGAAATGAATGGTAAAAATGTGACTTTCAGCTAAAAGTTGGAGTGGGCCGATCGTTCAAACCAGAGTGTTGGCTCAGCAGAATCCGGTAACTCGTTTTTTGAAAGATGACCATTCTACAGGAATGTACAAAACTGAGAAACTATCAATTTGAGAATTCTTAAAGAGTAAGTAGCGGGGTTCCGAAAAATATAATCTCTCTTCCTGCACTGATTTAAAGGACAGATCTCAAACCCCAGTGCACTAGAGCAGCCATTTTGAAAAGAGCTTTGAAACAGACTTTAAACTTATAAGTGTAAAATGCTGTCAGGATGTTAACAATGAAAAGAGAAATGACAGGTACATTATTTAAACAGTTGTAGCAGCACACAGAGACGTATAACGCTATATTTTTCGGAACCCCATTACTTACTCTTTAAAAGACCTTCAGTTACATAACTTGTCTGACACTAGTTTAGGCCTGAACTTAATAAGACACACCACCCAGCTTTTGTACTGGGGACGAGTAGCTCACAGGAAAGCTGGGAATGGCGCAAACTTTTACACAACAGGAGTCTTAATTATTGTCTGATTGTGACAGGAATGGCTGAGTGGGTGGTGGGAAGAATAAAAGAGACCAATCCCGGCTTTTAGTTATAATCCGCGGCTTTATTGTGCCACAACAGAAAATAATGGAGCCAGTGCAGCACTTCCGGGTTTGCGCTCCTCCCGTCTCACTCCGGAGCGTCCCGTTAGTGCTCTAATGGGTGCAATAAAACAAGGGGTTAACAGGGAACCTCTGTGCCACACAACCTTCCTTCTTATTTCCCTTCCCCTCGTTATTTGTATTCCGTCCGTTTACTTCCTTTCTCTCTCTCTCTCTCTCTCTCTCTCACCGTCTCTCACGCAGTACCTTGCCAGAAGGAACAGAACTCCGGGCCACGCCCCCTTTTGTACGCTCCGTCCCGTTCCCATTGGGCAGCGCGGGCAACCACCGTTGACCAATGCGCGATTGCCACAGCGCTCCCCGTCTGGGTTGGTGACGTTGCGCACCGTGGACCCGCCCCCCTTCCAAGATGGCCGGCTTCCACCTCTCCTGGGGATGTCTGCTCCTCCTCCCCAGCACCGTCACCGGTCGGAAGGGAGATCTAAAACAAGAATTCACTCTCTCTTTGTCACATATCCCACCGCTCAGAGTGGAGCCGAAGGAACACTCGGCCAAACCTACCATTCCCATTACTCCCCCCTCCCGGGAAAAATAATCCGCATTTTGGTGATCTTTCCCAGCACGATGCACCATATGATACATATAAGGCTGCAATGCCAAATACCACCGAGTTATTCGAGCATTGCTATCCTTCATAGTGCTTAACCATCTGAGTGGGGCGTGGTCCGTGACCAGATCAAATGAATGTCCCAGCAAGTAATATCTAAGGGAGTGAGTTGCCCATTTAATGGCTAAACACTCCTTCTCCACAACCGAATAGTTGCGCTCCCGAGGAAGCATTTTTTTGCTGATATACAGAATGGGGTGCTCCACCCCGTTAACTCTCTGGGACAAGACCGCCCCCAAACCGACCTCTGACGCGTCAGTATGGAGGAGGAATCTCTTGCTAAAGTCTGGTGCTATTAGCGCAGGAGCCTGGCACAGTTTTTGTTTAATGGTCTCAAACGCCCCCTGACACTCTTCTGACCACTTAATTAAATGTGGTGCACATTTCTTAGTGAGGTCTACCAAAGGATTGACCACGGTGGCATACTCGGGGATAAAGCGGCGGTAATAACCAGCCAATCCCAATAGTGACCTCACCTGGGATTTGGTTTTGGGGACAGCCGCATCCACCAAAGCCTGGACTTTGGTGGCCACGGGTTTCACCCGTCCATTCCCCATGATAAATCCTAAATACTGTGTTTCTAATTTAGCAAACGCACATTTCCTCAGGTTAGCTGTTAGCCCAGCAGCCCTTAGAGACTGAAGGACGGCTTCCAGTCGAATTACATGCTCTCTCCAGGTGGAGCTATATATAACCACATCGTCAATATACGCTGCTGCATACTCACGATGGGGATGTAACACCTCGTCCATCAGTCTCTGAAAGGCAGCGGGCGCACCATGTAGCCCAAACGGCATGGTTTTAAAATGGAACAAACCATCCGGAGTTGAAAATGCAGTTTTCTCACATGAATCACGAGTCAAAGGGATCTGCCAATATCCCTTCGTCAGGTCCAGAGTTGAGATAAACCTGGCCGTTCCCAGTCGGTCGAGGAGTTCGTCGATCCGAGGCATGGGGTAGGCATCGAACTTGGCGATAGCATTGACCTTTCGAAAGTCAACACAGAAGCGATTAGTGCCGTCCTTCTTGGCCACGATAACAATAGGACTGCACCACTCACTTCTGGAAGGCTCAATGACCCCAAGTTCAAGCATCGCCCTCACCTCGTTCTGGACGCCACTCCGCCGACTTTCTGGGATCCGGTAGGGCCTCTCCCGAACAGTGACACCTGGCGGAGTAATAACAGCATATTTGGTAAGGTTAGTCCTGCCGGGCACATCAGAAAACACATCCCCAAATTTCCCAATCAACTTACGTAATTCTACTTGCTGATCCGGAAGTAACTGTCCCCCCATTGAAATCTGGCTGGGGCTAGGGGCCTCTATACAGGGTCCAAAGTCATCCTCCATCTCGCCTGGGGCTATGAATAAGACCTCCCTTGCCTTCCAGGGCTTTAATAAATTGACGTGATAAATTTCTGTTTTATTCCGGCGATCAGGCTGTCTAATTTCATAATTCACTAATCCTACAGCCCGTATCACCTCATATGGCCCCTGCCATTTAGCACACAGTTTTGACTCCAATGACGGGAGAAGCAGCATCACTTTATCTCCGGGCCGAAAAGTTCGAATTCGTGCATTAGTATTGTAATGCTGCTGTTGCCGACGTTGAGCCGATCTAAGATTGTCTTGAGCCAATCGACCAATTAAATCAAGGCGATCACGCAGTAGGAGCACATGCTGCACTACATTTTTAGAGGAGCCCTTGTGTTCTTCCCAACCTTCCCTCAACAGGTCGAGGATGCCCCGTGGCTGCCGGCCATACAGCAGCTCAAAGGGGGAAAATCCCGTTGAGCTCTGAGGCACCTCTCTCACTGCAAAGAGGAGATAAGGGAGAAGAGTGGCCCAATGTTTCTGCTCCTGACTCACAAACCGTCTCAACATTTGCTTCAAAGTTTGGTTAAAACGTTCCACCAGTCCATCCGTTTGGGGATGATAAACCGACGTCCTGATGGGACGTATTTTTAGAATTTTATACACTTGCTGTAGCGTTTTCGATAAAAAGTTTGTTCCATGATCAGTTAATATTTCTTTTGGGATCCCTACTCTAGCCATAATCTGACTTAACTCTTTCGCAATTGCAGTGGCACTAGTGGACCGCAGCGGAACTGCTTCCGGGTACCGCGTCGCATAATCCACCATCACTAATATGTGTGTGTACCCGGAATCAGAAGGCAGCACTGGCCCAACTATGTCCATTGCAACGCGTTCAAAGGGAATGGAGACAATGGGCAGTGGGACCAAAGGGGCGGGGCGCACTCGACCCGGCGCTACTCTCTGACAGTCCGGGCAGGTAGCTACATATTTCGCCACCTCGGTGTAGAGCCCTGCCCAATAAAATCGAGCCAGTATCCTGTCCCTCGTCTTGTCAACACCAAGATGTCCTGCAAAGGGGACGTCATGCGCCAGCCTCATGACCTCTGGTCGACAGGACGGGGGAACCATCAACTGTTTGACAGGCTGTCCTGTGCCCGGGGCGGGGTTTACTCTATATAGCAAGTGCCCCTCTACAACGAAATGAGGATATACCAGCGTCCCAATGCCATCAACATCCTTACCCTCGATAGACCGGACCTGTTCCCAAGCGTGCACCAGTGTGGGGTCGTTGTTTTGCTCCCACACTAGGTCCGCGCTTGAGGCCCACACGTCCGGGATATCGACGGGGGCTGGAGCAGTCTCTGCCCTCGAGGGTCCAGTAACCTCGCCCGCCCGGTCACACTGTGTCCCCACTCCCTTCGATTGGCGTTTGGGACCATCAGAACCTTCCCCCGCCAGTCCCCAGCCGTGTCTCATCGATGCGCCCTCCCACTTTTCCTTCCGTCTCTCCTTACGTGTTTTCCTAGGACGGAAAAGGGGAGAAAACAGTTCGGCGTGGAAAGGAAAAACGGTGCCAATGACTTCCTTTCCTCGGGAATCTGCCGTGTTTACACGTGTGGTCGAGGCTGCCGATGCTTTTAGTAAATCTTTATATTGCGGCCAGTCTCGACCCAGAATGACTGGGTGTGGTAACTTCTCGGCCACCCCCACTACTAGGTGGCGCTTTATCGGACCTACCGATAAGTATACTTTTAGAGTGGGGTATGTCGCCGTATCCCCATGGATACAGGAGATCGCCACCTGGCCTTGTGGCTGCCACGACATACCGCCAAGGAGAGCTGTTCGAATCAGAGTTTGCTCACACCCTGTGTCCACTAATGCGTGGGTACTCACATTCCCCAGCGCCACATCAACAATACACGGGCCCTCCCGACCATTTCCCCATTTCTTACCTGTCTCAGACGCCAGGTGACACGCAGCCACATCGCATTCCATAGCGGCCGGGCAGTATCTCGCGATATGTCCCGACTGCTGGCACCTGAAACAGATTGGAGGGGCAGAGGGTGAGGATGGTACGTATCTGTCCCGCTGTTGGTATGTCAGCGGGGCAGGGGGAGCCATTCTACCCCAGCTGGGGGCCAACCTCTGCCTCCACGGTAAGGGGGCTGGATGACCCGACGGGACTGGTGATTTGCTGGGTCGTGGTCCGGGAGCGAAGTTCGGTGGTGGTCCTTTGGTAGAGGAGGGAGGGGTGCAGTCCAGCAACGTGGAGCGGGCGGACACGAGGGAGTCCTCAAAATTCTCCGCCAGGGCCACGGCCTGTTCCAGAGTGGTGGGATTGTGCCGGCGTATCCACGCTTGCGTCTCCGCCCCGACCACATGGCAAAATTGTTCCATTACAATGGCTTCCCCCATCTGGATCCCAGTTTTCTGGCTGGGGTTCAGCCATTGCGCCATGTGGTCGCACAATCGTTGGGCCACCACCCTGGGCCGGGTGTTTGCTGGTCGCTGGAACTCCCGGAAGCGGACTCGGTGGGTCTCCCCCGTGATATTAAGGCGGCGGAGGATAGCCTGCTTCACTACCTCGTACTGGCTGGCGTCTTCATCAGTCATGGCCCGGTATGCTGCTTGCGCTTCTCCCATCAAGCAGGGGCCAAGTTGGCTTGCCCAGTACTCCCGGGGCCATGCTGCGGTGGTAGCCAGCCGTTCGAAGGCTACGAGGTAGGCTTCGGGGTCATCCTCCGCCGTCATCTTCTGAGCCCGGGCCTTCGGGGCCACCATCACGGGGCCGGTTGCCGCCGACGTCATCCCCATCCCGACCCTTTCGATGAGGGCTGTGTACCGCTCCTCCCTCCTCCGTTCCTCAGCCTCCCTCCGGCTGTCCAACGCCTCCAGAATCGCGGATAAAGTGGTGGGGTCCATCCCACTTCTGACACCACGTGTGACAGGAATGGCTGAGTGGGTGGTGGGAAGAATAAAAGAGACCAATCCCGGCTTTTAGTTATAATCCGCGGCTTTATTGTGCCACAACAGAAAATAATGGAGCCAGTGCAGCACTTCCGGGTTTGCGCTCCTCCCGTCTCACTCCGGAGCGTCCCGTTAGTGCTCTAATGGGTGCAATAAAACAAGGGGTTAACAGGGAACCTCTGTGCCACACAACCTTCCTTCTTATTTCCCTTCCCCTCGTTATTTGTATTCCGTCCGTTTACTTCCTTTCTCTCTCTCTCTCTCTCTCTCTCTCACCGTCTCTCACGCAGTACCTTGCCAGAAGGAACAGAACTCCGGGCCACGCCCCCTTTTGTACGCTCCGTCCCGTTCCCATTGGGCAGCGCGGGCAACCACCGTTGACCAATGCGCGATTGCCACAGCGCTCCCCGTCTGGGTTGGTGACGTTGCGCACCGTGGACCCGCCCCCCTTCCAAGATGGCCGGCTTCCACCTCTCCTGGGGATGTCTGCTCCTCCTCCCCAGCACCGTCACCGGTCGGAAGGGAGATCTAAAACAAGAATTCACTCTCTCTTTGTCACACTGATCTACCGTACTTTCTAACTATTCCAGTAAAACACGCTTCTGAAAAGACTCCTGAAGGCTGTTTTTTCTGAAGTGAGGCGGCAAAGCATATCAGTTTCAGTGCACCATACTTCTGCTGCGGGTCTCTTTTGGCAGCGCAAGCTAACATGCTTCCACCTTTCACTTCAGAAAAAAACACCCCTTAGGAGTCTTTTCAGAAGTAGTCTTTGCTGGAATAGTTAGTAAGCATGGCAAATAAACATTCAAGCAGAAACAACAAAAGAGAATCACATAGAACACACATGATAGGATTTTAAACAGGTAATACATTAAATATTAGTCAATTGCTAAGAGGAGTACCATGTAGTGCCTTGTAATGTTAAGGGAAATCTGCATAAGATCTGAAGTTTACATAAAATATTTGTGACTTGAACTTGGGATCTACTGAACTGAGCGGTTTAGGCTCGTAAATCAGATTTGCAATGAGTCACATTGGGATTATCCGATTTACATTCAATTTGCAAATAACTGTAAGATTTAATCTTCAAGTAGGTCATTCTCGCATCACACCATACAAAAGTGAGAAATGTCTGCATTGGTAAAAATTGTAAACTTGGTTGCTTTTCTGCAAGGAGAGTCCGCCTCTGGCCAACTCATCATCAGCAAGCGCATAAAGGCTCTGTGTGTTATTCTCCCATGCCGCTTCTTTTGTTTCGGGCTCTCAGTCACACGCTGGGAAACCGAAGCGGAAGTCAACCGCTTAGAGCCTGGAGGAAGGGCTGCCCTCAACCACGGATTCCCTGAGGTTTCACCCTACATCAAAAATTAAAAATATGTGAGTAGGGTGTTTTTCCTTACCTGAGTGCTGAGCGGTTCGTATTTAGTTCTGTAGGGTGAGTGGTCGGGTTGGACAGGCTGGGCTCTCTCCCCCGGCGCAGTCATGCTCTGGGGGACGGGCCGTGTCTCAGCTGCTGATTTTCATAACATTTTCAATATTTTGGGGGGTAGGTGGCAGTGTGCCACTGTGGGGTGTGTTAATCATTTATTATTATTTTTCCGTTCATAGTTTGGCGGCCTCGTCTTTTGGGGGGAGGTTGCCCATAGCCACTTCCTCTGCGGCACTGTGATGCATGTAACTGTACATGTTTTTCCAGCCGGCCTCACGCAGGTAACCATCGAGCACCCATGGACGAGGCCTCCGGCCAAATTTATCATTAACTCGGGCCCTGAGTGCCCACCACAGTCATCGGGCCCTGAGCGCCCATCACAGTTCATTAAATCATCTGCAATTGCAATCAATAAATCATTCATTCATTGCGGATTCTCCGTGCTGAAAAAATGTATAGGTGTGTCAGGATGTAACTTGTCTTTCATTTTATGAAACACTCTTCTGTGCTTAATCGCTGTGTAGCAGGATAGCATCAAGAACGAGACAGACAATGCTGCAGTGATGTTGCGCACGTTTATTAAACAAAATACACAAATCAAACAGGGCACAAAGGCCAAAAAAAAGGTTAAACAAAACCATTCTTTTGTCAGGCTGGGCATTCACCTTCACTGACTAAGCTCTCCAAAAACCCTGTACATGTGATCACGCGATCACCTCAACACCACCTCTCCAAACCCCCCTAAACAAAGGATTTCTCCTTGCTTTTATACATGTGGCCAATCCCCAATTAGCATCAGTTACCTAACTGGGGAAAGGCCACACCTGTGATTGCTGGCAGGGGCAGATTTAACCCCATCCCTGCCACCCTATACATTCCCACACACACAACGTAAAAGCAACGCAAAGTGTGATAAAGCACAGTGAAGTCGGTAAAGCACTGGTAAGTATTGTAAAGCATGCAGAACAGTGGCGGTTGGTGACTTCTAAGTCAGAGAGGGCACAAGTACAAACCCTAAAGCAAAAAGATGTGTCAGAGGAGCCTACTTTTCTACAAAGGTATTACAGAGGGTGATGATGTCACAGTGCAGCTCACAGCGTGATGCTGTCACAGTGCAGCTTAGAGCGTGATGCTGTCAAGTGCAGCTCAGAAGGTGATGATGTCACAGTACAGCTCAGAGGGTGATGATGTCACAGTACAGCTCAGAGGGTGATGATGTCACAGTACAGCTCAGAGGGTGATGATGTCAGTGCAGCTCAGAGGGTGATGATGTCACAGTGCAGCTCAGAGGGCTATGATGTAAAATTAATACAGTCGAAGCCGCTTAAGAGGGACACCCCGGTGGAGTGAACAACTGTCCTGCTTAACGTCAAGCTAAAGAGAAGTGCAGTTAAACAACATGAGAAGTCGGATTAGTCCATTAGTGCAGCAGATAAAGAGCACAGAAACACATGTGGACAAGTATATAAAGCCAAACAAAACAGTTATTGCTAATCAAGTCTTACTTCAGTGCTGTAATTGTGTTCACTGGATATATTTCCATTATGTACAGCGAGGTCCCGCACTTTTGATATACGCGCCCCTTTGACAACAGCCTGCTGAAACCAAATGAAAAGTGAGTCCTCTACAATCATTACTGTCTTTCCCCTTGCGCTTCCTTTTCATTTCGCGATTTGCGTTTGATCGCCACTCACCCAGAATAGCATCTCTGTTTTCGCTTATCCTCCCTGCCTGGCTTTTGAAGATGTGAAATTGAGCAGCAACGGAGGACAGAGACGATGTGGGGTTCTGCTGAGCTTCCAGAACCTTTACCCTGTCAGCAAGTGACAGTTTGTTTCTCCACTGAGACATTTTTGTACTGAAACTGCGTTACTGTACAAATGTTGCTGAAACTGCTGTTCAATTTCAGTGTACAGGCAAAAC
This sequence comes from Acipenser ruthenus, assembly GCF_902713425.1. Taxonomy (NCBI): domain Eukaryota; kingdom Metazoa; phylum Chordata; class Actinopteri; order Acipenseriformes; family Acipenseridae; genus Acipenser; species Acipenser ruthenus. The sequence continues at coordinate 4,897,399 of NC_081234.1, read as the reverse complement.
ACTTTTTCACTTTTTATTCAACACATTACTCATAACCGCACATACTCAGTAAAGCACTGCTTCAGCAGGCTGTGAGTGGAGCCCAGGGGAGGCTCTGGGCTCCTCCAATTAAAAACAGGGCTCAGACTACATCATGTGCCACTGCCAGTCCTGCAGTTAAGAGTGGATAGGAGTTTAAAACAGAGACTACTTTTGAATCAGGTGACGTCATCTCAGCTTCCAGAATTGCTGTTAATACAGGAAGTTTACAATGCAGATTTGCCTTCTCAGGGCATATTGATGAATCTAGGGTTTAGGTTAAAATATAAATGTGGTTTAAAAGGTTTCGGTAATAATTGAATTTTATTTTATTGAACATTATTATATTATAGCTACCAACAACATATAGATATTTTCCCTTTGAACATTTTTGAGATTTAGAGGTATGGTAAAGCATATTAATAAACATGGCAAATCAGGGTAAACTATGGGAAATGCAGAGTATAACCATGGGAAAAGCACTGCAAAAATACAGGGCAAGAATACTGCGGTACACTTTTATAAGGGCAGTGTTACTGTTATTGCAGGTCTTTATTGAAGGGAGTTTTAAACAAGAGCAGCAACAGGGTTGAATTGACAGGGTAGTGTGCTGTTCTATAGGGTTGAATTGACAGGGTAGTGTGCTGTTCTATAGGGTTGAATTGACAGGGTAGTGTGCTGGTCTATAGGGTTGAATTGACAGGGTAGTGTGCTGTTCTATAGGGTTGAATTGACAGGGTAGTGTGCTGGTCTATAGGGTTGAATTGACAGGGTAGTGTGCTGGTCTATAGGGTTGAATTGACAGGGTAGTGTGCTGGTCTATAGGGTTGAATTGACAGGGTAGTGTGCTGTTCTAGTGTTCCCTCTCCAGTCTTTAATAAAATCTGATCCTTTTCTGAAATGATGTCAGGGCTACACAATGGGAAACAAGCACCTTGGGAGTTCTTAAGAGAACCTGAAATATATCACTCAGCTGTCTAGTTTTGTAAAATCAATAGGCATTTTACCTGTTTAAAAAAATAGGAGTTAATAGTTGGATAGGAAAATACCTTAAGTAAAAATCACATCTAACCCCAAAGACTGCTCTGTGCAGGGGACCATCACTCCACCACACAGCGCCTCAGCACAAACGTTACAAGGGGACACTCACCCTTTCACAGTGCCTTATTATGTGAAAGGTATATTGTTTTTTCTTAATGTTTTTTTAAGTAAATTATGCTCTTTTTTTTTTTTTGCTACAAAATAGTATCATGTGCTGGACCCAAAGCGTGTACAACGTGACTTTTTTCTTCTGCTAAAGATCAATTAATGGTTTGTATTTTAATTCTGTTTACCATTTACTTCACTGATATTGGATTTGCAATTCAATAACATGTCTGGACCTTGGGTTGCCATGGAAACCAGAACCCTCGACCAACAGCCTGCAATTACACCACACAGGATTATGTTCAAAACGGGCTGGGATGCTGCACTGCCAACGTTTCATTATTCAATTACTGGGGGCCTGTGTTCATTTAGCAGCTTCTTGTCCGTGGAAAGATGTTGAAGGGGCAAGCAATTAAAACGAAATCCAATAGGATACTGTCTTATCGTTGTTTCCTGTGAACACTGTATCTACAAACTCAGATGATCCATCTCACTTATGGTTTGATTGTCATCAGGTAGGACAGTATTATACAGTATTTGCTCAGGGTTTAGCCGCAAGCAGGTGGACAGACGTCATTGGCAAGCATGGAGCTGCCTTTACCAAATTGTATTTTAAATCAGTGCTTAAGAGGTGGACATTAGGAACACACTGGGAGCAGGGCCACCATGGGCTTCCAGGACAGCTGTGATTCAAAGTCTACCAGATATTATTTTGGGGCCTATGTGACTATTCCTCATGTTTATCAAGGGCTTCCAGGCAGCAAAGTCTGTTCTCCAGAAAGGTCCATACAGTCAGGGCGTGATTAAAGGACAAGGGGACCCTACGCTAACCCATATTTTGGGGGCCCTATGCATATTATGGTGAATGGTGTTATTGGCATATTGGTTAATCCGGCCCTGTGTTGGAGACAGAGAGTGTGAGCAGAGCGGAGCGAGCCAATTGTAGATAGAGCGGGGGAGCGGAGCGGGATAGATTGATGGAGCGGAGTGCAAAATGGACAGTTCCAGCCCGCTCTTTCACAGCACTGAGAAGAACTGAGCATGGTATTATTTTTCTTAAATACATGTTCAAGCACAAAAAAATCAAACAAAAGACAAAAACAAATACAGATGCAGTCACTTTACAGTATTTTCCATTTTGCCTGTGCATGGTAACCACTAATTTTCCAGTTTCAAACCAAAAATAGGGACTTTTAATGTTTTGCAGACTTGACAATTGCATTTAAAAAAAAAAAAAAGCTTTTATATTCAATGTGATTGGTGTTGCACTTTTACTTCAATTTCAATTTACGCATTTTTTCAGTGCCAATCAGTAATAATGAGAAAGCGTCATTGAACTGAATTAGATCACTTATCGGAGCACTTTATGTCTGCTTTCTCTCTGCTGATCACAGCTGGGCATGAGGCTTGTTAAACTGTGTATGCTTTACTGACTTATACCATACGATATAAATCACATTCAAGTGATAATAATTCAATCTCACTGTTGTTCATGATCATGTTAATTAACATAGAACACAACATGATGCATTTTGGATCACAGACTTACAAAAAAGCTAGCCGTCATAAAGAGCCAAATGAACCGAAAGCAAGCTTCTGTGGTCCTCTCTTCCTGTGTGTGTGGGCCCGTCCGCCCGCATGCAGTTTTTGTAAAATGTCCCAAACAAACGACGACCTCGCGGGGGCCCCAGTTCTGCTGAGGGCCCTACACTATAGCATAATTTGTGTATAGGTTAATCCGGCCCTGCATACAGTCATCACTCGGGCATTCATAAAGCCAGCCTAATGTTCTTATCAGTCCTCTATTGAAGTCTGTCAGGGAGAGCACTTAATCAGTCGTGTGAGGTACAGTCTACTTCAGTGCTTTGCAATTCACAGGTTAAAAGACATTATAAATATGCAGTCAGGACAATCTTGCGTATAATAACCATCTTTATTAAAATACAAATTTTATAGATTTCCAAAAAACATTGAACACAAACAATGGTTGAAAAAAAATAAAGTTGAAGAAAAACAGGTGGAGCACAGCCTCATCCTTCAGAGCATCTCGGTGCCGTCTGCTAAAAAACAAAAAATAAAATAATAAATCTATGTGGCGTGTTCATCCCGGTGAACAGAAAATATGAGGCCCCTCAGGACGAGGCTGGGAGTGAGGAGGTGCTGGCTGGGGAGGAGGTGGTAATTCAAATGCACGGCAGGCCTGAGTTAGCGAATTATATACCTTATAGGCTGATGGAAACTTGCCAGTAATTGGCTTGTCGATTTGACCAATGAATAAATGCGATGTACAAGAGCTTGTATTAATGATACTATAGATTTCCTGCCTGAAAAGCTTTATAGTCTTATGTTGCTCCACACTAGGTTTGTAACATTAGTGATGTGTATTTATTTATTGTGAAAGGAACCTTCTAATCTTACAAGACTAGCAGCACGCAGCCCAAAAGTTTATTTAAGACCCAAAGTGTAAGGCGTGTGCCGAAGTGAGTTGGGAAAGCAAGACATTAAATATTAAGAAAACATAGAGTAGATGATATAAACTATGCCTTTGGGGATGCAAACAGCACTCAGAGCAAAGCAATTTGATTATTCTGTGCCAATCTGCATTACAATCTATTATTTACTCATTTTAATTCTATTTATTTGTAATGGCATGAGCTTCTGTAACAGAATGAGTTTTCTGTTTGTAGATTTTTTTTTTAATTGTGAAAAGAAACCCAAAACAACAATTATACTGTATAGCGCTGGCCAAATGTTTTGCATTACCCTATAGAATTAATAAATTGTCATATTGAATTGCATACTGTGTCATAGTTTTCCATATACTAAACAAAAAACTGACAGAAATTTTAAAAAATTGACATTTCGAAATCTAACATTAAATACTGTACTACTATTATGACTTCCATTAGACTTTTGAAATATAATTTAGTAGTTTCTTTGATTACATGATGTTAAATAAAATATCTAAATTATATTCATATGGTTTTTTTGTTTTTTTTTATTTTTATTTTGTAATGACCGGTGTCTCAATTCTAAAATTCTGGGTGATGCAAAACTTGTGTCCATAGCTGTATACAGTACAACCTGACATTGATGTGATGCAGCCATCTTAAATGTCTTTGTATCAGATGGCTTGTATTGCATTCACCATACTTAAATTACTCTTATTTAACTATATGTTAAAAATACATATAGTGTAAGGTGCTATGTATGATGCATGCTGATTTTCATCCACTCAAGGTCAGAGTGGCCAGTAAGCCCACTCATGGGTAGCCGCTCTGTGGCGTGGATATCAGCTTGTATCATACAGCACCCTAAACAATATTCGATACAAACATAAACAATGGCCTAAATGTATCATGGATATCATTAAACATGAATTCTAGAATGTTTATTTCACAGATAGATTCTGTTTTGACAGTGGTGCTGCAGTATTCTAGAATTCTAGAATGTTTATTTCACAGATAGATTCTGTTTTGACAGTGGTGCTGCAGTATTCTAGAATTCTAGAATGTTTATTTCACAGATAGATTCTGTTTTGACAGTGGTGCTGCAGTATTCTAGAATTCTAGAATGTTTATTTCACAGATAGATTCTGTTTTGACAGTGGTGCTGCAGTATTCTTAGTACACCACTCTAATGCTGCTCTTTCCATCACTGTGATGGACAGGATGGCTGCGTGACCTACTTCTGCTCTCACTGGCTGCAGGAGGATCTTCTTAACCCTTGCAATGCCTACCTCTGATTCTGCTACCATGTCAGCATGTCAGCCAATCCCAGTTGTTACGGCTCCAAGTTAGAGCCAATAAAATAGCCCCTGGCCCTACAAAGACAGGAAAACTGACCAATGGCATTACTGACGATACAAGCTTGTTCTATTGTACAGGGCCAGAGCAGCAGTATAGGAACTTCTCTGTAAATAATCTGTCCTTCTGTCCTGGAACTGCATCGAACCATGAGAAAGATTAAGAGGAACAGAGACATTCTTCTCGGTTACAAACTAGCCACTCATCCCGCTCATCAGGTAAAGCACTACTCGTTATCACCAGTTACTCCCAATATTGTTGGGGTTGTTTTATATTAGGACATTTGTTTGCTTACTGCTGTACCTGAAAACTGTGCAAGGGCATCCTGCTTGGACTTGGTCAATCAACTGTGTGAGAATACATAAGAAAACGTATGAACTAGAGGAGGCCATTCATCTAAACTCGCCCGGCTCCTAGCTGATTGATCTCAGAACTCTGTTACTGCACTTAAAGTAATGGTTTGGATTAGCTATGTGAACTCCTCTAAGAAGGCTTCAAAAGTGCACAGTACTGTGTACTTATGGACTGAATTGTAGTTACTTTAAATTTAAATGGTTATGAACAAACATATGTTACTATTCATTATCCCAACAACATTCTCTCAACCCCCTTGTAGTTTAGCTGTATATCTTTTAGTTTGACAGACTTTCTTGTTTGGGTTTATCGTTTATATAATTGCCCTAAATGGTGGCAGAATGAAATCCTGCTATGGAAATGCAAAACAGGTCAAAGGTATGACATTATTTTGTTATCTACAATAACTTTAATGGAGTTTAGGCTGTTAACCCTTTAAAATACTTTAAACAAAGACCTGTGTGTACCCAGCGTGGACCCAGATGGAAATGAAGTGGAGCTGACTGAGCTCAGGAGAGTGGTGAGGGTGTGGAATGGGTTAATGGGGAGTGATGTCACAGTAGTCTTTGAGCCCCAAGCTGCAGGCTCAGCAGTGTCTAGCTTTACCAAGATTAGCTGCAATCCATCAATATATATCATGACATTGAGAAGAACATCGCGTCAATCCGTTTGCCTACATTTATTACAAAGTCTCTTTCAGTGCTGCTACGTATGAGCATGCAGGATAAGGCATTCCTCAGCCTCCCTCTTTCATCACTCTCTTACAGTAAAGTCCTTACCCTCTCAACTAACAAGACCAGGATTTTCATGACAGGCTTTTCCTTTAGACAGATTTGACTTTGTTAATCCACGGCTAAAGTATATCCAGGCGTAGCAAAACCTAGGGAAAGCATGGTAAGACACCAGCCAGTGGAGGAAATAGACCAGTAAATCATGATACAGGGTGGTAAAAGTTTAGAGCAAAATATTTTTTTCCATCACCTCAATATCATTATTCTTTGCAGGTACAAAACAGGTAGGCATACTGTTGGATACCTAGGTATGTAAGATGCATCCAACCATCCATCTGTATGTTTGTTGACCTTTGTAACTTCCAGAGCTAAAACAGTAATTGACATTCATCACCTTCTACTGCTGCAGTGGTAGTCTCGTAACTGGCAGTGTGGAAACTAACTTGTGGATATGTTAACAAACTAGAATGTAAGCTAGGTCTGTCTATGGATGCAGTTACACTTGTATAGAGGAACTATGGAATAACCAAGAAATCAGACACCTAAAGTGATTGTGGGGCACCTTTGGTAAACACCTATCACCCAACATTACCTTCGTTGCCAGGAATTTACAAACCTGAATATCCTAAATAGCCACATGCAAATATTGAATCAACCTCATCGGGTTCATCAGATTTGCACTCCAATATGTGAGACATACTTGCAACTGTGTACAGAATAGGGGTAGAATGGATACAAAGTCAAATAGCTGAGGCAAAAATACTCAAATAGGTCGCCACAAAAATATGAAGAAGTCATGTCTGGGGCTCTATTGGTGAATGTACTGCTCAGTAACACTCTGCTGTCTGTGCACTGTATTTTAAAACTGCTTGGAATTTTGAAAAACTATTTATGAATGGTTTAAAGCAGGGTTAGACTCGAGGGTGAATGCAGATGAACGCCTTCCACTCACTTTTTTTCAAGGGTGTACACCGTCCACTCACTTTTTTTCAAGGGTGTACACCGTCCACTCACTTTTTTTCAAGGGTGTACACCGTCCACTCACTTTTTTTCAAGGGTGTACACCGTCCACTCACTTTTTTTCAAGGGTGTACACCGTTCACTCACTTTCTTTCAAGGGTGTACACCGTCCACTCACTTTTTTTTGGGGGGGGGGGGTTGGGGGTGAGTGCAATTTTTCATTACGATTTTGTTTAACACAAATCAATGAATAAAATATATAATACTATATGAAGCGCCTCGTCCCTGTATTATCAATTGTGTTCTTTTGAGAACTGAATATTGTATTTGGGAGGATTTTATTTATTTATTTATTTTTGGTATATTGTGTTCTGTATTCTGTCAAAGGATAATTATTTGTTTTACTCTTGTGTCCACACTGCTTTTAACATGATGTGGTAGCAGAATTACCTCTGCTCTCACTTTACAGTTAACTTGTATGACATACTTACCAAACCAAACAGTATGTAAAATAATAGATTTTTTTTTTAACGTTTAAACAGTTGCATAGCATTATTGTTCAGATTGTTCCATGTTGGTGTATTGGATCAGATATAGTTTGCATTTTTAAACTGTATTCATTTTGTTGACTTTGTTAATCCGGCCCTGCTTACATGGGATCAACTGGGTAGAGAAATAGTTAATCCGCCCTGAGTAGAGCTGTAAATTTGATTAACAAAATAGTACTTTGTCACCTGGATCAGTGGGTCCTTGGGATGCGTACCCTGCTTCGTACTTTACAGTTCACTCACTATTTTCTGTAGGAGTCTAACCCTGGTTTAAAGTGCCATTTATATATTACTAGATTAGATTTAAACTACAAATGCACTTCTGTCCATCTGAAACCTTCACAATCACTGACCTGCGATTTCTGAGATTGACATCCCTATTCGACGTATAAGAACATAAGAACATTTAAGAAGGACAGGAGGCCATTCAGCCCATCTAAGCTCGCCCCGGTTCCCTGTAGTTGATTGATCTCAAGACCTTGTCAGGTTGGGTTTTAAAGGATCCAAGTAAGTGTTCAGCATCCACAACTAGGTAACCCATCCCATAATTCTCTGTGTGAAGAAAACTATTTAGATGTCAAAAAATATATATTGTTAACATTTTCAGAGATTGTTTTCTGTATTCACTTCAATTCCACTAAATCGTTTCTTATGTCTTGTTGCCATGGTATAATGTTTTTGCAATGTTTTTTCCCCTTTACCTAGAATCCTATTGTATGTAAACTACTTATGTCTCATACTTTTTTGTCCCCTGAGAAAGCTGGGAAGACTGTGTCGTCTGATCTGTTAGAAAATGCAGTATTGGGGGAGTGTTCAAAACTAACAATACCTGTTTTGTTCACCCATTTGATAACCATGACTCTTCTGTCTTGTGTCTGTCATTTCCAGCAAAGACAAGCTTAAACTTTCCTATGAGCTGATTGACAGCTAAATATTAAAATCAGTGATGTATCCAATTTGAAGGGTTACACCTGGTGAACCGTATAGTTAAGAGATTGCTTTTTTTTTAAAAATTTAGTAGTCGCCAATTAGTTTTTTTGTAGTTTTCTCCCCAATTTAATACCCAGAGCTACAGCGGCGGAGGACAACGCAGCTCTGGTGAGCTTACAGGTAAGCCGGCAGGCACCCGGCCAGACTACAGGGGTCACTGGGGCCTGGTGAGCCGAGAACGCCCTGGCCGACCTAGCCTCTGGGTTGGGGCTACAGGTGAATAACTTGCCCCAACCTTATAACAGTCAACAAATCACATGCAGAGATGACAACATACTTCTGAAAAGTACTGAACTGCCTTTTAAATATATCTTATTAGATTACTTCTGATACAGACTCCAGGGCATGCACATGGTGTTCTTCCAGTCAACTGAATGCAGCAAATAAACAACAAATTAATACCAGCCTGGGGAGCCTTCATGACTTGTGCTTCATTATATACGAATATGCAGTGCAGTCTGCAAGCTGGCAATCTGCTGCGTGAACGTAACAAATAAAATGTTGGGCCCCATACTTCTGGCCTTCGGTACACCTGCAACCAATAACCTGTGACTCCTTCAACACTATAGTGATGCATATCGTCATTTCTTACATTCACTAGAGACAGAATGTTGCAGAGGATCAGGTTAATAGTTACACTCTGGTGTACTCTCTGTATTCAGAGAGAAGTCATATTTGACAGCTCTGTTGAGGTCGCAGGAGTGCCTTAAACATTTGTATTGCAGCTCAGTACCCACTGACTGGATCATGAAGTCCCAGCTTAGGGGGGCTGGAGACTTTACCTAGGTCTGCAGTTTGTCTTCTGGGATCAGATCGAATGTGGTGTCATGTATAGGGCTTGGGGTTATGTAATATCCTTGCAGACATCATTAGACTAATGTTTCACGAGTGGGTTATTCGGGAGAACAGACTTTGCTGCAGATTTTCACCCGCCCTGAAGGAATTTGAAGCGGTGCTGATTGATGAGTGGTCACGACGCATCCCTCCCAAACAGTTTAAACGCCTTGCAGATTTGCCTGGTTGTCCATTGACAGTGCTGTGGCAGGTGTATCTATTTCTGTACCCCTGATACTGAACCCTACATCAACTGCATATAGCATGCCAGCTATGTGAAAACCATTTGGTTAGCTGCACAGAATTTATTGGGCTGCAGATCAGGTCATGTCCTAAAAATATATTATCATCATAGAAGTCGTTGGCAGTAAAAATTCTAGAATAATGCATAATAGAGGTGTGTCGAGTAACAAATACAGTGACTGTTTATGAGAACAAAACCTATTACTTGTACTTTTTTTTAGGGGCTGTGTGACAGGGTAGCATTGCGGGCCCAGATGGTATTCGGCAGGCAGAGAGACTCAGAGACAAGGAAACTGCAGTTAAAGCGCTGCTGCGCTGTTTAATAAACAAAAGGCAATCAAAAAGTCAAACAAAACACTGCTCACAGAGCAAAAATAAAACTGTTAAACAAACACAAAACTGTTCATGCTGGGGGCTCTCGAGTGGCGCATCCAGTAAAAGCACTCGCTAGAGTGCAGGATGCGCTCTATAGCCTGGACATCGCCAGTTCGAGTCCAGGCTATTCCACAGCCGACCGTGGACGGGAGCTCCGAAGGGGCAGCGCTAAATTGGCCGAGCGTCGCCCGGGGGGAGGGAGGGTTAGGTTGGCCAGGGTGTCCTCGGCTTACCGCGCACCAGCGACCCCTGTAGTCTGGCCGGGCGCCTGCGGGCTTGCCTGTAAGCTGCCCAGATCTGCATTGTCCTCCGACGCTGTAGCTCTGAGGCGGCTGCACGGTGAGTCTGCAGAGTGTAAAGAAGCGGGCGGGTGACGACACAAAAAAAAAAAAAAAAAACTGTTCAAGCTGGGCAGAGCCTTCACTGAACTTGAACCTTTAACAAAAATAAAGCAGCCCAACACCAAACTATTCACTCACCAACTCCCACCATCAAACAAAAGATTTTCTCTTTTTATAGCATGTGGCTGGAGCTAATTATCAATTATTCAATTAGCTCCAGGCACATTCTCACATGTATTTTGGCAGGGATAGGAAATTAACCCCATCCCTGCCAACCACCACCAAACACCAAACCACACAATACTATTATTTACAGGCAGGGCCCTGCCCTGCCACAGGCTGTAACAGGGCAAGGAGCCCTGTACAGTTATGATTTGTTTTTTTTTTTAGAACGGGGTCTCCCCCTCCTTCTCTGTGTTATTTTGTAATTTGTGTTTTATGATTTATTATTACATTTATATTTGTTGGTGAAGCTCCGTATGTTTTGTTATTGTTTATTTGTATTTATGTATTGACGGCGTAGCCGTGTGTTTTGTTGTATTGTTTAGCAGCGTGGATGGGAAGCCCCATCCAAATTAATAACCTCGTGCAGAAGGTGGCCATCTCCCGAATTAATTAAGTGATTCATTTGTTGCTAATCGGGAGATGGTCACCTGCTTAAAAGCCAGCAGCTCTCTGCACTCCGGGTGGGTGTTAGGAGTGAGAGCGGACAGAGTGAGAGGAGCGAGAGAGAGAAACTTTAAAAGAAATACCGGATCAGTGAAGGCTACTGCCCAGCCTGACCGGTATTGTTTATTTTGTGCATGAGATTTGTTTTCTTTAAATATTTTATTTCGCTCTGTGAGCACTGTGTTTAAACTTTTCATTTATTTTTGTATTATTTAAATAAAATGGCGCAAGCGCCTTTAACTGCAGTACTGGTGTCAGTTTTGTTTGGTTCCTGCATCTGGTGTCAGTTTTGTTTGGTTCCTGCATCTGGCCTGACGTCACGACTCAACCAGCCTGCCACAGCGGCACTTTCAGTTTTATCCTGACCCACTTCTAATGGTAAAAATCCACCCAGTATAACATTACAGCATTCTGTGATCACTTTTTTATTGCTAGAAATGCGTTTATTTCCCACCTGTAGTAATACACATTTGGGTGATAAATTACTGACGGTGGCTGCTTTCTTAGACTGCTCCTCACCAGTGCTTTTTGCATTAGCAATGTAGGTCTAAAGGTGAGAGATTGAGACTTATTTGATTATTAGTTTCAACTTGCCCATCACAATGCAACAGTCAACAGGGAAGCTCGCACAGGTGTTCAAATTAAATCAAATCAAATTAGTGCGTCTTTGAGTGTGACTGACAACTGGACTAACTAATCCACCTACAGGGGTAGTTCCAAGTCTGCATTCATTGCTACTGGAACCATTTTTACCCCACGTTAGTGTGAGTGTAAACAAACTAAGCCACATTACCAAAATAATGCAACTTACTTTTTTGATTGCACATGTGTCATGCATGTAAAGATTTACACATGTACAGTACAAAGAACTGCACTGCACAGTCAACTCCAGCTTCATGCTACATGCACACACAGGCTAAACGCGGCTGTGAGTTCACCTAAGGGCAGTGACAACAGCACTAGTTAATCCTGTTCGGAACAAGTATCGAGTGTGGTTATTAATTCAGTTTGGTTAGTTAATGCGCACTAACTGTGTGTGTTTATTACAACTGCACTAACACAACCACACCTGGTGCTCAGTGGATTTCTGCGCAACTAATGATGTCATTGTTTATCAGACATTTCCGTGTGATAAACATGGCTAAAAAAATATATATAGGTGCGTGATGAGCCAAGTTGATTTTGTAATATTGATGAATAGTAAATTCATACAATGGTAAATAGTGCATACATATAATATACTTTTTATATTTAATCAAAGTGCAGTTGTATAACCACTCAAGTTGTTTCCACCAGCCTTCTGGTCAGAAGATGGCCTAAATGTTTCGATCTACTGGCATGGTGCTGCAGATCATCGCCACTGTATTTAGCGGTGCAGAAAAAGCTGAACGGCGTCTCCGCTGGTTTTGCAGTAAAGAGCAGAGCTGTGCTTGACGAGCTCTCGATCGTTTACGTACAGAACCTTCTTCCAAACGCATAAACAAAAACACAAACGACAGCCAGCTGTCACACAAAACCTCACAATCGGCATGTCATGATGGCCCAAGTTCAGTGGTTTGTTTAAACAGGGAGTGCACTCACTTCAGTAATGAAAGACGTGTGTGTACAACAAACAACCGCAGCGAGTGCCGTTTGTACGGTTGTCGAGCCAACTGCAGTGTGTGTGTATGTAGCCTTAGTGTGTCTACACTGAAGAAAAACTAATACTGCATCAAATCTGGGATTAGCTTCTACTGTGAACAGAACAGGGAGTAAAGCACCTTCATTGAAACATAACTCTTCCAAATGTCTGGAGCTGAACAGACAGTACACACGCACAGCACTATTGCATTCCCATCCATTTCAGTGCTGTGCAGCAATCTCAGTGACACAGTCTTACCTCTGATATCAGTGACAGAGTCTGAAATGTCAATGCAGGAAGAGCCAAGCTCCCCATGCATCTCCCAGCAATGATCTCCTTATAGGGGCAAAGAATGTGGGGGGTTAAGGATTACATGGCAACACCGCTCCCAGTTACAGTACAAACTGCTAGTTTATAAAGACAGCACTTTCTGTTCTTTCCCATTGTGACAAAATATTCAGACCCTTTCCATATCTTCTTTTGAGACCTTTTTAACATGGTACAGCAAGCTTCTATCGATTTCAAGGTTAATTTACAAGTGGATAACAGACCATTTGGAAGGAAGGAATTTGAATCCCTTTTAGTTTTGAGGTATCCTTATACCCGTTACCTAAAGTGGGATCCATTTTCTTTAAAATACACAGGTTTTGCTGAAAGACATCCTATTATGAGTTAATATGTGGTGTGTAGGGTGTCTCTTGTTGTTCTAAGATGTCATTGCATGCAGTTTGGGTTCTGGCTGCTCCAACTGTGTGAAATGATTTCTGCTATAATAAGAGAAGCATTACAAATGACTTATTCATTTACTATATGTAGGGCTTCCATTTTTCGGCTATATTTTTTTTTTTACAAAATTCATTTATCAGCACTTATTTTAAGGACCATGAAATGGTAAAAATCGGTTCCAATAAGTCTTGCATGCTGCTTGCTTGTTCAGTGTTGTTTTATTCTCTCTGAGGATTTCTGAATGTCCGCTGACACTCTGCAGCTTTTATGTTCCCGTTTCCATTGCACATTCGGGCAATTCTTTCACATATTCGGCAATACAATTTTTCTAACAAACAGCAGCAAACCAGATACAAACTGAAACAAATCCGTGGGAAGCATTCTCATGCCTGTGTTCTGCATTTATCTGTTTAAAAAATAAATACAGCCAACTTGAACCTGAAATTGCGCAGGTAGTTATCTGTAAATAAATGTTTTACCGAAAATCGGGACCCTTAATTATATATCACTAAAACAGAGATCAGAAACTGCTATAAAACATTTTTAAAAATGTGTTAGTTGATGTGTGCAAACAGCTGGGTTCAGAGAGCTGCCAGAGCCATCTGAGTGCTCAATTCTCAGCAGGGGGCTGGTGTATTACACTGTACTGTAGGATAGATACCCTGATGCAAGACCTGTCTGGTATTACAGTGAGAGTAGATTTAGATTCTGTGATACCCGACACTGAGGAAGTCTCTGGCTGCCTGCGCTGTGGCTCTGGATGTGCCTGCTGGCACTGTTGGGTATTAACAGTTTAATTTCATCTACTGTAACACATTACATCTCAATGTGTTCTTTTCAGTCATTTATGCATTGTTACAGTGCTGTAGTTACGTGGACACAGGTGGCTATTCAAGTCTTTTAAATAGTTTTAGTCTCTATCACCATTCAAAGGTAAAGACAAGAAGAGAAAAGTTTTGGCTGATAATTGAATTTAAACTTGTGGATAAAGTCTATGAAGATATCAGGTCACTCACTTTTCCCTCTGCATCGTTGTGACAAAGAGAGAGTGAATTCTTGTTTTAGATCTCCCTTCCGACCGGTGAGGGCACTGGGGAGGAGGAGCAGGCAGAGCCGCGGTGCGCAACATCACAGACCCGGTCGGGAAGCGCAGTGGCAATCACGCATTGGCTGACGGCGGTTGCCCTCGCTGACCAATGGGGACGGGACGGGGCGTACAAAAGGGGGCGTTGCCCGGGGTTCTGTTCCTTCTGGCAAGGTACAGTGCGTGTGAGAGAGAGAGAGAGAGAGAGAGAGAGAGAGAAACGAGGAGGGAAGCACGGGGAAGAACCGCCCGGCCGCAGAGGTCGAGAAGAGGGCCAACACCCGCACCCCAGTTTGTCCTGACTCCCTGCCTCGCTTCGCCCAAGGATGCCTGCCTCGCTTCGCCCAAGGATGCCTGCCTCGCTTCGCCCAAGGATGCCTGCCTCGCTTCGCCCAAGGATGCCTGCCACGCTTCGCCCAAGGATGCTCGCCACGCTTCGCCCAAGGATGTCTGTCTGGCATCGCCTGGGGTTGCCAGCCGCTCCGCATCGCCTGGGGTTGCCAGCCGCTCCGCATCGCCTGGGGCTGCCTGTTCCGCATCGCCTGGGGCTGCCTTTTGCTCCACACAGGGTGCAGGGTGCGAGGGCGGACACCAGGGAGTCCTCGTAGTTTTCGGCTAACGCCACGGCCTGCTCCAGCGTCGTGGGGTTATGCCGGCGTACCCACGCCTGCGTCTCAGCCCTGACCACATGGCAGAATTGTTCCATCACAATGGCCTCCCCCATCTGAATCCCGGTTTTCTGACTAGGCCGTGGCGTTAGCCGAAAACTACGAGGACTCCCTGGTGTCCGCCCTCGCACCCTGCACCCTGTGTGGAGCAAAAGGCAGCCCCAGGCGATGCGGAACAGGCAGCCCCAGGCGATGCGGAGCGGCTGGCAACCCCAGGCGATGCCAGACAGACATCCTTGGGCGAAGCGTGGCGAGCATCCTTGGGCGAAGCGTGGCAGGCATCCTTGGGCGAAGCGAGGCAGGCATCCTTGGGCGAAGCGAGGCAGGCATCCTTGGGCGAAGCGAGGCAGGCATCCTTGGGCGAAGCGAGGCAGGCATCCTTGGGCGAAGCGAGGCAGGGAGTCAGGACAAACTGGGGTGCGGGTGTTGGCCCTCTTCTCGACCTCTGCGGCCGGGCGGTTCTTCCCCGTGCTTCCCTCCTCGTTTCTCTCTCTCTCTCTCTCTCTCTCTCTCTCTCTCTCTCTCTCTCTCTCTCTCACACGCACTGTACCTTGCCAGAAGGAACAGAACCCCGGGCCACGCCCCCTTTTGTACGCCCCGTCCCGTCCCCATTGGTCAGCGAGGGCAACCGCCGTCAGCCAATGCGTGATTGCCACTGCGCTTCCCGACCGGGTCTGTGACGTTGCGCACCGCGGCTCTGCCTGCTCCTCCTCCCCAGTGCCCTCACCGGTCGGAAGGGAGATCTAAAACAAGAATTCACTCTCTCTTTGTCACAATCGTCCATTCAGGACTTGGGCTACAGTGAAGGAAGATCACCTGCTATCAGGTCTCACACTGAGACAGCTGGTCAACTTTCTAGAGAGAAAGGGCTTGAGGTTAAGTGATCAGAAGCTGTACTGTAAATCACCAAACGCTGATAGTTTTTTGCTTTTCTGCTTTTTTTTTTTGCTTTCTTGCTTTAAAATGAGATTAGTGGGAGTGGAATGGATTGCTTATTTGGGGGTGCCCCCCCCCCCACCGCCTGACAGACTCTGCTTATCTAGTATTCCCCGCCCCCATCACCTCACATGACTGTAGTCTATGGATTGTTTGTTCCTCTCTCTCATGAGCCTTTGGTTTTACAATCTGGGATCTTCTTTTCTAGCCTCCCACCCTCCCATGTTTTGAATGACAGGATCCCATTGTAAAGCCTTCTTGGCTGAGCTGGGCCAGCAAGCTATACTAAATGTGTACCGTATGCCTAGTCTGAGGACAATGGTTCTCAAACTCGGGTTAATATAGTTTAGACTGCCACTCAGCAACCTCTGAAAAGCACATGTGTGGCACTGAATTTCAACAAAAAAGAAAAATTCTGCCATTTTGATGAGTTTCTCCAGCAGCCATCAAAATACGATTGAACATTTAAACAGAGTAAAATCATAGGTAAGAACATAAGAACATAAGAAAGTTTACAAACGAGAGGAGGCCATTCGGCCCATCTTGCTTGTTTTGTTGTTAGTAGCTTATTGATCCCAGAATCTCATCAAGCAGCTTCTTGAAGGATCCCAGGGTGTCAGCTTCAACAACATTACTGGAGAGTTGGTTCCAGACCCTCACAATTCTCTGTGTAAAAAAGTGCCTCCTATTTTCTGTTCTGAATGCCCCTTTATCTAATCTCCATTTGTGA
The DNA here is from genome assembly GCF_902713425.1 of Acipenser ruthenus. Lineage (NCBI taxonomy): Eukaryota > Metazoa > Chordata > Actinopteri > Acipenseriformes > Acipenseridae > Acipenser > Acipenser ruthenus. Next base: position 4,880,619 of record NC_081234.1, on the reverse strand, counting down.
CCCCTGGTCCTTGTTTCTTTTTTCAGGTCAAAAAAGTCTCCTGGGTCGACACTGTCTATACCTTTTAGGATCTTGAATGCTTGAATCAGATCACCGTGTAGTTTTCTTTGTTCAAGACTGAATAGATTCAATTCTTTTAGCCTGTCTGCATACGACAGGCCTTTTAAACCCGGGATAATTCTGGTTGCTCTTCTTTGCACTCTTTCTAGAGCAGCAATATCCTTTTTGTAACAAGGTGGCCAGAATTGAACACAATATTCTAGATGAGGTCTTACTAATGCATTGTAAAGTTTTAACATTACTTCCCTTGATTTAAATTCAACACCTCACAATATATCCGAGCATCTTGTTGGTTTTTTTATAGCTTCCCCACATTGTTTGGATGAAGACATGGTAGTAGTAAAATCACAGGCAGGGAAATCATCTTTGGTACAAGCAGGTCAACCTGTTCTGTGATGACATGGAGCTGCAGAGTGTCAGAGTGATCTGTACTGGTTACCTGCCCAGCTGAACTTTACTTGATGATTAAAACATCAATCTGACCAGTGGAAGGGTTTTGCAGGATGTTTTTTAATGTAGTCTCAGGATTTTGTACCATATGGAACAGGTAAATGACAAGCTGGAAATGTAGCCTATAAGTGACGGCCAAAAATGTTATATCTCACCTTTACCGGAACTACCATAGTATTATTTGTTTATTTAGCAGACGCCTTTATCCAAGGCGACTTACAGAGACTAGGTTATGTGAACTATGCATAAGCTGCAGAGTCACTTACAATTACTTCTCACCCGAAAGACAGAGCACAAGGAAGTTAAGTGACTTGCTCAGGTTCACACAATGAGTCCGTGGCTGAGGTGGGATTTGAACCGGGGACTTTCTGGTTACAAGCCCTTTTCTTTAACCACTGGACCACACAGCCTCCTAATATAGTGTATTTGAACATTGCTGTTGTTTGGAGAAATGAACTTGTCTGTTGCCAGGTTCTATTTTTTACCATGTTCATCGAATCCCATGTTAGATCACTTGTGCAATTTGAAGGTCATTTCTTTTGTTTGGCTTGTGTGGCAGGGCGGACCCTCTGCCCGTGTAAAGTGTGTGTGTGGGAATGTAAGGGTGGCAGGGATGGGGTTAAATCTGTCCCTGTCAGCAATCACAGGTGTGGCCTTTCCCCAGTTAGGTAACTGATGCTAATTGGGGAGTGGCCACATGTGTAAAAGGAGCCAGAAATCCTTGTTACAGTAGCGCGGTGCAGTAGCTAATTTTGAGCAGAAAATTAACTTGTAAGGCCCGTCTTTTCTTTCCAAGAAAATATAGAAAAATCTTACAAGTGTTTGACGAGGGCCGCAGACGACAGGGCCACACTTTGGGAACCCCTGTTCTAGACTCTTGTCCTTTACCTCACATGTAAGATAGCCTGTTTTTGATATATGTTGCATATACGCTAGCCTCCAAGTATTAGGATACTCTGTCCACCTTTTAACAACTTCTGCCCTGTCATTAAATAACCAGCCACTTACCCTAGGGACTGACATGCTTTCAAATGTTTCAGACTGGTAGCCATAAGAGGAAAGAGAGCTCCAGGGGGCAAGTGGTGTGGGCCAGATCCCAAGCAAGGCATCGTTCTACAGAATGAAAAGGTATGCTTGCCATAATGTTTCATTCATAGAGAAATACCCGACAGGTAAGATTAATGGAATTATTTCATTAGCTTGAACCCCTTTAATAGATATTGATGTGATACAGCCACCTGAAATGTCTTAAGAATATATAGAAGACAGAAACGGGATTGGGCACAAGTCGAGGGTGGGACAGAGAGGGACAATAGGGATTGGGAGTGTAAGGGACGTGGAGGAACATAGTATGTGATCAGTGCAGCCTGGGGCAAGACCATGGAGAGATTTGTACACAAAGGTAAGGAATTTGAACAGGCAACAACAATAGACAGGGAGCCAGTGTAACTGGAGGAGGAGAGGGGAGGTAGAGAAGAAGCGGGGGAGGTTGAATATGATACGGGCAGAGGCATTTTGAATTTGTTGTAATGGTGTAAAAGCATAGGAGGGGAGGCCAAGGAGGAGAGAATTACAGAAGTCAAGGCGAGTGAAAATGAGAGTGGACCAGGAGTTTAGTAGCAGAAAAGGAAATGGAGGGGCATATTTTGTGGATGTTGAATAGGTGCAAACAGCAGGTGATTGTTATGGCTGAGATATGGTCAGAAAAGGAGAGGGTAGAGTCGAAGATAACACCAAGGTTACAAGCAGAGAGAGAGATGGAATGAGGGACAAGGGAGGGAATGAGATGGTGGGGCAGGGTGGGGGAAAAGAGGGAGATGGGTTGATGAGGAGGTTTAGGTGCGCCATCCAAGACTGGATAGCAACCAAGCAAGCTGATATACGGGCGGCAAGGTCGGGGGTAAAAGAGGGGAACGAAAAGAAAATCTAGATGTCATCAGTAAAGAAATGATGGGGGAAGTTAAATGAGGAAATAAGAGCTTCAAGGGGTGAGATGTACAGGGAAAATAGCAAGGGTCCCAGGACAGAGCCCTAGGGGACACCGACAGTCAGAGGGGGGGGGGGGAGGTGAAGTGAGGCTGGGGTGATTGACTGTGTCAAAGGCAGAGGAAAGGTCAAGGAGAATGAGAATTGAGGAGAGGCCGACATGGGAGAAGTTGGCCAGATGATTCTGGACAGTGAGGAGGGCGGTCTCAGTGGAATGGGAGGGACGGAAGCCAGATTGAAATTGGGGGTAAAGGGAATTGACGGATATGTAATGTGATAGGCGTGAGTGGACTAACCACTCAAGGAGCTTTGAGAAATATGGGAGATGAGATTGGGCAGGCAGGGTCAAGAGAGGGTTTTTTTAACAGAGGGATGATGGTAGCTGATTTGAAGATGGTAGGACAGATACCAGTGGAGAGAGAGGAGTTAAAGAGGGAGACTAGGTAAGGGAGGATAAGAGGGAGGAGTGAGGGTATGAGGGAGGCAGGGACAGGGTCCAGGGGGGAAGAGGTAGGGTGGGGCTTGGCAATGGTGGAGGAGAGTTCAGGTAAGGATGTGGGGAGGAAAGCAGTAAAGAGGGCATTATGGGCAAGTGGAGGTGGAATGGGAAGCTGGGGTGGGGGCTAGTCTGGGGGAGATTTTGGTGGTGAAATAGTGAGAGGGATCACTAGCGATGAGGGTTGGGAGGGATGGAGATTTGGATGGAGTAGGGAGGAGGATGGAGTAGCTTATTGAGGGTTGAAAAAAGGTGACGGAGATGTGGGGCCAGAGCACTTATGAGGGTTAGGGAGTAATCGTGTTTGGCTAGTTCCAGAGTAGAGTGGAAATTGAAGAGGAGGGCGTGGTAGGGTTGGAAGTTCAAAGGTGAGGGGGAGGACTTCCAGAGTCGCTCAATCTGACGCAAGGAACGTCGTTCCATTTTAAGGTAAGACGTAAGCCAAGGTTGAGGAGGCCTAAGTGAAGGAGAATAAGGATGTGGGGGTGCTAGGGAGTTGAGGGAAGAAGATAATGCAGTAGATAGGGTGGCAGGGCTAAGTCCGGGTGAAGGGAGGAGAAATCAGAGGAAGCAACGAAGAAGAGAGGGAGATCAGGGAACCGGTGTTAAGGGTACGGAAATTACGGAGTGAGGGTGAAGGGGTGGAGGGAGGGGGAGGGGGTAAAGTAAGGGTAAGGGAGAGAAAAAATGGTCAGAGGGAGGTCAAGGGGCAGTTCTGATGGATGATGATGCCTTACAACCGGAAAGGAAGATAAGGTCAAGGGTATTACCAGATGTGTGAGTGGGGGGGGGGGGGGAGAAGCAGGAGGTTAAACAGGGCACGGCAGAAGCAATGGGTGAACAATGTAGGTGGAGGTTGGAATCACCTAGGAGAATGAAAGTGTGGGGGAGAGGGAGGAGAGGAGGCAGTCAAGATGGTCAAAGAATGAGGAGGGTGGCTGGGGGGACGATAGATGACAAGGAGGGTAGTGCGGTGAGGGGAGGCAAAGGAGGTAAGTTGGTACTCAAAAGAGGGGAGGTGGTAGTTACTGGGGGAGGAGGGCACAGTAGGCCAGTACCGCCACCGCTATACAACTTCTTGTGCTTATATTCAAATTAAATATAATTTGCATACAAATCATTAGCAGTAATTATGTAAACATTAACTGAAAAATAAAAGCGTAAGAAGACATTTTATTTGCGGTTACTTGTGATTTTGAAAACAGTTGTTAAAATGGATGCAGAACGAAAAATGTCTAATCCTACTTGCAGCTCAAAGAAAAAAATCCTCGCAATTACCTTCCTTCTTATATTAACTTTATTTCTTCTTACATTGGAAATAAGCATGATCCACGTACTCAGTGTGTCATTTATTGTGTAGTATTGGCTCACGAAAGGCTTAAGCCATCCAAATTGAAGAGGCATTTTGAGACACGGCATCCAGATTGCATCCAGAAGAAAGCTGATCAATGAACTAAACAGCAAGACTTTCTTAAAAAATCAGTCACTGTCTCAGAGAAGGCGCTGAATGTGTCCTACCTGGTTGCAATGCATATTGCATATTGCAAAAAACAAAAAACTGCACACAACTTCTGAGGAACTAATATTACCAGCGGTACTCGACATGTGCAGCAAAATCCTGGGTGCTAGTGCTGCAGAAAAGTTAAAAGTAATTCCACTGCTTTCTACACTGTGAAGCTCTGACCTGTAGAACATGTGTGATTGAACTTCATGATGTTGTAAATGCAGCAGTTAAGGTTGTGAACTATATTGAGACTGGTGCTTTAAATGCACGTTGCTTTTAAGGTTTGTACTGTGAATTAGCCAATCATGAACTGCACACTGAAATACATTGGCTTTCCTGTGGGAAGATGCTGCAGCATCTATTTGAGCTTTGAGAAGAGGTGCGTTCCTTCCTCACTGAAAAAAGCACCCCTTGCTGATTTTATTCAAGATAATAATTGGCTTCTTTAGCTGGCATGCCTTGCAGATTTATCCACTTACCTAAACTAATTACATTTAGCAATGCAGGGAAAATGTGGTAATATTTTGAGCAGCACTGCAAAATTGAGGCATTCAAAGTAAAGCTGCAACTGTGGCAGAAACAAATGACAGAATGTCGTTCTGAAATGTTCCCACTTCTGTCTGAATGTATTGAAAAGACCGAGGAGTTTGATGTCTGCATTACCAAAGAGTAATTGACCAGCATTTAAAAGCCCTTTATGATAAGCTTCAGGACTACTTTCCTAGAAACCCACATGATGAGTATGGCTGCTGATTCTTTTGCGGTGGATGTAGCAAATCTCTCTATGCCATACAAACTGGAGTCACAGCTCATCGATCTGTCAGTAAAAGGTACATTTAACAATTTACCTCTGAAGAAGGTGTGGCTCCTTGCTGTAGGCAAATACCCAGAACTCGCTGGTAAGGCAGTTTCAATTTTACTGCCATCCACCACCACCTATCTGTGTGAAGCAGTATTTTCAGTTGTGACCATGTATGTAACGTGTAGTGTAGTAAGTGTCAGGTGTGACTGACTGGCCTAATCTTTGACAGGTTGTCGGTATGTTTGCAGTGCTTGGTGTTGATTTGAAAATTAAAACTGGTATTCAACACAATTTTAAATTGGTATGTTAGTTTAATACCATTTTATACTAATAATTAATAAAAGCAAACATTTTAGCAACCTGTAAAACTATCAAAGTCTGAATGCTTATATAGTGTAGTGTAGTTACATATAAATGAAACGTCGCTTTTTTGATTGGTTAAGTATTTATGTTGAAACACTGAATAGTGAATGATTGTGAGTCATGGGTTCACTATTTCTGTATTCATTTGGGTTGCCAATCAAACAGTTTGGGAAACACTTTTCCAGTCATTCCAACTGTCGTCTGAAAGGAGAGGTTTAGTAGTGTAGAGAACACAGCACTTTCACATGTGCAGGGATAGCGGTCTCTAGATTGACGCGGGGGTCTAGCTCATCCCTCAATTCAGCTATTAGGTCTAGGATGACCTGCTGAGTGAGACGATAGCGCTTTAGCACCGCATCCTCCGGCATCCCAAACAAAGTGACCCTGGGATTGAATATGCAGGGTTTTCTTCGTCTTGCCTTTCTCCTCCGAAAGTGTTCCTGCCTCTCCTCAACAAGAGCAAAGTGTCGCTGCATCAGGAAGTGTACCACAGCAGCCATCCTGAAGCCAATGACAGGTCTCTGCAGGTGTGTGCTTTTATACAGCTCTTAGTTACTCACTTCTACAATGGTTTGCACCTTGTAAGAAGAGGTGTAAAGTTTTTGGAGGGTCAGCAAATGCCTATTTGCCAGGCAAAATCCTCACATCACATTATAATGTTTGTGCCCGCCTAGTATCCAGATCCCACCCAATTCCATGCTGCTTTCTTCATTTGAGTGCAAATTTGATAGCGGGTGCAGAACGCCAGGTGAACACCATTCTTTACATTTTTAGCGACTGGTAACATCAGACTTTATGGCTGCTAAACACGATTTACGGCAACATTATGGGGGGCTTGCACCCACAAATCACTTTGAGTGTATCCTTACATCACCCCCTTAATGTCCTTTTCCACCCGGGACATAGATGCTTTATGTCTTCCTTGCGTCTGCCAGGAAAGAGACCATTTTTCTCAAGACACAGAGATTGCATTAATTAGTCCAGTTACAATACTAATACACTTTCAGGTATTCATATTCAGGGGATATGCACCACAGCAGTATAGACAGATCATTTACTTTTCATAAGTCTCGCATTTCCCACGAACATGCAACACACTGTTCAGCAATCAGCTACGAAGATAGGATGAAAGAACTGAATCTATTTAGATAAAACAAAGAATAACACCGTGTAACAATTTTTTTTTTTTTGGTTCCTGGGTAGTAAGTGTTATTTCCTAATTGCTTATGCCTCAAAAGTATAGAAAATGGCTATTATTCCCCACAAACTTTGCTTTTGTGACCAGGACAGTGATATTTTGAAATTTACCTATTTTCCAGAACATTCCAGATAGATTCAGTGCTGAGTAAACTTGGAGTAACTTCTAGAACTTTCTAGAACTTTCCAGTAATATAAATAGTAGTATAAATACAGGGGCCTTAAGCCCACCAGTTCAGTTTAGTTCCAGCTGCCTAAGTGGATACATATCTGCATTTTTCTGAGATGGCATCAAGGTCATAGGAGACCTCAAAATGGTGGCATTCCTGATGGGTCTCCAAGGCGGTTTTACCAAGTTTCCCTGCTATCTTTGCCTTTGGGACAGCAGGGACACCAAGGCGCACTACCACAGGCGGGACTGGCCACAGCGGACCGAGTTCTCTGTGGGGAGAAACAACGTCAAGTGGGAGCCACTGATGGACCCCCAGAAGGTGCTGATGCCACCACTGCACATCAAATTGGGCCTTATGAAACAATTTGTCAGAGCTCTAGATAAGGAGTCGGCAGCCTTCAAGTACCTTCAAGACTTCTTCCCTAAGCTGTCTGAGGCAAAGGTCAAAGCCGGTGTCTTCGTCGGACCACAGATAAAGAAGATCCTGGAGTGCAATGAATTCCCCAAGAAGCTCACTAGTAAGGAGAAAGCGGCTTGGAACAGCTTTGTCGCAGTGGTTCGGGGCTTCCTGGGCAATCACAAGGCCGAAATCTATGTGGAGCTGGTTGAGACTCTGGTGAAGAACTACGGCACAATGGGCTGTAGGATGTCCCTTAAAGTCCATATCCTTGATGCTCATCTTGATAAATTCAAGGAGAACATGGGAGCGTACTCGGAGGAGCAAGGCGAGCGCTTCCACCAGGATATACTGGACTTTGAACGCCGCTACCAAGGACAGTATAACGAGAACATGATGGGAGACTACATTTGGGGGCTGATTCGTGAAAGTGATTTACAGTATATCGTAAATCTCGAAAAACTACTCACTTCTAAATCTTTTGTAGTCATTTTTGTATTACTTTAGTATAAATACATGTTAATTTGGATTCATATGTTGTTTTTTTCTGACTTTATGTGAACGAAAAGACACAAATTCGCCCGTTTTCTCATTGGAAATAGGTAAATTTCAAAATATCACTGTCCTGGTCACAAAAGCAAAGTTTGTGGGGAATAATAGCCATTTTCTATACTTTTGAGGCATAAGCAATTAGGAAATAACACTTACTACCCAGGAACAAAAACTGTGTTACATAGTGTAATTATGGGGGACTGTGAATGTGAGAGAATGAATTTGAACTGTAAATCTACCTCCCGACCTGCAAGGGTGTGAAGCAGTTCTTGAATTATGGGACAAAATGTAGGAGGACCCTAAAATGTGAGCCCGAAGTGACTGTTAGCACAGCCAATCAATGTGTTCCTCTTCACATATACGAACTCCAGTATGTAATCACAATATTCCAGGACGCACTATTGATACAAAATCAACATATTTGTCATATTTGATTTTTTTATGCTTACATTTTTTCTTCAAGGAAAGAAAGCGAGTCAACACAGTAAATATTGTATTATTAATTACCATTGACTTAATTTAATATAGTCCTTTTTTAGCTTGTATAACTGACCTTTGTCTTGGTCATAAGAGCCAACTCGTGATGTACAATGAAAAAGACAACAAAACTTAGACGGGGAGAAATGAAAAAATAAATCAAATAAAGCTTTGATAATGGGTGGAGTCTTCTCATGGAAATTCTGCTACGGGGCGCCCGTTTAACCTGTAAGGGGGTGCCTTTACAGAGGGTGGCAATGCTGTCGGTCGTGTGTGCACTCGAGCAGTGGTGACGCTGGCAGTGGCAATACTGGTGGTGGGAAGTCAGACGGGAGCAAAACACCATTTAATGCCCATACTTCCAGCAGGCACAGCACCCCTGCCACCTATATGGGGGAAGGGCGGCTGGGAAGACTGCCGGTGCGTTTGGGACGGCAGCACTTCCCTCTCCGACACTGACAACCAGCACAACAACAACTCCTAGAACGGCGCTGTGAGCCTTCTTATAGGCTTCGTCCGCCCCCTTATACAAATGAATACCAGGCTTCAGACACATCCCATTGGCCCGCAGCCGCACACCAGGACCAATGGGCACAGACAGACAAACAACAACCAATGAAGATGCACAGATAACAACCAATGAGAACAGACCAGGGCAGACAAACAAACAGCAGCTCACATGGTACAGGAATACACAAACAAAGGTAAGCAATGGTGGAATACAGCGGGGAGGGAATAACACACAGAGCATGCAAACACAAACAGACAGCAGGGAATACGGCACATAAACACACATGCACGGATCACTAGAATATGAAATGATCAAAATAAGTACAAGAAATGCAGTCGGCAAGTGTATGCTAATAAACTATAATAATAAATAAACTAACTGACCAACTAAACAAACTGATGACAAACTAAATTAACAAAGCCCCCTATACATGCTGCAGCGGCTCAAACAGTAATTATGAATACGGGAGCACTATTCAAGACAAGCATACATTAACACATTAACACAGCACCCCTACACACGTTCAGAAATGCAGCACCAGCTGTAGATTCATTCTAAATACAGGAGCTGTATTCATGGCAGTCGCAGAAGTGGAAGATGAAGCCCTTCAGTTAGTTTTTACTTCTACTTTACTTTTAAGAAGACGACATCGTCTAAACATGCTTATATGCAGGAAATCCACCTCAAACAACTGTGTTTCTGCAAAAATACTTCTCGGGTCAACTGGACGCTGACAATGTGTTGATCGGGTGATAATCTAGCAAAAGGGTTCAGTCGAGCAACCAGCTTTCACCTAAATGAATGACCAACCAAGCATTTGTATGATTTTGCTAGTCACTGCAATTTATTAATTTTATACAAGTAGGTATTTAAGAAAAAAAAACTTTCGGAGCAGTTTTTATCACCCGATGCGGTCCAGTCCAGTCTTCTTAATCACGACTCTTCGCGAGAAATTAAAACTCCCGCTCACTTGTACAGTCTCTTGCTGCATACATTGCCATTCATACTGCAGTTTGATTGGTTGCATCTCCAGTCATTCATACTGCCCGTGGCCAAAACAGCAGTTTGATTGGCAGTAAGAGGATGTGTATGCTGTCATGTACACTGCAGAAAGCGCATTCACATCCACAACGCCCGCCCCGCAAATATTTGAAATACAAAGCGTGTAAAAGTAAAGCTAATTCAGTGGTGTTGTTAACTGTCTTACTTATGTTGCCAAAAACTGACTTTCCCCACAAAATATAAAAACAAGAAATATCCATCAAGATAGAAAATCCTCCCCCAGCAAACACATTTCTAGCATCCCTGATGAGAAGTAAGGGGGCCCCGGCCCCTGCCCCCTGTAATTCGAGCGCTGTGGCTAAATAAGGTTGGTGGTACGCCTTCCCAGGGATGGGCCACTAGATGGTAGGACGGAACCCATCCATCTTAGTGAAATGGCGTAGCTGTAAGACTGCGCAGCACACAGGAATATCCCCTAGAAAGTGTTCTGAGCATCAGATGATTCTTAATGGTTAGGTTTAGGGTTAGTTATTGGGTTAGGGTTAGGTTTTAGGGCAGGGGATGCTTAAGGTTAGAGTTGGAGTTGGGTTAGGGACAGGGTGGCTTGATTTCGTAGAGTTGCCGAGCTCTGGAAGTGAAAGGTGGGAGTAAATGCCTACGAATCATCTGATGCCCTCGGGACACTTTCTAGGGGATATTCCTTTACATTGTGTAAGACAACAGCTCTATTGTGATCAGCTGGGTTGCACATGGCGATTGGATAGAGCGTGATGCCGTACTGATCACAGGAAGGAGTTTAGCAATACAAAGGGGACACAGCTATGTAAGTACGACCCCTTTACGCTGGGACAGTGAGAAGCCGGAGCGCTGTTGTTTTGTTTTTGCAGGCAAGTACTGATTGGGAGCTGAAGCCTCAGAGCCAGCATGACCACCCGGATCATCTGTGACTGCCCCTCCACTTACACACCCTTCACCCCCGTGTGTACACCCCGGGACTGTTTTATGATTTCTGGGACCTCAAGCCCACCATTTCATCCCTCATACCATTGCTAGTAGAGGGGACAGTTTAATAAAGCAGACCATTGGAAATACACCCTCTGTTGTGGACATTGTATCCTTACCGCCCCTCTCACATCCTGACAGGGACATGATTAAATTCTCTAAAATCTTAAAGGAGTTGACATTGTTAACCCAAACCAATACTAAGCGCAATACATAAACCTGGACCAGAGGAAACATGTTAAGTGGAGATAGACTTAGGACAGAGGGAAGGAGACACTTCTTCACACAGAGTGGTGAGGGTATGGAATGGATTGCCTAGTCATGATGTTGAGACAGAATGACTTGACTCCTTTAAGACCCAAATTGAGTTCTGAGATCAATCAGCTTCCAGAGCTAGATGGTCAGAATGGCCTCCTCTCGTTGGTATATTTTGATGTTCTAATAAACATGTACATGTAGTAAACTATTTAATTATTCTTATCTCACTATATATTATAAAGATATATATTATATGGGTTGCTATAAGATACAAGCTGCTCTGACCTGGGGGGGGTAAATACCAGCTGCAAGGTACAGTATGTCACGCAGTTTATCACATGAATTGTATCTCTAATGTTTCATAATTTTGTACCTAACTATAAATGATTAAAATCCGGTAATATAGTACAAGGTGTAAGATACAAGCTGATTTCACCCACTGTGTTTGAACTTGGTCAGTCTTTATTCATATGCTATTGATGATTTATATTCCCTTTATCTTTTCTATCTCTAATTCCATTGTGCCACAAGCTTGCTCCTTGTTCAGGTAATGAACTTAAGATATGTCAGGAGTCCTATAGGAATTGAAAAATATTGAATATGTAAGCATACTTTGTGAAATGTACCACTTGACATTACAAAGCCAACTTGTGGCAACCCCTCTGAACTTCGCATGCCCTATCATCCTAATCAGCCGACTCCTGAGGGTGCCATTGGGAAAGACTTGACTCTTACAGCCTGAGGGTCCAAAGGTCGTTCCTGTTGACAAGTGCGGCTTAAAGCCGGGAACATGTTTCTGCTGTAGACGGGTATTTTGAATAATTTTAACCCACATGTTAATAAATGTTGAATTTAAAAACACAGAACATTTGTACCTGTTCATGGTGTATTGGAATATAAAAAGCTAAATTCTTGAAGCTATTTGATTTTTAAAGGTACCCAAGGCTGCATTTGTATCTGCAATCAGAAAAAGATGCCTTTAACGTTCATTAGTAATGGCTTTCACTTCAAAACATTTGAACAGTAACTGCTAACGAAAAGTGGCCCTTTATTAGTGGTTTCCAAAACAGTATCTTGGTAAACTGGAAGGAAATCGACCCTCCTTTATTTGTTCACACTGCAATATTAGACAATATCAGCTCTCAGACACAGTGTTTTGATATGTTTAAGTTTACAACTCCATTGGTATTGTTCACATACTAATGTATTACTTATTTGTAAGAAACTAGCTACTGTATGTGTTTGTTTATTGTACCTGTATATGAACTGTATTTATTCCAGATTTATATATCTTTGTTGTAAATAAATCTTATCAGTGTTCTTGCCTCCTGCACTAGTTGAATAAAGCCTCTGCCTGTGTCATTGTAAACACCAGCTCTGTAAACAAACAGCAGTGACTCGCTCTTCCTCAGCTCCACGTGGCTGTCCACACAAACACACAGCAGCACTGCAGCACTGCACAACACAGGCCCAGCCAAGCAGCCTCCATCCACACAGGCTTAAAGAGAAGCCATTAGGATCTGCACAGGAAACAGAACTCGGGTGATTTGATGAACCCTACCCTGCCAGGGATTCATCACGGCTGGATTTTATTAGAGCATTTCACAATACTGGTGAATCTTCATGAAGTGCATCAGCAACCTGTTTTTAGGGCTAATCCACTGTGAATGTGCTCAATGCAATCCAGGGGTTTGTCAGTGCTGTAAAAGCCTCTCATAAACTCCAGGGGTGGCTTATCATGGTGGGATACAAGCTAGTCAATCCCTTAGTGTTTTATTAACAGAGCAAATATGAACATAACAAAATTAACATTTGTATAATTGTTCGTTAGTTTTTCTGTTATATGCCTGTAATATAATTAGGGCTTCTGAGTTTCAGTTTTAACTGATAAAAACCGATAAAGCACCCTCAATACAAAAAAATGAAATCGGTTTATAGCCAATAAACCCCGGAAAAACACTGAAAACGGTTATTCAATTCACATTGACTCCACCCCTTCCCATTTAAAAAAAATACTACTACTAAAAAACAAAAACATACTATCTTTCCCAGTGCAGTGGGGTAAATGATTTGTACTGAATGCATTGAACCCACACCAAGTACTGACTGGCAGCAAATTCCTACATTTCTATTGGAAAAGGCTTGGATTTAAAGCTATATTACAGTTAGATAGTGAGAATTTAAAACAACAAATGCCTAGACACACAAAAACCCCAGAAGAATGTGCCTGTGACCGTAAGGATTTCGTTGTGGAAGACAGCAAAGGAAAGAAGTACTGTGCAAGTACTGTTGAGTTACGAAACATATTGTGACAGAAAAGAATGGCCAGGCATTTTGGAAAGTAACCAAAACAATACGTTCATACAATATATAAAAAGCGAAAGCCCTGAAAAAAAAAGATTTACATAAAACTCGAAAATAGCTAAAAATAAGCACCGAAAAATGAAATTAATAAAAACTGAAAAACAGAAGCCCTAAATATAATATAGGGCCTAGTCACACTTGGTCCTTTTGGGTAGTTGTTTGCAACTGAGTGCTTTTTTTTCATTGTATGTACAATCATTTTTCGTGAAATACAATCATTTTGAGGCTCTAGTACAATATTTTCATTTTTCAGATTTGCCAACACTGATGCAGTTCACAGACTGTGGCTGTCTTGTAATTCCTGCAGGATAGTACCATATAGACATGTGACTGCATAGCCTGATTCTACACAGTGTGATTCATGCACCAGCAGCCAATCACAGGTATCACAGAACTCTGCAGTGGTGGCCTCATCAGACTTTCATTCCACGCTCTGTGACTAGGGCACTTTGTCTTGTTTTTTTTCCTTTTCAATGTATTCGTTCTCTTCAGGGATGTGCTGTTCAGTCTCCATGTCTCCTGTCCTGGATGAGCTCTTTCTCTTCAGGGATGTGCTGTTCAATCTCCATGTCTCCTGTCCTGGATGAGCTCTTTCTCTTCAGGGATGTGCTGTTCAGTCTCCATGTCTCCTCTCCTGGATGAGCTCTTTCTCTTCAGGGATGTGCTGTTCAATTTCCATGTCTCCTGTCCTGGATGAGCTCTTTCTCTTCAGGGATGTGCTGTTCAGTCTCCATGTCTCCTGTCCTGGATGAGCTCTTTCTCTTCAGGGATGTGCTGTTCAGTCTCCATGTCTCCTGTCCTGGATGAGCTCTTTCTCTTCAGGGATGTGCTGTTCAGTCTCCATGTCTCAAGCCTGTCCTGGATGAGCTCTTTCTCTTCAGGGATGTGCTGTTCAGTCCCCATGTCTCAAGTCTGTCCTGGATGAGCTCTTTCTCTTCAGGGATGTGCTGTTCAGTCTCCATGTCTCAAGTCTGTCCTGGATGAGCTCTTTCTCTTCAATGCTGTTCTGTCTCCTGGATGAGAGGGACCTTGTTTTCTCTGAGGGATGAGAGAGCTATTCAGTCTCATAAGAATATAAGAAAGTTTACAAACGAGAGGAGGCCATTCAGCCCAGCTTGCTTGTTTTGTTGTTAGTAGCTTATTGACCCCAGAATCTCATCAAGCAGCTTTTTGAAGAATCCCAGGGTGTCAGCTTCAACAACATTACTGGGGAGTTGGTTCCAGACCCTCACAATTCTCTTTGCAAAAAAGTGCCACCTATTTTTTGTTCTGAATGCCCCTTTATCTAATTTCCATTTGTGACCCCTGGTCCTTGTTTCTTTTTTCAGGTCAAAAAAGTCCCCTGGGTCGACATTGTATACCTTTTAGGATTTTTAATGCTTGAATCAGATCACCACGTAGTCTTCTTTGTTCAAGACTGAATAGATTCAATTATTATTATTATTATTATTTATTTCTTAGCAGACGCCCTTATCCAGGGTGACTTACAATTGTTACAAGATATCACATTTTACATTATTTCACATTATACAGATTCACATTATTTTACATACATTATACAGATATCACATTATTTTACATACAATTACCCATTTATACAGCTGGGTTTTTACTGGAGCAATCTAGGTAAAGTACCTTGCTCAAGGGTACAACAGCAGTGTCCCCCACTGGGGATTGAACCCACAACCCTCCGGTCAGGAGTCCAGAGCCCTAACCACTACTCCACACTGCTGCCCAATTCTTTTAGACTGTCTGGGATTTATTTTACCAACCCATTCACTGTTCACAAAGGCTATTATAAAATGTTTATTTCATTATGTCACTGTCACACGTAGACCAGGTTTCTCAGGAAACCCTTCCACATGTGTTCCACATACTGTACACTCCACGTGCTGTAGGTCTTTTGATCATCAGGTTTTTTATTATTTATTTATTTAGCAGACACCTTTATCCAAGGCGACTTTCAGAGACTAGGGTGTGTGAACTATGCATCAGCTGCAGAGTCAATTACAACAACATCTCACCCGAAAGACAAGAGCACAAGAGGTTAAGTGACTTGCTCATGGTCACACAGTGAGTCAGTGAGTGAGCTGGGATTTGAACAGGGGACCTCCTGGCCCTTTAACCACCAAACCACACAGCCTCCTACACCCACCAGCACCCATTTCCTTTTATTGCAGATCCAGTGTTTTGAAGCATGATCACAGTACGAGGACAATAAACCAAAGTACGTAGAAGTGTAATAAATCCCATTGCTACTTGCAACAGGGCCAGCAGCCCTGTACATTGTTTTGTTTATTTTAGTTTAGAACGGAGTCCCCTCCGCCCCTGTGCAGATTATTGTTTTATGTTTATTATGGTTTAGTAATGTTTTGTATATTATATGTATGTCGGCGAGCGCTGTATGTTTGTTATTGTTTTGTTTAGTGACGGCGTAGCCGTTTGTTTATTTTATACTGTTTTAGTAATGTGGATGGGAAGCCCCATCCACAACATAATTAAAACTCGTGCAGAAGGTGACCATCTCCCGAATTAATTAGGTGATTTAATTTGTTGCTAATCGGGAGATGGTCACCTGTTATAAAAAGCCTCCAGCTCTCTAGCTCGGTGTGGGTGTTAGTGAGGAGCGAGAGTGGAGAGAAACGAAACGAAACGAAACGAAACGAAACGTGATTTTAAAAGATTCCAGGAACAGTGACAGCAACTGCCCAGCCTGACCTGGGATCGGATTATTTATTTTGTGTCAGAGATTTGTTTTTGTTTCCCCTTTTATTTTGCTCGTGAGCAAGTGTTTTTGTGTTTAAAATATTTATTTTATTTTTGGATTATTTAATTAAAACGGCGCAAGCCTTTTGTACTGCAGTACTTCCCCGGTGTCAGTTTTATTTTCCCTTCCTGCTTCTGCCTGACGTCACCACTCGTCATTCCTGTCACACTACTGTATATGTAACAGGCAGCGTTGTGTGGTGCATTGCCCCTGCCGGTGAGATGAGGTTACAGGGTCTATAACCACGAGTGCAGGCCAGTCCGGCTCTTTTGCATAGATGTGACGACGCTTGCTTGTTGTGTGCAGGGTTGCTGGTTCACACCCAGCCTCCGCCCGTTATCCTGAATAAAGTTTAGCAGGACCATAAGCAGACAACAGCATTACCAGCCACAGCAACACAATGGATTTAGAGCATGCATTTCACACTGGTACTGACACAGTATGACAATGGTTTGCCATTGGTATGTCAAAATAGGATTTTACCACTGTGAAACCATTCTACTAATGTATCATACTACTGGAGCTGCCCAGCAATGAACACTATGCAGAAATAGTATGGAATGGACATAAGAACATAAGGACATAAGAAAGTTTACCAACGAGAGGAGGCCATTCGGCCCATCTTGCTTGTTTGGTTGTTAGTAGCTTATTGATCCCAGAATCTCATCAAGCAGCTTCTTGAATGATCCCAGCTTCACCAACATTACTGGGGAGTTAGTTCCAGACCCTCACAATTCTCTGTGTAAAAAAGTGCCTCCTATCTTCTGTTCTGAATGCCCCTTTATCTAATCTCCATTTGTGACCCCTGGTCCTTGTTTCTTTTTTCATGTCAAAAACATGCAGGACATTCGTTTCTGCTGTCTAAAGCTGTGTCTACAACTCAGATGAACCCATTGAACCACAGCTGTTACTGAACAACGTGAAAGTGCACTGCAATTACACTAGAAGGAAAGTTCCACTACAGTAACTAGTGAGAATGTAGGTCATACTAGAAACAAAATGCATTATATAGCTCATGGTGTGTGCAATATGGAATCTGCATGTCAGTAACGTGCATTCCCCAGCATGACTGTCAATTCAGAATTAGAAATATCAGTATAATGAACAAGCTGCTGACCATGACATTTAACAGTACAGAATAAGAATGAAATGTTTAATCACAACTTGATAAGCAATTCTCCAGATTAATGCAATCATGTAAGTGTGACACACAGACGGATGGATGAACGGACATATAGCCACCCCCCCTATACCCCAGAATCTGATATTCTCAATAACGTAAGCATTACCAGCCACAGTGTCACGTCAACTGGATAAGCTCTTTTGCAGATATTTGCAAACATGGGTCAAACATGGGTCAAGTGTGTCATCTGTACATACGCCTCCACTGTATCTCCTTCGCAGGGGATGTTAGTAAACATACCACTAGAGAGCTGCTCTCCGGTCTGTGTTGGACAGAGTCTCTTTCAGAGGTGCTATTGAACTCTATGCATTCACCTGTTCTGGGTCTGTGTCTCTTTCAGAGGTGCTATTGAACTCTGTGCATTCACCTGTGCCATAGCTTCTGTACAGTAGGATGGTACAAAGAACCCTGTGACAGAGAGCGAGAGGATCTGAGCTGCAAATCTTCCTCCCGACCCAAGAGGGTACTTGCACGTCTGTACCGAGACAGGCCGGCCTGGAGAGAGGGGCAGAAAAGGAAGTCGGCCATCTTAGTGCAGGGCGGAATGATCATATTAGGGGACAAGACTACTGTGATCAGCTGAGCTGCATTAGACAACTGGCAGGTGTGCCGAGTCGCGCTGATCATGGGGCGGAGTCTCCTAGTATATAAGGGCTGTCATTTTGTAAGTGCAGGGCCTTTGAGGTAACACTAAACCTGGGTTGTTCAGCCGCGTGCGTGCGTGCATGTTTTTTATTTACTTACTTGCTTTTGGTTTGTTTATTGTCAGGACCGGGGTCAGAGTGATCTGTCACGCCAAGGAGCTGCCGCACTACTGCCAGCACTTTCATCCTTGGACATCACACACCCACACTAATGAACTGGACACTTCAGCACCTGCACTTTCCACCACCCGAAAGTGTACTATTATTTATTATTTACGGTCCACAAACGACCTAGATTATAAAAACAAATAAAGAATTGTCTGGACCGTGAACTTTGTTGTTTGTCATCTGTTTGAGCATTGCATCACCTCTACACCTGCACACTGCAAACCACTTTGCCACACTTCTACATACTCCTCCATAACTTTACCTTACCAGAGGAGTCAGAAGCCAGCTTGAAGAACAAAGCCTAACTTTGCTTAAAAGGGTTAAGTGCCATATTTGTTTTGTTTTTTTTCCCCATTCACTTGGAAAACAGTATTATCCAGATTATAAAATAAACTCCTACAAACATATCCCTAGGGCTCAGTTACCTCCCTTATAAAAAATAAAGTGATTTGTTGCTGCAAATGACAAACAGCAGCCTTGATCCCTTACCCAGTTCAATCACACATGGTTACTATTATCTTTTCAGAAACAAATAAAGCAGACAAGATGAATTCTTACAATAGCGCATTTTATTAACAACTTTAAAATACATTTTATTTTCATCTTGCATTTTAAAAAAAGATGAAAGTGTGGGCTTCTTTTCATTTACTTGCATTGCAGTTATTCATTCCCTTTTTAAAAATTGAAAAAAGGAACAATTATATACTTTTCATAAAATGCAATAGTATATATTGTCAGTTGCTGACATTTTTGGCTGGGCAGGCTGTTGCAGCGATGGTCCTCAGTAAAGGGAATGGTTGAGGAGGGGTTCTCAATGCAGGCAGAATCAGCACAAACAGCCCCATGGAAAATTGTCCCAACAATCGACTCGATACAGAATCATGAGCAACATGGAATTAAAACTACTGTGATGTAACCTTGACTGAAAACAAAAAAAGAGGGAGGCAAAGGAGGGATGGAGGGTCTACAGCCACCTAATGAAACCCCCACACAAGTCCTTCCAGAAGCTCCTATTCTCAACTCACACCCAGTCCCTCCCTACTTATTAAACTAGAACAGGGCACCAGTGGTTCCCAAAGAGGGGGCCACGTGATGATTTCAGGAGGGCCGCAGTACATAAATATTCTGTAAAATGTGAGAGATCTGTTATCATTAAGTAAGAAAGTCAACTAGCGAACAACAAAGGTATGCTTGAACAATGAAGGTATGCTTGAAAAGTGAAGGTGCATGAATCAGGAAACTAACTCAGGGCAGAGCAAGCAAAACAATCAGTATCCACTCCATCCCTTACAGAACAGCAACAAATACATTGTGATTCTGAATCTGCACTGGCATCACCCTGAGATTGTCCTTCACCTGCCCGGAGCTCCCCTTCTGTCAGAACAATCACGTCAAGGTACTCTGGCTCAGGTTAAATCACTTTCTCTGCTAGCTTCACCAGAATGCATTATATTGAAAAATGAATGTGACATCTAGCAGCTGTAAATCAACATCTGCCCGGCTGTGCGGTTTCCTTTATGACAGGAGTAGTATATTCAAAGCATGGGTACTCATACAGTTTGTAATGTTTCCTTTTTGACCGGAGTAGTATATTCAAAGCATGGGTACTCATATAGTTTGTAATGTTTCCTTTATGACCGGAGTAGTATATTCAAAGCAGGGTACTCATATAGTTTGTAACAGTAATGTGTTTTTGTTTTTTGTTCCACGTTGATAGAGGTCTGAGGAAACTGTGCCTTACACAAATCATTGAGACACACTGACAGCACATGTAAAAAGCCTGTAACTTTGGCACTCTTGCACCATGGTTCAGAACTTTCTGTACAGAAAGAACAGATATTAAATGTTTTGTGTGGAAATCTTATCAAAACTACTGGGAAAAAAACAATATGCAACAAAAGACACCTCTGAAATTCTTCACAGATAATAAAGCATGGATTGATCTTTGCTGACGAGAGGTTATAAAACCTGAGCAGTGCCTGATTAATCTGATGCAATATTGAGTAACGTTGTGTTTTTTACACAGGGATTGCATTCATGCAGCCCTTCGCAAACATTTCTAAAGACTGGTTTGGAATGTTGTCTTTTTTTTTTTTTTTTTAAACACTCTAACTCACTTTGGCTCTTTCAATCCTCTCCAGTCCAGGGTCTGGATGCAAAAATCAACTGAAGCATTATGTTCAGGGCTTCTAGTTTCCAGTTTTTATTTCCCATCTCTCTCTATCCCTTTAAACCTTAATTAATAGTTGTTAAGCCTTAACTGAATACCAGATTGTTTAAATTAGCGACGCACTACTACAAACTGACGCAGTGGAAATGAATAAGATGAATTCAGTGATCAGAGCCAGATTGAAATGCAGGTTCAAATAGAACGAGGTGAGATCAATGCATGTCGTTTGTGAACTCAATCAAGATATGAGGGTAAAACAACTTCCTTTGGTAATTAGTGTTTGATTAAGAAAGCGAATCGGCTCAAAATATGTTTAAAGGGACGTCACGTGATCAAAAATAAAACCTGAAAACTAGAAGCCCTAATTATGTTTAAGTACATCACATTTAAGATACATATTAGTTACTGTGCAGCTGATTTCTGCAACACCATTAAAACTCAAGAAACACTGAACACAAGGTGTTTGATGCAACCAGTTCCGTACTTATTGAATTAAGCGGACCAGAGCCTTTTTTCAAGCAGACCCAGGTATCCAGTGTGTAGAAGCAGCTTGTTCAGATAAGGTCTGTACAGGACAGTAAGAACCACAAGGAAGCACCACTGCCTCAGATAACGTTTATCGACACTCACTCAAACAGCATGTCTTGGAATAAAGTTTCCAGTGATTCCACTGTTCCTGAAAGCCATCATCTTACAATAAACCACAGGAAAGGCCTGGACCTCAAGAAAGGAAGAACTCAAGTTTCACGGGACACCAATGCCACATACATGGAAAACGCTGGGCTAAAATCCTTCTCTATAACGAAAGATCAGCGCAGTGGAATCTTTCAAATCCAAAGATGGTCCGTGTTAAATAGCATATAACCTAATCATAGGATCACTGTTGTGCATTGTTAGACATTTCTAGTAGGAAAGAATCACTTTAAATCTCTGATATAGAAGATTTTTACTTAAGCAATGTGAGATTCTACAGCAAAGACTATGTCCCTCAGTCAACCTTAAATCTATCAATCAATTCAATGAATGAAGCTGCCTAATTATACTCTTGGTGTTCCGTCCGTCCCTTTATTGTAAGTAACCGCTGCCTGTTTAACTTGGCATCGAACAGTCTGTAAACGAGCATCCATTTGCGAGGCTCAGTGCGTGGAAATGTTTACGCACATCCAGTATTATCTGTACCAGACAGCCTTGAGATGGGAATAGCCATCAGATCCAGAGTGATTTAAACTACAGAGCAAACGTGATGGGTGTATGGTTTCTTAATGGGATTTGCAGCAGTTGAATGAGATAGATGAGATTTTTCGTCTTGATTTATGGGAAATTAAAACTGGTTTGGGAGAATCTGATACCAGTGATGGAGATAAGACTGCTACAGCATAACAGTTTGAGATGGACCAATTTTAACCCTGATCTTAAATTCGGCTCACCGTAGCTTTCCAGTTCATCTCAACCTGGTATGGCTCATGATGCTATGCAATTAGTTTTAATTTTAACTCTCAACACACATTAGAAGCACATTGACATGGCTTGGAGAATGAACAAGGTCGGGCTGGTCTGCCCCATTCGTATTCACAGGTATCTGGGGTCTTGCTTTGCAGCATCACAATCTCTCTCACCCTCTTTTACATTAAAACAGTCACGATCATGATGTTCAAGCCAGCTTCGGAGGGCGTGTTTGTAACGCATACGACACAGAAATGCAGGTGAACTAAGTGGACAGTGCAGAGGACAGTTAAACTGCTGGTTGAGATCACTATAATACGACTTGATATGTTATATTGCAGTAGTGTCATCACATAAACAATGCCTGCTCTGTCTAAAGTGTGCAGTACTAGTATATTAACATCATGATTAGGACAGAGACAACGTGGATACAATCAGAAGAGACTTGGACACTTTTATAGGAAAACTTTTGTCTTTTTAAATGGATTTTTTCTATTATTCGGATATTATTAAAAATATATATAATACAAATAAAATTGTGTCTACACAATTACATTTCTCCAATTGGCTAATGCAACATGATTTAAATTTGTATTAAGACAATGAGTCAGATTCTCAAAGCTATTTACTTAATCTCATTGTTCGCTCATATTTTTGTCTGAAGGGAAGAACACCATTTACAATTCTAAAAGAACTTTGGATTACCCACAATCCCCTACGTTTATTGTCCTTCCTTTAGTTCCTTTTTTTACCATCAGATTTATTTATATTTTTCTATTGATGCTAAAAAAAAAAAAAAAAAAAAAAAAAGACAGTACACAGCTCTGAGAATCTAGCGCAGTAAGTTTGTAGTGATTGAAACACTGTCCGTTATGTGGTGATTGAAACACTGGGCGTCAGTAACAAGGAGGGCAGGCAGGTCACAGCTCGGTGTGGTCACTGTCGTCTTTCCTCACCGCCTCGCTGCTCCCAGGCTCCTCTGGGGCCTTCATGTTGGCGTACGCCACCTCCTGGGCAAGCTGCTCCAAGGGGGGCCGGCCCACCACGAGGTTCCGCAGCGCGATTGCCGTCATCAGAAAACTGAGGAGAAACAGGGCAAGAGTACAGACACCATCCAACACTGAGGAGAAACAGGGCAAGAGCACAGACGCCAGCCAACACTGAGGAGAAACAGGGCAAGAGCACAGACACCATCCAACACTGATGAGAAACAGGGCAAGAGCACAGACACCATCCAACACTGAGGAGAAACAGGGCAAGAGTACAGACACCATCCAACACTGAGGAGAAACAGGGCAAGAGCACAGACACCATCCAACACTGAGGAGAAACAGGGCAAGAGCACAGACGCCATCCAACACTGAGGAGAAACAGGACAAGAGCACAGACACCATCCAACACTGATGAGAAACAGGGCAAGAGCACAGACACCATCCAACACTGAGGAGAAACAGGGCAAGAGCACAGACACCATCCAACACTGAGGAGAAACAGGGCAAGAGCACAGACACCATCCAACACTGAGGAGAAACAGGGCAAGAGCACAGACACCATCCAACACTGAGGAGAAACAGGGCAAGAGCACAGACGCCATCCAACACTGAGGAGAAACAGGGCAAGAGCACAGACACCATCCAACACTGAGGAGAAACAGGGCAAGAGCACAGACACCATCCAACACTGAGGAGAAACAGGGCAAGAGCACAGACACCATCCAACACTGAGGAGAAACAGGACAAGAGCACAGACACCATCCAACACTGAGGAGAAACAGGGCAAGAGCACAGACACCATCCAACACTGAGGAGAAACAGGACAAGAGCACAGACACCATCCAACACTGAGGAGAAACAGGGCAAGAGCACAGACGCCATCCAACACTGAGGAGAAACAGGGCAAGAGCACAGACACCATCCAACACTGAGGAGAAACAGGGCAAGAGCACAGACACCATCCAACACTGATGAGAAACAGGGCAAGAGCACAGACACCATCCAACACTGAGGAGAAACAGGGCAAGAGCACAGACGCCATCCAACACTGAGGAGAAACAGGGCAAGAGCACAGACGCCATCCAACACTGAGGAGAAACAGGGCAAGAGCACAGACGCCAGCCAACACTGAGGAGAAACAGGGCAAGAGCACAGACACCATCCAACACTGAGGAGAAACAGGGCAAGAGCACAGACACTATCCAACACTGATGAGAAACAGGGCAAGAGCACAGACACCATCCAACACTGAGGAGAAACAGGGCAAGAGCACAGACGCCATCCAACACTGATGAGAAACAGGGCAAGAGCACAGACGCCATCCAACACTGAGGAGAAACAGGGCAAGAGCACAGACACCATCCAACACTGAGGAGAAACAGGACAAGAGCACAGACGCCATCCAACACTGAGGAGAAACAGGGCAAGAGTACAGACACCATCCAACACTGAGGAGAAACAGGGCAAGAGTACAGACACCATCCAACACTGAGGAGAAACAGGGCAAGAGCACAGACACCACCCAACACTGAGGAGAAACAGGACAAGAGCACAGACACCATCCAAACAGCTCACAACCAACACTAAATGAGTGTAGAAGCACGTGTTAGGGATGTCAGATTTTGTTTAATTTAAAAAAGGTTTTAAACTATAGGACTAAACATGTTTAAACCTCAACATATTGGGAATTCTTGTAAGTAACTCAAAGAACCCATCGTGAAAAGCACTCCTTCAGAACGCTGTTTCTTTTTTATGATGCGCTGCAACATTAATGTGGACGAGACTACATGTGTACAATGCTTATTTGGACATGGAAAAAACTAAATAAATATTGAATAAATAATCTTACACTACACACATCCAACTGTATAGCCACTAGGTGTAACACTAAGGTCACGATAAGAATCACAATATGCAGGTCATGATACGATATGTATCACGATACATGGGATGGTCCTGATAGTTATATGATGCCTAATAAAAGCAAATGGTAATTTAATGACGGACTATTGTGTTAAAAGAGAAAAATATTCTAATATTCTTTATTCAAGAATCATATGTGAACTACAATGAGCCAAGCTGTGCTTTTGGTCTTGTATCACAATACAAACAATACACTTACGATACGATATAGGCTATCATGTAAAGAAAGGATCATGATTCATCGATGCACAATTAATCATTATACCCCTAATAAACACCACAGCAAGCATTTACATTTACACGAATATCATTGAAAATGGTGTAATGTTTAGGAACAATTATGACACACAGAGAATGTTTAACACCCCAAACAGGTATTCAACTAAAACACTGTAAAAAGCATTCATGCTATTTAACTGGAAGACTAACTGTAGTTCCAGATAGTCACCAAGACAACGTCTCTAATCATTCTGCTCCCCTACTGTGTATACATGCCTCTCTAGCTGATCCGAGAGCGCTTGCGGTTTTCAAAGGGCTTGTTCACATCTGAATTCATTCTTTCTTTCTCAAGGCTCAGAAATTCAAGCTTTCTGCTTAGATCTGCTCTGCATGGTCTTTCTCCAATTGGCAACTCTTCTGCATACATTATTTGGTCTAATTGGAAAGATGTGTGTATGTGGCCTGTTGTGTTATGCTGTGGCTGATTCAAGGTCTTCTAATAAAACTGCCTTTTCTTTTGTCTTGTTATACTGTCTTGAAATGAATGAGGGAGAGTTGGGCGCTGTGTTAGTGAGGTATAGAGGGGTACAGATTGAGGGAGAGCTGGGGGATCTGTTACAGTATAGAGGGGTTCAGATTGAGGGAGAGTTAGGGGCTCTGTTACAGTATAGAGGGGTTCAGATTGAGGGAGAGTTAGGGGCTCTCACAGTATAGAGGGGTACAGATTGAGGGAGAGTTAGGGGCTCTGTTACAGTATAGCGGGGTACAGATTTGAGGGAGACTTGGGGGCTCTCACAGTATAGAGGGGTTCAGATTGAGGGAGAGTTAGGGGCTCTGTTACAGTATAGAGGGGTTCAGATTGAGGGAGAGTTAGGAGCTCTCACAGTATAGAGGGGTACAGATTGAGGGAGAGTTGGGGGCTCTGTTACAGTATAGTTAGGGGCTCTCACAGTATAGAGGGGTACAGATTGAGGGAGAGTTAGGGCTCTGTTACAGTATAGAGGGGTTCAGATTGAGGGAGAGTTAGGGGCTCTCACAGTATAGAGGGGTTCAGATTGAGGGAGAGTTGAGGGCTTTGTTACAGTATAGTTAGGGGTGCAGATTGAGGGAGAGTTAGGGGCTCTCACAGTATAGAGGGGTACAGATTGAGGGAGAGTTGGGGGCTCTGTTACAGTATAGTTAGGGGCTCTCACAGTATAGAGGGGTACAGATTGAGGGAGAGTTAGGAGCTCTCACAGTATAGAGGGGTACAGATTGAGGGAGAGTTGGGGGCTCTGTTACAGTATAGTTAGGGGCTCTCACAGTATAGAGGGGTACAGATTGAGGGAGAGTTAGGGCTCTGTTACAGTATAGAGGGGTTCAGATTGAGGGAGAGTTAGGGGCTCTCACAGTATAGAGGGGTTCAGATTGAGGGAGAGTTGAGGGCTTTGTTACAGTATAGTTAGGGGTGCAGATTGAGGGAGAGTTAGGGGCTCTCACAGTATAGAGGGGTACAGATTGAGGGAGAGTTGGGGGCTCTGTTACAGTATAGTTAGGGGCTCTCACAGTATAGAGGGGTTCAGATTGAGGGAGAGTTGGGGGCTCTGTTACAGTATAGTTAGGGGTACAGATTTGAGGGAGAGTTGGGGGCTCTCACAGTATAGAGGGGTACAGATTGAGGGAGAGTTAGGGGCTCTCACAGTATAGAGGGGTACACATTGAGGTTGGGGGTTCTGGTACAGTGAGGTATAAGGGGGTACAGATTGAGGGCTCTGTTCATTTTTGGGTGCTGCAAAGTTCACTTAAGTAAATATGACTGCTGCTCACCTTCTCCTGAGGAGGTAATACTTCTTAATAGTGAAACGAGTGAATCGATCGACGATGGTGGCATTCCGTCTTTTCTGAATCTCCTCAATTTTCCTCTGCCTCCTCAGAAACGCCTTCAGCACAGGGTCAGTCACGTTAACATCGGTCCCCGTGCCGTTCAGAATGGGCTGCAACTCCGGAGGAAGAGGTTCCGTCTCTGGACAAATATATAGAGAGAGAGAGAGAGAGAGAGAGAGAGAGAGAGAGATCATTAAACATAAGTTGCATTTTTTGTAGTGGTTTCTTGATAATTTCTAAAACTCAGCCACACCTTTGCATCTTTACATTAACTTTCAGAGTTGTTGTTACTAGTTTTTCAACATTTAAACTGCATTTTTTAAAGCAATCACGCTCTAAGCTCATTAAATCTGTAAGGATTCAAAAGCGCAATAAGCAGTTTTTACTGGAATAATAAATAAAACAGACTTCAAAGTGTATAGAAAGGAATAACAACATTATGTGTGCATGGAAATGTGTGACACAGCGACCTCTTGTGGTGGAGACAGATAAAGCAGATGAAGGTTTTCTTCATTCAGTGCGTTTACATGAGCATAAGAATTCCGATATTTTTCTGAAAACTAATTCCGATATCAAAAGTCATGTAAACACAGTTTTTGGAAAATGTATCGGAATATTCCAAAAGTCAGTTTTCGGAAAACAGCACCTTGAAATGTGCGATTAAATTCCGAAAACTAACAAAATGTAGATCATGTAAACACAATTTTCGGAAAACCTATTCCGATAGCGTACTGCACATGTGTAAACTTTGACCTTCATTCCTGCACGTGGTTTTAGAAAACAGAGAAAATAATAATAATCTGTAGTCAGTCTGCATGCATCCATTTGTCTAGTTAGGGATAAAGTAATACATATGTTAAAGTATGTATTTGTTAATAGCCCATACTGAAGCAGCAAATGTTTTCCAGCTTTAAAATGACGTGATCATTTAAAATAATGTCTGCAAAAGAAACTGGTAATATAGAACAGGATGAGCTGTTGGAAAGGCTGATTGCACATTGTGGGGAATCTGAATAGAGATACACGATAGTAATCTTTGAATTTAAGACCTGACACTTCGATAAAGCAGTATATTGGATTGGTCTCTGTTCTGTCGCAGAAATGTCCGGTCTGTTCAAATCGTACTTGGGCTACTACAGTACTTTGCATGCGAAAACATCCTTTGTTTTCCGATAACTTCAATCCATGTATACAGTTGAATTCTAATTAGATTTTCTATAGTTAATCATGTACACACAGAAAAGTGACATTTTAAGAAAATCAGTTTTCTGATTCATTTTTCGGAAAACGCTTTGTCATGTAAACGTACTGATTGACAGCTGTTTTCAGTTACTGATTGGTAATATCAGTTGTTTTAGCAAATAGCATTTTACCATTTACTTTATATGCCTGGAACAGTTTACAACACATACAAGCTGTTGCACAACGTTGCTGCATAATTTGGGGGGGGGGGGGGGGGGGGCCATAGAAAAAAGTATTTGATTTCCATTTTTAGTTTTGCCATCTTGTAGAAGATTAAATAAAAACAAAAACAAAGCTCCATCCTATATATATATATATATATATATATATATGCCCGCTGTTGACCAAACGTTTTTTACGAGAAAAACTGTGCGCAGCCTGCAGTTAATTTCCCCCTGCGATTGTGTTGGGGTCCCTGTGCAGACAGCAGTGGGTCGGTCCCTGCTTGCTCACCTGTGCCGTTGCGCACTCGCTCCTGCAGCTCGTGCAGCCGGGTGAGGTTCTGCTCCAGAGCCATCTCTGTGGTGTTGACGTAGATGTACATGAAGCAGGAGGGCCCTGGAGACACTGTATACGCCTTGTGGTATTCCCCCGCAGGCAGCTGCAACACACATACACACACACACACACATACACACACACACGTGCACACACACACACACACACACACACATTAATGTAACAGGCGCCACCTTTAAAACCTGTCAACACTTCAAGTTAGTTTGAAGGGGGGAAGTAAAATTAAATTGTAAGCTACTTACTGTTTACCCATTTATCTTTACATCACAATTCATCTGTCCTTATCTGGGTCTGTAGAATCCTAGTTGTTAGCTCCTTATGAGCACTTTCTGATTACAAACAACTCACACGATCCTCCCTCTCGTTTCTGCAGGCTCCACTTGTTTAATACTAATACTCTGGACCAAGTGGGACCAGCACAGTCCCATGTGATTTTTTTGGAATCAAGTAGTACTCAAAAGCAGCTGGAAACTAGGATTGTACAGATACAGAATAAGCCCAGGTGGATCTGACCCAGAGTAATGGAGCAACAGAACTCAGAACCACTCAAAATGATTGGAAGCATCATAAAAGGTGAAGGAGAAGTGAATATAGAATTAATAATATTCATACAAAACAGACAAGCCATTTCTTAAGAGTAAAATGAGCTAAACAAAATGTCCCTGGTAACAATGACATCCAGAAGAGCCCCCCTGTTCTGCATATACAGTGCACAGTGCACAGAAGTGATGTTAGTAAAAGAGAAATCTAGAGAGCTAGTTCAGCAAGACTAGTTCAGCGAGTTCTGAGCCCAGGCTGGTACCTGCATCTTCTCTCCCTCCTTGATGGTGTAGTTCTTCCCCTCCTCCACGATCTCCACGCTCAGCTCTCCCTGCAGCACCTGCAGGCTCGTGTTCCCCAGGTCCTCGCTCACAAAGTTCTCCAGGTGGAGCCCTGTAAGGAATACAGATCAAACCGTTACTGGAAAAAAAACAAAACCATTTCAGGAATAAACTAGAATGTAAAACACTACAATTTATACAACAAGCGATGAGATATCTAGTATGGAATAGCTTTTTCATATTCGGTGGTCCCGAGTGAATATTTTAAATAAAGATTTTGGAATCTTGCATCAAACCCAGCGTATAGTACCACCGGAACAGCTTTGGCTAGAGAGGAAAATTTTCATATTCTGGGATTTTTCACGGTATTAAATCTTATTTAGTTTATCCACTGAAAGAATGGCTACCAGTAGTCTCTATGGGACAGATGTGTTGCAGACATTAAGGGACTTTTCATAAGGTTTTTTTTTTTTTTGATAACGTAACTTGCTAAGCAAGTTTCAAATGCATAATCACAACCTAGTACACAGTAGCTTGGGTCACCAGAAAATGATAAGAGGTCAAACCTGGGAAATCAGCGATGAAGACCACCTCTGTCTGATTGTCCAGAGTGTCCTCGATCTCCTGGAATTTTGTCCTCCAAGGTGAAAGATCAACCAGCAAGGGCATGAGCCACGGATTGGGGCGGAAGGGTGACCAGTCAGCTTTCACAATATCTAACCGCGGGTCAAAGATCCTGACAGGAAAATGAACAAATAGCAATAAACACACAGGGCAGCCACCCATCCATCTTATCTAGTAAAACAAATAATAATTAGGATCTATTTCTCAGAAAATGGTGGCACAAATTTAGCAAAATACATATTTTGAACTAACATTAAAATAGCACAAATGCATTGACCAGCGTGCTGACACTGTAAGGGTACTGCTCAGACTATTGTTACACCACCCACTCCTGCAGGGGGCGCCACAGCTTCCAGGCCTGGCTACACTCCCTGTCTCACCTCTGTTGGAAGCGCTCATTGATGGAGACCCAGATATCGAAGTAGATCTCAGGCTCAGAGATGTTGTAGTTCTTCAGCTGGTGGCTCAGGCAGCTGGCATACTGCTTTAGCATATCACCATGGTCCTTCCAGCGCCGGCTATGGGTGAACACCTGGGGGCAGCAGTGAGCACACAGTCAAGTGGTAGATCCCAGTGATTCAACACCGACAACACGGCCTGATAATCCATTCCCTATACTCACCACTCTGTAAAAAAGTGGAACGCAAAACAGCAAGTGAAGTTAAACTGATTGAATTAAATCGTGATTAAGAGGAAACTATTAATTGCAAAACAGGTTATCACATTTTTGCAATGAATCATTAAGATCTTAAATCCAGGAAAAACAATTTAACTGAACTCACTTTTTGTGTTCGGTTTGAATTAAAAATGAGGAGCTGCCTTTTATTTTTTTGTTACATTCTCAATGAAACAGAACCATAGTCGCATTCAAGTTACGGGACAGCTTGTTTCACAAATTAACCCTTTCCAAGAGTCGGCTCAATATAACTTTAAAAGGTACAACACATGACCAAAAATAGAAAACTGAAAAAGAATAGCCCTAGGCATTGCCTAGGCTTAACGTTGTCAGCTTCAATCCAGTCAACCCTAATTCTTCTTTGGTTTAGGCTAAACAAATTCCATTCCCTCAACCTTCATAACTCATTTCTTTGTTCTTCACTGGACAGACTCAATGTCCTTTTTGTAATGAGAGAATGTAACAGGGGAGATCTGTGCTGACTATCTGGCACATGCATGGTACTGCAGGAAGGGGGCAGCAGCCTCGTAGATCTGCCTGTCAGTCATGTCAGTGACACGGAGAGGTGGGGAAGAGGGTGTGTTGGCTTTCCCTCTCTCTGAGTGGCTGAGAGGCGGGCCTTGGGGGATTGCTGACCCTATAAGATAACGCTGTTGTTCCCTCAGCCTGCCCCTCTAAGACGAAACGAGCCAGCTGGCGGAAGCTCTGCTGCCGGACCGAGCACGACCAGAGAAGAATGAGCACAACAACAAACTAATTAAAAAGGAAAAGAAAAGGAATTTTTAGTAGCGGGGAAAAACTTGGGCGGAACCCCGAACAGTATAAGCAGGTTGAGGGAATGGGTGAGTGTAGGACGGAGACCCGGGCAGTGCGGTTAACGACAGTCAGGGTAACGTTGCCGAGTACAGCACCTTTAATTTGTAGTTTTATTACTGTGTTTTATTTTCCCTTTTTCTTTCGCCTTTTGCTTTCATTATTATTTTGAGCACCTGCGTGTGCGCTACGACCTGCCAACCTTTTTACCATTGCTGGTACTGGGTTGTGCTCTGTAGCAGTACCATAGTGCCACCTTGTGGCGAAAATAAATCAGTGCGCCAAGCCGCGTTTCAAATAAAACCTTCTGTCTCCCTTGTGCGTCAGTGTGCCCACCACCCCTCCACAGGGGACAAGAAGAGAGCTTAGTATTCCAAGTGCGGTCTCGCCCGTGCATCACACAACCTCATCCTAACTTCTTTGCATTCCACACTTCTGAATATACAACCCTGCATTCTGTTTGCTTTTTAAATCTGGGTCGCTTCCCCTCACTGTCTGGCTGCTGACAGCAACGGGTCTGGTCTGGTTCTGAACCCTCCGTTTGGTGTTTCAATTACACATGTCTGTGTCTGGTGGGTAAACTTTATATTTCATTTGCCACGTTTCAGAACAGATCTGTATGAATTCTAAATACTGTGGGATTTCCTTGGTGGCTGAAAATGTTTCTGAAATGGAAAACGGTTAGCAGCAGTTATCAAACATTTTATATAATAACGTACTAATATAATTGTGACTGTGGTCTGTAATATCTGTTGAAATATTGTAACTTGCCCCAGGGCTTCACTAACTCAGTCAGCAATATTCCAATAAAACTGGTCAATACATGCATACATAGCAAATGTCTAAAACTGCATCAGACATTTGTGCAATGGATCTCAGTGCACTGTCCACTCACCCCTGGGTTCAGGTACCCGATGTCTCCAGTCACACCGTCCCGGTAGGTGATCTTGACATGCTGGTGTGAGCGGGAGTGGACCATCATGTCCCAGGAGTAGCCGTACAGCCCATTGGTCAAGTTATTGTAGCCCTGAGGACCCAGGAACAATCATGCACAGTTATACAGCACTGCAACTAAAATATGTGGTAAAAAATTATAGAAAACCAATCTAGAATCATTTACACAGCTACAATTTGTTCCCGTTCCTTTTCATGATGTTTTAAGCCCTGTTTTTAGCTAAATTCAGTGCTGCTGTGCATGCAATCTACTTGCCTATAGTGTTATGGGAATCTGGCTCCCCTGCTCATTGGCATAGCATGTACAGCCAGAGCTGAAGCTGCATGGTCAGAGCATCACAAGACTTTCTGGAAGGGCAGCAAAATTAATTAAGGCTTTTATGTTGCTCAGAATGATTCTAAACTTGATAAAATGCAAGAAGAGAGGGAGAAGATATGACATCGCTTTGAATTTTTTTTTTTTTAGTGCATTTCGCAAATAGTCTGCATTTAAATATGAACAACAGCTGCAACCAATTTGCGCAGTCAAAAGGGCCGAGATACGATGCGTCCCGTTACCGTAGAGCAAATAGTGAAGATGCACAGCTTCGCTGTCTGTGCCTGATGTATAGCATTTATCTGCAACAGAAGTATGAACCAGGCTTTACAGTTTTCCATGATTCTGAAACAAACAGCATTTTGTACAGAAAGCCTCTAAGTTGGTAGGTTTACATTTTTAAAATTCTACAGCTGTTTAAGCATTGATATCTCTAGCACAACTTATTAAATTAAATCAGCAAGAAGGTGTTATTGCAATGCAGTACAGTATAAGATCTATGACTAACTTAATGGAAGCCTAGCGCACTTGGTAATCCTAACATGAGCGACACCTGCTGGTTAAAACATTGCATTTCAGTAGTAATCTCTGAAATTCCAGTTTCTAGTCAGATAACACCCTCTAGTTAAGCAAACCCCACATCACATTGACATCAATCATGGCGCAGAGCACAAGGCATCACACTTCATATTTGTTTAACTGGCCATGGCTGCAACTGGCTAAGCACAGCAGACAGTTTAGAGCGGAGGGCGTGGCTGGATTAATGAGCTGCAGACGGGATGCCGCCCCTACCTGAGTGATGAAGTGGGAGTAGGGCATGAAGAACTGCTCTGTGATGTACAGCACTGTGAAGAGGGCGCCCAGTCGGTGCCGCCGGCTCAGTTTGGTGGGCTTGGTCAGGGTGGCAGCCTCGCTGGACTCAGATTCAGGGTACACACACGAGGGGCTGTGCTGTGGGGCGGGCATCACCGTGGGCAGGGCTCCGCTGAGGCATGCTGGGAACTTGCTGAAGAAGCGACGTGGCCAGTCTGGGTAACAGAAGAGGAGGCTTGTGGCCAGCATGGTGTAGGCAAACATACCTGCAGAGAGGAGCAACACACTCATGAGTGTTTTGGTTACTGGTAAATGTCTTGGCCATCCAGTATATTAGCTAGAACTTGTAAATGTTTAGCTAAGCACTCCTTGCTGAAGCTAGGCTTTCGTTTTGTTTATTTTGTGTTTGAAAATAAATGCACTTGCTGTTGTGAGAGTTCTTCATTTTACACAAGACCGTGTGAACGGTCCCAGAATGTGGCAAAACAAACCTCACTTTGCCACATACAATACAGACGTTCACTAGAACAAGTCACACACATTGCCTTTCTTTTAAGGTTTGCCCCCACAGGTATCCTTAGCCTTAACACAGACACCTAACAAGCTGTTCTGCCCTGCTATATATATATATATATATATATACAGTACTGTGCAAAAGTTTTAGGCAGGTGTGAAAAAATGCTGTAAAGTAAGAATGCTTTCAAAAATAGACATGTTAATAGTTTATATTTATCAATTAACAAAATGCAGTGAGTGAACAGAAGAAAAATCTACATCAAATCAATATTTGGTGTGACCACCCTTTGCCTTCAAAACAGCATCAATTCTTCTAGGTACACTTGCACACAGTTTTTGAAGGAACTCGGCAGGTAGGTTGGCCCAAACATCTTGGACAACTAACCACAGTTCTTCTGTGGATTTAGGCAGCCTCAGTTGCTTCTCTCTCTTCATGTAATCCCAGACAGACTCGATGATGTTGAGATCAGGGCTCTGTGGGGGCCATACCATCACTTCCAGGACTCCTTGTTCTTCTTTACGCTGAAGATAGTTCTTAATGACTTTCGCTGTATGTTTGGGGTCGTTGTCATGCTGCAGAATACATTTGGGGCCAATCAGATGCCAGATGATTTTTCTGCACCCCAGTTCCTGTGTTTTCGTGCATAGTTGAGTCGCTTGGCCTTGTTTCCACGTCGGAGGTATGGCTTTCTGGCCGCAAGTCTTCCATGAAGGTCACTTCTGACCAGACTTCTCCGGACAGTGATGGGTGTACCAGGGTCCCACTGTTTTCTGCCAATTCTGAGCTGATGGCATTGCTGGACATCTTCCGATTGTGAAGGGAACTAAGCATGATGTGTCTTTCATCTGCTGCAGTAAGTTTCCTTGGCCGACCACTGCGTCTACGGTCCTCAACGTTTCCCGTTTCTTTGTGCTTCTTCAAAAGAGCTTGGACAGCACATCTGGAAACCCCTGTCTGCCTTGAAATTTCTGCCTGGGAGAGACCTTGCTGATGCAGTATAACTACCTTGTGTCTTGTTGCTGTGCTCAGTCTTGCCATGGTGTATGACTTTTGACAGTAAACTGTCTTCAGCAACCTCACCTTGTTAGCTGAGTTTGGCTGTTCCTCACCCAGTTTTATTCCTCCTACACAGCTGTTTCTGTTTCAGTTAATGATTGTGTTTCACCCTACATATTGAATTGATGATCATTAGCACCCGTTTGGTATAACTGTTTAATCATACACCTGACTATATGCCTACAAAATCCCTGACTCTGTGCAAGTGTACCTAGAAGAATTGATGCTGTTTTGAAGGCAAAGGGTGGTCACACCAAATATGGATTTGATTTAGATTTTTCTTCTGTTCACTCACTTTGCATTTAGTTAATTCATAAATATAATCCATTAACATGTCTATTTTTGAAAGCAATATTTCTATTAGTCTATTTTCTTACTTTACAGCATTTTTTCACACCTGCCTAAAACTTTTGCACAGTACTGTATATAAATATATAATATATATATATATATATATATATATATATATATATATATATATATATATATACACACACGTACCTGCCTGCTTAATTACAGGCAGGTGTTTCTGATTAAATCAATAAAACAATTAACAAGTACACAGCCACAAAACACCCACTTATAAGTGTGCAGGGCCTCTACCCTGTCACAATATACAGTCAACCTTGGTTAACTCAACTGGTGGATAACTCGATACCTTCGCTTCATTCGACAGACAGTCTTGGTCCCGGATTTTCTCCATATAAAAATATGCATCCTGCCTCTTAATTCGACACCACGTTTTACTTGTAAGTCAACACTTATTACCGGTACCGAAGGCATAAAAACTATTAAAAAGACTAGTGGATAGGGGTTCCCGAGCGGCACATCTGGTAAAGGTGCTCCGCGTGGAGTGCAGGATGCGCTCTATAGCCTGGACATCGGTGGTTCTAGTCCAGGCTATTCCACTGCCGACCGTGGACGGGAGCTCCCAGGGGGCGGCACACAACCGGCCGATCGCCATCCGGGGGGCGAGGGCTTAGGTTGGCCAGGGTGTCCTCGGCTCACCGCGCACCAGCAACCCATGCAGACTGGCCGGGCGCCTGTTAGCTGCCCAGCGCTGCATTGTCCTCCGACGCTGTAGCTCTGGGTTGGTTGCATGGCGGGCCTGCAGAGTGAAAAGAAGCGGTCGGCTGACAGCACATGCTTTGGAGGACAGCGTATGTTCGTCTTCGCCGTCCCAAGTCGGCGCAGGGGTGGTAGTGGTGAGCGGAGTCTAAAAAACTACAATTGGACATTTCAAAAATAGGGTAAAACCAATTGGCAATTACTAAATTTATTTAAAAAAAAAAAAAAAACACCCATGACTAGTGGATAACTCAACACTCGTTTCTCGTGACTGAACTCTGACTGGAAACGGATCGTTCATTCACCAAGTGCAGCTGGTTACAGTATCAGTGCACTGCACAATGAGTGAGAACTAAAAAATGAGGTCTCGTTCAATTGGCTTTAAAACCTCAGGTTATTCGGGATAACAAGCTTGTCAGCAGAACATTCTAAGCGTGTGTTTTTGCATGCGAAACAAATCGACAATGCCCGATTTCTGTGTGAAACTGAAAGTTGCTTATTGTTTTTGTTCACCGAGTTAATTCTGTATGATGTACATTTGTTAACTTTTGATATTTAAGCTGTCAAATTACACAGTACAAGCCAATAACAAAGTATAGTCAACAGTTTGTGCAGAGTTTGAGGTTGGATTGTTTTCATAAAAATAACGCTGTAGTTATTGTATTAATTCTTATTTAAATCGAAGAATACAAGTTGTACCAAGTTTGTACAGTACTGTACTGTAATTGATTCATTCACTGCAGTTCTTTCAACTGTTTTCATAAGGACATTTAATTAAAAATAAACTTGCAAATACTGTAATAGTGTAGTGTGGAGTAGTGGTTAGGGCACTGGACTCTTGACCGGAGGGTCGTGGGTTCAATCCCCGGTGGGAGACACTGCTGCTGTACCCTTGAGCAAGGTACTTTACCTAGATTGCTCCAGTAAAAACCCAACTGTATAAATGGGTAATTGTATGTAAAATAATGCGATATCTGTATAATGTGAAATAATGTATAATGTGATATCTTGTAACAATTGTAAGTCGCCCTGGATAAGGGTGTCTGCTAAGAAATAAATAATAATAATAATAATAATAATAATAATAATAATAATAATAATAATAATAATAATAATCGTGTGAGTTCTGTTAATTACATGCATGTTAATGGCATGGCTCATGTGCACCCGTGGTTAACTCGACACCTTGGATAAGTCAACACTAAATGGCATCCCATGGGATGTCATGTTAACCAAGGTTGACTGTATATGTTTTTATGCTAAAAAAAAAACTGCTAAAGCTCAGGAATCAATGACAATTTTACAAAAAGAGATTGTATTTTTTCATAAAGATGCTAAGCTTTTAAGGCAAAACCCTTCTGCTACTGCATAGCTAACATGTGAAGTTTCTAATCTATGCTCTACTTGTATGCAAGCCATAGGAGCGACTCCTTGTGCTCCATAGAGCTCACATAGTTTTCAAAATTTCCAAAGCAGCTCACCGATGCTGAAGAGCTGGGAGTTCATGCAGTGGAAGTAGCTGACGAAGACCATGGCGACGGGGCGCGTGGCGTCAAAGAAGAGCAGGTACCCGGCTGTGAGGTCCAGGACAAGCCCTCCACCATGCACCACCAGCACACTGGTCATCTCCTCGGAGAACACCAGTCTGGAACAGCAGCACCACAGCACATGAGCAATCAAAACCTGGACTATATTCAATTTGTGTGGGACTATACACTGGAGGCAGCATGTACAGGGTTAGCATACAGTTTATTTGCCTCTTTGGACTGCATATCTTTGGACCGGTTCCTTGTACAGGAATACTATTTTAGGAATGCTCTTAAAAGGACCAAGAGAAACAGGATTCCTTGTGACCGTCCACCCCTTCCTTCAACTGTGTATGTCATGTCTCACATGGACATAGGTGTGACATTGAAGTAGTTAACAAAACAGTTCCATGAATGTCATTCATTATATATGTTTCAAAGTGCAGTTTTGAAAGAAACACATGTTTTACCAGTCATTTTGTTACTAATCTGGGTTAAAGAAATCTCTGTTTGCAAGCCATGCTTTTAAACTGCCTTGCACTGCCTAGGTCAATTCACCAACAGGCTGAAATTGTTCCCACCCCTTCAATGGCTTTTTCCCTGAAAATAACCAACTGACCGACATGCTTTCTGCCAGTAACATGCTTTGACCCAGAGGAAACTGCTGGGTGACATGACCAAGGAAGTAACAGAGTTCCTGGAATGCAACGCAAGAAAACTGAGAAGTTCTTTAACCTAGTGTACTACCAGATGCATGTGTTTTCAAATGAAAACACATGTGGGCAATAACATGAGCTTGTTTAAAAATTGCACCTATAGCTATGAAAATTCAAAATGAGTTTCATGGATTTTCTTACAATTACTTTAAACAAGTACAGTAGAACCTCAAAGTTATAAACACATCAGGAATGGAGGTTGTTCATTAGTTTGAAATGACATGAACTCTGAAACTTGAATTATTTCCAGTGATTTCATGTTTATATACTGTATTAATAAGTCAGCTTGTCAATAATAATATTTAAAATAAAACAACAACAATAAGCCAGGAGCGCTATTGTTTAAGCGGTCCTGGTTATTAAAAGGAGCCCTGATTCCAGTTTCAAGTAGTGGGTCCGGTTGACCGATCAGTTAGTGTGGCGTTCTTGACTTTCAGGTTCTACTATAAGATAAATTGCACCCCCTGGTGGTAAACGGGACTCAAAACAATTCCATTACAAAACAGTAGTTATTTCTGTCCATAACTTTATGTTAACAGTTTATATAGATAACAGCACATGTTAAAACATCTTCTTTCAGGCTTGTGTTAAAAGGAAGCACTTACTTGAAGGGATCAAACAGCCAATGGTTAGCAAGATAATGCATGGAATAGCCCTCAATCCAATCAAAATCAAGCTTCTTGATCCCGGCAATGAAGTAGACTATGAAAATCTAAAAACAAGAGGAGATGAACAACATTGCATTCGAAAACTGAATAACACCTGGGTGTTTCAAAGCAAACTTATTTACCTTAAAATGAATGACTAATTCTGACTGCATCTTTTATTAAAGCTGAACTGCAGGGCCCCCGTTTAACACGTGCAATAAAAATAGTTTGTTGTTTACTTCTCCCTATAGTTCCAGATTAGCTTCTATCTTTATTTTCTCATTTTACAATCTTGTGACCTTAGAAATATGCTGGTTCCTAATTAACCCATTTTAACCTCCTTCTAGGTCTAAATCACTTCATTATTAATTGCCTATAAAACCTGGAGGCTCTGGACCTCTTGAAGCAGATTTGTGCACGCTGGCTCTACAGTACAGAACCCCTCCAGGCACATGATGTGAATTTAAAAAGAAGGGTAGTATCTTGTGAGTACAAGTTAAATAAGTCGCAAATCCTGAAACTCAAATGACTCCTTTCGCATTTGCTTTTGTAATCAGGTACAAAGTTCCAGACAGTAACAGAACACAAATGGATGCAATAAATAATGTATTTCCATTAACATAGCATGAGCACAGTTGTTATGCCATAAGAAGGAAAATGTAAGTAAGATATTATCTCATGCTCACTGTAACAGGGCGAGCAGCCCTGTACAGGGTTTGTTTATTTTTAGAACGGGGTTTCCCCCTCCGCCCCCGTGTTATTTTGTATTTTATTATTATTATTATTTATTATTATTATCGTGTTGTTTATAAATATGACGGTGAAACGCCGCGGGTTTGGTTATTGTTTTGTTATTTATGTATTTAGGACGGCGTAGCCGATTTGTTTGTTTGTTTTGTTTTGTTTAGTAGCGTGGATGGGTAGCCCCATCCACAGCAGTTTAATTTAGAAAACTTGTGCAGATTGTGGCCGAGGGGTAATAGAATAATTGCCAGCAAGTTAAACCCCTCGGTCACGGTATATAACCCTGCAGCTCTCTGCGCTCGTGGTGGGTGTCATAGAGGAGCAGAGAGAGTGAGGAGAGAGAAAACGAAACTAATATACAGGAACAGTGACAGCGACTGCCCAGCCTGACCTGTATAGTTTATTTATTACTTTGTGTTGGTGATTATTTTTGTTTACTGTTTTATTTTAGCTCTGTGAGCACAGTGTTTTTGTTTGAGCACAGTGTTTTTGTTTGAATATTTTATTTATTTTTGTTAATAAAAACGGCGCGCTGCGTCTTTATTTTGAACTACAGTACTTGCTTGGTGTCAGTATTTTTTACTTCCTGCATCTGTCTTGACGTCACCGCCCAGCCACCCTGTCACACGTGGTGTCCAGCGTGGGATCACCAGCGCCTCCTGGACTCAGGCAGAAGAGGGTATTGCAGTTTATTGTTTTATTGTTTTCGTTTTTTTTCGATTATTACGTGGAGAGTAAGAAAAGGAGGATGGGAAGGAAGAGCTGCAGAAAGCAGCAAAAGCGACAGCAACAGCTGCCACCAGGGGACGTCGGCCCTATCTACGTGGTAGATGAGTGGTGCCCTGGTTGTGGGGAGTTTGGGCACACCGTGGCCATCTGCCCCACCCAATACCAGGGAGAGGAGTGGGCTGCCCAAGCGAGCCAGGAGCAGGTACCCCGGGGGAGACCCCAGAAGTGGGAGCTACCAGCCGCGGCCACAGAGCGGGAGAGCAACTGGGATGCCATCCTCCGGGCGGTCATGCATGACTGCTGGTGCCCCATCTGCGGTGAGCAGGGGCATTCCCCACTCAACTGCCCTCTCCTGTCAGAGGAGTGCCTGCTGCGCCCATTCCCACCAGCAGAGGGAGTGTGTCTGCTGGTCCCGCCACCACTACCCACAGCAGAGAAGGTAGACCTGCTGTGCTCATCACCACCAGCAGAGGGAGAGTGTCTGCTGGTCCCGCCTCCATCGCCGCCACCAGCAGAGGGAGCATGCCTGCTGGTTTCCCCGCTGCAGTCAGAAGGGGAGGAGCCCCTGCCACCTTCGCAGCCAGAAGGGGAGGAACCCCTGCCGCCTTCGCAGCCAGAAGGGGAGGAGCCCCTGCCGCCTTCGCAGCCAGAAGGGGAGGAGCCCCTGCCGCCTTCGCAGCCAGAAGGGGAGGAGCCCCTGCCGCCTTCGCAGCCAGAAGGGGAGGAGCCCCTGCCGCCTTCGCCAGGAGCAGAGCAGCAGGAGCTGCCTCTGCTTCCACCACCACCTGAGGGAGAGGAGCAGGAGCTGCCTCTCCCTTCAAGACAGGACGGACCAGGACAAGATGCTGGCGGTCCGCAGCTGCCCTTGCATAGGCTGCTAAGAAGAGCAAGGGGGAAAACCGCCGGGGCCAACCCCGTTCTAAAAATAAATAAACCCTGTACAGGGCTGCTCGCCCTGTTACACTCACCATACAAACATCTTTTTTAATTCACATCATGTCCCTTTAGGGGTTCCGTACTATAGTACACTGGAGTAACAACTGCGAAACCATGAAAAATGAACGACTTATAAAATCTGAAAGTGTTAAATATATTTACTATGTAATATTCAGTTGAGAATACCTTCCCTGTATGGGCAGAGCCCTGTGCTGATACAGCAGCTCTCTGACTCGCCTGTACTCTCAGCACTGTAGTTCCTCAGAGCTCTGACTCACCTGTGCTCTCAGCACTGTGTAGTTCCAGAGAGCCCTGACTCACCTGTGTTCTCAGCACTGTGTAGTTCCACAGAGCTCTGACTCACCTGTGTTCTCAGCACTGTGTAGTTCCAGAGAGCTCAGACTCACCTGTGCTCTCAGCACTGTGTAGTTCCACAGAGCTCTGACTCACCTGTGTCCTCAGCACTGTGTAGTTCCACAGAGCTCTGACTCACCTGTGTCCTCAGCACTGTGTAGTTCCACAGAGCTCTGACTCACCTGTGTTCAGCACTGTGTAGTTCCACAGAGCTCTGACTCACCTGTGTCCTCAGCACTGCGTAGTTCCACAGAGCTCTGACTCACCTGTGTTCTCAGCACTGTGTAGTTCCAGAGAGCTCAGACTCACCTGTGTCCTCAGCACTGTGTAGTTTCACAGAGCTCTGACTCACCTGTGTCCTCAGCACTGTGTAGTTCCAGAGAGCTCTGACTCACCTGTGTCCTCAGCACTGTGTAGTTCCACAGTGGCACATGGGCATTCCTCTTCTTAGCATTGCGCAGTCCATCAATCGACCTGCAGAGTGGAAACAGTCACTGTCTCATCACAACGTTCAGCTATTTCATCAACAAGGGCTTAATTTCAAACAACATGCAACAATCTCAGTTCTACACCTAACAAAATCACTGCAGAAAAGCAAGGAGACAGATCAGCCGCTCACAGTTACTGGTTTTATAACATTTACAGCTTGATTTTCCTTTGTATTTTGGGGTAAAGAGCTTGCTAGATCTGGGCCTTTATGGCTATGTAGTATGCTATAGTTCACCTAGGTCAGCCATGGTAAAGTGCAGAGCAGCACTGCTGGTCCAACTTTTCAAAAGGATCTAATCACCTGACAAACCCCTAACATATAAAGAAATACACACAAACCTCCTATCATATAAAGAAATGAAAGACTTCCAGTACTGCTGGTCAAAGAAACTCCATTTTCCATTTCCAGTTTTACACAGTAGTTTTGCATGAACATCCAGTTAAACTCGGTGATTGTCGTTACTTAAGAATTGCGGATCATTTTTCAAATTTTCTAAATTGTAGAAATGCATACGAGTGCACAAATTGTTATGAAGATTAAATAAAATAGCTGCCATTCATATGTGTTAACCCACTCAATCGTTTTCTATAAATCAAAGGCCAGCTCTTGAGAAATAAATCACATCAAAAATATCTCTCAAGAATGCATAACTACAATAATCCACTGTAGGCATGTCTCTGAATGAATGAGCGGTCTGCGTAAGCAGGTGGCTGCAGTGTTACCAGTAGAGGTTGGTGGTTTGTGTGTAAGCAGGTGGCTCCTGTGTTACCAGTAGAGGTTGGTGGTTTGTGTGTAAGCAGGTGTTCAGTGTTACCAGTAGTGGTTGGTGGTCTGTGTGTAAGCAGGTGTTCAGTGTTACCAGTAGTGGTTGGTGGTTTGTGTGTAAGCAGGTGTTCAGTGTTACCAGTAGAGGTTGGTGGTTTGTGTGTAAGCAGGTGTTCAGTGTTACCAGTAGTGGTTGATGGTCTGTGTGTAAGCAGGTGGCTGCAGTGTTACCAGTAGTGGTTGGTGGTCTGTGTGTAAGCAGGTGGCTGCAGTGTTACCAGTAGTGGTTGGTGGTTTGTGTGTAAGCAGGTGGCTGCAGTGTTACCAGTAGAGGTTGGTGGTTTGTGTGTAAGCAGGTGGCTGCAGTGTTACCAGTAGAGGTTGGTGGTTTGTGCGTAAGCAGGTGTTCAGTGTTACCAGTACAGGTTGGTGGTCTGTGTGTAAGCAGGTGGCTGCAGTGTTACCAGTAGAGGTTGGTGGTTTGTGCGTAAGCAGGTGTTCAGTGTTACCAGTACAGGTTGGTGGTCTGTGTGTAAGCAGGTGGCTGCTGTGTTATCAGTAGTGGTTGGTGGTTTGTGCGTAAGCAGGTGTTCAGTGTTACCAGTAGAGGTTGGTGGTTTGTGTATACACAGGAGGCTGCAGTGTTACCAGTAGCGGTTGGCGTCCATGAAGGTGAGCTGGAATCCAATGAGCCCGTACAGGTAGGAGTGGTTGTTCCAGGTAGTCTTGTCCAGGAAGAAGACGTACCAGTAGGTTGAGATGAACATCAGGCACGCAAGCCGATAGAAGCAGCCGAGCATGATCCCCAGTGCACCTAGCAACAAAGGAGGGGTGACACAGAGTGGCATCGCCAGGGTTTACAATCCATTTCCAAACTTGGCTTCAGTACTCTTTCAGCGGTACAGTTTTCTAACTGTGGAACAGCTCTGTCTACAAAATCTGGGAACTACCAAAAGTTCAGCATTTGTTGATTAAAGACAGCGGCCAGCATCACAGAGTAAGGGGTTTGCTGAAATGCCACGTTTCCATCTGCACCATGAAATCGGTCTATAAAATTCAATCTCATTTCAACGTCATACCGGGGCTGCAGCCGCTTACTCTACAATCTACAATCCAATCTGCCACTGGATCACCTAAACATTGTCAAGGACTTATTTATTCACAAGTTAACATATTCTTTCCCTGCTCTGGGATTTAAGACCCGCTTCTCTCGTCCTTCACATTGGAAGCTCATAAGGTAATTTTCACCATCAGCGCCAGCTGGAGAGATCGAGTTCTGCCAGCCCGCATTCCTCACTGTGCCTGATAAGAGTCCCAAATGAAATCGATTGGGTCTCAATCTGCTGCTGATGGAAATTAACAAGTCTGAATCCATTTGCTGAGGAATAACACGGAAAAACACAGACTTTCTATGCTGTCGGAGAATTTTTTGCAAAAAACATGCAAGGCTTTTTTTGGTTGTTTATAACCAAATCAATAGACTTATCATATATAATCATCAACACAGGCAATTTTGTTTTACATTTAGTAAACATACTTGTTCAATAAAACTGCTTCTGTTCACATTCATGTTAGCTGCAGTTTAATGCTAATGAAATAATATGCAATACAATTTGCACTTGTATAGAGCTTT
This sequence comes from Acipenser ruthenus, assembly GCF_902713425.1. Lineage (NCBI taxonomy): Eukaryota > Metazoa > Chordata > Actinopteri > Acipenseriformes > Acipenseridae > Acipenser > Acipenser ruthenus. The sequence continues at coordinate 4,835,695 of NC_081234.1, read as the reverse complement.
TCCTGCCGAGAATCCCAGTGCACGTTACAATAAAAATGTTTTTAAACTGAATTTAAAAGACTTCACTGTGCAGCATTCCCAATATGATTTGGGATGCAGTTTCAAAGTGGGGAGCATAACAACTAAAAGGCCCTCCTCACCCCTCCTGATTTCAAACGACTTCTAGGATCTCAAGGTGCGACCAGGAGCCAACATTAACTGTAAATAGGAAGGGCCTTATAATCAGTCCTGAATTTAACAGGGAGAACCGAAGTATTGTGTTGTGAACGGCGTGTGCGAGTCAGCACTCTAAACCAGTTGGAACTGATGTACTACAGAATGGGGAAGGCCAGCAAACAAAGCATTACGTAATCTAACCGAGACAAACAAAAGCATGAACCAACATCCCAGCATCTTTATCACATAGAATGGGTCTCAATCTGGTGGTGTTCCTCAAATGATAAAATGAGAGCTTTATAACAGAGCTACTGTGGGTGTCCAAACACAGTTCTAGAGTAATTCCTAAGTTTGAAAGGAGTCAAAAGATTGTTATCAAAGGTAATTTCAATACAGGGTGATTCAGCTAAACTTATCTTATCTGGGATTTTAGACAATTTACAGCCATCCATGACTGAATTTCACTCAGGCACCGAGATAGCACAGACACGGCCATCTCAGGTTTAGTAGGAAAAGAACATAAGACCATGAGAAAGTTTACATACGAGAGGAGGTCATTCAGCCCATCTTGCTCGTTTGGTTGTTAGTAGCTTATTGATCCCAGAATCTCATCAAGCAGCATTTTAAAGGATCCCAGGGTGTCAGCTGGGGAGTTGATTCCAGACTCTCACAATTCTCTGTGTAAAAAAGTGCCTCCTATTTTCTGTTCTGAATGCCCTTTTATCTAATCTCCATTTGTGACCGCTGGTCCTTGTTTCTTTTTTCAGGTCAAAAAAGTCCCTTAGGTCGACATTGTCTATACCTTTTAGGATTTTGAATGCTTGAATCAGATCACCGCATAGTCTTCTTTGTTCAAGACTGAACATATTCAATTCTTTTAGCCTGTCTGCATACGACATGCCTTTTAAACCCAGGATAATTCTGGTTGCTCTTCTTTGCACTCTTTCTAGAGCAGTAATATCCTTTTTGTAACGAGGTGACCAGAACTGAACACAATATTCTAGGTGAGGTCTTACTAATGCATTGTAAAGTTTTAACATTACTTCCCTTGATTTAAATTCAACACTTCTCACAATATATCCGAGCATCTTGTTGGCCTTTTTTATAGCAATAACAATATATTTGAGTACCTTCTGCTTAACAGTGAAATCCAATGTTTTATTTGTTAATTGATCCGGGGGAGCATATCCTGAGGAACTCATTACTTCATGTCACCCGTCTCAGAAGAGTACTGACCCAGAGAGACAAACTGGTGCTGATGTAATAGACAGGAACAAAACCATTCCAGCCTTGCTGAAGCAATGCCTGTAATGCCAATGGAATTCTGGAATCTCTCCAGTAAAATCCTGTGCTCCACGGGTGTCAAAAGCAGCAGAAAGATCAAGCAACACTAAAATAGACAATTGTTCAGTATGAGCAAACAGGAGAAGGTCATTACAGACTCAGTACTATGACCGGAGTGAAATCCAGACTGAAACTTTTCCATGAACCCATTCCTGCATAAGTGATCCTGAAGTTGAGTTGTCCTTACCCAGTCACAGAGCAGTGCCCCCCTTCCTCCAGAGTCATGTCCCCCCCCCCCGGAGTCCTTAACCAGTCACAGAGCCGTGCCTTCCTCCCCCCTGGCCTGGAGTCCTTACCCAGTCACAGAGCAGTGCCCCCCCTTCTCCAGAGTCATGTCCCCCTCCTGGAGTCCTTAACCAGTCACAGAGCCATGCCTTCCTCTCCCCCTAGCCTGGAGTCCTTACCCAGTCACAGAGTCGTGCCCCCCCTCCTCCAGAGTCGTGCCTCCCCCCCTGGAGTTCTTACCTAGTCACAGAGCCGTGCCTCCCTCCCCCCCCTGGCCTGGAGTCCTTACCCAGTCACAGAGCAGTGCCCCCCCTCCTCCAGAGTCATGCCCCCCCCCTGGAGTTCTTACCTAGTCACAGAGCAGTGCTTCCCTCACCACCCGCCTTACCCAGCAGCATGATGACATAGACCAGGTACATCCAGTCCAGTGGCAGGGGCTGCAGGAAGTTGAAGAGGGGAAATCGACACACAACCATCCCATCCAGGTACTTATAATCCAGGTAACTCAACCCTCGCTCCTGCGGAATGTCAACCACCATCAGCATGCCTGCCAAACAAGAATACAACTTCATTTAATACAGTGAAAACATTCAAACTGGCATAGGGATGTCCCTGAAAAGTGATTTGTTTAGATACAAACCCCAAACTGAACTATAAATCGAGACATGCTATCATAATAAAATGCATAGCAGCTGTAGAAAACTATGAGAAGTGTCTCAGTATGTATTCCGCAGGTTTACTACAGATTTGCTGATGAAGGTGGAGCATCAACGTAACCAGACTCTGCATTCTTCATGTGGTTTAGACAGCGATCAGCACTCTGAGCAGGGTCTTGTCCCAACTGGTTTCGGATAAGTGAGAACAACTTAATGAATTAAATGACAAGTGTCTCTCTCAACGTCTTTAAATCAACTTGTAATCAAAATGTTTGTCATTGAATTCATGAAGTTTATTTTAGTATTTCAAAATGTATCACTATTGAGTGTTTAATAGTTATGGATGAGAAATGTCAACAATCAAGAAACTTCTATTATTATTATTTATTTATTTATAAAATACAATACAGCCCCTGTAGCTTTAAACATAAATAAGGATCAGTAGTTGGCTGTGAGTAGCAGAGAGAGGGGCTGGTTAGTGCATTTCGTATTGAAGGGCAGAAGAGATTTGGTAACTGGGGGGCTGTTCGAGTAACAAGGTTGTTTGCAAAACTTTCAGACAATGAAAAAAATGCACATGCTCTGAATGATTCACTGTATATCAATATCATCTCTACAATATATAGCTTGTGAATGATAACAGGTGAAAATCAAAATCAAGGCAGTTATCGTGTTTGCCGTACAAATGGACATGATCAGCACATAATTCATATTATATAGGCAAAATAATATTAACGTTGTATTGAATTACTAGTCCCATTTTAAACGTTGGTACAGTTTTTCTCAATCTCTGTCACCTCATTAAAGGACCCATAACTACACTGAATCTGTTCATGTTGTTAATGCATGTCTGTTCATGTTGTAACTGCTGTGCTGAAAAACATCAACGTCTACAATATGTAGTCCCACAACAAATGGGAGCAATTAGCATCCCTGCCATGCATTCTGAAAGTGTGCATCCCTGTTCAGTCAAGACTAACCAATCCCTGCCATGCATTCTGAAAGTGTGCATCCCTGTTCAGTCAAGACTAACCAATCCCTGCCATGCATTCTGAAAGTGTGCATCCCTGTCCAGTCAAGACTAACCAATCCCTGCCATGCATTCTGAAAGTGTGCATCCCTGTTCAGTCAAGACTAACCAATCCCTGCCATGCATTCTGAAAGTGTGCATCCCTGTCCAGTCAAGACTAACCAATCCCTGCCATGCATTCTGAAAGTGTGCATCCCTGTCCAGTCAAGACTAACCAATCCCTGCCATGCATTCTGAAAGTGTGCATCCCTGTCCAGTCAAGACTAACCAATCCCTGCCATGCATTCTGAAAGTGTGCATCCCTGTCCAGTCAAGACTAACCAGTCCCTGCCATGCATTCTGAAAGTGTGCATCCCTGTCCAGACAAGACTAACCAATCCCTGCCATGCATTCTGAAAGTGTGCATCCCTGTTCAGTCAAGACTAACCAATCCCTGCCATGCATTCTGAAAGTGTGCATCCCTGTCCAGTCAAGACTAACCAATCCCTGCCATGCATTCTGAAAGTGTGCATCCCTGTCCAGTCAAGACTAACCAATCCCTGCCATGCATTCTGAAAGTGTGCATCCCTGTCCAGTCAAGACTAACCAATCCCTGCCATGCATTCTGAAAGTGTGCATCCCTGTCCAGTCAAGACTAACCAATCCCTGCCATGCATTCTGAAAGTGTGCATCCCTGTCCAGTCAAGACTAACCAATCCCTGCCATGCATTCTGAAAGTGTGCATCCCTGTCCAGTCAAGACTAACCAATCCCTGCCATGCATTCTGAAAGTGTGCATCCCTGTTCAGTCAAGACTAACCAATCCCTGCCATGCATTCTGAAAGTGTGCATCCCTGTCCAGTCAAAACAAACCAATCCCTGCCATGCATTCTGAAAGTGTGCATCCCTGTCCAGTCAAGACTAACCAATCCCTGCCATGCATTCTGAAAGTGTGCATCCCTGTCCAGTCAAGACTAACCAATCCCTGCCATGCATTCTGAAAGTGTGCATCCCTGTTCAGTCAAGACTAACCAATCCCTGCCATGCATTCTGAAAGTGTGCATCCCTGTCCAGTCAAAACAAACCAATCCCTGCCATGCATTCTGAAAGTGTGCATCCCTGTCCAGTCAAGACAAACCAATCCCTGCCATGCATTCTGAAAGTGTGCATCCCTGTCCAGTCAAAACAAACCAATCCCTGCCATGCATTCTGAAAGTGTGCATCCCTGTCCAGTCAAGACTAACCAATCCCTGCCATGCATTCTGAAAGTGTGCATCCCTGTCCAGTCAAAACAAACCAATCCCTGCCATGCATTCTGAAAGTGTGCATCCCTGTCCAGTCAAAACAAACCAATGTTACACAAGAAACATTTTCAAAAGTGAAGACTCTACAGGGCCATTCTTAACAGGATATTCGACCAACAATTTCTTAAGGAATGAAAGGAGATATTTATTTTACAAGGATTATTTATTTATTTTGCAATTAGTGAGTAAACATTTAAAAGATTGAACATATTCCCCACAGGGTCCTGTAATATTTTTTTAAACTAGCTGCTTTGAATACCCTGCATTTTAAACCATTAAAACAGGACCGTAGGAAACATTCATCTCACGACCTCTAGCCACAACATGTGTATGTCAGACTGTAAGTGAGACTGCCTGGTTCATTCATACATTCCCAGATTCTGATTCTTGTGGTAAACAAAATTCACCACAACTGGACTGGGAGTTATTCAGACATACTGCATTCAGAAATGTGATATATAGTATGTATGTGAAGACTGACTTGGATTCCCATATTCTAATACTCTACAACGTGTGCAAAGAATGTCTCAACCAGGTTTCACCACCATTAGAAGCAGTTTACAAGATATACAGCTCTGGAAAAAATTAAGAGACATGGAGCATTGTCCTGCTGGAAAAACCAATCCTCAGAGTTGGGGAACATTGTCAGAGCAGAAGGAAGCAAGTTTTCTTCCAGGACAACCTTGTACTTGGCTTGATTCATGCGTCCATCACAAAGACAAATCTGCCCGATTCCAGCCTTGCTGAAGCACCCCCAGATGAGTCCAATTTTCAGCTTTGCCCAACACCTGGTCGTCTAATGGTTAGACGGAGACCTGGAGAGGCCTACAAGCCACAGTGTCTCGCACCCACTGTGAAATGTGGTGGAGGATCGGTGATGATCTGGGGGTGCTTCAGCAAGGCTGGAATCGGGCAGCTTTGGCATGAATCAAGCCAAGTACAAGGTTGTCCTGGAAGAAAACTTGCTTCCTTCTACTCTGACAACGTTCCCCAACTCTGAGAATTGGTTTTTCCAGCAGGACATGCCACACAGCCAGGTCAATCAAGGTGTGGATGGAGGACCACCAGATCAAGACCCTGTCATGGCCAGCCCAATCTCCAGACCTGAACCCCATTGAAAACCTCTGGAATGTGATCAAGAGGAAGATGGATGGTCACAAGCCATCAAACAAAGCCGAGCTGCTTGAATTTTTGCGCCAGGAGTGGCATAGAGTCACCCAACATCAGTGTGAAAGACTGGTGGAGAGCATGCCAAGATGCATGAAAGCTGTGCTTGAAAATCAGGGTTATTCCACCAAATATTGATTTCTGAACTCTTCCCAAGTTAAAACATTAGTATTGGGTTGTTTAAAAATGAATATGAACTTATTTTCTTTGCATTATTCGAGGTCTGACAACACTGCATCTTTTTTGTTATTTTGACCAGTTGTCATTTTCTGCAAATAAATGCTCTAAATGACAATATTTTTATTTGGAATTTGGGAGAAATGTTGTCAGTAGTTTATAGAATAAAACAAAAATTTTCATTTTACCCAAACACATACCTATAAATAGTAAAACCAGAGAAACTGATAATTTTGCAGTGGTCTCTTAATTTTTTCCAGAGCTGTATGTACAACTGTGATACACAAACATACAAGCACCTCCACTATACCCCAGTCAAGCCAGTGAAATTATATCCCCTGCTTTATACACAGCCTTGGCATGCCCAGCTCCCCTGAGATCAGAAAACAACACAAGAACAAGGCAGTCTTTTAAACCTCTTAACTTTCACTAACTTGTTCTCCTTCTTGGACACTCAAAATACACAAATACAGTACATCTACATTTCAGACTTGCAGTCTGAACAAACGGACCTTTCTTTGAAACATACTGACCCAGTGAAAGAAAATCTCCTGTTGCAGCTCCAACAAGCCTTGGGGATGAAGAGGTCATTTTACTTGTAACTTGGGGTGAGGGAAGGGGCTGATCTGATTGCTAGGGTTACCATGATACAAGACAAAGCACCAAAAAAAATAATAAAAATAAATTTTAAAAAAAACCCAAAAATCTAAGAAACACTTCTTGTTCATACAGGAATGCTTTTAACCACTACTAACGTATGACTTTTAAATGAGATATCAACACATTTCTCTGTGGTTCTGTGCTATGCTTTAATCCTGCCTTATATTTGCATGGTCTTTTGCACATCTTGCTTAATACTAGAATGCTCCATACATTTGATTAAACAGCTACAAAAATAAACTATTTGATTTGATTAACCTACACCCCTCAGGGATAAGTCACAGCTGGATTGTCTCTGAGAATTTTACAGCATCAAGGGATTGGATCAGTGGTTATCCTGGGATCACCCTTATAAACATGTGGCGGATTCTCTCGTGCTGTAAAATGCTAGGGGCTTGTGGCTTATAAAATAAAACTATCCCTTGTTTAAAAAATAAGACAGACGTTTGGTTGAGAAGTCTTTGCCAATGTCTTCATCTTTAAATAATGGTACTCGGGACTAAAAGATTCAGTAGTAGGAATTAGAAACATCTTTGCCCACGTCTTGAATGTTGTAAAAATACACTTAGCAAATAAATATATTTCCAGGAGACTCTGATTTTGGGACAGAGAATATCCACATCCATCTGTCTTCATGTCAACATGGTCGTACCAGGCAGCGATGTGTTTTTTAGTATCTGTTTGACTAACTTTCTGGATAGAGTTCAATATATATATATATATATATATATATATATATATATATATATATATATATATATATACGATGGTAAAAAATTAGTAGAAAGGCTTTCAAAAATAAAGCAATGAAATATGAATGGTGCCCGCTGTATACTGTACATTAGCCTAGAGGATCGGTTATGACAGTGCTTAATAATGAACTTGCCCCCTGACCCAGTCACCTCCACCCAGCTGAGATTTGTTACTAAAACTAGAAATGGGAGCAAAGCAACCCCAGTGCTGTATTCAAAGAACGTCATGCGAGATCAAATGAGTAAAACAGAAAAATACAGCTGTGGACCGAGTATCAAGGCATTATCTTGGGCTCTTTTTTAATACGGAAACCAAAAAGTCACATGATCTCAATATCGTGGCCATTCTAGGTCAGCAGTCAAAGTGAAGGGTGCCATTAAGAGTCTGGCCACGTAGTTTCCATAATAATAATAATAATAATAATAATAATAATAATAATAATATGAAGTTGAAGCTGATATAGTTGTGGATTTTATAACTCGTACAAGCTCAGATCACGAGGGTGCTTAATTATGAGATGGCAGAAATCAGGCTAGAGTCTTGTTCTTCTTGTCATCACTGTATACTTCGGGGAGACTTATTAGTGGCTGGGGATTGGAACTTCTGTAATGTTAGCAGTTTTATTAGTTCATATTTGAAGCAGGTAGTTCTGCAGGACAAGGGGGTTTGTGCTGCCCTGGCGTCTGAAGAAACCTTTCCTAGCTGAATTTACATCCCGTGTGTGCTCTAGACAGCAGAAAGTTGTGTTGCGCTTCCGTTCATTTTGGTTGGGACAATAATCGATAATCACGATCATTTTATCGCATTGAAAAATTATTATCGATAATCAAAATTATCATCCGTGACCCAATGAAGCAGAAAGCGGCTCTGCATTGAGCAGTAAGCAGCACTGAACTGTCTGTATGAGGCGTGAAACATGATCGTGTGAGCACTGCGTACATTGGGAAGTTAAGTACTGATTTTAAACAATATGCTTAAGCTTCTAACTTTACGTTATGGTTTCATTTTGATAATAAGTTGTACACTGGCAAAGCATGACTGGTTCTGTAACATGAAAACACAAATATTGCTGTTTGTAACATTAAAAAAAAAACGCTGGCTCACTGTAAAATTACTGTAAAAAAGTGGTACTTTTGACACAGGATTTTTTTTTTGTACGTAAATTGAATGCAATTACAAAATGAAAACAAAAACACAACCATATGGCACACGTGTAATATAGCCAAAACAAATGTGTTGCTTCTTTATTTTAAACTACAGTAAAGACATGAGTACTATACTGCAGCCCATATACCGCATGGAGACAAATAAGCGGGTGCTCAGAACCCTCATGATATACAGTATATATATACAGTGCCTTGAAAAAGTCTTCACACCCTTGAACATTTTTCACATTCTGCTGCCTAAAAAATACAATTCAAAATGCATTGATCATTATCTACACTTTCAATGTGAAAGAACAATTATATAAATATTCAAAAAGTAATTAAAAATAAGTCTTGATTGCATAAGTCTTCACATCCTTTGTCATAGCAAACCCAAATTAGCTCAGGTACAACAAATTGCCTTAATAAGGCACATAATAAGTTAAATAGAGCCCACCTGTGTCCAATCACAGTAGTTCCAACTGATTCGAATACTTCTGGATGAAGAATCAAGCTGTTTCTGTTGTATGAAGTGAATCTGAAGCAAATGGCAAAACATGCCGAACAAGGAGCTGCCAAAAGTTATTGAAAGGTACAGATTGGGGAAGGCTATAAGAAACTTTCAATGTCTTTGAATATCCCTTGGGGCACTGTCAGGTCCATCATTGTAAAGTGGAAACAGTTTGGCACCACCAAGACACTGCCTCGATCAGGCCGTCCCTCCAAAGTCAGTAGCCGTAGCTTAAGGAAACTGCTGAGGGAGGTCATTGTGAGGCCTAAGATTACTTTAAAAGAACTACAGAAGTCTCTGGCTGAGATTGTTGAACAGTCAACATTTTCCCCAATTTCAAGAGTACTCCACAAACATGGCCTGTATGGGAGGGTGGCAAGAAGGAAGCCACTGCTGAAAAAAAGCCATATGATGTGCCGCATAGCTTTTGCAAAGAAACACTTAGGGGGCACTGCACGCATGTGGGAGAAGGTTTTGTGGTCTGATGAGACCAAAGTGGAACATTTTGGTCTCAATGCTAAGTGATATGTGTGGCGTAAACCAAACACGGCACATCACCCTGCTAAAACCATCCCTACAGTAAAGCATGGTGGTGGCAGTATTATGTTTTGGGGATGCTTTGCTGCAGCGGGGACAAGATCGAGGGAAAGATGGATGGTGCAAAGTACAGGCAGATCCTGGAGGAAAACCTGTTCCAGTCTGCCAGAGACCTGGGACTGGGGAGAAGATTCACCTTTCAGCAGGACAATGATCCTAAACACAAAGCAAAAGCAACAATGGAGTGGCTCAGCAAGAAGAAAGTGAATGTCCTTGAGTGGCCTAGTCAAAGCCCAGACCTGAATCCTATAGAAAATCTGTGGCAAGACTTGAAGACTGCAGTGTTAAGTTGGTAGACACTTACCCAAAACGACTCATGGCTGTTAATGCTGCAAAAGGGGCTTGCACCAAGTATTGACTCAAGGGGTGTGAAGACTTATGCAATCAAGACTTTTTGGTTTTTTATTTTTAATTACTTATTGAATATTTCTATAATTGTTCTTTCACAAAATATTCAAGGGTGCAAAGACTTTTTCAAGGCACTATATAATATATATATTTTTTAATCTGTTACCATGGTGTTGCTATTGTAAAAAAGGATAGCTGCATAAATAGAAGATAGTTAACTTTTAATGGAAGGATATGCAGTTGGTTTTATTAAACTGTCTGCATACAACCATATAGTATACAACTCTATATACAGAAACACACACAAAAAAAAACTGCCGGTAGTTTGATTCTCTTAACGGCAGATTCGCCACACAAGTAAAGAAAAAAAATAGTTCCAGGTAACGTTAGCAATTTTGCTTTGTTATATTAATACATTTGGAGGCTTTTTTAATGAAAATAAACACGAAAAAAACAAAAATGTTTAAATAAGAAACAACTATATATTATTTTATACAAAAACTTCATAATTTATTAACATACAAATTACAATAGGTGTATTTTTATACTCCGTTTGTTCTGGGCACCCACCTGGAGTGCATGCTGGGGTTTTTTTTCTTCTAAACTCAGTGACTTAGACTGACGGTTGTCATGCTGCTCAAGTATAAATTTGATAAATTACAAGAAATAAAAATATTTTATTTATTCGGCCGATAACCATGATTATCGTGATAATTTACAGACGATAATCGATAGCTGCACGTCATTATCGTCCAACCCTACCGTTAGCTATTGCTCTTGTCCAACGGGTTCATACCCAAGCCCACAGACACAAACTGTACTGCGTGTGCGGGCATGAAATAAGAGCAATTATCACAGCACCCACCAGCTGCTCAGAAAACAGAAGTCAGCAGCCACAGTCCAGATGTTTACAAGCCACATGGCAGTGGGAGGAGCCGGCACACAAATCACTACTCTGAACAGCGGCTTACCACTTCCCACAATGCACTGTGTGAGACGGCAAAGCCACACCAGAGGGGAAGCAGAGAGAATCAAGAGCTGGCATCCTCTCCATGTATAAAATATAATGAGTACAGCAGCAATTTATATTGCATCCCCAGCAATTCTTAGCCTTTTATCAATATTGTGACGAATGGCAATATGGGAACAGCTCAAGAGTGTTTTCAGCATGATGCTTTTTTATTCTTTACCCAGCAGCAAGCAGAGGAGCTATTCTACCCGTTAGTCTCTGGAGGCCTGGGTTCGAATCCAGCTTCACAGTGCACTTGGTGGTCTCAGTTTTAGCCCTTTGTTGGCAGCAGTGTAATCAGCATCACAAAACCGTCACACAATGCAATACACTTGTCTCTGCGCACCGCTGCAGACAGACAGCCCAAGGACTGAACTGCTCTCTCACAGCCCAAGAAAAAGGGTCATCCCTCCAGTCCAGGGCAGGCTGAGGCATGCTTGCAGGGCAACAAGCTCAGCCTTCACTGTGGGATTCATGCTCTTCAGTATCCCGTGCTGTGTCATTAGATCAAAAAAATAAAGAAGCTACTCTGGGCTGCCGAGAGTATTTCTGGTTAGAATACAGTTCTCACTGCTTCCATTTAGCGGTCTACAAAATACTTTGTATTTTATGAATGCTGATGTGGTCCAACAAGCTTGGTCTTCAAAGGGTGAAGAGTTCAAACAGAAGGTTAAAAGTAAACATTTTGAACCCCCCCCACCCCCCCGCCCCATCTTACCAAAGAGGAACCTAAACACTCCCAAGGACGCAGGGTCGGTGGGTCTGTTTAACAGGCAAACAAACTTCTGCCAGCTCGACACGTCAGAGAGCTCGAATCCAAACAGGCGCTTCATGCGGCTCTCACCAGCACCTCCTCTGTCCGTCCCCGTCCCCGTCCCCCTGCTGTGGACATCCTTTTTCTTGGAGGACACAATGAGAGAAGCCCCTTTGAAATGAAATAAACAAACAAAACATATACTTTAAACATGCAGTAACAGCACCACTGAACGATTACAGTCCAGAGTTCATTTCCAATCAGGCAGACTATAAGCCAGAAATGTATTTCAGTGCCTGTAAGAGACACAGACGCATATAAATTAGTACCTTTGGATATAATGAGACATGTGATGTAAAGTAACGTGAAGTCATTCATTTCACAGGTACAATGAGATGTGTTAGTTGCTTTATAGAAACCAGAATAGAGATTATTATTAATAAGAATAATAAAAGCAATATTTGGGGGGGAAATACTGTAAAGCTATAAATATTTGCGACCAAAATATTTGGTGAATCACACCCATAAATCCTATTTATTCTCCAGAAATGTTGGCAACCTGTTGCAATATATCAATACAAAGTTTGATATTTGTTCCAAAAATGTTTGTGCATAACAACAGGCTCACAAATATTTGTGGCTTTACAGTAGTCTAATATTTTCTCTGATGATCCTACAAGTACATCTTTTAAAATGTAAAACCGTTCTCACCAAGAAAAAGAACAAACATTAAAAAAGGCTGACGTTGAAAAAGCAAGAAAAGGAACCTACGCAACCACAAACAACTCTACTTCTAAAGACTAAGACCTTGGTTTAATGTGCGGTTGGAGGTAAAGTTATAGATTAGAGAGAACCGGCAGCAACACCAAACAGAGTAAAGAGGAGATCTGCAGTACTCCTAATGCAAGTGGCATATTGTGTGTAATTAAACTCACACTAAAAGCTGGAGTCGACCATACCATGGGAGTCTTGAACTATGTGCTGGATTATTAAGTGAAAAGAATTGGCAGTCTTTGCAGAGATACAGGGATGGAAATAAGCCAGCTAAAAATGCAAACATGGAGCCCTATGGTTAATCAATACCCACCCAGTCGATCATTTACTTGAAATCGGTTCAGATTGTTACTGTAGTAATGTTTAGCAAATTAAATCAGGTTTGTATTAACCCTAACCTAAAAATGAACAATGTTTGTTAACAGTTAATAAACTAAAAAAGACACTTAAAATAAAGCGTGACCCAAGCTTAGATGGGAGAAATAGTTCTAAACATTATTATGCATTCACTTAAACGTCGCCGCCAGCGGGTATATGCAACCACCTCTGCTTCTCTGTCTGCTATCTCTATCTGAAAACATTTTACAATCTGAATTCACCCAGCACCAGTCACACAGTGTAACAATTATTATTATTTTTTTGGTTCCTGGGTAGTAAGTGTTATTTCCTAATTGCTTATGCCTCAAAAGTATAGAAAATGGCTATTATTCCCCATAAACTTTGCTTTTGTGACCAGGACAGTGATATTTTGAAATTTACCTATTTTCCAGAACATTCCAGATAGATTCAGTGCTGAATAAACTTGGAGTAACTTCTAGAACTTTCCAGTAATATAAATAGTAGTATAAATACAGGGGCCTTAAGCCCACCAGTTCAGTTTAGTTCCAGCTGCCTAAGTGGATACATATCTGCATTTTTCTGAGATGGCATCAAGGTCATAGGAGACTTCAAAATGGTGGCATTCCTGATGGGTCTCCAAGGCGGTTTTACCAAGTTTCCCTGCTATCTTTGCCTTTGGGACAGCAGGGACACCAAGGCGCACTACCACAGGCGGGACTGGCCACAGCGGACCGAGTTCTCTGTGGGGAGGAACAACGTCAAGTGGGAGCCACTGGTGGACCCCCGGAAGGTGCTGATGCCACCACTGCACATCAAATTGGGCCTTATGAAACAATTTGTCAGAGCTCTAGATAAGGAGTCGGCAGCCTTCAAGTACCTTCTAAGCTGTCTGAGGCAAAGGTCAAAGCCGGTGTCTTCGTCGGACCACAGATAAAGAAGATCCTGGAGTGCAATGAATTCCCCAAGAAGCTCACTAGTAAGGAGAAAGCGGCTTGGAACAGCTTTGTCGCAGTGGTTCGGGGCTTCCTGGGCAATCACAAGGCCGAAAACTATGTGGAGCTGGTTGAGACTCTGGTGAAGAACTACGGCACAATGGGCTGTAGGATGTCCCTCAAAGTCCATATCCTTGATGCTCATCTTGATAAATTCAAGGAGAACATGGGAGCGTACTCGGAGGAGCAAGGCGAGCGCTTCCACCAGGATATACTGGACTTTGAACGCCGCTACCAAGGACAGTATAACGCCGCTACCAAGAACATGATGGGAGACTACATTTGGGGGCTGATTCGTGAAAGTGATTTACAGTATAATCGTAAATCTCGAAAAACTACTCACTTCTAAATCTTTTGTAGTCATTTTTGTATTACTTTAGTATAAATACATATTAATTTGGATTCATATGTTGTTTTTTTCTGACTTTACGTGAACGAAAAGACACAAATTGGCCCGTTTTCTCATTGGAAATAGGTAAATTTCAAAATATCACTGTCCTGGTCACAAAAGCAAAGTTTGTGGGGAATAATAGCCATTTTCTATACTTTTGAGGCATAAGCAATTAGGAAATAACACTTACTACCCAGGAACAAAAATTGTGTTACATAGTGTCATCACTAATAATCTCATTCACGTTTAACAACATATACTAGGTCTAAATATCATTTAAATCGTGCAGTTTGCTCATAATACATACATGTCAACAAAAGTAAATAACACAACATTCAGCTGTGTTCTTTATTATTAGATACCCACGTGTGCTAGCAGTGCGTGACATTCACACACAAAAGGGTTGGAAAACTGTATTCCATCGAAGTACTTATTGCGTTGCAGAATTCGAAAGCTTTTCGTCGAAACTTACCTCGTTAATCAGGTATGCTGTTTAGGTGAGGCTTGACATCACACATAAATTAAACAAAACTGCAGCCAGCATCGTGCAAAATAAAGAACCGTACCGTATGTATTCACCTATTTATTCTGCTTTTTGAAACTGAAAGTGAAACATAATTTTTAAATTGTAATTTACTCAATGACACATTAACATAACAAACTCAAGTACGCTACTGCATTTTAACTATCTTAATTTAAATAATCAAGTGTTTAAAGTATTGTGTGCACATGCTTGTATATTATTATTACCTGCAGAACTATCGCGTGCCACTGTCTCCATCCCCGGCAGTGTCACTCGGTCGGTGTCGTCCTGCGCTCTCGCTTCACAGAGGCTGGTGTGTGTCTCTCGGACTGGGATGTTTTTTGGTGAAACCGTCCGCGACACGTAAACACTCTCAGAAACTTTCCCAAAAAAAAAAAAACCCCACCGGGCGACCGAAAACAGACCAGGAATGTCGCAAGTGGCATACAAGTCTTGCAGCAGGGAGGCAATTCAATTTACGGCAAGTTGTTTCCTAGAAAAGATCTCCTAGATATTTTGTCTGAAGCGAACAGTGTTTATCTGTGTTTGTTTGGTTCCCAGAAAACAGACCATTTAAATTTAACACCACAATTATATATATATATTCGAAACCCGTTTTGATTTAAATGACGTTTACCGGTGTAACCCGAATTATGCTACCGGTTTGTAGTGTTTTAAACCGGTACAAAGTGCATCGTCAAAACTTGACCTGTAATGTTAGAAAGTGGTACGCTGAGATATTTTGGTACAGGTGCAATCAATTGCGATGTGATGTTCCTATTGTCAAACATATGTACATTTACCTTTTTTTTTTTTTTTGGTCAAGTTAACAATTTGTCGTGGTGGTTATGTAAGAGTAGTTTGAAAAGATTCTAAAAATGTATAGGAGAACTAAAATAATGTAATATAATTAACATTACTTATTTTTAAACTAATATAAACAACATGATCGGAATTCACACCAGGAATTATCAATAATAATAATACCTTTGCAAAATAATTTTACAAAGGTGTACTTAACTTTTTAAGGGTTAGTGTCAGAAAACGCTACAATTCAATTTACAAAATGTGCAGTCTGCGTACAGTTGCCTTTTTTATCTTTTGCTTTTTTTTTTATTTAAAGGAATGTACCTAGCTCAATAGTACACTTTACCGTTCGTTAACACCAGCTGTCTGTATTTAATATAAAACGAATTATTACGAGTAAAATGTAATTTTACAAAACACGTACTTTATCATACAAAAAAACAGATAGCAGTTTTTGATGAGGTCCTTTGGTCATGCACAGTACGCAAAGTAAGAATATACCAACGTAGGAAAGTGTACAAACGAGAGGAGGCCATTCAGCCCATCTTGCTCGTTTGGTTGTTAGTAGCTTATTGATCCCAGAATCTCATCAAGCAGCTTCTTGAAGGATCCCAGGGTGTCAGCTTCAACAACATTACTGGGGAGTTGGTTCCAGACCCTCACAATTCTCTGTGTAAAAAAAAGTGCCTCCTATTTTCTGTTCTGAATGCCCCTTTATCTAATCTCCATTTGTGACCCCTGGTCCTTGTTTCTTTTTTCAGGTCAAAAAAGTCCCCTGGGTCGACATTGTCAATACCTTTTAGAATTTTGAATGTTTGAATCAGATCGCCGCGTAGTCTTCTTTGTTCAAGACTGAATAGATTCAATTATTTTAGCCTGTTTGCATACGACATGCCTTTTAAACCCGGGATAATTCTGGTTGCTCTTCTTTGCACTCTTTCTAGAGCAACAATATCCTTTTTGTAACGAGGTGACCAGAACTGAAAAACAATATTCTAGATGAGGTCTTACTAATGCATTGCAAAGTTTTAACATTACTTCCCTTGATTTAAATTCAACACTTTTCACAATATATCCGAGCATCTTGTTGACCTTTTTTTTATAGCTTCCTCACATTGTCTAGATGAAGGCATTTCTGAGTCAACATAAACTCCTAGGTCTTTTTCATAGATTTCTTCTTCAATTTCAGTATCTCTCATATGATATTTATAATGTACATTTTTATTGCCTACATGCAGCTGCAACAGTGTTTGCAACTCCCCCTATTTTTGTGTCGTCTGCAAATTTGATAAGTTTGCTTACTATACCAGAATCTAAATCATTAATGTAGATTAGGAATAGCAGAGTACCTAATACTGATCCCTGTGGTACACCACTGGTTACCTCGCTCCATTTTGAGGTTTCTCCTCTAATCAGTCTGTTTTCTACATGTTAACCACTCCCTAAGCCATGTGCATGCATTTCCCTGAATCCCTACTGCGTTCAGTTTGAGAATTAATCTTTTATGTGGGACTTTGTCAAAAGCTTTCTGGAAATCTAAATAAACCATGTTGTATGCTTTGCAATTTTCCATTGTCGATGTTGCATCCTCAAAAAAATCAAGCAGGTTAGTTAGACACGATCTCCCTTTCCTAAAACCATGCTGTCTGTCTCCCAGGATACTGTTACCATATAGGTAATTTTCCATTTTGGATCTTATTTTAGTTTCCATAAGTTTACATATAGGCTGTGTGGTCCAGTGGTTAAAGAAAAGGGCTTGTAACCAGGAGGTCCCCGGCTCAAATCCCACCTCAGCCACTGACTCATTGTGTGACCCTGAGCAAGTCATTTAACCTCCTTGTGCTCCGTCTTTTGGGTGAGACGTAATTGTAAGTGACTCTGCAGCTGATGCATAGTTCACACACCCTAGTCTCTGTAAGTTGCCTTGGACAAAGGTGTCTGCTAAATAAACAAATAATAATATAATAGAAGTCAGGTTTATTGGTCTGTAGTTACCTGGTTCGGTTTTGTCTCCCTTTTTGTGGATCGGTATTACGTTTGCAATTTTCCAGTCTGTCGGTACAACCCCTTTGTCAAGAAACTGTTGCATGATCTTGGTTAGCGGTTTGTAAATAACTTCTTTCATTTCTTTGAGTACTATTGGGAGGATCCCATCAGGCCCAGGGGATTTGTTTATTTTAAGAGCTCCTAGTCCCTTTAACACTTCTGCCTCTGTTATGCTAAAGTTATTTAAAACTGGATAGGAGCAGGTCAACATGTGGGGCATGTGTCCAAATCCTCCTTTGTAAAAACCTTTGAAAGGCGCTATAGAAATAAATCTTGTATTGTATTGTAAAATAACAGAAATATTTCTGCAAAAGATCGCGCTGTTGTTATTCTTACTTGTATTTATGTTTTTCATTTTGTTTGATAATTCACTGGTTTTCAGGTAAGCACTTAAATATTTAGAAACCTTTGTTGTATAAAAACTAGAGAAAATTATCAAATTTGAATGTGATGATGCAATTTTTTTTCTGTTTTAATAAATATTGTGTTTAATTGTGAAATATTTTGAAATGCTTATTTTTAGACCTTGAAATAAGCAATTCTTTACCGTGAAAAAAATACAGCCCTTCCTATGAGTTAATACGTTATGAACTTGTAGGCTGTACCAGTCAGTGCTGAAAGTGTGCAAGTAGACAGATTTCAGAAACTTCGAAATCATTATCGAAGCACGTCTTGCAGTGTTTTTGAGGCATGTCAATTAGTTGGCCAACTCTTTTTTTTTTTTTGAATGCATGCATCATGATCATGAAAAGCATGCAGATCTCTCTGGTCAGAAAAAAAAAAACATCATGAGCGCACCCATTAAATCAAAAGAAATACAGAGCTGCCCTTTATAAGGCTGTAGTCAGGAGCCGTAGTTAAGAGACCGCTCTGTTTGTGTTCCGCCTTATAACGAGAATACTAGTGTTAGTGTAATGGCATTATGGGGCAAATGGGAGCCATGACCGTACCACCTTATAACCTGTTCCACAGTATAACGGGCCACCTTATAAAGAGGAAGCACTGTAGCAACCATTACCATTACCTGTGTTCAACTTCATCCAGCCACAACATTGCGCAAGGAGCTACATGCTGAGTGGCAGTAAAGGGTTTAACCTTCTGTGTGCCTTGCAGTAATCCATCAGATAGACAGAAGAGCCCTTTGGCACCCCAGTTTGTTTGTGTTCCCTAACAGTGTGGTTGCAGCTACAGGAACTCATACCCTCTCCTCCTTTCATTGCTCTCTGGCACTCTGAGTCTTACAGGCTACATGGAGCACTGTACAAGGTTACTAATTACATCTCTAGAGCTGAGAGAAGGAATGAGAAACACCTGCTATATGCAGAACATACTTTTATGTAGTTGGGCTTTCATGATTCATTCTTTCATTCATTCTGCACATTATCATCCCTGACATGTATTCTGTAATATATCAAAGTTGTATCCCCCTGTTTCATTCTGCATTGGTAATAAAGAGATTATGACTTTTAGGGTACCATTGCTCTCTTGAGATATCATGATGGTAAACAAAGGGTCTAAGTGGGGTTAATGGGTAATAATGGCTCCAATCCCATGCACTACAAACCAGCACAGTTTTTTTGTACACTGTGTTAGTTGCTGATTTGCTACAAAGTGTCCGTGGTAATGCAAGGGTAAATGTTGCTTATGATGTTCGCTGTCAGTGGCTTGATGGTTTATTATTTTGCATGAATAACCCTTTACGGAATATTTATGCAGTGCATTCTAGGTGTAGACCGGCTACTAATTTGACAGAGTCGAATAGCCCAACAAGTCCCCACTGTAAAAAAAAATATTAAGAAATCATGTATTTGATCATGTCTGGTACTCTCTTTGTGAACATACTGCTTCATAACACTTTGCTGTTTATGCATTATATTTTAAAACTGTTTCAATTTGTAATTAAACTATTAATGTTCTAAAATGTCATTTACATGATCATGGATTGCAACCGCAACTGGTACTTCTGTCCATCTGAAACCACATGCGTCACAATGACTCACAATCACGCAGCGTGTGATGAGTCGATTACTGGTTTCTGAGGTCGACTGTCACTTTACTATTTGTCTAGTCAACTATCTGCTGCTACCCCTGTTCATAGCTACTTTAATATTATAATATAGTAGATCCCGATATTAGTGTGTTACAGCCACCTGAAAAGTCTTTGAATCAGATAGCTTGTATGAGATGGCATATATCAGATAGCCTCTATAGAATGGAGGTGACATCACATTTAAATCAGCCATGCTGTTTCATTATTCTTATTTAGCTATATATTATAAAACATATAGTATATATACTGGTATGTTTTCCCCACTCAATATCAGAGCAGCCAGTAAGCCCACTCGTGGGTACCCACTCTGACATCTTGTGCAATGGATATCAGCTTGAAACGCGCAGCACCCTATATTATATTTTACATTAACAGCTCCTCAGCATATCAAGCCTAAAAAATGCAAAAGTAGAGCTTTACAAATAAGTACAAGGTTTTGTTTCAAACCCCAGTTACGACTCTCCATCTGAATCTGGCTGTGCTTTGCAGATATCACTATGCGGCAGCACTGTTACTTACGGATGATGTCACTGAGGGCGTGTGGATTTATGGAGGGGAAATGTCCATTGCAAATTGACTATTTATATCAGCCAAACCTAAACAAAGTTTCACAAAAAATGACCTTCTGTGGTGCAAAGTTTAAAGCACAAATGATTATATAAAAAAATGTAATTGTAATAAAAATGCTTCAAGAGTAGAAATGTATTTTCAGTTACTGTACTGTACATATAATAATAATAATAATTTTGGTAGTAGTGAGCGTGAGCCAAGGACTTTGTTTTGTTCAGTTTCTGCCTTCTGACTTCTCTTTGTTAATGTCTGTTTGATAAAAACAGTTTGTTTGGGCACCTATCTGCTCCGACTGTGATTGGATAAGTGTTGCACATGTTTAGCTTTTGCTATTGTTATTTGTCTGGGTCATCGCCAACATGGAGATTAAGTTAATTCATGAAAATTGGACATGTTCTTCTTTTCTCATCATTTAGGCCAGTTGCACAGCTGAATGAAAAGAGCCTTTGGTTCAGTTTGAGTGTACAGGGCATTGACTGAATGTTGTCTTGTGGATTTTCTTCTATGTTGTGCCGTCTTTCCCGCAGGATTTCAGTTTTGCATCACAAAGGGAAGGGGCTGCTACCACCCCATCCCAGCTCTCAAACACAATTAGAAGTGCTCCCCTGAGCTCTCCGCAACATGAGAGTGTATTCTTTGTAAGCCAGATCTACTAAAGGGAGGTGATTGATAATGTCATGAGTCAGATAATGTCTGATGAACTTGCTTGAAATATATTTGGTGGCAGAAATGACCATATTCATTTTCTTTCAAATAACAGAATTTATAAATGACAATATCATGCAAAGGACACAGTCATAAAAGAAGTCTGAAATAAATAACACACATCCTACTGTACAGAAGAGTGTTACTCTCCTTTCATTAATAGGTAATTTAATGGGGTATTTATTGGAATACATTTTTAATGTAGTATGGAACACATTATGCTTTATATAGTAGAATATTAGTTTAAAATTTGACAGATAAACTCAAACAAGAAAAACCCATGTACATCACAGCACTTTTTTGTAAATAACATGTTTCTGAAGAATGTTACTTGCAAGTTTCCTTGATCTATTCATTTCTGCTGTTCAGTTGATATAAACTCTTCAGTTGACATACCACTGCTGGTAATGGTAAAGATGTAATACTACAATGAGGATTTCAAGGTTTTGCGCTTGTTCAGAACTTTTATTTTGTTGCCAAACATAAAACGAAATATTTGTAACAAATGTGTGATGTGATGCTAATGCACAGGGCCCTCCAAGGTGCTTGACTTAACCATGGGCCACAGTGTTTAATCACATGGTTAGATCAAGCACAATGGAGTGCCTGGCAGGAAGAGGCTTGTGTGGCTTTCTGATACAATTCCAGGGCTGCATGAACACAAGCTTCAGTCAATGGCTTGAGCCTGCAGCAAAATGACTCCAAATTAGACAAACACAGCTGTAGACACTGAGAGCACTTCTTAACCCCTGTGCAAAAGAGGATTAATACCCTGCTTGAGCTTTTACGCATTATTCTTTCTGTGAGTGGGAGTCATGCAATACATCACACTTGCACTGCTAAGAGTTCTGACAATTACAGTTTTTAACACAATCAAGATGGTTTTGGTACTAATAGACTAATAGGTTATCGAGGTCCTTTTTTGTGAAAAGAAAACTGGTAGATAAAAAAAAAAAAACTAGCAATGTTACAAACTCCTCCGGCACAGGCTACCGAAAGAACAGTCTGGAATCCCTGGTGATACCCTCTGTATCGGCTGGTTATGCTTAATTACCCCAATATAGGAAAAAAAATCGTATTCCTTTTACTTGTAACCTTAAAAGTGCAGAAAAAATGTGAAGGGAACCATATTATTTATTGAACTGTAGATTGAACTATGTTGTTGTACTGTGTATTTTCTAAGTATCCTCCATATGGGATTCAAAAACAAATACAGAGACCTATATTTTTTTGGCAGTTTTGAAATAAAAAAAAATAAGCAGCGACACCCTTAAAGCACTCAGTCGAATACTTTGGTCTGTTTTAAATCAGGGTGATTACACCTCTGAGGTCTCTGTGTTGGAACTGGTGAGAGGTACTAATGCTGTCCACATTGCAGTGAATATGATTTTGAGAAGCAAAAAACTAATCTTGGTTAAAGATGAAAAATGGTTTCCTCCAGCTTTTAATCAACTGCTGTTTTTTTTGTAAGGAGTGGTGTGACTATTGCCAGCTAAAATACAAAGTGTAGAAAGCTTAAGAGACCGTGAATGAACTATCTTGTTGTTTGGTTCTAGTTTTGTGACATGAATGTCCTCCTCTTTATTTTTTCTATACAATTAAACAGAATACAAATAGATTGTTTTGTTTTTTGAGTTTATCTGCTTGCTAAATTTCCCATTTATAAGGTCCTGGCAAGTCAGCAGCAAGTCTCTGCTGTGGTAATGAAAATCTACCTTGAGGAAAAAAATTAATTCAATATGTAGAAACCATTTCAACTCAAATAAAGCAATATTATCTGTCACTGAAGCAAGACAGCAAGATACTGTAGAACCTTTACAGCAGCACAGGTCTGTGCAATATTCAAGGACTCTTATCCAGTCATAATACACACTGACACAATCGCTTCTGATTAATCACTTTGTGAAGGGCTGCACTGGCTTTCTTTTCACAATGTCAAGTCAGACAAGCATTGTGCTGTGTCAATTCATAGAAACAAATACAAAGCGGATACCGCCTTCCTCTGATAGAGGTGGGAAGTACAGACCCCTCCCATATGAGACCACTGGAAATCAGCATAAATCATTATAATATTGAAGCACTGAATAAAATAGGATAGGATACTTTCTTTTTATATCACATTGCCATCAGAAAGAATGAAAAAACATTATATGCGACAGGAACAGATTTGTCTGTATATGAGAAACTAGCATAAAATTCTGTATATAGTTATTTAATACTATATAACATTTTTATATATATACAGGTTATCACATAACTAAACATATATGTTGATATATGACCCAGTATTACTGTACATTTATGACAACACCTAATGTTTCATTATTATATTTCGTATATATGAAAATATATAAACTGACATACACATACACATTTGTTAATATAAACTGTCATGTATATTCCTGTATTTTGATAAATATCTCAATAAAATTTGCTTGAGCATAGTGTACATAGTTTTTTCCAATGTGTACTCACCTGCCTCTGTGCTTGATAAATAGCAGACAAACCCGACATGTTTCTCAGCTCCAAAATATTACAAACAAAACTGACTTGAAGAAAATATTCAGTCTTTATTAAGACTTTGGAATCTAGGTGGGAAAGCTATATTTTAATGATGTAATATTTTTTATAATATTCAATTTGTATAACCTTAGACAATATATTTTACAGAAGATATCTCACAAACTGTGCCTGATTAGAATTATAGAACATTTTCTTACATATTAGTCACAAGGAGTTAGATTTATCAAGGTCTCCCTACGCCAACGTAATTTCTTGTGAAAAGAAAAAAAAAATGCTATAATGCCAGTACCTCGAAAGGCACATTTAAGAACCATGTCTTTGTTGGTTGTGCTGCTTCTCTCTTCACTAATAATAAAATGGTGCACTTTGGTGTAAAGACCTTGAGCCTGGCAAGGCGGGGAGCTGCGTCAATGTTTCTGCTGCAAAGGGAACAGGGTTTGGTTTCTGCGCAGCAAACCTGTAAAGAAGATTAGGTTAGGAATACCATGAATATTATCAAGCATTCATCTAACTGCCCTCCATAAACAAGCAAATACTAGTAACACTGATAAATAAGTGGAAAGTTTTGATAGAAATGTTATTTTTGCAATCTCTTTGTCTAATGATCAGATGCTTTACTAGTTTAATGATCTAAAAAGCGGACGAATGCTGCCACCCTAACCCTAACCCTTCCCTTCGCAGACCTGATTTACCTGATATTATGATTGTATTTAGTGATATTAATACAGTGATTGATAAACCGCTAAACCATTAAAGGACTGTGGTATTCAGATCCGTCACCGCCCAGATCATTGCAACGACCCGTTGTGTTTTCTCAGGAGCGTCGTCTCCAGCCAGAGAGCTGCTAACTCAGTACTTGCAGGATTCTTTTCTTTTTAAACAATATCAGCTGAATAAATGCAAAATTGATAAGGAATAATTCCAAGTGGAATTCAATTAGAAATCACAATATAGGTATTTGAATTCCCACAACTTTTTGTAAAGCAGAATTCCCCCTACCCCTTTTGAACACAAAGCTTCCTTCTCTTTACTTTAAACCAATGTCTCTAATTTTAAACCCGCTTGTCTTGACCTCTGATTCGGGCTGGTACAGTATTTCTGTTGACCTCGACTTGACAATCTCACCTCTAATGGTGAAGTGTGCATACAATTTTATCTGCAATCGTGGTGCAGCAACTTCCTCTCAAATTATAACATACATTTAAAAAACATCCACACCTTTTAACAAGTCTCCCCTAGCTATACAGGCTCCAAGACAAAGACTGTCCTGTTTATTGAGCCTTTTACTGTGCAGTCTGTAATGAATGCTTAAAACATACATTTGAGGTATGCTATACCCAAAAACCATTAAATCATATAAAATAAAGCCCTTATTTTTTCTCCAGCCAAAATACTTAACTCTAAGTCTAAGATATCTTGTATGACATTGGATTAACAAAAGAAGAAAAATTAGAAATATAAGAATAATACAATAAACAAATTAAATTTTAACCCTGGTATACCCTCTGTCCTTTTCGGGGGAGCTCTGGTTTCGGAGGCTGGTATCGGTGATTCCTGAGCCAGGAGAGTGGGTTGTCTGCCGTGTGCGTCCATGCCCTGCTGGTGATGGTCTGGACTGAAGGCAGGCAAGCCTTGGGATGTCTCCTTACACCCTTCCAGAGCTGCCTGTAGGGAGCTCTCTCTTCCTGGGGGGTTGAGCCAGTTGGGTCCGCACTTTATAAATATTAATACACTGCTCCTGTGGGTCCACGGCAGGAACACTTTAATTTAATTAGGGGAAATGGCTTTATCCACTTAATGGGTTTTTATTAGTGCCTGCCTCAAACTGTTTCATTAGCTAAAGTGCTGCTATAATTTACAGGAGACAGGGGAGTTTGGCAGGCGTGGCCTTGCCCTATACAGCAGAGCCCATATAGGGGAGCCTGGAAGGTCTGGCGGCTCAGTTAAATCCCTGTGTAGGGGGTCTGGAGGCCCAGGCAGCTCAGTTAAATCCCTGTGTAGGGGAGTCTGGAGGCCTGGCGGCTCAGTTAAATCCCTGTGTAGGGGGTCTGGAGGCATGGCGGCTCAGTTAAATCCCTGTGTAGGGGGTCTGGAGGCCCGGGCGGCTCAGTTAAATCCCTGTGTAGGGGGTCTGGAGGCCCAGGCAGCTCAGTTAAATCCCTGTGTAGGGGGTCTGGAGGCCAGGCAGCTCAGTTAAATCCCTGTGTAGGGGGTCTGGAGGCCCTGGCGGCTCAGTTAAATCCCTGTGTAGGGGTCTGGAGGCCTGACGGCTCAGTTAAATCCCTGTGTAGGGGGTCTGGAGGCCCAGGCGGCTCAGTTAAATCCCTGTGTAGGGGGTCTGGAGGCCCAGGCGGCTCAGTTAAATCCCTGTGTATGGGTCTGGAGTCCCAGGCGGCTCAGTTAAATCCCTGTGTAGGGGGTCTGGAGGCCCAGGCAGCTCAGTTAAATCCCTGTGTAGGGGGTCTGGAGGCCCAGGCAGCTCAGTTAAATCCCTGTGTAGGGGGTCTGGAGGCCCAGGCGGCTCAGTTAAATCCCTGTGTAGGGGGTCTGGAGGCCTGGCGGCTCAGTTAAATCCCTGTGTAGGGGGTCTGGAGGCCCAGGCGGCTCAGTTAAATCCCTGTGTAGGGGGTCTGGAGGCCCAGGCGGCTCAGTTAAATCCCTGTGTAGGGGGTCTGGAGGCCCAGGCGGCTCAGTTAAATCCCTGTGTAGGGGGTCTGGAGGCCCAGGCGGCTCAGTTAAATCCCTGTGTAGGGGGTCTGGAGGCCCAGGCGGCTCAGTTAAATCCCTGTGTAGGGGTCTGGAGGCCCAGGCGGCTCAGTTAAATCCCTGTGTAGGGGGTCTGGAGGCCCAGGCAGCTCAGTTAAATCCCTGTGTAGGGGGTCTGGAGGCCAGGCGGCTCAGTTAAATCCCTGTGTAGGGGTCTGGAGGCCCAGGCGGCTCAGTTAAATCCCTGTGTAGGGGTCTGGAGGCCCAGGCGGCTCAGTTAAATCCCTGTGTAGGGGGTCTGGAGGCCCAGGCGGCTCAGTTAAATCCCTGTGTAGGGGTCTGGAGGCCCAGGCGGCTCAGTTAAATCCCTGTCTAGGGGGTCTGGAGGCCCAGGCAGCTCAGTTAAATCCCTGTGTAGGGGGTCTGGAGGCCAGGCGGCTCAGTTAAATCCCTGTGTAGGGGGTCTGGAGGCCCAGGCGGTTCAGTTAAATCCCTGTGTAGGGGTCTGGAGGCCCAGGCGGCTCAGTTAAATCCCTGTGTAGGGGGTCTGGAGGCCCAGGCAGCTCAGTTAAATCCCTGTGTAGGGGGTCTGGAGGCCCAGGCGGCTCAGTTAAATCCCTGTGTAGGGGTCTGGAGGCCCAGGCGGCTCAGTTAAATCCCTGTCTAGGGGGTCTGGAGGCCCAGGCAGCTCAGTTAAATCCCTGTGTACGGGGTCTGGAGGCCAGGCGGCTCAGTTAAATCCCTGTGTAGGGGTCTGGAGGCCTGACGGCTCAGTTAAATCCCTGTGTAGGGGGTCTGGAGGCCCAGGCGGCTCAGTTAAATCCCTGTGTAGGGGGTCTGGAGGCCCAGGCGGCTCAGTTAAATCCCTGTGTAGGGGTCTGGAGGCCCAGGCGGCTCAGTTAAATCCCTGTGTAGGGGGTATGGAGGCCCAGGCAGCTCAGTTAAATCCCTGTGTAGGGGGTCTGGAGGCCAGGCGGCTCAGTTAAATCCCTGTGTAGGGGGTCTGGAGGCATGGCGGCTCAGTTAAATCCCTGTGTAGGGGGTCTGGAGGCATGGCGGCTCAGTTAAATCCCTGTGTAGGGGGTCTGGAGGCCTGGAGGCCTGGCAGCTCAGTTAAATCCCTGTGTAGGGGGTCTGGAGGTTCAGGCGGCTCAGTTAAATCTGCCCAGCAGGCCCTGTTTCAGAAATTTCACAATTACTCTTTAAGCTGATCAGTTCCCTTATAAAAGTTTGCAATGGTAAATTTGAACAGTAACAGTTGGAAGTAGTGGACTAGTTGAATAGTAAAATGATAGTAGATGTCAGAAACCGGTAGCTGACTAATCGCACATCCCGTGATTGTGAAGTAATCATGAATCGTGCTGTTTCAGATGGATGGAAGTGCAGTTACAGTTGCAATCCATTAACATGTAAATTACATTTTAAAACATTAGTGATTAGTTCCAAGCAGTTTTAAAATACTGTGCACAAACAGCAAAGTTTTACAAAGCATGATGTTCACAAATAGAGCCATAGACATAGCAGCGACTAGTCAACCTATTCAACTATTCTTATCTTAACTATTAGACTCCCCCTAGTAACAGTTTCCTATCCTTTTCTCACAATAATGTTATGGATTTACCAGGGATTTTAACATGACGTATTGTATGGTAAAAGTAAAAGAAACATTCTCAATGTCTTCAATGGCCACTGTAATATAAAACGTTTCACAAAGAATTAAAAAGTTTATTTTAGTATTACTATGTTTAGTTTCGGATGAGGTGCTTTACCAGAACTATCCATTCTTGCTGATTAAAGTTTAGTGTGATGAATTTGCACAGTGTATTTGCAGTTTCATGTTCTTATACCATACATTTACAGTACGTTAACATATCTGTGCTATCATGCTTTATGTTTTTACCGTGGTACACCACAGTAAGTGTTTATTAATGCTATCCAACATTGTTTTCTAAACTCTTTTTTAGGGCCCTCATTAAAGTGAAATAGTATTTTTATGCACTGATCGTGTCTGTCCATTAACATGCCATTTCCTTTCTTTTAGGATTGCCTATATCAAGACAAATGAGTGAAACTTGGCATATCAAACCATACCATTGTAAAAGCATACCAAAGTGTAATAAAGCATAGTGAACGCATGATAAAGCATAGGCAAGCAATGTAAAGCCCAGAGAGGTGTGGTAAAGCAAATTTAAAACCATGGTAAACGATGGTCAATGTATAGTATAACCATGGGAAAGGCATGGGAAAACAGCAAAATGACCATGCATGGAATAGTAGACCAGGGTTTCCCAAGCCTGGTCCTGGGGACCCCCTGTGTCTGCTGGTTTTCATTCCAACCGAGCTCTCAATTACTTAACTAATTGAACTGATAATTTGCTTAATTAGAACTTTTTACTTGTTTTCAGCTCTTAAACAGTTGCATAGTTCAAGTTATTTATAACATGTTCTAGCTAACTTGAAATCTGCGACTGTTTAAGAGCTGAAAACAAGTAAAAGGGTCAAATTAAGCAAATGATCAGCAGACACAGGGGGTCCCCAGGACCAGGATTGGGAAACCCTGGAATAGACATAATGTGCAGTACAAGCTCAGCGCTACTGTGTGTAGGAATTCATTTACTCCAATAGAGATTGCAATGGTGATTCATGAGCTGCTTCTGCTGCATCAAGACAAAAGCCAGTCAATTGAAAGCGCCTAAACTGTACTGTGAAATCCTAGAGCTGATTAACTGTTGTCATCAGTGGAATTTAGTACTGCAGTAAATTTAACTCTGCTTCTGTAAAACTCTGCTGGAACTTTTACATTATAAACCAGCCAGGAAGCCAACACAGGCGTGTTCCATATCAGTGCATTTACAACGTTTTTAACATGCTTAATATATATAGGATTTGTCTCTGTTTTTAATATGCTTTACGATACTTAATATGCTAAGCTTTTATCGTGGTATGCTGAAAAAACTTTTCTAAGGGAAAACTACTGTTGGTAACCATAAGACCAGCTTGGATCAGCACCATTTGAAGCAGTACAGTTTCATAGTATATTTGTATATTTTATTTATAACATGTTCTAGCTAACTTGAAATCTGCAACTTTTTATAGAGTTGAAAACAAGTAAAAATATACATTTTAGGCATCCTAAAAGAAAGCAAGCATAACATATTACATTCTCAACTCAATTCATCAAGCAGACAGGGTTACGCAGAAAATCCCTTTTCTTGTTAGTGATAAAGCCTTGTTTTTCATAACCTCTGAATCTAGTAGCAACATCCATCCCCCATCCCTCCTACTATGCACTGGACTTGCCTGACCAAAGCACCATGTTAATGGATCTTCAGCTGATGCATTATCCTTGCACTACTGAACCACTAACATGTCATTGTAGATGTAACTTGTTGTAATCCTACATTGCTGCATCCTAGTTCATATTGTATTTTAGTAGTATTACTGCACTTACTGTAAACTATACTGTATTTAAATATTACACTTGCATTGTAACCCTGTACTGCCCTGTAACACCTATAAGTCACCTTGGATAAAGGCATCTGCCAAATAAATAAATAATAAAAAATAAATAATAATTTAGTCACAAATAGATAAGCACTGGGACAGACAAATAGACAGCCTTTACTTACAAAGCTATTACTTAAACAGACACAGGTACCGACATGGTACCACGAGCTTACCAGTGTGCATTACCATATCTGCCATCGGGACTGTATATCTCAATCCCTAGAGACGTATCTGCCATTTACCAGTATATTGTTATAAGTTGTTAGCATCCTGAATCCACAACAAATAAAGTAGTTCAACAGGAGTACTTCTATTACATGACATCTATATGAGTGCAGACAAAAAATAACCTTGTGCAGTGTCATCCATGAGCAACTCAGGAAGAATGCAGGGCCTATCTGTACTGCATGCTGTGTTAAGTTGACCAGTTTTTATTGAAAAGTAAGAAATACATTGCTGTATCTTTTTGCCCCATCTGAACTTGTATAGAATCGAATGAACTTTAAAACCAATCATTTATAGCTCTGATATTTGAAGGTTTGGGGAAATTGTTAAAATGTTCATATAACTGATCGGTTTGGGACACTTGAATTATTCTACTTGAAGTCAGCCTTACTGTACAATAGCCTGAGGTTTTCCAGCATGCAGTTCTCATCGTGGAAGATCCAACATGTGTGTGTGGCTGTGTAAGATACTGGTAAGTATATGGATCTTGTTAATGACACTCAGTCAAGCTCCTCTATTAGCCTCTGAGACTCTCCCTTAGGGAGTAAGTAGAAAGCTGCATGCATTTCAAACAGTTCGGCCCCCACTCCCAATCACAATCAATAAATCTGACTGATCTGAAGAGGAAATGTTCATCTAGAGGACAGGTCTCTCCGAAAGCAGCGTTCACTGCAAGTACAGATACTGGGACAGAATTGAAATCATTCTCAAAATGTGACGAGTTAGATACTGTAAACCTGCATCTGATTAATTGAGACAGCATTTTTTTTAGCTTAAATTACCTCCACCAAAATAATGCAATATGGTTTTTGAATTCATATTGAATTATTTTACATTCTTTGAGTTATTATTTTTCAATTGAAAATTGTATTAGTTTGGAATAAGCTATCATTTGTAAAAATATGTAAATGCCTTTTTTGACATCAGGATCTTTTTTATATATATTAAAAATGTATTGAAAATAAATGAGTACTTTATAACATTCCTCTGTTATTATTTGCCATGCTTACAGTATATTCCAGCAATCACTTGAAAAGACAAATTGATGTGGGGAAGCATATTAGCGTTGCCCTGTGCACTGAATCTCATAGGTAAAGGATTGTCACAAAGCCTGTGTAACACTGATTTTTCAGAAGGAATAATTGTCTATTCAGCAGATTGGGGTCGTTCGTCTTTCGTAGGAAATGGATACGAGTTTGGGGCAGCATCACTTTTGTGAGATGATTTTCTTATTAAATCATTGACATATAGAGTGTATGATTATCTATTCAGGGATGCCAAGCTGTTTATTAGGTAAGTGGTCTGATTTTGATAAAATGGACAACCAAATGGACAACCAATTGAAGTCCAATACATTCATCTTTGAAAAGTAGTTACTACTTTAACTAATTAGATAAATGAAACAACAGATTTCACAGCGTGCTGCAGTGCAGTGTGGTGTTGTAGGTGTGCTTTAATTTGTAATCTTATGCATGAGGTTGGAACAAAAAATAAGGGGACCCTTTTGACTGCTGCACACCCTGGCACTAATAATTTATTGATCAGGAAATTCGAGTTTAAAAAAACTTTTGAATAAAACACACAAAAATATATTGGGTTTCATTCTCAGGGTAGAATGACTACTAAGTTGAGTCCAATTTTAACTAGTCACCACTTCAAAAAAAATATTGATAAATCATGTATTTGATCATGGCTGGTGCTCTATTTGTGAACATACTGCTTTGTAACGCTGTTTATGCATTATATTTAAAAACTGCTTGGAATTAAAAAAAAAAAAACTATTAATGTTCTAAAATGTCATTTATATGTTACTTGCTTATTCCATCCATTTTAAACCATTTCATTTCAAGCTGAATACAATAAAAATATCAACATTGTTATTTAGTATACACTTTAAACACAAAAGCATGACTGTTTTTGTAAAGTTTGTAGTTTTGCTCGTAGTAAAATGCTGCTCTTCTGCTGCTTTTAAATTGAAGTGTGTTGTTCGTTTCAGAGGGTTAGGGTTAAAGTGTATTGTTCGTTTCAGAGGGTTAGGGTTAGGGTTGAAGTGTGCAGTTCGTTTCAGAGGGTTAGGGTTGAAGTGTGCTGTTCGTTTCAGAGGGTTAGGGTTAGGGTTGAAGTGTGTGGTTCGTTTCAGAGGGTTAGGGTTAGGGTTAAAGTGGCAGGGGAATACTTTTGAGAACCACTGTATGCTACAGTACACTATACTGTTATACAAACATTGACTGGAGTTGAGCTGGCAAATGTTGAAGAAGTGACAGACAGTAGGCACTTTTTTTGTCAGTTTTTCAACTCAGGAGGAACAGTTTTCCACTAAGCTCTTATTTATTAAACTCTCATTCAAAATGATTCATCCAGCTGAACTGCCTGTGATGCTGTGGCTGGCCCCCCATTTCAGGGGAAGTCAGAGAGGCACTATTGACTTCAACTACAGACCTCTTTTTCTGTTTGTTTTTTTTAACCATTTCTAGTCATGTGACCCTGCAATGGTGGCATTAGTTTTAAAGGGTTTGTTAAAGTATACTGCAGAGCTGGTGGAGCAGAGCTGAGTTAGTGTCACAGGCAGCCCGATAGCAGTCCACAGCCAGCAGTGAATTTATATGAAAGCAGAAATAACTGTGTGGCGACAAACATTGGGATGAATTCAGTTCTGAAGCAACGGAACCTACCAAATAATGCACTGCCTAACCAGTGAGCTTGTTGTTTTTTTTGTTTTGAATGTGCTGCTCCAATGAGTTAGAGTGAGTCTGTCCTTAGATCAATTCCTGGAACTGTACTGGCGCTCTTTTTCGGTAGAAGTTCTTGATATCTTTGGATACCAACAGTACAGTCATTGTGGAGCGGCTTCTCAAACCTCCGAGAGATGACACTGAAAGCAATAGTATTTCTACTTGTACAAACAACCTGTCTCAATAAAGGGATTTAAAGTAAAACAAAATCAGGTGGGGGTCCTGTCAGGAAAGCTACTATCAGTGGGACCTTGAGCCAAGGCAGTCTGAATCCCTGGGGTTAAGTATGTTCTCTGGCCAGTCCAAGATGTCAAATATATGATCTCTCTTTTTCACAGCCATATTTTAAAACAACCTGTATGTTGAATAAACTACTGAACAAGCAAGGTGAATTGATATTTCGGATCAGTACTGTACGAATGAACTACTGGAAAAGTTAAACCTCATTATTAAAGCAAGCACTGAGCGAATGTATTGAGCGTGTCCCAAGTGACAGCTGAAATGCCTGGTTTGCATTCAAACTGCTTTCACAACTGCATGCAGCTCTACATTCTATTTACTAATTAAAGTATGTGTCATAGCCTGAGAAACTAATACATTCCTTCCATAATTTGTGCAAGTGGTTAATGTGCAGCTTGTCAAGCTTTTTGCGCACTCTCAAACACCATCTCTCCAAAAAACAACATAGTTGAAACTATGGCACAGTGGTTATTTTTTTATTTATTTTTTTAAAATTTAGTAGTCGCCAATAATTGTATCTTTTTCTCCCAATTTAAAAATAGCCAATTATTTTTAGGCTCAGCTCACTGCTACCACCCCCGCGCTGACTCCGGAGAGGTGAAGACGAACACGCGCTGTCCTCCGAAGCGTGTGCCGTCAGCCGACCGCTTCTTTTCACACTGCAGACCCAACGTGCAGCCACCGCAGAGCTACAGCGTTGGAGGACAATGCCTCTCTGGGCAGCTTACAGGCAGGCCCGCAGGCGCCCGGCCAGACTATAGGGGTCGCTGGTGCGCGGTGAGCCGAGGACACCCTGGCCGACCTAAGCCCTCTCCACTTGCCCCCTGGGAACTCCCGGCCACGGTCGGCAGTGGAATAGCCTGGACACGAACCCGCGCCCTCCAGGCTATAGGGCGCATCCTGCACTCCATGAGGAGCACCTTTACCAGATGTGCCGCTCGGAAACCCCTATCCACTAGTCTTTTTAATAGTTTTTATGCCTTCGGTACCGGCAATACGTGTCGAATTAAGAGGCAGGATGCATATATTTTATATGGAAAAAATCCGGGACCACGACTGTCTGTATCGAGTTATCCACCAGTCGATTTAACCGAGGTTGACTGTACCAGATGCGTCACTCAGGATCCCCCAGTGGTTATCATTTCAAATCTTGTGTGGGTCTGGCCCTTTTAAAGTACACCACAGCATAAACAAGGTTTTTCTCAGTCAAACACTTTATGATCTCTGGCAACTGTTGAAAAACATTTCAGTCGTAGAAAACAGCTAAGGTAGAATAAATGGACCAGCCATATAAAGATGAAAGGGGCCAAGTTACAAAAAAGGGTCAGCCCTGTAAAGATGGAAAGTAAAAGTGACTAAGCTAAACACACGTAGGAACGCAGCTACATGCATCATATTGTATACAGTATATCCACTGGATACCATCAATCTACAGTCCCTAGTGGTCAAAAGGCCATTACAAAAGTCAATTCAATTAAAATAAGGTTTTTTTTGTAATGGTTTCCTTTGATGTAAGAACATAAGAAGAACATAGGCTAATGGTCCTCTCTAACTTTTACTATGCTTGATTACACAACAAAGGTATTATATTTTTAACAGGCCAAAACTCACCATTTCTGAATGTAGACCGTGATGAGCTGAAAGGACAGGCAGAGGTTAAAAACTCTTGTAAAATGAAATGACTCCCAGAACCAACAGGACAAACTGGAATATCAATGTTCAAACACGGAATAAAAAAAGAAAATCAATATTTTGTTCTGTGGATGGATGGGAAAAATGCCCTCTCTCTCAAGGCTAATTACACTAAGCAAGAAAAATCAATCTCCCTTCGGAAGGGAACTTACTGCAGCACGGACATCGTCCCGTCTGAACACAGCATTCTTTCACTAGCAGTCAAGCAAATTAAACAAGAAAAAAACAACATTTTACTCAATAAAAAAAATGACTATCAGGAAGTCTAAAGGCTGGTTTCACTAACACTGATTAGCACTCATTTTGTATTACCTGCCGGTCACAAACATGCAAGATCCAAATACCAAATGGGGATAGAACTGGAACAGGCTTGCCATGCGAAAAACCTGGGTGTGGCAGTAGACTGTAATGGCTGAAATGGGACAATGTGTTTTTTAAGCTGACAAGGTTTTGAAGGAACTAAATAAAACATTCTTAACAGGACTATATCCCTTGCCAAGATTCAGGCTGATGCACAGGAGGGAGGGGGAGGGGGGATGAGAACAATGCGCACTGGAGAATGTGTGCTAGCTCAGCCAAACTGCAAGGCAGTCTATATCTTCAGAACCAAGGACTCCTGAATTCGATGAATCTTCCCCTGTACAGGATGGTCAATTCATCTGGCAAGGTGAATATGAATGAAAATGACTGCATCAGCAATGAAGAGGAGCGCAGGCATTCCACAAACCCGTTACTGGACTGTGGCAAAGCACTGGCAGGGACTGCACTACAGACTTGCTATTCTGAACTGATCTATAACCCTAATCAACGCTGCTATCATAATGAAATGCAAGCCGACAGCAGCAGTGTGAAAATGTATTTTTAACACAAGTGAACCGAAATATTTCTGCTAACAGTGACCTGCAGATGTATCGTACAGTTCTTGATTTCCTCTTGCAGATATTCACGCCCCCCTTTCAACTCTGTTGGCCTTACCTGTCTAAACTGATTGTAGCTAATAAAACAGCACGTGTGTTTTGCACTTCCGTTATCTGCATAGGTTTCAAATGTGCAGTTTTTAGGTTAAAGAAAAGTTATCCTTATTCTTTGCAGTTGCAGATGAGATTCTGATGTCTGCATCATAATTCGAGGATAGTAACACTGTGTAGTTCCCCCTTCCATTTAAATCCAAACCCTCTCCAGCTGCAGTATACACATGAGCCGGCTGGTAACAGATTTCAGATTCAGCACACACACATCTAACAATATTATTTACGATATAAATGCACTCGGGCAGACCAAATTCATTTATCTTCTTCCTCTTTTGTCTGCCAACATCTGTTCCTTTTAATTCATTTTCTATTTGTTAATGGCATGGGAGCCTCTTGCGGTCCTAAGTGGACTCTACAGGGAAAAGGCCGTCACAAAAGACAAAATTAAAAAATAAAGGGTTTTTGAAATGGAACAGATTTCAAAAGTGATGTTGTGGGAGGAGGGAGTGAAATGAACGAATGGTGGAATAAAACAAGTCCAGAAATCAAACTGAAAAAATGGATAATTTCTATACAGCTTGCATTTCATCAGCAAACAGCACTCTGGTCACACTAATGAAATCAGTTGCCTGATATTAAAAGGGAACGCTGCATGCTGACAGTAGAACTTCATCTGCATCCTCAATCTCCAATTTTTCATGAGAACCTCAGACACAAAAAACAGATTGAAGAACCCTGTTTCAGGTATGACCAGCAACGGGCACTGTGGATTATATCAGCTACAATTAAACACCCAATTCTGGTAACCTTATTGATTTATTTATAACACTGAAGCATTAATATTTGAGATTGAACTACTAGAGCATTATGACTGGTCTGCTTGTCCACGTTCATGTCAAGTGCTCCATTTATTTGTATTCGAGACACCCGCTTGAGGCTTCCAATACAGCAAGAAGGAAAATACCCCTGGAATCAGCGAGAGGGGGCAGGAGATGACTGATGTTTGCATAATAGGAAATGGACACAAGAACAAATACTACTTTACAACAGACAACCCCATTGTGCAGCTGACAGCTCTGGGACAAGATGTGGCACTCCAGATTTGTACCTGTGGCTGGACCAAGGTGACAACGGCCAGGGAGGGGTCTGAAGAATCATTGAGGGAGAAAGAGATGCTTAAAAAACAAACCACTTTCACATCAGTTTGATTTACACATACGCCACCACACTTTAATTAGCCAATGCATTGTGATGATACAGTCTCCAACACTGCTTTTACATTTCACTGAAACAGACACAGCACACCGATCAGCTGCAACAAATGTGAAAGGAAACTCACACTGGCAGTTAATAAGACACACAGACAAAATAGCAAATGGCTATAATGCAATGTGGCTAACTTCACCCACACTGGATGGAGCTCACAAACCTTGGGAACACAGTCACACAGCACACTGTATCGATCGTAATTAATTGGCAATTAGTGTAATTGTGGAGTCCATAGACTTATTTTAGGGTATGCCTACAGTATCTACTTAGTAATTGCTGTAATTATGTTATACAGTGCTTTTAAAAGTGAATCGATATGTTCTAATTATCCCTTAATAGGAAAACTAAAGCATACAATGTGGTATTATTCAGTAATTTCATAACAGTGTATGTGCCCTACAGTGCAACTTTAACAGTATTACCCCTATGGCTTACTTTGGTAACACTAGTTACTAAATAATGTAAATAGATGTACCTTGTAATTGCTTAAGTTGCTACTTAAATTACTGTGCCCTAGATCCAAAAGTATTACCATGCCATTCTTTTGAGGTTAAATATTAAACCTCATTCTTCAAACACACATGTACTGTTAGCTGCCCCACAATATTTATAGGCTATTTTTACACAGCCATAACACCAAATAGATTTGTACAGTATCTAAAGGTAAAAAGCTTTGTGACCTTAGGAATATTATATTTAATTCATGATTTTCAAGTGGTGTTAGGACAAGCACATGAAACGGTTATGTTTTCATTCCACCCAAGGAGTTTAAATGACACGGCTCTTTCAGCTATAAAGCCTTCAAAACCGCTTAATAAATCTAACACATTTGCAATTCACTGGTGAACAGTTTGCAGAAAAACATGCTTTTTTGTTGCTGTTTGCTTTTCTTTTTATTTCATAGAAAAAAAAGTCAGTATCAAAATGTTCTGCTTTTGTTAATACGCACTGCAAAAAAAACTAAAACCAGAAACACAGTATTGTCATAGACCTGAATTAAACTGTTTGACCCCAGAAGCTGCGCTGGGCTACAAATCCAATACAGCACAGCCACTGAACATGTCTAGTTCTATTCACAACTAATTTAGTTTCCAACACTAGGCAGGTTAGCTTGTTAGCCGCCACATCAATCTGCCTCATCCGAGGAGATGCAAGCACTGCGATATGCATCAGCTGATAGCAAGAGCTCCAGTAATATATAGTGGCAGGCAGACTAATGTTACCTGCACTCTCCAGAAATCAAGGTAGAAGCAATTAAAACCTAACCAGGGTTGCCATGCCTTTATAAAAAACACTTCAGAGTCTGAAGCAAGCAGTTTTGTAAATCTGTTGTTGCATGAGTCAAAAGTCATCACTGGGCAGCACTTAGAACACTTTGATTTTTTTTGTTTTAAAAGGGGGTAAATTATTTATTTATTTATTTTTTATTATTGGTTTTATTTTGGAAATGTGAGACAGCCTTGCGGTTGAAGTGCTAGTCATCAGAAAAGCGCTCTCCCACACTTGAACACGTTTAAATGACGCAGGGGGTTTTCTCACAGCTGGGAGGATAACCAGAGCTCAGTTCTGCCCCGCTGCAGGGAAATGCAAGCAGTCACCTCGACGTCTGGCCTTGTTTAGAAGTCTCTGCTGCCTTGGCAACTGCAGCTGAACCTCCCTGGTGCAAAAAAAATACATCTGTGTTCTCCAGCAAGAGATGTGTTTTAACTTTTTGGTTTCCATATTCTTCGTCTGTCGCTCCACAGTGCTATGCATATTCCATCTGCTGCTGCCCGCTGCGGCTGCTCTCAGGCACGCGCTCCGGGTTCGAAGTGGGCTTGTTCTCCACTGGTTTTATCGAGATGTAGTCTCTTACTTCCAGCTCCATGTTGTTAGCCATGAGAGTTGCAGCGTGCAGTTTTTCCAGAAAGTCTGGCATTCCTGAAAAAGAAATAATCAAACAATGTATATACCGGACATATTCAGTGAAATGTTAATTAGTACCTCCCAATCCACTACAATACCAAACCGCCCCCTGGTGGATACATTTCATAACAAAGTCTCCCCTCTTTCATTCTGTTCTAAAGAGGTACCACACATGTTTTGTTTGACTGCGCACATAAGCAACTTTATACCAGGGGATTGCTATGCCAAAGAAATGATATGCTGTAAGGGATTAAAAGCAGATGTTTGTATGTTACTGTGACAAGTGTGACAGAACGCATACCCCTGTACTGGTAATTCTTTACACATACAGTAGAAAGGTTGACAGTAAGGTATATTTACTTATACAATAGTCATTTCAGTTCAACAATCATATTTTGTGATCATTTTGAGGTTGTGTTTTTTTTTGTTTGTTAGTTATACAGACAAAACACACACTAAAAGGGAACTCCAAGCAGCACTTCTCACTGTGACCCTCCAGTCAGTCAGTTTTTCCCTAAAAGCACATTGCCCCAATATTAGCTTAAAATGGATAAGCAGAACCAAGAGATATGTAGAAATTATGCACATAAGAAAGCATGGCCACGTCAATTTGTGCCAAAGTATTTGGTTAACATTCCAAATGTGGATATTACTAAGCTTTACTGAATACTGTTTTGTATCAAGTTAGATTTCTGTGCCTGGGCTAGTGGTCCCCCCATCTCATATTACTGTGCCTTGGCTAGTGGTCCCCCATCTCATATTACTGTGACTGGGCTAGTGGTCCCCCATCTCATATTACTGTGCCTGGGCTAGTGGTCCCCCCATCTCATATTACTGTGCCTGGGCTAGTGGTCCCCCCCCCCCCCCCCCCCATCTCATATTACTGTGCCTGGGCTAGTGGTCCCCCCCCCCATCTCATATTACTGTGCCTGGGCTAGTGGTCCCCCATCTCATATTACTGTGCCTGGGCTAGTGGTCCCCCATCTCATATTACTGTGCCTGGGCTAGTGGTCCCCCATCTCATATTACTGTGCCTGGGCTAGTGGTCCCCCCCCCCCCCCCCATCTCATATTACTGTGCCTGGGCTAGTGGTCCCCCATCTCATATTACTGTGCCTGGGCTAGTGGTCCCCCCATCTCATATTACTGTGCCTGGGCTAGTGGTCCCCCCCCCCCCCCCCCATCTCATATTACTGTGCCTGGGCTAGTGGTCCCCCCCCCCCATCTCATATTACTGTGACTGGGTAGTGGTCCCCCATCTCATATTACTGTGCCTGGGCTAGTGGTCCCCCATCTCATATTACTGTGCCTGGGCTAGTGGTCCCCCATCTCATATTACTGTGCCTGGGCTAGTGGTCCCCCCATCTCATATTACTGTGCCTGGGCTAGTGGTCCCCCCCCCCCCCCCCATCTCATATTACTGTGCCTGGGCTAGTGGTCCCCCATCTCATATTACTGTGCCTGGGCTAGTGGTCCCCCCATCTCATATTACTGTGCCTGGGCTAGTGGTCCCCCCCCCCCATCTCATATTACTGTGCCTGGGCTAGTGGTCCCCCATCTCATATTACTGTGCCTGGGCTAGTGGTCCCCCATCTCATATTACTGTGCCTGGGCTAGTGGTCCCCCATCTCATATTACTGTGCCTGGGCTAGTGGTCCCCCCCCCCCCCCCCCCATCTCATATTACTGTGCCTGGGCTAGTGGTCCCCCATCTCATATTACTGTGCCTGGGCTAGTGGTCCCCCCATCTCATATTACTGTGCCTGGGCTAGTGGTCCCCCCCCCCCCCCCCCATCTCATATTACTGTGCCTGGGCTAGTGGTCCCCCCCCCCCATCTCATATTACTGTGACTGGGTAGTGGTCCCCCATCTCATATTACTGTGCCTGGGCTAGTGGTCCCCCATCTCATATTACTGTGCCTGGGCTAGTGGTCCCCCATCTCATATTACTGTGCCTGGGCTAGTGGTCCCCCCATCTCATATTACTGTGCCTGGGCTAGTGGTCCCCCCCCCCCCATCTCATATTACTGTGCCTGGGCTAGTGGTCCCCCCCGCCCATCTCATATTACTGTGCCTGGGCTA
The DNA here is from genome assembly GCF_902713425.1 of Acipenser ruthenus. NCBI lineage: Eukaryota > Metazoa > Chordata > Actinopteri > Acipenseriformes > Acipenseridae > Acipenser > Acipenser ruthenus. Next base: position 4,794,834 of record NC_081234.1, on the reverse strand, counting down.
GTGGTCCCCCATCTCATATTACTGTGCCTGGGCTAGTGGTCCCCCATCTCATATTACTGTGACTGGGCTGGTGCTGGCAGTGCCAATCCCTGCAGCTGGCAGTATAGTTAATGTCGTGCAGGGATGAGCAGGACGGGAACTCGTCCTGTAAAATAAGAAGCCAGCTCCCCAATGTAAACAGCAGGCATTGTAATAACAGAGTACAGCTAAAGTGCCAGTCTCATGAATATGTCAGGCCTTAATATAATAGGATCACTAAGGTAATTAAGGGTGATTTAATATCTGAACCACAGCTGACAAATTAAAGACCGCTCCAGACATAAAACACCAGGACACTCACTCAGTGCAGCAGGCTGCAGGAAGAGCTTGTGTACTGAGCTTTTCAAGTGCTACCCAAAGTGTTGCTAAAGTATCAAAGACAGCAATTCACCTGTTCTACACCCCTAGATATGAAATAAACTGTAAAAAGTTAATATGCAATTTGAGGGCTTTACCGCTAGACACCATCCAGCTCAAACAGTAGCGAGGAAACACCGTCTGGGGATCATCACTGTAGGTCAACAAGTAGTCAAATCCATTCTGCAAACAAGAACAGAGGCTGACTTAACACAGACAGGTAAGGGAGACATGCATGCATGTCACAGCAGTATTGCCAGTCACAGGTAAGAGAGGCATGCATGCATGTCACAGCAGTATTGCCAGTCACAGGTAAGACAGGCATGCATGCATGCCACAGCAGTATTGCTAGTCACAGGTAAGAGAGGCATGCATGCATGTTACAGCAGTATTGCCAGTCACAGGTAAGAGGCATGCATGCATGCCACAGCAGTATTGCCAGTCACAGGTAAGACAGGCATGCATGCATGCCACAGCAGTATTGCCAGTCACAGGTAAGAGAGGCATGCATGCATGTTACAGCAGTATTGCCAGTCACATTGTACAAACTCTGTTTAAATGGAATGAAGCCAAATGTCCTTTTCTACTTTGTTAGTACCATACTGTACATCCCCACAAAGACTGTAAATAATAAATGGTGCTGTCAGTATTGTGGTGATGGCCCAGGGTGTGATGTTAGGTGCAAGGAGGAAGCAGACAGGAACAGAAGGTCTCGATTTCAATCCAAATACTTATTTTATTATTAAGCAAATAATTGGTGAACACAAACAAAACAAAAGAAGAACTTCAAACACTATTATAACTATTTACAACAGAAAAAGAAACATCCTAAAATGCAGGATTGAAGAAACAACCTGGCTTAAAGCAACCAAGGTTTTCAGTCATGTTTCAACTCTCTCTCTCTCCAAATTAATAGATTCAGAAAAGTACACCAACTCAAACAAGCACAAATATACTCCCCTTTCCCTCAGCAAAGTCCCAACTAGCCTAATAGGAGACACATGGCAAGTCATATGTGCTTGTGCTCCGATTACCAGAATTACAGAAATGGAGAGCTTAACAATTCCCTCTTCAAAAATGGCGTTCACTAGGCAATGGTATTCCACACAAACATGGCACCGCTCAGGACTTGCTGCTACAAATTCAATATCCAAACTTTGCAAGGTTTCCCAAAGGCAAGTTATTTTACTTCTTATTTCTTTATTCTGTGTTTTAATACAAAAAGGAAGTCCCAAGTTAAAACTTATTTGTACTCCGTTTTCTTTCGTTTTTCACTTATGGGATGGGCTTGCTCCACCCCAAGTATCACGAAAAAGTATATAACCATGACCTGCACCTACTAAAGTACTGAACTACGAAGACAGGCTTAAAGAAAAAAAACACAGGAAATCAGGCTGGACTAAAAATACAAGCAAGCAGACAGAAAGTTCAAATTATATTGGGTATGGAAAAACAGAAAGGTCTAGAATTATTCATTTAGATCATTTTAAATCATTTAATACATTATAATATAGATACTTTAAAATGTTTATGCTACTAAATTACCCAAACTAAAAAACTACAACCTCCACAACGCACCCCACTCTGCCTCAGAGTACTTCCTGCCTAATCAATGTGGAATGTAAATATGGAGAGTGCCTTGCTTGTTTCAATCATTATTCCTCTCTATTTAAACTACAGCAAAGTTTACTTAACAGGTTGTTGTTTCAAATGACAGTTTATATAAAACTCACCTCATCAAAAGACTTGTGGGGTTTGATAACCATCTTGGACTGGTAGGACCTCACCCGCACAAAGTCTGGGGACTCGGGGATAGTCGGATGCTCTACTGCCCTGTTGGTTAGAAAATGGAATAAAAGAGAATTAAAACAACCGAAAGGCAAACAAGCGAGTCGGGCAAAACAAACGTGCTCCACCTGGCACCAAAAGCAAAATAAAATCTGAAACTTCAAATAGTTTGAGATAATATTAAATTATGAGGGCTGCACTTGAACCCATGTTATACTGCACATTAAGCAAGAATTATCATAGAGATAAAAGCACGATTTCATGATTTCAGAGCCTTCTCACCTGGACACCAACACCATGAAATTGTTCTCCACATCCACGTTATACCTCCTGATGTACACATAATCACGGGAGTACATGGGGTACTGCAAGAAACACACAACAAACTTACAATAGCATTGTTTTCTACAGTTCTGTTACTTTAATTATGTTTTACTATAGAAACCCATAATTAACCAGTGTTGATCATTTCCAGCTGTAATGTTTTTAAGTTGAGATGAAAACCACCACAGAATGGTTTACAAAATGATTGACAGAGAATATTACGATTGATATAAACATAGTTGGGTATCCATGTGTCTCAATCATATTTACGCACAGTCATTTAATTAACACCCAGCTTTATCGGAGAGCACAGTTCCTTTTTGATGCCCAAGGGCATGAAAACCTGCTTGCAGTAGAAGGTTATAAAAGATACCTTCAAGCTCTGCTAAAGCAAAAGAGATATTTTTAAAAAAAGAGGGAGCACCTTCTCCTCTCCCCTAGCACGCACAGACATGTTCTGTTCAGCCATTAAACATACGGATTTCTAAAAATTTGACAAGTGTGTAATATGCCTGAGGACAGAAGGGGACTAATGCCACCTTTAACAGACATAACAATCTTACTTGTAAAAGGATGCAATATTCATATCCTAAAGCAGTTTTGTATGCTTTTAAAAGAGGCTTTGTGGTCCAGTGGTTAAAGAAAAAGGGCTTGTAACCAGGAGGTCCCCGGTTCAAATCCCACCTCAGCCACTGACTCATTGTGTGACCCTGAGCAAGTCACTTAACCTCCTTGTGCTCCGTCTTTCAGACGAGACGTAATTGTAAGTGACTCTGTAGTGGATGCATAGTTCACACACCCTGTAAGTCGCCTTGGATAAAGGCGTCTCCTAAATAAACAAAAAAAAAAAATGCAGCAAATATTGTGCTAAAAAAAAAACAAAGCAGCTTACTGGAAAGTGTGTGACCCAGTGAATAATCTCTGATCCCGACACCTCGTCCCTCTCAAACACTTCCAGTTTTATCACCAGGGAATCCCATTTTTTCCTGTACTCTGTGTCCAGCTGGAGTTAGGGAGAAATGGAGAGTTAAACAAGATTATTCATGCAGAGATGTACGCGTCTAAACAGCATCCCTTATACAGAATCCACGGACTGTTCCATATCATTCATTCTTTGAGTTTCATTACCATCTTTTCTTACGAAACTTAAATCTTAATTATCACTTGCTTATGAATTCTGACTATTTGTGTTGAAAAATGCAAAGTGCAACGTTTAAACACTACAACTACAACAGTGCTACAACTGTTTAAATAACATACCTGTCAATTTTCCTTACTGTTCACATCCTGACAACTTTTTACACTTAAGCCCCGGTCACACCTGGAACGATAACGATAGCGATAACCATAAATCGTTTACGGAACAGTCACACCAGAACGAAAAAGGGCTCAGATGTATTGTACAGCAAATGCCAATCAACTTTTTAGTACACGCCCACTTATTTCCAGCAAGATGAGGGACAGTGATGAAGAACATAAAGAAATACTCCTGTTGTATTAGAGCAGGGGTTTTCAACCTGGGGTACACGTACCCCTGGGAGTACTTCCAAGGGTCATCATAGGAGGTATGCAGGATGACTCAGAAATGCACAAATAAAAATGAAAGTAAGAGAAAATAATGATCTTGAATTTTAATGGTATTATATATTCTCTAAACCACGATGTATACATATTTAATCTTTGTTTAGCAGCTCAAAGTTAACGGCTAATTTAAAAAAATAAAAAATAAAAAAACACAGCATCTATCACGTCCACATTTTCCACCTGTACGCATGCACTATTTCTATTGCGTGGATTTCCACTCTGATATTTAGGTGAAGCTCTGGCGACTGTGCCTGGAGAGCTCTCTGTGCTGCTCGTGATCTTTGCTGTATTCAACTTGTCTCATCAGTGAAGCACAGTGTTTCTGTGTTTTTAGCAGTATAAATGCTCCGGTAAACATACATAGTCATCACAATACTCAATAATTTGACGGTTTTTGTTTATTACCGCGGCTGCATTTTATTAACAGTAATAGCGGCTGGTTGAATATGTGTTCGGTGTTTGATACATTTCTTACTAGCAACAGAAAACCAAAGGAAAACACAAGAGTCAGAAAGTGCAAAGCAACAGAAAGTTATAGAGTCCCTTTGGATCATTTTTATGCTGGCTTTAATAATAAAAAAAGTGTACTAATGTTAGTAATGAATTAGTTTTATCTCGAGGTTAATGTTTTTGATATGGCACACAATTACAGTGCCTTGCGAAAGTATTCGGCCCCCTTGAACTTTGCGACCTTTTGCCACATTTCAGGCTTCAAACATAAAGATATGAAACTGTAATTTTTTGTGAAGAATCAACAACAAGTGGGACACAATCATGAAGTGGAACGAAATTTATTGGATATTTCAAACTTTTTTAACAAATAAAAAACTGAAAAATTGGGCGTGCAAAATTATTCAGCCCCCTTAAGTTAATACTTTGTAGCGCCACCTTTTGCTGCGATTACAGCTGTAAGTCGCTTGGGGTATGTCTCTATCAGTTTTGCACATCGAGAGACTGACATTTTTGCCCATTCCTCCTTGCAAAACAGCTCGAGCTCAGTGAGGTTGGATGGAGAGCATTTGTGAACAGCAGTTTTCAGTTCTTTCCACAGATTCTCGATTGGATTCAGGTCTGGACTTTGACTTGGCCATTCTAACACCTGGATATGTTTATTTGTGAACCATTCCATTGTAGATTTTGCTTTATGTTTTGGATCATTGTCTTGTTGGAAGACAAATCTCCGTCCCAGTCTCAGGTCTTTTGCAGACTCCATCAGGTTTTCTTCCAGAATGGTCCTGTATTTGGCTCCATCCATCTTCCCATCAATTTTAACCATCTTCCCTGTCCCTGCTGAAGAAAATCAGGCCCAAACCATGATGCTGCCACCACCATGTTTGACAGTGGGGATGGTGTGTTCAGGGTGATGAGCTGTGTTGCTTTTACGCCAAACATAACGTTTTGCATTGTTGCCAAAAAGTTCGATTTTGGTTTCATCTGACCAGAGCACCTTCTTCCACATGTTTGGTGTGTCTCCCAGGTGGCTTGTGGCAAACTGTAAACGACACTTTTTATGGATATCTTTAAGAAATGGCTTTCTTCTTGCCACTCTTCCATAAAGGCCAGATTTGTGCAGTATACGACTAATTGTTGTCCTATGGACAGAGTCTCCCACCTCAGCTGTAGATCTCTGCAGTTCATCCAGAGTGATCATGGGCCTCTTGGCTGCATCTCTGATCAGTCTTCTCCTTGTATGAGCTGAAAGTTTAGAGGGACGGCCAGGTCTTGGTAGATTTGCAGTGGTCTGATACTCCTTCCATTTCAATATTATCGCTTGCACAGTGCTCCTTGGGATGTTTAAAGCTTGGGAAATCTTTTTGTATCCAAATCCGGCTTTAAACTTCTCCACAACAGTATCTCGGACCTGCCTGGTGTGTTCCTTGTTCTTCATGATGCTCTCTGCGCTTTAAACGGACCTCTGAGACTATCACAGTGCAGGTGCATTTATACGGAGACTTGATTACACACAGGTGGATTCTATTTATCATCATTAGTCATTTAGGTCAACATTGGATCATTCAGAGATCCTCGCTGAACTTCTGGAGAGAGTTTGCTGCACTGAAAGTAAAGGGGCTGAATAATTTTGCACACCCAATTTTTCAGTTTTTTATTTGTTAAAAAAGTTTGAAATATCCAATAAATTTCGTTCCACTTCATGATTGTGTCCCACTTCTTGTTGATTCTTCACAAAAAATTACAGTTTCATATCTTTATGTTTGAAGCCTGAAATGTGGCAAAAGGTCGCAAAGTTCAAGGGGGCCGAATACTTTCGCAAGGCACTGTATACTGAGGTGGGAAGTAAATAGTAACATCATAAACATTTGCAGTGCAGACTATTTTGCATTATTTATAATGACTTTGCCAAACAGAACATGAATATGAGTGTTTACAAAGATTTCTAAATACTGCCTTTTAATTCTTTGCATCCAAAGAAATGTAATTAAATTTTAAGAATGAACTCTACCTGTTACTTGTATAAAATGATATATTAAATAAACAGGGAAAAAAGAAATGTGTTAACCAGATTATTCTTTTATTGCAACTGGGGTACCAGTTGCAATAAAAGTGCTGAAAATTACACCGTGGGCATTGCCTCAAGGAAGTATGCACGGTCTCCTTGGGTACAACCACTTCCCATTAAAGTAAAATATAAAAAACATGGTATGTATTACTGACTACACCTTACTGAATATGATGATAGACGATACTCCATAAATTATATACATATTTATACTGATGGTGATTATTATTATTATTATTATTATTATTATTATTATTATTATTATTATTATTATTATTATTATTATTATTAAAAGCATAAAAAAGCAAATACAATATGCAGACTGACATGTCTTTATGGAGCATATAGCAACATACGTCGTGCTTGTGCTATAATTATACATTAATGGCCGTTTATCAAATGATTTATAACAATTAAAAAAAAAAAAAAGATTCCTTGATGTATACTGGAACCAGTTTTCCGACGTGATGTTCTGTGGTGGAACAGTAGAGGGCAGTCTTCTGTAGTAAATCATTGCAATACCTTTATTTACTGTTCATCGTGTTTAAAATAATATACAAAATAACACCAGGTAGGTGATGATGTCACATTTAATACAACTCTGATTGGCCAGGAATATTTATCGTTATCGTTGTAGCAGGAAAAAAAAAGTGCTCTGAAAGCGATGGAAACGATAGCCATCGTTATCGTTAACAATGATCGTTATCCTCCATTCATTTGAACTGGAACGATTTTTCAAAATTGTTATCGTTATCGTTCCAGGTGTGACCGGGGCTTTATAACTTTAAAGTCTGTTTCAAAGCTCTTCTCAAAATGGCTGCTCTAGTGCACTGTGGTTTGAGATCTGTCCTCTAAATCACTGCAGGAAGTGATGACATGTTTATTACTTACTCTTTAAATCCAGCGTGGTTTTTTTTATTTAAATATAAATTTCACCTCAAGGTAAAGTGTTACCTGTACATTGAAGAACTGTCTTGGAGTGACATCTGTGTAGGTTCCAAATACTGGGAAAAAAAAAAAAAAAAGACATTTGAAAGAAATGGTCTCTAATCTGCTTCAAGTTCATGGGAACAAGTAAATGAAACTCTAAAAAATGGGTGTACAGATTCAAAATACTGCAGAATTACTGAATTATGTAGAATAAGCGTATGTGCTTGTATGGTACAGTCATTCCAGTAGTATGTTCACATAGAAACTATTTTGAGAAACGGGACAGAATATATATTATTGGTTTACATTTGTCAATAGGTCTTATAAGTCAAAAGTAAAATTCTGTAATTTATGTCTGAAATAAAGAAAACATTCTACTGTATGGAATAGGGCTGTCAGTTAAGACTAAAATAGCAATTGATTAATTGGGCACACAAAATACAATCGTTTGAATAAATATCTATGATTGTACCGCCCACATACATATCGTAACATTAATCTCCCCCCCCCCCCCCCCCGACGTGATTATTTTAATATCAGTGCTGTAAAGTAAAAGCTTGTGCACAACAATTGAATGCAAAGGCTAATCACGCCTTGGTATCGTCAAGAGAAAAAAAAACAACAACATTCACAACAAGCCTAAAGCAAGTTTAACATACTACAGGAATGTTACTAAAATATTCAAGGGGCGTACTTGCAAAGCATTTTCAAAACTGATTCGCTGGTAGGATGGGACCAGCAAATCAGATGCTAGTTAACATGAGCAGGAAAAGAAGAGCACGCCCACTGCTTGTCTGGCAAAAATACTGTAAATAGCAAGGCAGTGTGTTCGGTGCAGTGTCGTTGATAAACTTAAATAACGTTATTATGCGGGTTCAAAAATGTAATTATTGAATCGATTATCCAGTATCTATATCGATGTATATAATGAGGAATGGAATCGATCGAAGAATCGATTTAATCGTGGCAGCCCTATGGAAGATGATTTCTATAGTCAATTTTGTTGGCAATTTAGTGGGGGTATAGGTAGGGCCCTACCAAATTCACGGTCCATTTTTGTAAATTGTCGTACATTTAAAAAATCTTGGTTTCAGCTATTTAAATCTTAAATTTCACAGTGGTGTATCAATGAACATGTATTTAAAAACAGCAAAATATAAACATTTAAAGCCCTGAAGTTAACAAAAGCAGACGAGTAACAAAGTTACTTCCTTAAGTCAGTGGTTGAATGTGAGCACGGAGCATGCTGCATGCTGCAGCTGTTTCTTTACTCATTCCCTGTCTCTGCGGTGCCTGTGTCTTTGATGGCTCTAGTCTGTCTAAATGGCGCTGGATCATTGCTCGGTGTATGGGATAAAACTAAATACTGCAGCTGGTACACCATCATGTCGAATTTGGCTTACAAATTATTTTACACTATCCGCTGCAGTAATTATTGTAGATTTATGGACACTCAATTTACAACATTTTCACTTGCCTAACGATTTCAGTTGAGATCTCGAGGATATTAAAACCGCCCCGGACGCCCTTATCTACCAATCAGTGAGTAGAGCGCCAAGTGGTGCCTGCCTGCCGTCGAGTGTCAATCAATAAATCCTGTCCAGGTCAGGAGGAGCTTTCTTTTTTAAATTCAAACAAGCTACTAATCACATCAGGAACCTGTAACGGTACACATAACTTCACTGGATTTTAGTGCAGGGTACAAGAACACAAAACAGACCAGATTTCACAGTGCAGACCAGTTTTCATGGTGAAGACCGAGTTTCACCATGAAGAATGAATTTCACGGTCCGTGTCACTTTTTTCACAGCTGTGAAATGGGTAGGGCCTTAGGTGTAGGGTTTAATTCACTCCTAAGATACAGTACTGTATTCTCTATTGTAATACTGTTATACTTTTTTAGAGAATAAAGAAATACCATTGACATACGCTTATATCAAAATATTTCACTTGTTTCACAGACCCTGATTAGCATCACCTTACCTAAAACAACATTAGCTAGTCGAGAACTAGTGCTGATCAGGGTCTGTGAAACCAGTCCTTTGACGAAGCCAATCCAGTTATTTAGAGGGATTCAGCCATGTATAATAAATACAGAAACCACATGACCAAGACTAAATGTTTCCCCCTCTGACAGCCATGGAGGGTTATGGTCCTCACCTCGGTACTCATAGAGGGGACTGTCGACGATGGGCCGTCTCCACACACGGAAGTTCTTCCTGTCCATGACCTTCTCCCAGGGCCGGGCCCCCTGCTGCAGCCCTTCCTCCTCCCTCTCCTGCCCCCCTCCTGCATTCACAGTCAGCCTCTCAATGTTCTTCATGTCATCCGCACACCTGCAGGGGAAGCACATTTAACCAGGTCTCAGTTGAAAGAAACACAATTCTTAGTCTAGGAGACATACATTTTAGATGTCTGCTTTCATCAATTTACTAAAGTGTATACCAGATTAGGAAGTTTCTTGTTTTTATTCAGATTAATGACAGAAAAACAAGCATGAACCCCAGATAGCTCTTACACTGCAAGTAACTCACTTACACTGCCAAACTGTGGTCAGCGTGATGCAGGAAGCTATGCAATGTCTTTGCTGGAAGGAGCTGAACTATATAAATAGCTCTTCTCTTTGATACCAGTTCCGCTAAGTACTTGGACTGAGTTGTGTATGAAAAGGACTTAGGAGTTTTTCTCCTGCACATTGCTGACCTTTACCAGCGAGGGAACGGGCAAAAGAACAAATTGATCTCAGTTTCCAATGATCAAAAAAAAAAAAAAATTGTTGCAACAAAAACCCACAAGAGCTGAGGAAATGATTTACAGAAATTGTACATGAAAGTCAAAAGGCTTATTACTAAACAGCCCCACTACAATACAGCATGTTAGCTTATAGAGGCAAATAAACTTTTACAGTGTACATTAACCAAAACATTCAGCTGAGTTTTTTAGTGTTTTAATTGTGGATGTGTTACTGTATGTCGTTTATTAGAAAGTGGGAGAAGTCCTGCTGGCTTCCATCGCAGCAGATCGAGATCCTGCGTTTTGGGGGACCCTGTCAGCCCCAGTGAAGACTGCTGGCAGACATCTGTCTATCCAACTTCCTATGCTGGAGAAGTTACCATACGAGTGCCCAATGTGAAGGACACTAGAGAAGAGTGTTAACCCTCCAAACAGCTAAAAAGAAGAACAGGTCTGTCAATTAATGTGGACTTAGTGTGGGGAGAAAAAATGCATGGACTAGGTTCTGCTTTAAAAGCAAGGCCTTGTTTCCCTGTGTCACTGAATGAGCCTCAAGTACAAAAGCTGCTGTTACAAAACCAGGGGGAGGGCAGGGACATTGTCTGCAAATTTAAATCTTGTTAAATAGCTTGTTTATTGGTAAATTTCTGCAATCTGAGTTACAAAAGACCCAACCGCTTTTGGCACAATGACAATGCAAAACAAGAGCCAAGATAAAGATGGACTGTGCCAGCCAGCAGGGCTTTGCTGTTCATCTCCTGCTCTACATTACCACCTGCCCGTTTCTGACAAGACAAACATTGCAAATGACCGCCTCGGAATAACTAGACAGGATTAATCCAAGCAGCACTGTAGCAGGACTGTATCTATGGATAGAGGAAAGACATTAAGGCCAGATCTAAAGCAGTGTCTTTAATGTGCGGTGTGGTTATCTGTTTGTGTGCTTTTTGCTCCATCGGAATGCTGACACCACATTTATTTTAAACACAGTATGTTCAATTAGCAGTACACTGAGCTGAAAAATTAATTCCACTGAATCATATGTATTGCCATCATTTCATAGGTGTCATGTTTCTATATAAAAGACTCATACACCTCAGTGTTATGAATTACATTTTTTTTTATTTTATTGGTATTGATTTTGGGAGCAATTAGTAAAGAAAATGTATCAATTGCTCTTGCAGATGCTACACTTCAGTGCAAGATACATCACTAATATTCTGTCCTCTTGTAATAATGAAACTTTTTCAATCAAATTCACAAAAGCCAATTTGGTTTATTTAAAAAATAATTTATATTAAAATGGAATGATTTTAAAATCAATGAGTTCTTAAAGACCTTCAGTTAATCCTCCTGCACAAATACGTTTCTGTGCCGTTATTGATTTAACATTGCAGTGCGGGTGCTGCGAGTTCCAGGAGTGTCACATGACACTGTAATGCTTTCTTACAGCTTCTCTGGAGACACAAGCCGCTCCAGGTAGAGAGACAAGGGGCTGGATATTATTCTTTCAGGTTTTGTATTAGGGACTCAAAAAAACACCTACCTAAACTTCTCAGAGAAAACAAACAGTAAAACATTCTGCATCAGTTTACACACATTGGGAATTTCCAATATATAAAACAGTGTTGGGACTGAATGCCAGTACGACACGTCAGATCAATTGCAACGTAACACTTAACTGAAAACCTGTGCGCTACCCAAAGAGAGCAATTTATCCAACTAAACAAGGCCCACTTCTGGAGAAGGGCTTTCAAAATGCCCTCTAAAAGGTCAAGATACAAAAGAAAGCTCATTACTTTTTGTTTGAACTACCAATGAACTCAAATCTTGATAAGCACCTTCACTTCTCAGGCTAAGGTGACACTAGCAAGTCACATTGCTCTGGCATCAATCACTTTCAAATGCTAAACTATAGTCCTTGGGTGGGAGACACTAATCTATTTGTGGGCAAGCTGAATCAAACCCTAAAACAGGACCAAAACACAACTCCCATTTCAGGGCGTGCAATTCGTATCGACCGACGCCCGGGACAACAAGTTTTGCCGTTATACTTTGTCCATCAGAAAAGTAGTTTTTATTTATTTATTTTCCCGGTGTTCATTCTGTTGCTATAAAGACACTCCAGGTATATTCATAGAGAGCCACACAAGGGTCTGAAAACTGAACTGCAGAAGTCTAACATCAAAGCAAAAATATTTTAAAAAGTGTTCACATCCCACCCCTATCACATCTGATTGGTTAGCTGCTGAACAAGCTGATCTTCTATTGGTTACAAACAAACCCAGAAATGCCTGCCAAGACAGGTGTTAGTTATGTTTTTTGTAAATTAGCAAGTAAGCGATACTGCTTTCTTAATAAATGAACCTGACATTTAAATCCTGCAATCTAATAAAGTTACAAAAAACAGTCACTAAGATATTAGCGAATTTGAAAAAATCATGTTGTGTAATTTATAACACTTCGTGGTCAATGTACTTGTTGGGATGTTTAAAAAAACACAAATGTAGTTTACTGTTTAGAAGCATTAAGACAAACTTTCCCTGGCAAAAAATGTAATGCTTTTTTTCCTTTCGATTTTAGTGTTGCTAAACCTAGTTTGCTATTTACCATATTTTTTTAGATTTAAGCGCTATATTAAAAAATTTACTAAATTTGAACAGAAGATGTGTAAGTTATTTACTGGATATGCACAATCCATCGATTTGTGAAACTACTAAAACATGAAGACTGACAAATATGTTTATAATGATAGAAATGAAATGTAACATATGACATCTGTACAATATGTTATTTTAAAATAAAACAGACTGTAAATATCATGGCAATGTGTATGGATTCACTTGTTTATGTACTGATTTTTCAATGAGAGTAGTACAAGCAAATAATGTTGCCCTTCAAGTTAGCCATCATAGGACAAGATGTTAGCCGAGGAAAAACAGCTGTAAAATATTTATTTATTTATTATATATATATATATATATATATATATATATATATATATATATATATATAAACACACACACTTTTTTTTTTAACAGTACATAATAGAAATACAAGAAAAAAAATGTCTTTGCAGAATTTGATGGAGCCTACTGTAAATATCGCATGCATTCTGGCAGAAAAACAGTATAAAATACAGAGAAACTTGACAGGTTATAGAGTTATAAAACTGAAAGAACATCAAGAAAAAAAATCAGAATTCCACAAAGCAGCAGTCATAGTTGTCAATAATTTCGTATCTGTGATGCAACAAACTAAGATGAGGTGTGCTTTTGTGCGACTGGGAGGGGCAAATAGATTTAAGAAGGAGCAGTAGATTTTTCTAGCATTTTGTCCCTTGGACAATAACTTTTTTTCAGAAATTGCACAACCTTGCATTTAATCGCTATTTGAGCCAGTGATTCTCTCAGTGCACATTTCTTTAAAAGGTGAGAGAGAGAGAGAGAGAGAGAGAGAGAGAGAGAGAGAGAGAGAGAGAGAGAGAGAGAGAGAGAGAGAGAGAGAGAGAGAGAGAGAGAGAGAGAGAGAGAGAGAGAGAGAGAGAGAGAGAGAGAGAGAGTCTGTGTACTTGATCACTGTCATATACCCCACTATTCTAACTGGGCTCATCAGAAGTCTTGTAAACCTGTTACTAAAGCAAACGTACCTCTGTAACTCCTCGTCTCGGATTCTCTCCTCTTCCCACATGAACACGCCAGCCAGGGCCGCCAGCAGCTTGCAGGACTGTGAATGCCTGCTCTGGAACCGCCGCCACAGGCTGCTGACCAAGCTCCGGCGGGACCTCTCGGAGTACAGGTTGCTGTACAGCTCGCCTATCTGAAATGCTCGCCGCAGCCTCTGGCCTGTCACATAGGTGCACTGGCTAGCCAGTATGGACACCATCTCTTTCTTCCTCTCGCCGCTGCCAGCTTCCAGACCTCTCTGGAGCCAGCACAGAGCCCATCCTACCCGCTTGCCCAGCCAACTCGCTGCTCCACTGCCTTCCCTGACAGAAGAGCTTGTAACGAGGCGGGTCGAGTTCACACAGTACCAGTACAGACCACTTACTGCTGGCTTCCGAGGAATAGACTGAAACATCTTCAACTGTTCAATTTAGTTTAACAGTAAAATTAAATCTCCAATTACAAGAACGGCCAGGAGAACTCAAATTTCAAATACAAACTGCACTTGAACACACTTGCAATAACCAGACGTGTTAACACATGGACTGAGGTTTGCAGAAGTCTGCCTGGTACAATAGGTATGTGAAATGTGCATTAAGGCAATCCACAATAACAAATATTATAATCTGACCTGATAGTAAACTGTTTTTTAATTAGGCAAACACTTGGATCACTCATGAGAAGAAAGTAAACAAGACATAGGCAACTTCCTTCAAAATTACAGGAAGTGCAAAACGTCACTTCTTTTCCTGCCTGTGTGCGGCACAGTGTTTAATTTCGTGCTAAATCTTTAATCAGATTAAACTCTGGCCCTCTCGCTGCTGTTCCTAACGGAAACCTTAGCTGTGCAAAAATAAAATCCAAGGAAACCAAACTTAAAGAAGTGAAAGCATAGATAGGTCAACACATTCCGACTGTCACTAAGGTGCGGGTACGTCAATGCACAAATATAGCGCCTTTTCTGACCATGTGTTCAAAACACCACGCCTCAGTGAATTTAAGATACCCAATTACCCAGATTTCTTTAATGGACGCACTTCTGGAACTCTCTTAATTACATGTATGATGTCACGGTATAAACGTGAACATTAAACACCGTTATTACAAGAGTAATTATACGTGCTGTAATGACTGTGTACCGGTTTCATGCACTAACAAAATTAAAAAAAATAAAAATAAACGAACGCAGTTATATTAATATTACACGTTAAATACTACGGAGCTGTCACACACATTACCTCTCGGACTTAAAGAATCAACAACACCGTGTAAACTAGCAACAACAGTGACATCTGCCCACACTACTTTACTTTACAATTCTTGTCTACGCTCTCTACTCAGCTGGCCACCAATAAATAAACGATATGTACCTATGAACGTACCACGGCCCTCCGAATGGGTTTCACTTGATGGTTTTGGTTATTTAAATCACACCGAGCCCCGCTCTACCCTTCACTGTCCTCCCTCAGCTTCTCAGAGGAGACTCACATGTCTCTGCGCAAGGAACTCGCCTCCGACCACGCCCCCGGCGTCAGAAGCCCGCCTCTAAATTCTTTTGGTTGCTTCTAAATCTTTTCAACAAACTCGGCAGTTTATTGTTCCAAATAGCTGCCCGTCATAATCAGTCACGCCCACTAGCAAACTAGATTGAGAATTTACTGGCGTATTTTGTTTGCGTCACTTGTGATAATGGACCCTTCCTCAGCCCTGGAGAAAGTTGAATGGACGGTTTTGTTTTTGCCTGCATGTTTTTTTATTCGAATTAATACTATTGACTGCATACACATACGAACTTAAATTCTGTGTCAGTTGCTTGTGTTTACTGGAACGTGAAATATTATGCCATAAGCTTCTTCAGCATGAACTCTGACCTAGTTGTTACTGAGCGGATGAGAAAAGACAGGTGGCCGTAACCATGGCAACAACCGCGGGCCTCTGAACAAGAAACCATGCGCTCAACATGCAAGGCAGGCCTCGGTTAAAATCATATTAATAATTATTTATTTAGGCCCTTTTTCACGTTGCTATGCCGCAAAATAAAATGCATTTCACCCCTCGTTGTGTGCATACATTCATTTCCAAGTCCCGCTGATATAGCCTCTGCTCTTCAAAATCTTTACTGTCTACTTAATGTCAAGTGATTGATGTGTTTAGTAGGCTGCTGTCTGTATTTCAATTTAATATCGCTATTTAAAACATCTAGAGTTTCTGTATTTTTTTTGTTTGTTTTTTTTTACAAATGTAGGCCCTTCCTGCCTTTAAATATGAATATGTTTTATGTCGACTCTGTTTGTATTAAAAATTGAAACGAGCTGAATTAACTGAGACTTCTTTCTACTCCAGCAAGTGACGTGCAGAGTGAAGGCAGCGGAATCAAATGAATTGCTCTGCGTTTTAAGTAGTGCTCTTCTAATGCAAACACGTAATTAATCACCGCAATCATTATTCATTTTATTTGACGAGTTTAGCCAGGGTAAAGTCTTTGTTTTGTGAAACAGTTAGTGTTGTAACTAGAACTGAAGGGGGAGAAATCAACAAAAAATAACGACATCAAAACAAAGGCAACGACTTTTATGTACTTTGACCCCCTGTCCGTTTTTTTTGGAAGACGTCTGGTAATTCTAAGCATTCTAATCTATTGGATCGATTCTTAAAAATGTGTTACAATAAACAATTTAATATATCATGTTGTGCTTCTATGAGTGAAATTCAAATACTATAACACAGCGGTGTGTAAATGCACCAGAAAGAATTGAGGTAACAACGTAAGCCACCAAATCGCTGTACCGTTATGTTTTTCTTGTGTGCTCACCGCTGTGTGTTATCTGGTGTGAGCATGCGCGCTGCTGTTACGTTTGACAGCCCTTTGAATGAAGAAGCGCGAAACTGTTAAGTAGCATACTGTAACGTTAAGCGCGAAACTATTATGTAGCATACTGTAACATTAGTCACAATGGCAGAGACAAATGAAGAAGTAGACAATAGGAGGGGATGGGGCGTCTGGTATTTTCATATCTCAAAGGTGGCAACCCTACTTAAAGCCCAGGTGGTAAATCCGGAAGAAAAAACAACACAGAATCAATATGGGTCAGAATAACGGACACAAATTAAATGGACATAATAATAGGGGCGTGCTATAGACCGCCAAATTCAGACACTGAGCAAAATAATCTGTTATACAATGATATTAGAAATGCATGTAGCAAAGGAGAAGCCATACTAATGGGGGATTTCAACTATATAAAATAGGAAAACCGGGTGGGGAGCACGACAGACGAGATTGAAATGGTGGAAATGACAAATGACTGCTTCCTAATGCAATTTGTCAAGCCACCGACTAGAGGGGAGGCATGCCTTGATTTCTTTCTTTTCAAATAACGAAGACAGAATAACTAAAACAGAGTTCAGAGAACCATTGTCAAACTCAGACCACAACATGGTCTCATTTGAAGTGCTTTTTAAAACCCCAAAAGTAATGACTAAAGCTGTTTACAATTTTAGAAAGGTAAACTATGAAGGAATGAAACAAGAGAAGTAGATTGGACTAAAATAGAGAAAACATCCACAGAAAAAGGATGGCTGGTTTTTAAAAATGTAGTACTAGAGGCGCAAAACAATTACATCCCAAAAGTAGACAAATCTAAATCTAAAACAAAATGGCCAAAATGGTTTAATAGATCAATTAAAAAAAATATTCAGCGAAAAAAGGCACTTTACAGAGCGTTTAAAAGGGACCAAAAACAAAGTACACAGAAAGAGTACTTGGAACTGCAAACACAAGTCAAAAAGGAAGTTAGAAAGGCCAAGAGAGAGAGAGAGAAATCAATATTGCTAAGGGGGCTAAAACCAATTCCAAAATGTTTTTTGAATATTATAACAGCAAGAGAACATTCAAAGAGGAGGTCAAATGTCTAAGAGATACAAATGGCAAAATTATAGACGAAGTGAAAAAATAGCAACTATATTAAATGATTAATTTTCACAAGTTTTTACAAAGGAGGATACGGACAACATGCCCCACATGTTGACCTGTTCCTATCCAGTTTTAAATAACTTTAGCATAACAGAGGCAGAAGTGTTAAAGGGACTAGGAGCTCTTAAAATAAACAAATCCCCTGGGCCAAATGAAAGAAGTTATTTACAAACCGCTAACCAACAACCAAGCAGCTGGAAGTAATGTAAAAACCCAGCTTGGAATTTGCAAAAAGGCACGTGGGAGACTCTGAAAAGATGTGGCAAAAGATTCTGTGGTCCGATGAAACAAAAATTGAACTATTTGGCCTAAATGCAAAGCGTTGTCTGGCGCAAACCCAACACAGCACATCACCCAGGTAACACCATCCCTACTGTGAAACATGGTGGTGGCAGCATCATGCTATGGGGATGCTTTTCATCGGCAGGGACTGGGAAGCTTGTCAGGGTAGAGGGCAAAATGGATGGAGCTAAATACAGGCAAACCCTTGAGGAAAACCTGCTTCAGTCTGCAAAAGACCTGAGACTGGGACGGAGATTCACCTTTCAGCAGGACAATGACCCCAAGCACACAGCCAAAGCGACACTGGAGTGGCTTAAAAACAAGAAAGTGAATGTCTTAGAGTGGCCCAGTCAAAGCCCGGACTTGAATCCGATTGAGAATCCGTGGCAACACTTGAAGATTGCTGTCCACCAACGATCCCCATCCAACCTGACAAGAGCTTGAACAATTTTGCCAAGAAGAATGGGCGAATATTGCACGATCCAGATGTGCAAACCTGGTAGAGACTTACCCCAAAAGACTCACAGCTGTAATTGCTGCCAAAGGTGGTTATACCAAGTATTGACTCAGAGGGGTGAATACTTATCTAACTAAGACATTTCAGTTTTTTTATTTTTCATTAACTGTTGTTTCACAATAAAAATTCTCTTGCCTCTTCAAAGTGTTCAGTAGGTTGTGTAAATCAAAGGGGAAAAAATCCCATTTAAATGCATCAAGATTTCAGGTTGTAACACAACAAACTGTGAACATGTCCAAGGGGGGGTGAATACTTACTATAGGCACTGTATGTGGAGATGATCCTCAGATACTACCATACTAGCTAGCATACTGTTTAGTACAGTACACCCTCGCTATAACGAACCTGTTGGGGTCCAAGTCATTTGTTTGTTATATCAAGGGCTTCGTTATAGCAAAAGGACAATCAAAATGAACGATACACTGTTGGAGTAAGTTAATGAGATGAGATTGTGAATACAAGTAGAATTACATGCACATGTTCATTTCATGTATGCAGTTTTCTGCCGTTGCTTTATCCTATTGGTTAAATAATTAAATGTATTACAAAAAGCAGAAATCCTGAATTGAAGCTGACCTTTTATTCAAAATCAATCTGACATGAATTGTTTCAAAGTGCACCAAATCTTAATCATACATGCAAGAATCCCAAACTGAGTTTTTATTCCAAATCAACCTGACATGAAAAGTTCGCCAGTTGTTTTTTTTTTATTATTATTATTCTTTAATCAATTTGGCTTTGCCGCATGGCTACTGAACAAGCCAAAAAAACTTTGGCTTGTGCTTTTTGACAACCTATATTCCCGACAGAGATATACCTTACACCGTTTTTCAAAACGATCAATAGAATTTCCAGTTTTGTTGCAACAGGAAATGTTTTTTTCGTTTCAGAGGCATAGGTACACAGGTGGCATCCCGTGCGTACAGTCCGGGATGTTGACAGTCTGTGTTTATATGGTCTTTTTTTAGTTTTTTAGTTATTATTTAGGGTCCAGGGGCCAGGTTCGTTATAATGAAGGACATTATAGCGAGGGAGTGCTGAAATTGCAATTGACCCTCTGGGTTATGTCGTCTATAAGGTTGCTGTGAAACATTTAAAACATCTGCAGGCAATATTAAAACAACACCTCATGATGGAACTTCTACCGTATCTGTGGTTTAGCGACAGGATAAAGAAGCTTTACCTGTATAAACAAAAATAAATGAAGCCTGTGAAACTAAATGGTCTAACACACAAGGGAATGTTGTTCTGCTAAGACAGTGGTCCTCAAAGCCATGCCCTGGGCAAATTTAGACCTGCGAGGCAAACTGACAATCTCCAATATTGCATTAGTGATTTATTAGTAAAGTCAGTACATTCTACCACTGTGTGTTCTTAAATCGCTGATGTTAATGTCATTTTATATTTTATTTTGGTATTGGCTCGCTACTTTATCAAGAAAACACAAATGTGTCAGTGGCCAATACACTTTGTGGACCCCAGTGCTAAAATGTCTGAAGCCTTGTTCATCACACCTTTAAATATCTGCCTGGTGATCCAGCTTTTCTTTTCAAAACCCATACTTAAATGTTTGAAAAGTTATTTTAAGAAATCAATTATCTATACACATACATAGCTGTATTTTGGGGGGGTTGTTTCTGAACAAAAATAGCAATTGTCAAAACCCTTTTAATATACCTTCAAAGGGACCGAGCAATAGAATGGTAAGCAGAGTTGACTATCGGTTCACCAACATTAAAACACAGAAGAACTATTGCAGGTATTGCATGGATTACGGTTCACCAACATTAAAACACAGAAGAACTATTGCAGGTATTGCATGGATTACAGTAGAGTTAATTAATATGTTTATTCAATATACAGTAAACACACACATTGCAGTGTTCTGTATGCTATACTGTGTTACTTTATTTGTCAGAACAGGTCAATACTACCCAGAGGGGTGGAAAATCGGTTATGAGTATTCTGTTCGGGACATTTCAGTGTGGTGCGAATAAGCAGAGGGTGTCATTAACAGGAGTGATATTAAGTGAGATTACAGTAAGTGGCTTTGACTGTACTGGGCGATATTATATAAAAAAAAATCTAAAAAGAGTAAGAATTTATTCCTGTGATTCTTTTTATTCTTCACCAGTAAAAACAAAAGAAAAACGTAAGAAAAAACAAAGTGACATTTAGGCTGTAGCTGTACAGACTTTATGCACAAGAATCAAGTTATATCTCACAATTCACACTTGCATTAACACCAACATAATCATAATAATAAACAACATACAAATCAGATCACACTCTTTAAATTAAAAAGCGATGATTACAAATTTCGCTAATCTATAACAATGTCTAGATGAAGCAGGCTTTTCAGTTCTAAACCATGCATGGAAAATAAACATGTAATATAAAACAGGGAGCTTGTGTTGCAGCAGTGATGAGGGTACAAAGTGTTTTTTGAACAGCAGTAGCAAACCGATAATAAACAAATCCATGTACTTGTTCAGCCAATTTAAAGTATAGCTAGTGCTCTGCGGATAGGTTGCCCCGAAAAAGCAGTGGAAGTCTTAACCCAAAGTTAACAGCTCAGTCCCTTAATCTGCAGTAAAGCCTACTGAATGCCCCGCAAGCACACACACATACACAAAGCCTCTACTGAAACACCATGTTACGCCTTAGGAAAAAACTCCCAATTTACATGGCAACTCAGCCTGACTGATGACATGTCATGCTAAGTGTTAACATCCCATGGTCTAGAGCACAAAAGAAGCAACCTCACCTCATTAAGGGGTTGGCAACATGGACAGAGCTTGGACTAATTTGCTGTGTACTAGGCAGCAATCTGTACAGGAAGTATAAAGGTGGCCCTTCGCTCTCTGTCCCCTGGACCGCAGCCTTTAAGCAGCATTTTGGGACAGAGGGAAGAGGTTATGATTTTGGGACAGAGGGAAGAGGTTATTATTATTATTTGTTTATTTAGCAGACGCCTATATCCAAGGCGACTTACAGAGACTAGGGTGTGTGAACTATGCATCAGCTGCAGAGTCACTTACAACTACGTCTCACCCGAAAGACGGAGCACAAGGAGGTTAAGTGACTTGCTCAGGGTCACACAATGAGTCAGTGGCTGGTTGCATGCCCTTTTCTTTAACCACTGGACCACACAGCCTCCTATGTTATGATCTTGGGACAGAGGGAAGAGGTTATGAGTCTATTTATTAATGCTGACCCATGCTCTCTAGTTTCTCTGAGGCATTATTGAGTCAGTTTATAGCAAACCCTAGATGCTTATTGGAGGGGCTAGTGCTAAAATAGTCTATCTGAATTTGATTTGAAACAGACAATCCCCTCCAGTAGATATTTATACCCAATCACACTACCTAAATCTGTTGCAAACATGATCGTGGAATGACAATCAATTGGATTCAGTGCATATAAATGCACCTATTGTAGGGTATATAATATCTGTAAGAGCTAAAGCTGTAGTACATCACCACTTGAAATAATTCATTTCCATGTATTTAATTCAAAATGTTGTAATCTTAAGCCATGCCTTAATTAGTATAATTACGTTATATGTATCCTTTATAGATAATATTTATTTTGTTACAATGTATAGTTATAGTTAAGTTTAGGACTACTGGCTGGTTTCATAGAACAATTTTTATAATATTGGGCCTTTTCTCAGATTTGTTCCCCCTTTACTGCTGCCCAGATGCAGAGACTAGAGAATAAATGCTGTTTGGAAATCAGAAGAGAAAGTGCAATGCCACCAGGGAATCTACAGTAGCAATGCAGAGCAATACAATCCCAGGCCCTGTTCATAGTTCCTAGTGCAATTTGTGCTCTCTAGAGCAGAGTGGCACTGGTGTGTCACGGTCTTGAGTGTTTGGTACTCAGGGAACCCACACTGAACAGTGCCACCTAGAGGTGTCATGGCAACAGGAAGGGGATTGAAAAACTGCACAGCACAGCATTGTGTGGGTGCCAATTGTTTAAACATGGGTAATTCTACAAGTGAATCTGGTTTATAAAAAAAATAAAAAAAATAAAAAAAAGATACAATAGCTCTATGAAAAGATGTTCTTAAGTATTTAAAGGGGATAAGTATTTTGCTACAGTAATTGCTGTAGTATATTAACTCATTTTCAATATAATTATTTTCATAAACTTCAGCAATCAAAATAGCATTCTACCACATGAGGAAACAAAGATCTCAAACCAGTTTCACTCTCCAATTGAGATTACCACAATATTTTCATACTACTGCCAACGCATGATCGTTAAGTACTTTTGGGGAAGAGTCACTTTGGCAACTTTCCTAGATACATAATGGCAATAAAAAAAGTAGTTTAATAATTATTTTATAGATTTATTTCAGTAGCTCAAAATCTGAATTGCTTGCCTCTGCAGTGAACAAGGAAATGCAGTACTGACAGGCAGATTTAGATAGTCTTTTAGAAACATGCTGTCTACCAAGCTAATAAAAATGCTTCTTTTAGGCCCCAATTGGAGCAAAAAATGGGATGCAATGCAGGTCATTCCCAACGGGGGCTTAGTTTAGCGTGAATGCAGCATCATCAGGGGAGACCAAAGTTGAGAACCACCGAAATAAATGGTTTTACTGATATATCACCATCAATAGGCCAGGATAAGCAGTTGGATGTCCGGCAGTCCTGTGGCGACTGTCCCTGTGTTGTGAGTGCGCAGTGTCCTCGGCACGCTGGTGCAGTTAGGGGGTGTAGGCGGGGGGCGGCTGGAACTGGTTGGCAAGGTCGTAGTCCCCGGGGTAGGTCTCGCTGCTCTCCTCCATCTCGGAAAGCAGTTCCAGAGCCTGCTCCTCCTCCTCGGTGGGGTAGTGTCGCAGCAGGTTGGCAGCTGTGGCCAGGATGGAAGCTCCACCAGCCCCTGCGACGAGGTAGAAGCTAACGGCGAAGGTGACGTAGATGAGAGAGCCGTGGTACATCCTGTGCTGCTGCTGGAGGGACAGGATCAACTCGGAGGCCCAGTAACAGAACCCAATCACTGTGGCACACTGCAGAACTATCACAGGAGACAAAACAGCAGTATTAGGTCAATGAGAGAAAAATGGTACCGACAACTGTTGTGCATGATATCCTAGCTTTTATTCTGCAATAAGAACTGCCGCTCCCTGCTGAAAGTCAGTCTCAGCCACAAGCCTCTTCTCTGCAAGACAACAGATCATTTAAACTGGTGTGATGAGAATATGGGCGCTGGGCAATTTTTCACCTCCAGCTCTACCAAATGAATTGGACAGTTATTGAGTCATGTGTCCTTCCATACCAATGGGCTGTATTTCGTGTGATCCTTTGGGGATAGATTTTTTTTTTTTTTAAATAATAAATTTCCGTAAAGTAATTGTCTATCATTATTGCTGGGTAGTTTGCGTATGCAAATAGTTAACCCTAAAAGGGATATTTAACACCAGCGGCGCTGCTGTGTTGTTGCTTGTTTGTTAGTTATTGGGCCTGCATGGTTTGCCAGCTAAACCCAGCATAAGTTAATACTAATTTTATACCACTGTAACGCTAAAAATATCTGACTTTTAGTGCAGCGACTTGCAGTTCTACAACATCTCTTGGCGAAACAAACTATATGGAAAGAAGGCAAGATAAAATCAAACATATTAAATAATATTTGAATACTTTCCTTATTTGTACCAGATTAGAATAAATAATTTGGGTTAAAACCAGTAGGAATATAAGCGTGTATACTACCAGTGTTCCTGTAGATTGTTTTGGCAACCTCAGTACTGACCGTGTTAGCTAAATGCATTCTTAAACATATTTTTCTTATTGGCACCTGAACTTATTTATAAGGTTTGAAAAACATATGTCCGTTTTCACCGTTTAACCCTTTTTTTTTTTTTAAAAAGCAAGAGGCCGCCTCACAGTGACTGCATACAGTAATCTTGTTTCATAAATCTGTACAGTATTACTGTTTAGTCATCTATATTCAAATAAAACCAAACATTTGATTACCAGCTTTATCAACTATTTATTTAAATCAAAAAGCACTTAGATCTTGCTTGTTTGGTCGTTAGTAGCTTATTGATCCCAGAATCTCATCAAGCAGCTTCATGAAGGATCCCAGGGTGTCAGCTTCAACAACTGGGGAGTTGGTTCCAGACTCCCACAACTCTCTGTGTAAAAAAGTGCCTCCTATTTTCTGTTCTGAATGCCCCTTTATCTAATCTCCATTTGTGACCCCTGGTCCGGTTTTCTTTTTTCAGGTCGAAAAAGTCCCCCGGGTCGACATTGTCTATACCTTTTAGAATTTTGAATGGTTGAATAGGATCGCCGCGTAGTCTTCTTTGTTCAAGACTGAATAAATTATATTTTTTATTTAGGCAGTCTGCATATAACATGCCTTTTAAACCCGGGATATTTCTGGTCGCTCCAGACAGGGAGTGGACAGTAAGAGGGAAAAGGAAAAGGGTGAGAAAGCCTGTGTGAGCATTATTGGGTTGTAAAGAGAATATCTTAGGCACAGCACTGTTTTAAAACAAACATTTCTTTCTTTATTTGTTCATTGGGAAAAATGTAAAACATTGCTCTTGTTTTGACTGACGTGTTTTTCATTTCTTAAATATTTTTACTAATTTAGGGAAAAGTGCATGATTTTTTTTTTTTATTTAATTTAAATATTTTAAATCTTAGTTAGCATTAGTAATGTAATTCAAAGAAATTATGTGCATTTTATATGGCGTTTACCCGATCACGTGCCCAGAATGATACTTAAAATATTTATTTATTGCATTTATATAGCCCATTTTATACAAAAGTATCACAAAGCACAGTACAAAGCAGAAAAAAGAACAAACCAAAATACATTTGTATAGCATGTCACGCAATCAGACCATTTAAATAACATATTTACATAACAGTATACACATAATAACACAAAAGCATTAATTTTAAAGTTACATTAAAACCCACTAAGATAAGAAAGTCATTTTATAAACATTCGTTTTTAGTCTTGACTTGAAAACTGTAATGATCCCAGCTTCCCTGACAAACGAAGGCAGAGCATTCCATAGGCGCTCTGCAAGAAAGAGCCCTACTTCCCGTGTTGCTTTTGTTGACCCTAGAAATAACCTAGGTCAGTAACTCCTGCAAATAACTGGGTGCTAATCCATTCAGGGCCTTGTAAGTTAACAGCAAAATCTTTAGATCAATTCTATACTACACAGGGAGCCAGTGTAAAGAGGCCAAAACAGGGGTAATATGTTCACTTTTCCTGGTTTTAGTCAGAATTCTAGCAGCGGTATTCTGAACAAGCTGCAAGCGGGATAACGCACGTTTTGGAACACCAGAAAAAAAGTGCATTACAATAATCAATTCCATATGAAACAAAGGCATGCATTAGTCTCTCGGCATTAGACACAGAAATAATTGGTCTAAGTTTGGCTATATTTCTCAAATGGTAAAAAGATCATTTAATAACTTCCCTAATATGATTCTCAAATGATAGATCAGGATCAAAGATGACCCCCAAACTCTTAATTTCTAGTTAAAGTTTTGATGAGAGACTGCAAGGGTTGAGCTCATTTAATCCCACATTTCCTTTTAGTTGGTTCTGTGATCCCACTAGCATAACCTCTGTTTTATCTGAATTCAACATTAGAAGATTCTGTGAATCCAATGCTTGAGGTCTGTAAGGCTAATAACACCCAGGCAGAAGAAATTCCTGGTTTTAGGGACAAATATAGCTGGGTATCATCAGCATAGTATTTTTGTATTTTCGTCCGACCCCAATTTGGTTATGCACAATCATAGCATTTTAATGAACTGGAGAATCTCAGGACAGATCATACCAATTTTAATATGATATTACGGTTTATCGTGAAGGCTGATATTGCTTTGAGGCGAATACCTCGGAAATGCTATATCAATTCGAACATAACACTGACATGGTCGATTTGCACATGAGTAAAAAAAGACACAGGACGTTTGAGTTTGATATTTTACAGAAGGTCCCAATGTCCTGTAAAAAAACAGAGGACCTATGAGAAAAAGATCGGGGATAAAAATAAATGGACGGTTCACAAGGGACAAAATTTCAACAGTGTCGGTAAAAATTCCAAACCCACCTGTTTATGTGGTGATTTTTTGTCCTGTGCAAATTGGTCTTTACAAACTGAACTGACTGATACAGTAAACGGCTGCTTCCTGACCCACAGGAGCTAGAAAATAACAAATCACCAGGCCCTGACATGATTTCTCCAAGGGTGCTTAAGGTGCTTTAGACCACATTGCAAGATTGTTACATACCAAACATGTGGGAGTAGTGGACTGAATCCACAGACCTGCTAATTCAAATGGATCTGGATCTTCTCTGTAACTGGGCAAACTTGTGTCAAATGAATGTTAAGAAATGTAAAGTATTGCATATTGGGCATAATAATCTGTTAAGTATAAAATGAATGGGACGAGTACTTTGAAAAGGATCTCGGGGTTATAGTGGAGTCATCATTAAAAGTATCTCGCCAACGTGGTGAGGCAATTAAAAAGGCAAACAGGTTAGGCTATATTGCAAAATAGCGTGGAACACACATCTAGATTTCCATTACACGAGAGTAGATGTTAAAACTTCATGCTGATTTGAACTCGGCTCTCGCCAAGATAAGCACCAACTAAGACGCAGCTTTGCAGTAAACTAATGTGATCCATCTGTGTCTCCATCCATTTGCGCTTCCTTCCATATGATGATGTAGATATCCTTCTGGTGTTGATGGCTGAAGTGTAATGCTGGCTCCAGGGATCAGCGTATTGCCTCCCTAGCGCATCAGCACACACAACGGTTGCAATGCTGGCTCCGGGGATCAACCACAGTGCGGTCTCCCCAGCGCATCAGCATGACAACTGTCTGGGTTGAGCTAAGTATGGTACATCTCTGGGGTCTTCAACTGGGCACCTTCCATCCTCAGCGTTTCTTTCTATTGTGCTTGAGATCCCCAGCCAGAATCTTTCCGTCTCAACCACAGCCAGTTGCTGCTCCTCTCTGCTGCTTCAGATAAGTTCTTCACTGTGCAACGCAACTCTTGGTCATTGAATCCGACATCTCTGAGAAACCGGGTTGTAGAGTGTGCCACTAATCCTCGACAACCCACCTCCACTGTGTAAACGCGTACTCTCCATCCTCGCCGTTCCGCTTCAGTGGCTAGTTGAGCATACCGCAGTTTTTTCCTCTAATACGCCTCATCTACAGCATCCTCCCATGGCACTGTTAACTCTACTAGGTGAACAAGGCGTGCTGATCCAGACCACAAGACAATATCTGGTCGAAGGTTAGTGGTGGCAATCTCAGGTGGAAAAATAAGCCGTTGACCAACTTCTGCCAGCATTTTCCAGTCTCTAGCAGCTTCCAGTTGTCCTGGGCGAGGATTGGTTTTAACACCTTTTCTTGGTGGTTGCTCTCCTGGGCGAAGGAATGTTGTCTTTTGTCTGTAATGTTCTGATGGAACAGGTGGCAACTTATTGGTCATGTTACGCTTGTCTTCCAGTGCTAAGGCCAAACATCGCAGCACCTGGTCATGGCGCCAAGTAAACCGTCCTTGGCTAATATGATATCACCAATTCGAAGGGCAGCCTTTGCATCCTCTACAGCTTTCTTTGCCGCCCACTTTTTTCCAGTTTTCAACACAGGTGCTACCTCCATTACGCATTTGTCGCGTGACTCTACTAATGTAATTTCCAGTCTGACCTTGGCGCACTTAAACTCCTTGGTTAGAGCGGAGACTGGTAGCTGCAGTATTCCTTTACCATAAAGTCCCACTCTAGAATGGTTATGCTAAGATTATACAATGCCCTGGTTAGACCACACCTAATACTGTGTGCCGTTTTGGACACCTCATGACAAAAAAGGCATCACTGCACTCGAGAAGGGCAACTAGGCTTATTCCAGGACTTAATGACATGAGCTATGAGGACAGGTTCAAATTAGTGCTGGGATGAACAGGGGATTTTCATGTCCGGATATTCGCTCGTAATTTAAATATTAGTTCGGATATTAGTTAGTTTGTTAAAAAGTAATAAAAGCCATTATATTGCTCTGAACGCAGGCAGCAGGGGAGGGGGGGGGGGGGGGGGGTTGCCATTGCCTCTGTGTGTGTGCCTTTATTTTACAGCAAGACCTTACAATATGTAACATGTTAAAATAGAAAAATATCCCAGCAGTAAATTCTAAGTTATGTAGGACTTACTTTACCCCAGTGAATTAACTACAAAACAAAGGATGCCAAATAGCACAGTAAACCATGGCCATCGACACGCTTTCATAAAGTAACAACATGAGGTTTACTTGTGCCTTTCTGTAGCTGAACAAGCAAACGGAAACTGAAATGTAACTTTAAACACTTCAAATAAAAGAAAAGTGGAAATGGCGCTATAAAGTGAAGGGGAAAAAAACACCACTTTGGTTCTCATTTATTACATTCCACGTAACAAAGTCGCAACAAAAAATATATAATATATACAATCTATATAAAAATCACTACACAACATTTTCACAAAGTTGGGCACTGTTTAAGCGAGGCATCAGAATGAGGTACTTGCCTTTTTCTGTCCCATGAGATTCTGACTCGCTCTAAAGAAGCACAATGCTTTTTTGACCCAGATGCTTTCCACAGAGGACTATGTGTGCACACATAATCTGGTTTGTTTACTCTTTGCTGTCTAAAACTTTTAAATAGAGGTTCAAGAGCTGCTGTGTTGATTATGTTTATATATATATATATATATATATATATATATATATATATATATATATATATATATATATATATATATATATAAAATCACACAGTGCTCTTTTTCATTTGCCATTTTTTGAAACTGTCACAAAAATTCTGATGCGACAGTAAATAAGTGCAAGGTATTTGTCATTTGTAGCGAATACATACATCTGATTTGTTTCTGAATACATGTAAAAAAAAAATATTCATTTGAATATTCAGATATTTGTCCAAGCACTAGTTAAAATAATTAAATCTCTTCAGCTGAGAAAAAAAAGGAAAAAAGGGGACTTGATTGAAGGCTTTAAATCATAAATGGTATAGATAAAGTTAACCCAAGACACTACTTCAAATTTAACACAGAGAGAAGAGCAAGAGGGCATAAGTGGAAGCTGAGCAAAAGTAAGTTTAGAACAGAAGGTAGGAAGCACTTTTTTTACACAGAGTTATAAATGGATGAAACAAGGTTGTTCCCTAAGCCGAAGTGTTTTTCTTAGGAGACTACTTTAGACTATTTAGCTTTTGTGGCCCCACAATTGCAGAGCATTAATTAAAATGAAGACAAGTTTTGCCAATGCTTAATTTTAGTGATATGCTTGAGGTACATCAAAATGCCATAGAATGCCAGGTATTTGACAGAGGTGTAGTCTGCGTGCCATTGTGGAATGGCTCCTGTGGAAGCAGGACTGCCTACCTGTCAGGATGTGGGCGAAGGCATACCGGCGGGTGATTTTGAGGGCAGGGTGTTTTGGCCCAAAGACGTCCAACAGAAAGGCACAGAGACTGCACAGGATGCCCAGGAAACAGAAGGCAGCAATCACACGGAGCAGGAGAATCGTTTGAGGATTCATACAGTAATCTGCAGACAAACAAAACAGGGTGCGGTTTTGGAAAGTGATTTTTTCATTTTGTGATGAATTTTGATGTTCATGAAAGGATGAGAGCACTGGTGACTGAGGTCCCCTCTATTAAAATCAACAACAGAGGACAGCCCTGCCAGCATTCCTCAGACCTGACCTGGAGAGCCCTGGAAAATTGACCAGTGTCCATCTATTCAATCACTGACCACTCTATTGTCAGGGTCCTCATACCATTCTGCACTGATCCTGCCCATCTTTAACACTAGACAAATGTCTTTAAATCTTCTCCAAACCTCCTGTACACCCTTTTAGTTTTTTTTTGGTGTTTAACCTGATACTGTTTTTTTATACAAACATTTTTAGCCTACAAATGCTGACGGTGTGTCCCATACCTCACCCCAGTCGACGGTTGCAATGTGTAATACTCATCACTAAACTACTTTTCAAATAACATATCCACAGCTAGGGGTTCTGGTTTGAGCGTTAAATCCAAGTGTTTAAAAAAACAAAACCTGCCAGTTTATGCTGTGTAGGTATTATAAATCAAGGTCACTTTCTTAAAGAACGATAAGGATAACTTAATAAAAACTAAGTAATGGGCAGCAGTGTGGAGTAGTGGTTAGGGCTCTGGACTCTTGACCGGAGGGTTATGGGTTCAATCCCCAGTAGGGGACACTGCTGTTGTACCCTTGAGCAAGGTACTTTACCTAGATTGCTCCAGTAAAAACCCAACTGTATAAATGGGTAATTGCATGTAAAATAATGTGATATCTGTATAATGTGAAATAATGTATAATGTGATATCTTGTAACAATTGTAAGTCGCCCTGGATAAGGGCGTCTGCCAAGAAATAAATAATAATAATAATAATAATAATTCCGTTCTTTAATAAAATATAAAGTTATATATTTTTTAATATAAGAATGTGATACAATAGGAACTGCTTTTTATCTGATTTTCCACATCTCAGGTATTATTAATTAGTCATTTAGCAGACGCTTTTATCCAATACGACTTTACAGAGACTATGAATTAGGTCCCCGGTTCAAGTCCCACCTCAGCCACTGACTCATTGTGTGACCCTGAGCAAGTCACTGAACCTCCTTGTGCTCTGTCTTTCGGGAGAGACGTAGTTGTAAGTGACTCTGCAGCTGATGCATAGTTCACACACCCTAGTCTCTGTAAGTCGCCTTGGATAAAGGCGTCTGCTAATAAACTAATAATAATAATAATAATAATAATAATAATAATAATAATAATAATAATAATGAATTATCAACAGCTGCTGCAGAGTCAATAGGACCTCGGTTTTACCTCTCATCTGAAGGACGGGGAACATTTTCATACTGCAGTATTGTTTCGTACCTTCAAGTAGTTTGGTGTCCACGTATCCCAGAACATCAGCTACCCCCAGCTCCTGTCGAGGACAGGTGCCCCCGTGAACCCGCAGCCAAGCAGGCTCTGCCAGCGCCGTACACAGCGCAGTGATGGAGAGGGCACCGGGTAGTGCCGACGCCAGGCTCCTCTCCGGCTGCTTTGGGAGTGCGCTTCCACCCGGCCCCCTCCTTCGCCGGCTTCCTTGCAGTCCAGATCCCGGTGGTGCATACATGTTAGCCTACTCGTCAAATACACAGTACCTGCACCTACAAATATGCTATGCCGAATTATTGAGAACAGATGCTTTTAATGTCGGCGTCAGTTAGATTATTTTAATCTAATTATATATATCCCTTTTGCTTAATAAATAAATAAAAACAAACAGACCGCCGAGATAATCTCCAGCCCAGTAACAAAAACAAACCCTGTCCTAATATATACACAATATTGTATTCAAATACCTCACTTAGTCTAAAATCATTAGAACGTTGTTAGAATATTATTAAAGCAATTAGTTACACACTATAAAATTTATTCGGATTGTTTCTTCGCTAAATGTCTCAATGTACGCTCATATTAAACTACTATGAGGGACTAAATTTATTTTACATGTAACAAATATTACATTACATTATATTTACAAGAACAATGCAGCGTTGCATAACAACAGTGTTCGGCCTGCCGCACACAATCGGATATAATTCAGTTATATTAACCGACAATTCAGTAAATCCCTACAGAACAATACAAATACAGTTCGTTTCTGTATTCACTTAAATCGCTTTATGACAGGTTAAAATTCTACAGAAAGAAATTTTCTATTATTCTTTACAATTTATCTAAAACAAAAACAAAAAAACACTACCCCCTATTTCTGCCCGTATTTCCTGTTTCCGAGAAGGGACATATTATGACGTTCCTCAAATGCGTCACTATATCACGAGGGTGGTGTTCAAATGACAAAGAGATGCAATCTGGGAGTTGTAGTTCAGCTGTTAAAAACGTACACGGGTTACATTAAAGTATCCGTTCGATGTATAATTTGTTCAGATTCAAGCTAAACGAATTGTCAATAAACAAATCTGGGGGTGCTTAATTGAAGCGTGTTAAGATTTTAAAACAACCCTTGTAAAAATGTAACCCTGGCATAAACTCAATTTCCCATAATGCAGATGGTGTGATGCAGTTATCTGTACCGTGCATGCGAGGAAGAGGACATAATTGCATGGTTTCTGCTTAAAAGAAAGCACCAGAAAACGTTCTATTTTATTTTGTTTGCCATCAAAAGATAGTGTTTACAAAGTTTACATTTGAGCGTAGAGAAGCAGATTGGTGCATCAGTTGTGCTGTGGCTGCTAAGTAGTATTTTTGACATTTTTTACTTTTAATATCCCTGGTGTCAAGTTTTTTTACTAGTGCTAGTTGGATATGAAGGATTCGCTGAAGCTGGTGTCGAAGTTCACTGCGCACCCAGACTCGAGGTGCTGGTTCGTGGCTTGGAACCCCAAAGGAACTTTGCTGGCTTCTTCGGGAGGGGACCGGTCCATTCGCATATGGGGGCGAGAGGGTAGGACCAGTCTACACTGTATATACATTCAGTAGGCAGAAAGCTAGTACATTGTTACTGACCAACTGCAACTTGATTTTACAGTTCTTTTGTAAGAGAATGTTACTGTACCAGTTTGGTTTTCTTGCAAGTTAATGTTACTGTACCAGTTTGGTTTTCTTGCAAGCATGTGGAGTTCGTACATGATACTACATGTTTATTTAAAAGCTGTGTACTGTTTTGCAATCCTGTTTGCATATATCTGGAGCTACAGAATCGCTAGTTCAGTTGTCATGAAACTTAGTACAGTATCATCATTAACATTATTTAGCATCACTTATTGAGCTTGTCTGATTGTGCGGGTATATGGGAGTGTCTGTCTCTGTCGTTCCTTCACAGTATCATACTTCAGCGTATATGTGGAGAATCAAATGGTGATGAAACATTCCATTGCTGATTCTTATTGTGTGTTGTTATGTAAATTCTACGTCATGCTCATCACCGTTTCCATCAGCTAATTGCGGAATTTTAAGCCGAGGCGGTTGATGTCTGTTCACACTGGTTCAATCTGTAGTTATGCATTTTTGGGCTACATTTACTATGCTTTTGTGTTTAGGGATATATAAACGATACTCTAGTCCTTTATTTAACTCCTGTTTTTTGAAAAGGGACAATTAAGAAATCCAATTATCAGACTAGCGAGCGCTTTCAAATTGTTTCTCAGTTTTGTAACATGGACGTGGATTTTTCTCTTTTTCAAAGCAGTAGGAGTTAAACAGACGCTTTGAAAACATCCTCAATAGTTAGTAACTGCATTTGCTAACAGGTACAAACTGCACTGGAAAAAAAAGTGTAATATTTCCTAATCAACAAAAGGAGTATAATGAATGCAGCGATCTAATACTGTTACCAGTACATGACTGAGATCACAATCTCCTCCTGCACACACATCTCCAAAGAGTCCATTGCACGCATGAACACAAATTAAGCATTCACCGGAAATGAATCTGTAAGAAACGCATTTGGGGCTGTGCTGCTAACACCACAATTTGCACTGAACAATTTGCACTGCAGCATCACTGGGACGGGCATAAGACTCCCATTGCATAGCAGTTTGATCCATTTCTGGTTTTACTGTGAGTTTAACAAGCCACACCTGAGCTTGTTACCTATATGTTGTGGCTAATCAAGCTCATAGTAAAACCTGGAATGGGTGAAAAGGCAATGCAACTCTGCATTATCTTTCCTGTACAGACTAGATATTAATGTGCGTGTGTATGTGTGCGTGTCTGCCCTGCTCAGGTGACTCGTGGGTGTGTAAGTCGGTCCTGGAGGAGGGTCACCAGCGGACGGTGCGGAAGGTGGCTTGGTCTCCCTGCGGGAACTACCTCGCCTCGGCCAGCTTCGACGCCACCACCTGCATCTGGAGGAAGAAGCAAGACGACTTTGAGGTAATGCTCAGACAAGCTTAGGACAGCAGGGATGGGTATAAGACTCTGATCGTAAGACAAAACTAAGCTTGTTACTTATACACTGTGACTAATCAAGCTCATTGTAAAACCTGGAATGGATAAAACTGCTATGCAATAGGAGTCTTATTTACATCCCTGGGACTTTCAGACTCTGCTGTGAGAAAAATGAGTTTGTTTTCAAATATGCACAGATGAAAACCCAATTGAAAACACTGGGTGCAGTCGTGCACTTTTCACTGTACCCCCCACCAGGGCTGCTCAAAGCCTTTGCTACAGGCACATCCCTAAGAAGGCTGAGTGCATTAGGATTTTGCTTTCTTGATATTTAACTACTTATTGCCCCCTACTGGGGATGTAATCTCCTGCGAAGCGGGTACAGTGGAGGAGGAGGTGGTACGTACAGCAGACTTCACACATTCTTCCATATATCTAGAGCAGTGGTTCTCAATCTGGGGTCTGCCGGCTCCCTTCAGGTGGTACGTGGAAAGGTTACATAATTACGGAAAGGACTCGGCAGCATAGTTTATAGATCCCATTGCAAACCCCAAATTTGAGACCTTAAAAACCCAGCTACAGATGCAGGAAGACAATGCATAAATGAAGAATATCTCCAAGTAAAAAAAAAAAGTCTAAACTTTCCATCATATATAGTTTTTCGAGTGTCTAAGTGTATTCATTATTAGTGAGTTTTCGTGTATTGCGCTCACATGCACAGAGAAGCTTGTAAAGTACAAGACGGCGTGCATTGTGTTGCGTTAACATACGGCTGTGTGCAACACAACGCACAAGCCCTGGAGTGTTATCCCACTTATAAAATGGATAAAATAATAATAATAAAAAAAGATACATCCTTACGCTTTCGAGAAAAAATAGTCCCTCAAACAAAGTTCTATTTGTTGTAAACATTAAACTGGAGGTTTTCAACGTTTCCATTTATTGTAATGAATTCAAATGAATGAAGCCTCCGTGCCGGTCTCAATCGCTCCGTAAACAGAGCTGACATAACCTGCAATGTTAGCCTTCTTAGTGACCAAGCATTTAACATGCCAATCATGTGTTACTGTTGATAATGAACATATATACAGAAAAGGAGGTAAAGACAAAGTTCACTATCCATGCATTACTACTGCTGACCTGGAGACGCTAATACAACAATACATGATTGGCATTTTGAATGCTTGGTCACTAACAGGCTGTCATTGCGGTTTATATCAGCACTGTTTACAGAGCGATTGAGACCAGCACGGAGGCTAACATAACAAAACTACTTTGACAAATTACACACTGAAGCATAGAATTATCATAGCAGACCCTTTAGATTTTCAAGACAAACTGTTTTTAAGTTGTTTACCATTTCTTTATGTTTCATCAAATCAATAAAAACACCAGCTGCCCAAGAATTTTAGTTTTCTTCGATTTCATTAAGTTGTTGACTTGTTAAATCTTTGTGTCTCTCTTGCTTTTTTTTCCAACAGAGGTTTAGCTTCTTGTAATTCTATGCACTTGTACACTGTCATGCCTCTGAAAAGATCAGATGTGACGCAAGGAATGTCACTCATTTTTATGTGTGTATTGATAATGTATTAATTGAACTGTGCTGTGGCAAAAATGAATTCTGCTGTGCACGATAAAAACTCCTCAACAGCCAATCGGGGTGCAGCATCCAAACATTCCGTTTTACAAATAAAGATTACAGCAGGACACGTAGCTCTGACTGT
Source organism: Acipenser ruthenus (assembly GCF_902713425.1). Taxonomy (NCBI): domain Eukaryota; kingdom Metazoa; phylum Chordata; class Actinopteri; order Acipenseriformes; family Acipenseridae; genus Acipenser; species Acipenser ruthenus. Next base: position 4,758,407 of record NC_081234.1, on the reverse strand, counting down.
GCTGGTATCTCATGGATGTATTGTAACTTCACAGATTATTAATTCACAGAAATCAAATTCTGCTGTAATTATCAGTTTAAAAATAAGACAGTCCTTTTTTTTCCCCTCTCGGTAAATTCGTGTTAATGAAAAGTAAACTTGAACCGTTCTTTAAAACTCCAATTTTAAAATTACTTGCTCAGAGAAACAGACACACATTGCATTGAAACAAAGAAAGGTAAGTCTGTGGTTATTCTTGGTATTATAGTGATTTTCTTTATGTGCTTATTTTTCAGTCACCTATACTGTTATTGTGTGGTTCGCCGAGATAAAAAAAAAAATTCAGGTGGTCCGCGAACAAAAAAGTTTGAGAAGCACTGATCTAGAGAACAGCAAACCCAAGTCTCATGGAACTTGGTATTAACATTATGTAGGATAAGCTGTTGAGAACATCAAGTTGTGGAGATGTAGGGGTGTCTGTCTGTCCGCACAGCTGCAATCTGAACGGCATGCTTGCATGTTTGCATGTATCTGGAGAGCTGCTTGTCCAATTGGCATGAAACTTGGTACTAAGATTTTTTTTACTAGCTCAAGTTAGTGAGACTATCAGATTGTGGGGATAACTGGAGGTGTCTGTCTGTCTGTTCATCCATCCGTCTGCAACATAAAAAATGTGAAGTATAAGGGCTTGTGGCTGGGTGGAGATGGAGACCCTGCACACTAATAACTGCAGGCTTTTTAGTTGATTTGGCCGAGATGGGTTGACAGCTCCAGCTCCAGCTCCAGAAACAAGTGCATATGGTCAGGCTTATTGCCACATGTATAAAAGAACATAGATTGGTTTGATGTCCCCTTCAGTTAGAACGTGTGGTGGAAGGATAGCAGCCTGTGTCCTTGTGCAGGGCTGCTACAGAGTGCTGCTTTCAAGAGATGCTGCTGAAAGGGTGACTTGTTTTAGATGAGTTATCTATAAGAGTGCACTGTCTTGTGCTGGAAACTTAATTCTGTTGTTCAGAGATGAGAGATGGAGAGCTCCAGTGTGACTAATTACAGTTTACTCACAGTAAACAACTAGCGAAAAACACAACCCGCCCGAAGCCCGAAATTGAGAAAACTGTTTGCAATTAGTTCAAAGCCAGGTAATAAGCAAAATGTAACTGTACATTAAGGTGGGCAGTGGAATGTACTAATATTAACCAAAACCTGTGCTCTACATCATCCTTCCAAGAGTGAAAGCAGCCCTGTTTTAAAAGCAGTTTCTCCCTGTGTGACAGTGCGTGACCACTCTGGAGCAGCCCTGTTTTAAAAGCAGTTTCTCCCTGTGTGACAGTGCGTGACCACTCTGGAGCAGCCCTGTTTTAAAAGCAGTTTCTCCCTGTGTGACAGTGCGTGACCACTCTGGAGCAGCCCTGTTTTAAAAGCAGTTTCTCTCTGTGTGACAGTGCGTGACCACTCTGGAAGGGCATGAAAACGAAGTGAAGTGCGTGGCCTGGGCCCCCTCCGGGAACCTGCTGGCCACCTGCAGCCGAGACAAGAGCGTCTGGGTTTGGGAAGGTGAGTTTTCAGTGTTGGGTCTCAAGTTAAAACACTAAGCTCTTTACCATCACCTTCATCCCTTCCCATCAGAGAAGTGGACAGTGTGCTAAACTCATGTTTAATGTATTTAGGCACATTTTATTAAAGTAATTATAGCTAACAAAATATTTACATAAATCGTACTTGTTAAATATTTATTAAAAACTGCACATTGAGACTAATATAGCTGATGGAAGTGCCAAACCAAAGATTTAGGGAATTGTTTTGTTAGAAAAATGTGTTTGCTAGTAAAATATATTAGAGATATGATTGTGTGGATGTGATTTCTGGATAAGATCATGTGCATTATACTCAATAACTTAGTCCTGTCCTGAAGCAGGAGTTGATGAGTGTGTGTGTGTTTCAGTGGACGAGGAGGATGAGTACGAGTGTGTCAGTGTGGTGAACTCGCACACGCAGGACGTCAAGCATGTCGTCTGGCACCCAAACCAGGAAGTAAGTGTTTACGTGTTCTATATCAGCCATAACTACTAAACACTCGATAGTGCTGAATGTAGCGATACTAAAAGAAACAAGGGGTGCATTCCATGACAAATCACCCCGAACCGATTTACACCAGACTTGGTTCTTAGGGTTGTTTCAGGCAAACAAGATCAAAATAACATTTTTACACTGATCAGGTCAAGGGGTCAAAAGTAAAAACTTTGTTAAGGGTGTAACTTATTTTGTTTTCTTTCAACTGCATTTTTTGAACTTTTTTAATTTGCCATGCGATTTCCAATAAAATGACAGCTCCCATGAGTCTGCACAGACCGCGTTTGAGTAAAAGGTTGGTTAACGTTAAGGGGGGGGGGGGGGGGGGGTACCATCAACCACATTTTGATCTCTCTATAACTTTTGACCACTTGACCTGATCAGTCTAAACATGTAAGCTTGAGCTTGCTTGCCTGAAACAACCCCAATAACCAAGTCTGGTGTAAATGGGAGATGGTAGGGTGTGTCCCGCTGGGTGATTTGTCACGGAATGACCCGAACATTTCGTTGGGGATGGGGGCAGACTTCTACTCGAAACGTTTGTCATTTCATTTATTACGTTTCTTTTAATATTTCTGTATTTGATACATCGCCTGAGGAACTGCTGTTTTAAAGGAGTGCTAACCAGGGCTTTACAATCTTACCTCTTATTAACATTACTGCTCCCCCTTTTATTTGTGTTGATTCAGGAAATATCTTAAAAGGTACATAAGGACCTTTTTATTTTATGGTGTTACATGTTCCCATGTGTTGCTACAACTGTTTATGTAAGGTGTGCGTATTGTGTTAAATTATTATTTTTTTTTTTTTTACATTTTGACCACTTTTTAATTAAAACTTTTAAATTGCATTCCCTGCCTCAAGATGGCTTCACATGTAACTGCATGGACCTCTTAGAACTACATTTCCCATCATCCTTCAATTAAAACAATACACACACCTTGCGTAAACAGTTGTAGCAACACATGGGAACATGTAACACAATAAAATAAAAAGGTCCTTATGTACCCTTTAATAATAGATAATCTGCTGTATCCTGGGACCCTGCTGTAGGTCACATTGTTTGATTGCAGTTAGTTTAGACCAGTGGTGCGGAGAGTCAGTAAGGTGCAACGAGGACTAGAGGCAGTTCTGTAAAAATCTAATTAATTAATTAGAATTTAAGAAAAATTTCGACTTTTAGAACCGGAGAAATTATGTTTGAAGTGGCGTGTGTCAGTGAAACTGCAATGAACAGAGCAGAAATGGCGGCTTCCATGTATTTATATTTTAACAGTTTTTCTTAATGGAAATTGTGTTTTTTTGCCTAGATTTAACCAAAAAAAAAGTTCTGATTGAGCTTAATACATAAATATTAACAAACACATTCTTAAAAGTTTTGAAATGTGTACATTGTTTTGGCTTGTAGTATGCAGAGGAGGCGGAGAAGCGGAGAGAGATTGGCTCTCAGAGTATAACAGCAGCTCTGCAGCATACGTTACAAATCCAAATTAGTCGCTTCAGTGGGCTCACTTAGCTTCAGATTTAGCTGGTAAAATAAATATTTATTTAGTGAAAACACAGATTTATTTTTTCAAATTTAATTGCTGAACGATAATATTTTTCAGAATTATCTGTTAGGTAAAAAAAAAAAAAAAAAGATTTAAGTTACAAGTATTGTGTTACAGATTTATTTGTTAGAAATGTTAGCTAATGTTGACTCGTCAAGTTTAAAAAAAGATTTATAGACTGGTTACATTTACAATACGCCTTTTCAACATTCATACGTTGTATCTGAAAGCACAATTTTGAAAACTTGTAAGAATGTGTTTGTTACCATTTATGTATTTATGCTAAGGGGGGCAGCATTTAAAAAGTTAGCGCACCACTGGCTTAGACCATTAGAGTGAGTTTGAACAACATCACACAAATGACTGTTTTCACAGACTCCGATTAGCACTAATCTCGGACTAACTAATGTTACTTTGGGTGTATTAGTCCAAGATCAAAGTCTGTGAAACCAGCCAGAAGTGATCAGGAAGCAGAAAGCAGCAGCAGCAGCATCTTCTCGCCTGTAGTATTGTCTTTGACACACCTGTATAACCGTGTTTATGATGCCTCCCCATCCCAGATCCTGGCTTCAGCCAGCTATGACAACTCAGTGAAGCTGTACAAGGAGGACGATGATGACTGGGTGTGCCGGGACACCCTGGAGGGTCACGAGTCGACGGTGTGGAGCGTGGACTTCGACAAGAGCGGCCAGAGACTGGCCTCCTGCAGCGACGACAAGACTGTGAAGATCTGGAGGGAGTACGAGTCTGGGAACGAGCAAGGTGAGCCAGCCTGAGCAGGGAGAGCCTGGGAAAGAGCAGGGAGAGCCAGCATGAGCAGGGAGGAGCTTGGAAAAGAGCAAGGTGAGCCAGCCTGAGCAGGGAGAGCCTGGGAAAGAGCAAGGTGAGCCAGCCTGAGCAGGGAGAGCCTGGGAAAGAGCAAGGTGAGCAAGCCTGAGCAGGGAGAGCCAGCCTGAGCAGGGAGAGCCTGGGAAAGAGCAAGGTGAGCCAGCCTGAGCAGGGAGAGCCTGGGAAAGAGCAAGGTGAGCCAGCCTGAGCAGGGAGAGCCAGCCTGAGCAGGGAGAGCCTGGGAAAGAGCAAGGTGAGCAAGCCTGAGCAGGGAGAGCCAGCCTGAGCAGGGAGAGCCTGGGAAAGAGCAAGGTGAGCAAGCCTGAGCAGGGAGAGCCAGCCTGAGCAGGGAGAGCCTGGGAAAGAGCAAGGTGAGCCAGCCTGAGCAGGGAGAGCCTGGGAAAGAGCAAGGTGAGCCAGTCTGAGCAGGGAGAGCCTGGGAAAGAGCAAGGTGAGCAAGCCTGAGCAGGGAGAGCCTTGGAAAGAGCAAGGTGAGCAAGCCTGAGCAGGGAGAGCCAGCCTGAGCAGGGAGAGCCTGGGAAAGAGCAAGGTGAGCCAGCCTGAGCAGGGAGAGCCTGGGAAAGAGCAAGGTGAGCAAGCCTGAGCAGGGAGAGCCAGCCTGAGCAGGGAGAGCCTGGGAAAGAGCAAGATGAGCAAGCCTGAGCAGGGAGAGCCAGCCTGAGCAGGGAGAGCCTGGGAAAGAGCAAGGTGAGCAAGCCTGAGCAGGGAGAGCCAGCCTGAGCAGGGAGAGCCTGGGAAAGAGCAAGGTGAGCAAGCCTGAGCAGGGAGAGCCTGGGAAAGAGCAAGGTGAGCCAGCCTGAGCAGGGAGAGCCTGGGAAAGAGCAAGGTGAGCAAGCCTGAGCAGGGAGAGCCAGCCTGAGCAGGGAGAGCCTGGGAAAGAGCAAGGTGAGACAGACTGAGCATGAAGGCATGTGAATATTTCAAGATATATGAAAAATCAAAAGCATACACTGCCCTCGACCCCCTTCCCCCAGCACGTTGATGATTTTAGGATTAATGCACACAGATGAGGCTTTCTAACCTGTCTGTTCCTGTGTCGTTTAGGTGTGGTGTGTAATGGCACGGCCCCAACCTGGAAGTGTATCTGCACCCTGTCTGGCTTCCACTCCCGCAGCATCTACGACATCTCCTGGTGAGCAAGCATTGTGTAACATCACCCCAGGGCTGAAGAGAAGATTATTCAAGCATTGTGTAACATCAACACAGTGCTGAAGAGGAGATTATTCTGCAGTCATTCTGAAGTTCTGGGTTATGTTGCTCCCATTTTGAGTTTCTAGTGTTTTTTCTCAATCTGTCCCAACCTGGCTTTGAGCTCTCCCTGGGGAATCCTAAATGCTGGACTAGCACAGTTGAAAAGTAGCATCACACATGATGTGAATGGAATGAGGAAGGCTGCTCAGTCTCGGCATTTAGGATTCTCCAGACAAGCTCAGGCAGCTTTAGAGAAAGATGCTTTCAATACAGGAGAAACAGAACCCAGAACAATGCAAAGTCATGATGGGAGAAATAGAACACAGAAGTGGTGGGAATGATTGCAAACACCATCAGATAGTCAGGGGAGGGTAAACCATCTATTGAAGAGACACCTCAAGCTGCTGTACAATCAGTCTGTTGTGACCGAAGGGATAACCATTTCTTTATTTGCTGGATTTTGTTATTTTACTGGTTGACTGTTTTCTTAACTTTGAAACATCCCTGAAGGTACAGTACTACAGATGTGGGTCTGCAGGTGTTACAGCACAGTGCTCCTCGTGTCGTTCAGTAACCCTGTACACGAGTGTAGGTACTGCCTCATCATAACCTCCTTTGGCTATATACCCGAGCATTCTGTAATGGGTACAGACCCACATGGAAAAAGTGCTTCCTTTTTAGAACATAAGAACATAAGGTTACAAATGAGAGGAGGCCATTAGGGCTATCTTGCTCGTTTGATTGTTAGTAGCTTATTGATCCCAGAATCTCATCAAGCAGCTTCTTGAAGGATCCTAGGGTGTCTGCTTCAACAACATTACTGAGGAGTTGGTTTCAGACTCCAACAATTCTCTTGTGTTTTACTTTCAGAAGTAGAGCAGCTTTTATGAATAACACTTAGAAGAAAGTAAGTAGGCAAACGTTTTGGCGAGTGCCTTCTTTGAAACGTTTGTCTGCTTGACTTAGTTTCTTATGTTTTACATTATATTTGTCACTGAATAATTTTTACTTTTAGTCATGGATGAGCCTATATGGATAGACATTTCTACACTAAAAATATCAAAGTGTATGGAAGCTGATTTGAAATCCTTCTGGGCTGCATCCTGGGAAGTGGTTTAGACACCTGATGGAGGAATGGTTCTAGTGTAGATGATGTGTGCATGCAGAAGAGCTGTGGAACTGATGCCCCACACTGACACTTGACCCAGCTTTACTCTAGCATTCGTAGCATTCGTATCATTTTAAAGCTTGTTTCAAGGGCTTTCCAGTGAAGCAACTCCCCTTGAACGACTTGAGCTAGAGTGAGTTTCTGTGAAACTGATGAGGCGTGGCAGCTGGAATAGTGGCGAGCTTGCTGAATGAAGCCTGAGATCCCTGCTTTGTTTCCCTGGCAGGTGTCACCTGTCCGGCGCCATGGCGACAGCATGCGGGGACGATGCCATCCGGGTGTTTGAGGAGGACACGACCTCTGACCCCCACCAGCCCACCTTCTCCCTGGCCGCCCACGTCCCCAAAGCCCACGATCAGGATGTGAACTGCGTGTCCTGGAACCCCAAAGAAGTGGGGTTGCTGGCCTCCTGCAGCGATGACGGGGACATTGGCATCTGGAGCTACCAGCCACAGCACTGAGGAGGCAGCAGCAGAGGGAGAGAGCATTGGGGACTGTGGCTGGCCATGTAAAGCAGAGCGTTATCAGGAGGGTGCAGCTGCATGGAAATATCCCATGTTTAGGGCTTGAAGTTTTCACTTTTGATCACATGACGTCTCTTTAAACTTATTTTGAGCAGATTCTGTTTCCTGATTAAACTCAGAAAAAGCTATTAATTACAAAACAATGTAACTTGTTTTCTTCTTCTTTTTGTAACATTTTGCACAGGTGCCTACAGAATGAAACTCATAGGACTGAAAGATAAATATCCCAATTGTTACAGTGCTGGATGCAAGTCCACTTTCTGTAAATATCTGTACAATGTAAGTTGGCTAGTAACAATATAAATGGTATAAAACAAACTATTAATACTATGAGAGATTTGTGTTGCAGTCCCTTTTTCTTTTACATGTTCTCAAAGTGGAATACATATAACTTACATTTTCGAAAGCAACAAAAATAAAGTCATGTCATGCTGTACTGATGGTTTGTTTGGTAAAAAGCATGAGAATATCACCTCTTGTGCTCCATTAAGTGCCATTGTTTACAAAGTGGAGCAGAAATATAAATGTGTACATTTTTACAGGGCAATATGATCTTTAGTTACATTCACTTTAATCAAACTAGTATTATTTAGTTTGTTAAATGCACTTAATAAAAACCTCTGTGTAAAGTAACACTATCACAAAATGTTTTCCTACTTATAATTACAAAACACAGCATAAGTTACCATAAAAAGATCTACTGTCTCTAGAAAACCACTTGTATGATAACTTGACAGGGACATTGGCGTTATGGAGTATCAGAATATGGGGTTATAATCTAGACGAGTATGTATTTAAAGTTTTTATGGATTACATTTGTCACTGATATACTTAAGAGCAGGAAATACTACTTTTTAATAATTTGACAAAAAAAAAAGGAATTGTGTAGTTGCACCTTTAAAAACTGGCAAATGCTTTTTGTAGAATGTCTTTTATTTTGTATACAAATAAGGGACATCACAATTAAATGCAATTAAAACTTCAGGTATTTTGACTGGCAAGTCTTCTGCAGATACAGTATTATATGCAAATATGGAAAATGTATCTAGCGCCCCTTTCACTCCGGCACTCCTATCCGGGTTCTGGCTACCCGCGTAGTGTGAAACCACGTTCCTGGGTCATACCCGGGTCGCAGTGACCCACCTCAAGATGTGGGTCGACGTGCTTTGACCTGGGTTGAGGGAGACAAAATGGATGACGGCCGTTCGTACGCAGATAAAATAACAAGCAGCCACGCCTGCATGTTTCACTTCCACAAGGAACATTTCTATTTATTCTGTTTGTTCTTTTAGTTTATAGCACCTGCAGTTAAAACAAAATAAACTAAAAAGCAAGGTACTAGGGTAATCAAGAACATTATTTTTATAAAGTGATTAACAGACATACGTGCTTATTGCCCAGTGTGCCATGCGTTTTCATTTGGTTTATTTATTCAATATAAATCTACAATTGTGTGTAATAAGGTCATTTCATAGCTGTTCAGTTCTGGTAGGATTTAGCCCAGACACCAGGCAGAGCAGCGAGAGGCTGCAAGCACATCAACAACGTCAAGAAAGAGGGACTGGCAGAGTGTGTAAAAAAAGAAAGAAATGCCAAACCGTAATGTATTAAATGATTTAATGTATTATTATTAATAAACTCAATATGAAAGTTGCAATATGTATATATAACACAATATGGCTAGTTAAACTAATTGTCCACAAATTATACACCTGGGAGTGTATTGAAATTATCTAGCTGCTTAAAAAAAAAATACTAAGAGTGAGAGGATGGCTATTTAAATAACCATTAACATAGCCTCTATTTAAATTGTTAAATAATTGATAAGACTAATTAAACCATGTGTCCCAGTTTTGAGCTTTGAAAATCTGGTCACCCTATGTAATGGTGCATTTGTTACAAGCACTTGGAGCAGTGTTTTCCAAATGCAACCACAAGGGTCATTGTGTAGAGGAGCCCCAGAACAATGGATCTGATGCATTTCTTACATATTCTACACATGAGGAGATGACACGGGACAGCAGTTGTGATCTAAGCCTTTATTTGGGTCGACAGCAGTGACGGCACAAAAACAAAACGAGCCTGGGGCTCGTTACACATAAAAAGAAGCCTGTACAAGATTATTCACTTTCAAAACATTTCACTTTCTATCCATCATCTTATTTGCAATACAAAGATACTGAGGGTCATGTCTCCACACTACAGTATTATTAAAGAGATGGATCTCTTGAGGATACAAACTAAGAGCTTAAAATCATAAACACACAAATTAGCAAGACCAGAACATTTTGTTGTTTATGCTTGCCATATTTTCATTTGGTAACATACCAATATAATAAATGTGAATGCAGATTTCTTCCTCTGCAATACCTGTCAAAACAAAATTAGAGAATAACACCAAAATGCTCTATCTGAGCCGAGACTAAAATGTTCTAAAAGGATAGATAACTGGTTCATTAGCTGTTAAAGCAGCCAGCAAACTCAGCTTGACAATCGTCCCATTTCACCATCTTGAGTATTCAGCAAGTGGTATTCAACTGCACCCCTAGAGTACCAACCAATAGTCTAGGTTTTTATTTTGACAGGGAACAAAAATAGAACATTTAATTCTGCACTGCTTTCCAGTGCACACAACAGCTCTCACAGCCTATACTTTAGAGGACTGTGAGATTATTCTGTGCGCATCATCAGAACACAACAGACCTTTATAAAAACACATTATTTCATTGGACCAGGCTGAACCTAAATAACAAGATGGTTGGTAGTCCCACTATATTAAGCTACAGAAACCAACACAGCCACAGTATGCCCCAGACAGCCTCTTCGTAGGGTCGGGTACAATGTGTGTTAGCTGTGTCGGGATCAGTCAGAGTCGCTGTCTCCCTCACTGTCAGCCTCCTTCACGTCCACACTGAACTTGTATTCCTGGTCACAGCCCATGTAGGCGTCACTCATGAAGTACAGTGTGTAGTTGTGGACACCCAGGGCTGGGGCGACAAAGTCCAGTTTCACCTGAAGTTTAAAAAAAAAAAGCACAACATTAAAAACTTGAAATATTTCTTCATGCACTAAATCCTCTCAAGCAAATGAAAGACTATAAAATACTGCTGTAATCACTTGCACTCTATATGCTGATCTCAAAAAGACTGTTTTAGGTGTTATTGTTACAGTATACTTGAAGATATCAATATAGCTACCTAAAAAAAATCCTTTTGTAGATACTGAATCTTGCACCGCCATTTCTATTATTATTAAACCCTGACATATTAGAAGGGAAAGGCAGGAGGGAAAGTGTATGTGTGCTACATCTGAGCTGATGACTCAGCCTGCTGTACTTGTGCATGGGCTGGCATGAGAAACGTATCTCGCTTTGTCTCGGGAGAACCACCCTCGTCCTCCCCATGCAGGGATCCGGTCCTGGATGTCTTCAGGGGTATAATGGCTTGTAGTCTGCAGGACTAGCGACGCGAGCAGCGGTTTTCCCGGTGAGCCCAAGAGAGCAGACTGACTGGCTGTTTCTGTGCCCAGAACTCCTCCATGAACTCCTGAAGACTTGGTCTTTAGGCATCACTGGGATTTGCTCCACTGGAGGGGGGACAGCACCTAAATCCTGCTTTTCAGCTGGCACGCTCTTGCCAGTGTTTTTCCAGTTAGAGGAGCTCTTGCCATAAAACCTCTCTGGGCTGGAAGATTTTCTCCTGATCTCTGACTAAGAGGGACTGGGTTGGAATGAGGATCTTGCGGTTTCCATGGAGGAAATAGGAAAGGATTCCCGTTATGTTACTTATGGAACGAAGGTCAGATAGAAGAGCTTTAGCTATAGATTCCCACAGGCAGGATTAAATATGCTTGCCAGCACTTGTTGCAGGGGGAGGTGGATTGCCGTCGTTTTCTCTCAGGAGAAAATGGACACACACGGCCTCATGGGGGAGGTGCACCCGGAAGTGAAAACATCATCAACTTCCTCTTCAGGGGTCACAGTGATCATAATCTCCTTTCTGTTGGATGATGGGAATGCTTGGAGTCTGGTTTCATACATGGCATTTTACTGAGACAGATTTCAGTAAAATAGATACATGCAGCGGTCGAGATAAGCTGCGTACCTGCCGTTTTTATGCATTCAAATTACGCATAGTAATTTTGCTGCACAGCTTGCCTGCCTCCCCTCCCGCCTCCACTAAAACTTCCACTAACAACTATGTCTCCCAGAACACAATGTCTTCAGTTACTAGGAAACTACACCAGACAAACCAACCCAACAAACATTATCCAGTCTCTGGCTAGCCCTGTTGTCTTTGCAGCCAATCACATTAAGAATAAGAACAATTCGAAGCTACACAGGTTGAAGCGTAAACACCCCAATCCAGCTACAAATCCAACTGAAACCATCGTCAGAGGCAAGCGCTGAAAAAAGGTGTCTATAATATTAAACAAACTGTTTTATAACTTATTAATGCATGTCCTTATTTTATCTGTATGGCTTCATATTGAAGTCTTAACATGTTCACCGAGTTTAAGAATTTAATGTTAAAATAGAAGTAACGTAATTCATTTGCAGAGTCAGTGTGATACGTCAAAAGAAATTAGCGGAGCCAATAAAGAACCTTGTAGAACACACGCGTGGTTGTACAGGAGTTCAACGTAACATTGCAGTTAAAATGGAAGGAGCTTTTTTAATGCCTACCTGTGATGGAGTACACCCCGCCCCTGCATTATTATTTGTATACATGTATGTTTTGTATTATTATTATTGTATTTGTAGGCGGGTGGACGAAGCGGTCTATCCTAATCATTATTGTGTTTATGTGCGGGCGGTCGAGCACCGTCCCTCTTTCATTATTTGCTGTTTGAGACCCGGCGAGAGAGCCGGTCTTGTAATGTGTAGTAGGTGGGTATGGGGTTTAAAACCCCTTCCATAGAACTCTCGTGGAAATGTGGATGGAGCCTTAATAAGGTCATTTATTAATAGGTAATTAAGGCTCCAGCCACGAATATAAAACACCCACTCTCAGCTCAGAGGGGGTGGATGTTCAGAGGAGGAACGAGAGCGAGAGCGAAAATTAAAAAAACACAACATATGCAGGATCAGTGAAGGCATTTTCCCAGCCTGACCTGTATTAGCTATTCATTTTTGAGTTCGTGATTTGTTTTATTTAAAATATTTATTTTGCTCTGTGAGCAGTGTTTTTGTTTAAATCTTTTACTTTATTTTTTGTATTTAAAAATAAAGACGGCGCAAATACCATTGCACCCTACCTGCAGTACCTGTTTCAGTTCCTGCTTCTGGCCTGACTTCACCACACACGCTATCTTGTCACACTACCCCATTAGCATTAATTGTACAGTATTTATTGAGATTACTCATGACTTCAAGGTAATGTTGCATTTTACACCCCTGAAAATACATTTTACTCTCAGTGTTAAAATTAGAGGGCAAGCAACTTGTGTGATTAATCTTTCAAATTAATTTAACCTCGCCCAGTACAACACAGTGTTATTCAATGAGACTGGGACCCTCTCACACCCACCTTAGCTTTCTGCTGCAGAGTCAGTCTCTTAATGGAGATCAGACTGTTAGACTTGGGGTCTCCAATCACCACCCACCAGCCTTCCTCACGTTTCTGGAAAGCAAAGAATGAACAGGCTATGAGACAGAGAAGGATTTACATACAACACACAAAACACAACACAGCTTTTTATATAAAAAAATAATAAATGATCAAACATTTGGCTATTTGTAAATGTTTTGAGTTGGCTGATGCTAAATAACTAAATGGCAAAGAAAACTGCTGTACAAAATCACGTAATGCAATTGTGGCAAAATCTACAAAAAAATAAAATAAAATAAAACAGAAACATTTCCTGCTTCCTGGTAGATAAGTGTTACCTGAGGGAAGAGTGGCGCAATGACAGGTCCAGTCACCTCCTCTTCTCTCTCTAGCTGCACCAGAACCACAACAGGACTCCCACTGTAATGAAACACAGCATTAACACACTGACAGCTCAGTCCTGTGCAATGAAACACAGCATTAACACACTGACAACTCAGTCTACTGTAATGAAACACAGCATTAACACACTAACAGCTCAGTCCTGTGTAATGAAACACAGCATTAACACACTGACAACTCAGTCCTGTGTAATGAAACACAGCATTAACACACTGACAGCTCAGTCCTGTGTAATGAAACACAGCATTAACACACTGACAGCTCAGTCCTGTGTAATGAAACACAGCATTAACACACTGACAGCTCAGTCCTGTGTAATGAAACACAGCATTAACACACTGACAGCTCAGTCCTGTGTAATGAAACACAGCATTAACACACTGACAGCTCAGTCCTGTGTAATGAAACACAGCATTAACACACTGACAGCTCAGTCCTGTGTAATGAAACACAGCATCAACACACTGACAGCTCAGTCCTGTGTAATGAAACACAGCATCAACACACTGATGCATCTCAGCTCACTTTTAATTAGTCAAGCATTAAAGATTCTGCACAGGATAGAGCTGAGATGCACAATCCCGCTAAACAATTCCCATAGCCCAATGACACTGCACACAAACTCCTGTATTAAATGTAAGGGTTTGAACTGACAAACCGATCGATTATTACTACTTAATATGAATAGAAAACATATGAAGTAGTAACATACCAAGGGTCTGCAGTGATGAGTTAAAAGGCAAGTTTTCGTTTGAGTTCACTGAACTCCATTAGCTAATGTTGACACAGGAATGGTAAATAGAATATATGAAGGAGCCGTGCCCACCTCTTAACATTGTCCTTCTCAGCCACCTCGTAGGAGAGCTCGATGTTGGGGTAGCGGTTACAGAAGCGAGCCACGTCTGCTATCTGACTGTCGGAGAGCTGCAGCAGCCCACTGCGCTCCTCATCCTCCATCTCCATGATGTCGAAGATGCTCTCGATTCCCTGGGAAACACAAAGCAGCACAGGGATGAGTCACACCTCCACTGGGGCTACAGGGCTGGATAAACACCTCTGTGTAGGGGTATCCCAAACATTCATATATAGACTAAACAGAGACTCTAAAGAGAGAGACAGCGGTGACTCACCTTATCAGTGCAGCGCTTGACATGCTCCGAGGTGAAGTATGGCAGCTGCTTCAGGTAGGAGTCCTTGGACCACATGGCCTGGGTCACCATCTGGGCCAGCTCCATGGCAGCCAGGGCAGGGCTCAGCCAGCCGTTACTGGAGAGGACATCCACACAGGCCTGGATCAGGCGCACTGCCTGGGAGAGAGATGACAAGCAGCAGTTGCACATGGTTATTCACTGTGAGGGGAGGCAGTATTTTCACTGCTGCCACTGTGGTATGCGACAGGCTATAAAAAGCAAATCTAGGACTTGGAGGTTCTTCAGGAGGAACAGAATTAAAAAGAGTTCATTTAACATGTGGCAAATGTGAACCACCGAACCGCTACAATATGTGTACTACACTTTTGACACACGTATTTAGATAATTTGTCAATATCAGACCAATATTTAACTTCTGGTTTATGTTAGCGCACATGTGGCTATGTTCGAATGAGCCTCCATGACTAGTCTGGGTGAGTGACGATTTGCCCACCTTGCTGAGGATCTCTTCAGTGTCGGACTGCAGCTCAGCACTCAGCTGCATGCGGGAGAGGTGAGCCTGCAGGAGCAGGTTCGTCTTCACATGGGGGTCATTGAATTTGGGATTGTTCAACTTGTGAGGGACTTTCTGAGCCAGCTGTGGGGAGAAGACATCCAAAAACATGGGCTTAAACATCTTCAGCAACAATACATCAATTATAATGTTGACCAGTTCTTTTGGGGGGGGGAGGGGGGAACAAATAAATTCTGAACCATTCTCGTGGTAGATTTATTCTTTATCTAAACCTATGCATGCATACAACCTGTACTCTCACAGCACAACTTTGTACTTCATACTGGGTTCATGCAGACTCAACTCTGTGAAAATGCCAACCCAGAGTGCACATTTATATCTATGCTAGAATATTGTCTCACCATCTGAACATTTTCAAATATGATTAAATGAATTAATACATTTTGAATAGTACATCAAAATATCCCAGATGTGTAATGTTGGTTATTCATTACTCATGTGTGCAAATTGATTGTTTTATTGAAGTATATTTCCTTGTTGTCCCTCTGAAAGCCTACGTGCGCTCAGACAGCAGGGCAGACGGGCAGACTGACCTGGCGGAGGAGAGTGTCCTCGTGGTGCCGGATGGGAATGTTTTCGTACTCCGCTGCGTTGGAGATGATTTCGATGAGCCCTCGGATCTTGGTCTTAGCGTTCAGAGACATGCTGAACAGCTCTGCAACAGCAAAACATTACTTGAACACTTCAGAATCAGGTCTACTGGGTACAGATGAGCATTTCATCATGAAGAAAAACTTCAGTGTTAAGATATTAGAAGTTTATGTAGCACTTACTGATAGTTAATAAAAGTGCTACAGAAAAATAAATTGCTAGGCCATGTCTCATTTCCATGGAACTCAGATGTCAAATTCTACAGGCTCAAATGCTCGGCTACAGACAATTGTTTTACATAAATACAACACGCAATTGTGAATTCCCAAATCCTGTATTGAAATAATGCCCAATACCCCACTGAAGAGATCTTTTGGAACCATGTAGTACAAGATGTGGATCTGGAACCAAACAGATTTCAAATATCCCACATTATAAAATCTGATTATGTATGTGAAAAACCAACTGGACACTAAAGTAAGGGTTTTTACACTGGAAACCAGCCCCTACGGTCAGTGTGTGCAGGCAGCTCTCACCAATGGTGGTGTAGTTGATGTAGTAATACGCTGCAATCATGCCCAGGTTCAGCGGTGCCACGTCCATCTCATCCTCAATGCTGATGCACTTGGACTGCTCCAGATCGTTCAGAGTGTGCTCCACCAGCTCAGACAGATGATCCGACAAGTGCCTGTGTGACATGCCTGCAGAGAGAACAGCCAGTCAGCCTCACACATGGCTCACTCCCCTCATCCAGAGGGACCAGCCAGTCAGCCTCAGGCATTGCTCACTCCCCTCACCCAGAGGGACCAGCCAGTCAGCCTCAGGCATTGCTCACTCCCCTCACCCAGAGGGACCAGCCAGTCAGCCTCACGCATTGCTCACTCCCCTCACCCAGAGGGACCAGCCAGTCAGCCTCGCACACATTGTTCACTCCCCTCACCTAGACCCACCCACACAGTAAAATAGGTGGAGAGAACAGAACATATAGTTGTCACTCTTCACAACACTGGACATAGTCTGGTGTTTGTTGCAAGTCAGACTCATTCTTCCTAACGTGTTCACACCACACTGCTCCCCCTCACCCTGCAGGTTGTAATAGTTGGGGTTCTGGGTCATCCTCCGGTACAGGAAGGTCCAGGTGAGGTAGTCCACAGCGTCCTGCTTGTTCTCCACGGTCTTGGTGACGATCTCTGCGTTGAAGTGGTCATGCATACAGTGGTCCAGGTGAGACTCCACTGGCAGCGGCTCGTACAGGAACTTCTTGAAGAAATCCTAACGCAAAACGCACACAGGAGAAGTATTCCGGTCACTGCATGGAACATCACAGCAAAAAGGAGCAGCAAATTATACCCATGGGTGAAAGTGGCCAATGATCATTTTGACAAACTCCTGGGGCAAAACCAATCTTATCTGGGGTCTGGGGCCACCTACACCTCCAGAAGCTCTGGGGTTGTACATGCTCTCGATGCATTCTGAACCACTTTTAGAAGCGAATTTTAACTTTGTAGAAAAATAAAATCAGAAATGACTTCACTTAACTAGTCATTTTACCAGATGGACTAACTTGATAAATCACACATGACGGCCATTACACATATTTTTTAAAATGTTACTCAAATCAAATCTTTTAAATTTATGTCCAATTTACATATTAATTTTATAAAACTTCAGCTGCAAAATTAACTCATTTAACCATTTATAACATGATCCTGTCCTAGTACAAATGAAAATGTTTTTTGGCAATAAAAGGCTAAATGTGTTTATTTCACTGGCCACACTAAATTGTAGTTTTCTAGTCAGATCCATGGTAACACTGTGTCAATTAATATTATATTTAAAGAGACAACTAACCAAAATATACTGCTCGCAAAAAAAATAGGGGATATTCAGCTAATATTGCAAAACCCAACAAACTACAAAAATGTATGTGAATGAAGTAAATTCTCTCAGTTAGAAGGACATTACAGGGAGCGATCTGGTAATCGGCGCATGTGGGATGTCTATTTTCATCCCACATTTACATCCCAGTTCTATGTATGTGTTATTTTGAAATTCTGTTTTGAAATCAGATACCCCATACTTTTTGTGAACACTACATCAATAATTATTTTCTTATGATTCGCTGGCAGCCACTTTTTTTCTATCAGGCTCTGAAAGCATGACCAGTCTTCAATGCTTAGCAACAGCAGGTTAAGGCTAGTCTTACACAAGACCTCCAAGGTTGTGCAACAGTCTTACCCCAGACCAATTTAACTGGAGCCTGAGACTTAAATCAAGACCTTTTTAGTAAAACTGGACGCAGAATAAAATGTTTTAGTCACTTCAATTTTATTTTCGTCACCCACGAAAGATTTTCTTCGCCATCACGATGTTTCTAGCTTAATTGGCTATTAATCCTAGGCAGGCGTCTGGCGATTCTGCCTCTGTGGAGAGTTCTGTTCTGCTCAGAGTGCTCGGTGCTGCTCATGAACGTTACCGTTGTATAATTGAATACTAAATTAGTAAAGCACAATCTTTCTGTAAATACTCCAGTAAACAGAAATAAAAATCACAATACTAATACTTTTACATTTTTTGTTTTATTTACCTTTAAAAAAAAATATATATATATTTCAGAAGTATAATCATCTCAAGCGTTTTGAAACTGGTAAAAATGTAATTAAAATATTAGTCGAAAACACACATTTATTGAAGACATACCACGTGCAATCTATTTTCTTTTTGCTCGTAGTATCTTCCATCTCAAACCTCTGTCCCGGTGAAAATGTGTCAGTGTTATATACCCCATTTTGAAGTACAGTATTATGACCAATAAGCCACGTATACCTGAATGTAGTGAAGCTCAATCACAGTCTCCAATTTAAAACCACTGTGTTGGCCATGTTCTCACCTTCTTGGATCCCTGGCACATTATTACACAGCGGCCTTCATCATCCTGCAGGGGCCGGTTTGCCCTCCCAACCATCTGCAGGACATCGTAGATCGGGTAATCCACATACCTGGGAGAGACTGGATTAGAACAGGGCAAACCACTCTTCAAAAGACCACCAGTCTAGACCAGTTACCTTCAGAACAGATTCAGCAATGAGTCAACTACAGCATCGTGCACCTGGCTCCAAAGCTAGGTCTAGCAGGTGAGCTAATGGAGCTAAACTGGCAGGAGCTCTGTGTGTGTGGAATATCATATATTATATTAGACTTGTCATTAGATTTTCTTTCCTTTTTTAAAGATCAAAGAAATATTATAGGAGACAAATACAGAAACTTTGTATTAAATGACTTTTCCGCGTGTACTTCGACATACATGGCTAAGGCCGTTCTCAGAAACAACCCTCGAGTGTTACTGCTAACTTAAGCATGCCAGTCAATGGTATTTCACATTGAGAAAGCACACAGTGAGCTTTAACACTGAAGGACTGCTTCTGAATATAACCTTTGAAAGATTATGTTTTACAGATTAAGCCATGCATGTCTAAATACACACGGCCAGTGCAGTGAAACAAATAATGGATCATTAAAATCAATAAAATTCTGTTATGACTTCATTACCAAGTAATAGTACTACTATTGTTTATCCGTGTTATACAAGTTATGGATGTAATTATAAAAGATCTAATCTCATAAAGAGTGGTCTTCCATGACCACATGATGTTTAAACTAAATTCCCCCAATGCCTGTCTGTAAGCCTCATATAGTTATCAATGTATGTGTAGTCAGAGTACTCACGCATGAATCTTGCCATTGTAGTACTGCGTGTCCATGATGATGACCAAGTGAGAGGAGATGTTCATCCCCCAGCACAGGCTACGCGAGGCAACCACCACCTGCACAGCACCTGTGAGGGGATTGCAGACAGAATTACATTTATATAGCGCCTTTCATGTAGATCAACAAGATACACCCCTATGAGAACAAATTAGAGTCAATCAGGGATGCAAGTTGTTTAGGAGTTTAAACGTTAGTAAAATTTAAACATTTTTAGTTTTGCTTAATCTTTTAAAAATGTGCTGATCAAATATTAAGAAGCGGGTCTCTGCAAATAACAGCTACTCAGTTTTTTATTTTTTTTATTACTTCCTACCTGTGTCACGTGGCATCATTGTCATTGGATAGTTATACACTGCATAACATTTCAGTATGCAATTAATGCTCACCCTCTAAACAAAATAGACCATTATCATACTGCCAATGCTATTTTTTCATATTGCTTCACTGTTCTTATACATTTATTTATATATAGGAAATAATTTAGTAATTTATTTAACTTCGTTTTTTTTTTCTTTTCTGTCAAACAATTTAATTGGCTTTTAAATAGGCCAAGACTTCATTTTAAAAGTACAAGCACAACATACAAACGAGATCGCAACGTGTTAAGCAACTAATCTTTATTAAAGCTATAATAATATAAAGCATTTTGCTGGACTCACTATTACAATCGTTATGACGAGTAACTGCATTAAAATTAATAAAGAGGAGTCGCTTCAGCATTTAAATGAAAAAGCAAAACTTATGATTTAAAAGCCCATTTTGTGGTTTCACAGAAAGAAAAAACACAAATTAAAACCAATTTTACTATTCACATGTTTCTCAGTTATGATTGAGATACACAAATTGATTAACAGGTTGTTTTAATTGCATTTAAGGAGAGAAGAAAAGACCTATTTATATTAGACATATATGCGATAATTTATAGAAAGCTTTTTATTTTAAAATGCTCAGAGCCATTGCAGCTACGTGCATCACCCAAGATGGCAGACTTCCGGTTTCCTCCTGCTGTCGAGACCGCACATCGAGGGGGACGCACACTACCTCCCTAACACAGCATCTTTTCAAAATGTTTTTAACGTTTAAAACTATATATTTTTCAAAATCACCTCCAACAAGCCCCACCCATGGAGAACCATATTTTCACAAAACCATTACTCATCAGCTTCCTTTAGCTGATTTGTAGAAAGTAGAAAAAAAAAGACATTTAATGCCTCAAAGAAATCCCATTGCACATGCACATGGAAATGCACAGGAGGATTTGAGAAGTGGACACAAGCCCTAGTGCTTACCCGAATTGAAGAGCTGCTCTACGATCCTGCGCTCGGTGGGGTTCAGGCCCTCGTGCAGGTAGCCCACCCCATTAGCCAGAGTTTCCTTCAGGGTGGCATCACTCAGCTTCTCCAGGAAGGGAGCCAGGTCCTTCTCTGTGCAGCGCAGGAACCTGCAGGACAGCCAGGGGAGAGGTCAGACAACGCAAGGAGATTTACATTGGAGAGACCCTTAGGACACCCATCTCAAAATGTAGGTACGTGCGAGTTAAGGTTTTCAGTTTAAAAAGCATTGCATGGAACATTTCCCAGTGCTTCTGACCTTTATGCCTTGATGTTTAACAGTGGGTTTTTAACATTAACATTCGCAAAACACCACATTAAAATAACATAAGCCACGCCTCGAAGCAGAGTGGTCAAGGTGAAGGTCTGGGTTTAATATCAATGATTTCTTGTTTTCTTTCTTCTGCTTACCTCTGTGGCAGGACATCTGAGGCACAGAAGGTGAGAATGTTGATGGCTGTGAGGCGAGTCTGCTTGCGCGAGGGGACGAACACGATGGCTGGTTTGGTGGAAGAGTGCTTCATGATGGCGTGGTACACAGGCTTGGCCATGGACAGCAGGCGTGTCTGGGTGTGGCTCACGTTGAAACCCTGGGGGACAGAGAAAGTGGTAGGGCAAGGTAGAGAACCTGTACACCATGCATTCTTTCCTTGGTTCAAACAGACTTCGGCTACAACAAAACTGTTTGGTCATTGAAGCTCAATTTTAAAAATACAAAGCAAACGAGAATGTATTGTTAAAGACGGAGCACAATGAAGTAACTAAGTAAAGAGGCGGTAATCACCAATAGCTACAAAACTAGAAGAAAAAAGGTGACATTGCTAGAGTAAGAAGCCTTGATAAATATGGCCAATGCACTAGAACAAATTCCGTTGAAAACAGACACTTGTTACAAGTTTGAGTATAAGTTGTGAAGGAGGTTCCACAGGGCACTGCTCCCTGTGTATATGCAGCCCCATGGCTAACACACACAACATACCTGGATGTGAAGCTCCAGCGGGACCGGCCTCACGTTCGGGTGGAAGTTAAACGTTGCCGTGGTGCTGCAGCCCAGCCAATGGGCAACATCCTTGGCGTTGGAAAGAGAGGAGCTGAGAGCGACGATTCTGATTGGACGCTCAATCTGTGATGAAATGTAACGCATACGGGAACAGATCACCTCCAAAACAGGCTGGGGAAAAGAAGAAAAAGTAAGTAAAAAAAACTGCCAGATTGCTTACCCAGTTGCACAGGGAGGGAAGATATGTATATTCCTCATTAATACAGCATTTAACACTAGAACTGCCACAGCAGTCATTTTGACGGTTTTCACTTTTAAAAGGCAGGATCGCAAAAATAAAATAAAAGTTATAATCCCCTCTACCTAGAACCACCAGAGCCGTCTTTTTGACGCCTTTTACAATACATGTTTTTATTTTGAATATAACCTACAATATTCTATTTTATTTTGATATACAAGTCTGTTCTCTACTGGACCTGGCAGCCATCAGTTCCTTCATTTTGTACAATGAATGCTCCAGGGAAAATATCAATAGGAGAGATTTCATCTTGAAGCTAGCCACAGCGCTTCAAAACATTTCAATCAGAAGACTGCAGAGCAGCAGAGTGCTGCAGCTCAACCTGGAATATTTTCTTTTGAAATGTTTATTTTATTATATTTTTTTCATTTTTTTTAAGTAGTGCTTATATGTGGTAAGTTACAAAATAAAACCTTTGTTTAATTGTTCATTTAAATACAGCGTTTCAGCTGTGCAGGTGTTTGATATGATGTGCTTGAATAAAACTTTTGAGTTGTATCTGATAGTTTGTCTTTCATTTTAATATTGATGTTGTTTAAAATGTAACCATCATGACTGCCGGCAGCGGTTCTAGTGTTAAAGTACATAGAGTCTACAAAATAATTCTAGCTAATCTTACCTAATATGTATTGCCACCACTTCATTCACACATAAAAGATCCACACATTATGGTTTTATCCTAGAAATGACAGTAATTCGTATTTAAACACACCCCAGTATCTCTTTATCTTTGTATATAAGCGTACCCCAGTATATCTTTATCTTTGTATATAAGCGTACCCCAGTATCTCTTTAACTTTGTATATAAGCGTACCCCATTGTCCCCCCCGATGAGGTGCGTCTCGTCGATGAGGACCAGGCTGACGTTCTGCACGTTCTTGCGCTGCTTCCAGCGCCGGGACAGGATGTCCCACTTCTCAGGGGTGCTGATGATGATGTCACCCTTCCCCAGCAGCTTGAGGTCAGTGCTGGTCTCTCCAGTCAGCAGGACCACCTTCTTATTCAGCGTCTCCTGGAACTTGTCATACCAGTCGGCAAACACCTGAGGGAGGCGGTCCGCAGAACACATTAAAACACAAGCCCCTTTTCTGTCTTTCACAATAATATCAAGCATTTTGTATCATCCATTCCACTTTTTTGTTTCAACCAGGAGTTTATTTCAAACTCACATTATTCTGTGTACATAGACTACAAAACAGACAAAAAGCCAGAAAAATGTTTGTATTAAATTAGAGGTAAAACAAATCTAATTTTACAGTCAACTCTCCTTAATATAAACTCGGATGACACAAATTGCACCTTGTAATACAAATTCACTTAGCGCTAATTTCCTTTTAGCTCAAGTTATTTCCATAGCCCCAACAGGTACAAATCAATAAGCATGTAATTGGATAAGAAGGACGGTGGTTGTCATACTGGAGTACAGTAAATGTGGTGCACTGGGAGACGCATGGAATCATTGTTCTGCTGCCAACTGCTGTAGCAGAACTACAGCCCAGAGTCCATCTTGCTGCAACACAGACCTCTGTATGTGTGCCTTATTTCCAGTTTAAGTGGTTTATGTAAAATATACATGTAAGTATCAGTTCAGTGAATGCTGTATGTGCAGTAATATCAATGTACTACATATCTTCAATATACAGCCGTCGACAGGAATATTTGGCATAGGTTCATGATAAGGATTTCTGATAAGACTTTTTTCTGGTCCCTTGAAGTTAGTCTTAATGAGAATTGACTGAAGTACAATTCCATGCAACAGCCTTCAATTCCCCAAATGCCTGTCTGATAGTAACCCCATGCCAGGGTACCCCACGTTACCTGCTCTGCCAGGGCCTCCATGGGGGTGATGTAGACACATCGCCCCTCTGCGTTCTGCAGCAGCATTCTCAGGATGGCAAACTCAGCACAGATGGTCTTCCCACTGCCAGTCGGGGCGCCCACAAACACATTGTCGTCGCTGTTGTACACTGCATTGAACACTGGGGAGAGACAAACAAGTTAAGATGAACTTGCCAACCACCCTGCAGAGATGCAACGGCTCACTGAAGTCATAATATGCTCTGTGACTTCTGACTGACAGCATGTTAAGCAATCGCTTGTCAATAGCCACAGTATCCTCAAACAAGATTCCGAATGAATAAAAGCAGAAATACAGGAAGCCACGTAGGTAGCTGTAATGGCAGATTAAACAAGCGACGATGGAAGCGTGGCTCAGCTGTCTTGTGTTTTCAGGTATTTGACTGACAGTGGCCCGAAAGTGAAAATGTGTTCCGTTACTAAAATAAAAATAATAATAAAAAAAGCTTTTAAAAAAGACCAAATTCCCATTGGGCTTATTTATTTAGATTCTATTGATTGTTTAAGTGCGACTATGCAGGACATACGCTATAGGATTGTTAACTTTATTAAAAATGTGCACGGATTAAATCAACTGGTAAATCAACCAATGCCCTTAAATTAACCAAATCAAAATGTAAATTGAGTTACAGCCCTAATTATATAGACACACACACACACACACGCCTGGAGGGCTTACAACACAGGTGGGATATTTCAGTATTTTTTCGATTTGGAAGATGTGGATTGTCATTACAAACTAACAAAATCCCATGTATTGATCCAGCAGCGGTTTGTTTTCCGGATGCCTGGCTTACCCTGTGTCTGTATGGGGTTGAAGAAAGGGAACTTGTCCTGGTAGAGGCTCTCAAAGGCACTGTTTCTCAGGGCAGACACTGGCAGGGGCTGCAGGTCTAGCAGCTCAGTGGGAGGTGGGTACTTCTCTGGCAGGATCAGGTGGCGGAACGATACAGGAAGCTGGGTCTCGCAGGCTATAGAATACAAATAAAATACATATTTATATTAATATGCAATGTAACCATTCAAAACGTGGAACGTAGTAATTCAATTTGAGGATCCCTTTGCACTTGCAACCATCGTGAGGACACTCACACAGCCAGCGGTCGGAGACCACGCGGATAAAGTACTGGGGTGGAAGAGGCTCAAAGACCGGCACGAAGAAGGTCACCAGGTGCTCGTCCTGAGCGTACTTGGCCTTTAGCAGGAAGTATTCGTGGTGCAGGATCACTTCACTGTCCACATCCTCCACTAGGATCCAGAATGCCTCTGAAGAGGCGTGCACCTGGGGAGCAGACAAACACACAGCACATGAGCACACATTGCACCTGCCTGTGCCTCGCTCCAATCCACAGCAAAGCCATCTTAACACATTTGAAGAGCAGATACTAGTAACTGGATGAACTGTTATACAATTGTCAACATAAAAATCTAAGATGAATTATACTGATGAAGGCACTAGCCTTAAAGGGTATATAAGGACCTTTTTATTTTATTGTGTTACATGTTCCCATGTGTTGCTACAACTGTTTACGTTTATGTAAACAGGTGTAGTAACACATGGGAACATGTAACACAATAAAATAAAAAGGTCCTTATGCACCCTTTAACATTTGTGTTTACCCTATGTTTATAGAAATACTTTAGAATACATTCAAACTCAAAAGCCAGTAATTTTAGTAGATACAGAATTCAGCGGAATCGGAAGAGGGTCTCACCTTTTCGTCCCACTGGAAGTCGGGTGTGATGGTCAGCTCTACTTTCAGGGTGGACCTGGTGATTGGCTGCAGGTGGACAGACAGGTCCAGCTTGGGGAACTGGTGGACGTACTTGTGGATTGTCTTGCCCATCTTAGGCATTCGAATCAACTCTCCTGAAGAAAGAGAGAGAGATAATTGTGAGTTCATTAAGTTGAAAGCAAGATAAGAATTAAACTACAGGTCAACTCTTTAGATTCCAGTGTCCAAAACCATGAACACAATATTGGAATTTACATGAGAACAGCTTTATTAGAGGAGTCAGGAGATACTTTAGGGCCTGGATTTGCTGTAACAGGTGGTTTGAAAAACAGATTGGTTACCTATTTCATTGTGGTTCAGGTCATAGAGACGCTCAAATGGGAAGTTCTTCTTCTCAATCTTCTTAATGACTTCTTCAGGAAGCTTCCTGAACTGACGCAACGGGGACATTGACTGCCACCTGCAATGGGGAAGGGACGAGGAGAACAAAAAAGCCTGATTACATGTGCAGGGAACAGTGACAATGCACTCAAAATGGAAGCGGCTGGATGTGAACATTCACTTTTGCCACACAGGGGTGGAAGGCAGGAGTAAGTGACTTACATTCTCTTGTCTATCATCTTGCAGAGGTTGACGGTCTTGTCGGTGAGCTGGGCCCAGCCGCGGTTCAGCACAATCTCGAATATCGCTCGCATCAGCCGCCCTGCCGACTGGAGAGGAAGGGCCAGTACAGCCATTAGAGTTTACAGGGGAAACAATTAGAGTTTACAGGCTAAGCCACAAGACTAGGTTCTAAGTCCTAACAGTCCTATACCAATGCCAGTAGCTGTACATATATACTGTATGGCATGTTTCTTCTCATTCCTGTAATGGTGAGTAGTTGTACACTCCCCTACCCCTCCCTGTCTCAGCGCAGTTGCTTTTTTTTTTTTTTTACTCACCTGCGTTACATAAACCATGTCAGCCATGAGAGCAAAGCCTTCCAGCTTCAGCTGAGAGATGTATGCCTGGAGCAGCACGTTGATCTGAAACACATTTCAATCCCAGGGTCACATTCACAGATACAGGACAGCCGGCAGTTTTATTTTTGTGTAACTGATGTAATTGACTAATATGCAACACTACACTGGCCCCATCAGATCAATGTTTTTTTTTTTTTTTTTTAAAAAGCAATCTACTGTATCAGTGTATTGCCCAATGCATAGCGTACAACCATAAACACATGTGTGGACATGGCGCTTGACAGCAGACAACCTTTCAAAGCATCAATACATTAGACAGTATGAGCTCCCTACTGTGCCATACCTTTGCACTGGGCTCCTCAATGCTCTCCTTCACAGGAATGGGGACTCTCTCCAGCAGCTTCTGGAGTTCCAGTTTCTCCTCCTGTAATAAAAACAAGGGAATCAATGTAGGCCAGGTCTGCTGGGCATTCTTTCCCTGGATCACCCCTTTGTATCTGGGTGAATTCTCTGATACTCTGAGCTGGGACAGCACAGAAAACATGAGCACAGCTAATCACATTAGTATGGTTTGATTCCTGCCGATGCTTCGTAAGAATAAGATGGTCCACAAACAGGTTTCAGGAGATAAAATATTTTTACCAAGTACACAATGAAACAGCCTGTTACCTCTCTCACGGTGATGTTCCTGAACTCCGAGGAGAGGGAGAACACTCTGAAGAGCTCGATCTCACTCAGCGTGGGCTTCAGCAGCTGGTTGTAGGTCTGGATACTGTCATGGGTGATGTAGAAGTGACTGGCAATACGGCCCAAGTCTGTCACCTACACAAAAGAAACAAGCACAGTCACATACTTCAGTTTCAGGGCTACCAAACCACTATACTGGGGCCTGTCCATGTATAGCACTCATTACAGTGGAAAAGTCAGCAACAACAGAGTACAGGCAAGCCCACTGCTTTTTGATGTTCAATCACAGTTGTGAAAGATGTTGATTTTGTGAAAAAAAAAGTCTATAGTCCAAAAATCTTTCAGTCTTTGTAGTACACTGATGTATGGGAAACAACTATTATGGCGCACTGTACACTGACTTCAATGTACAGTTTGAAATAAATACAAAAGTAAAATCTGGAACTGGAAATACTACCATGTTTTTACGGAAATTGTGTCTGAACAGGAATATAAAAGGTACGATTTGAAATTTCTCCCAGCATTCCTCTTGCTATAGCATGCAGAGCAGCTGGAGGTGGCGAGCGTACCTGGAAGGTGCCGGTCCTCTTGTCGTACTTGATCAGGTTGTTCTTGTCCAGGACGAGGGCGGCAGTGTGAACGAGGTCCAGGCGGCGGCGCTCCAGCAGGGGGTCCACAATCTTCTCATCGTGGGAGACCCCATAGAGGGGAGGGTTACGCAGCAAGCGGATATACAGGTAGGTGTAGCCCAGCCAGTTCACTGCGTCCTAAAGAGACACACGCAGACAAGACAGGGTGAGGAGGATGTCCTACAAATTTATTTAGCATTTACAGTTTTTATTTGCTGCAGCTCAATATCCAGGGTAGAATACCATTCACTTTAACAGAACACTTCAAGATGTTCTGTGTAGACCAAGACTATTGTTGCATTTAATGAGGCAACTTCAGGGCAATTCCCGTTGATAATGGTAGTGACAGACGGTTTTGTTTCACATGCTCTTTGCTGCTTGCACTATGACTGGATGAATTACTGTTATTCACCTAATCTAAATCAGACATTAACATACTATTTACACCTAATCATCGGTGTGAGGTGGCAAAGATCCTTCTGTGAAAATATAAAACATTTTATGACATAGGTCAACATCAATGTATATGAACAGGATCTCTTGTTATTACAAACCAACATATTTTATCATCGAGTTGCCGGGGTTAAAACACAGGATACGGCTTACCTTTGCGCTCTGCACATTTCCCAGGACCACCTCTGCGTTGAGCATGTCCGGGAGTTTGGAGACCATCTGGCTCTCAATGGGAAGCTGCTGGTTGAGCAGGGAGAGGTAGTACTGCAGCTCACCATGGGAGGTGATCAAGATACCTTCTCCCTTCGTATCATACTGGGGGCGACCAGCTCTACCCAGCATCTGAAAAACACACACACAAAATCAGGAGGATTCCTCATGAAACTTAAACGAAACAAAATCACCTGCCCTCAACTTACAAACTACAAACACAGCTCATATTTCACCTCGATTAATAATCTAAATTCTGAATAGAAGACCTGATGTGGCAGGTTTAAACAATGCACTGAAAGAGTTACCTGCAGAATGTCCAAAGCCCCAAGCTCAGTCCAGCGCCCTTTCTCAGGGCTGTAGACTTGTGTCCCTTTGATAATGACGGTGTGCGCTGGCAAGTTGACACCCCAAGCCAGAGTGGCAGTCGACACCAGCACCTACAACAGGAAGGCACGTTAGCATAGTCTGACTTTGAACTTTAACTAAAACAGATACACTCAGTACTCTGAAGAGCATACCCTGGATTTAAACAGATACAATGATGCTCTGTGGAGAGCTGTGACTCTACCTGAATGTGTCTGTCAGCAAACAGATCCTCAACAAGCGTCCTGTCCACTCTTGTCATGCCAGCGTGATGAATCGCAAAGCCGTAGGGAAGGAGATCCTTCAGCTCCAGGTTCTGGTAATAAATGGGACATACGGGCTCAGTGGAAAAGCACAAGTGTCATTTTATTTGATTGTTTTCTCTACCCAGTAGAAACAAATGTTACATTTTCCATTGTTTTTTAAGGTGTATTCCACAATGTCATGTTTACTGGACAACACCCATAACGGAACAAAAAAAGGAGAATCATAGAATACAGCTCTGTACAAAATATGAAGACAGTACAGTATGTCAAAGTGCAGAAACCTACAAATATTAAATTTGGAAACCAAAAAAAATCACATGACCTTAAATTGATCTGGGGTAGGATATGTATATTCCACTTTTATACAAGTAAATAGAACCTCTTAATAGGACTTAAAAACTATCACTGTCAAGTAGGCCATTTTTCTTCATCACATGTCCACTGATGAATACATTTATTAGACTAACATATAAAACACAAGCTTTCAATACAGTCAAGGAACCTTCATAAGATGAAAGTGGGTTTGAGAACCCCTCACCTTGCACTGCTCAGCCTCAGTCCTCAGGACCTCAGTGGAGGCAGAGCCCTCCCGGAGGAAAAGACCCAGGGTGTCCTTCTCCAGACACATGTCCCTGATCGCTCGAGCTGTCTTCCCAGTCTCCTTCCGAGAGTGGACAAACACCAGCACCTGCAAACAAGGGCATTAGCTCTCATTCTTACTCCCCACACTTCTGAGGTTGTTTACCCTATAATAATCCTTCTGGTTCTACCAGTGCTTGTAGGTGTGTGTCTAGATGTGTGTCTCTACACAAATAAATGAACAGGGCATCATAAGGACAGAAAAATAAATACCAACATGGAACATACTTTATATGTCTTTACACGGCTGAATAGTATGTCTTCTGGTCAGTCCTACCTGGTTTTTGCCAGCATGGTCCATGATTTTCTCATAGACAATCTCGTTCATGATCTGGAATCTTTTGATGGCTTTCTTCTCGGTGATGCCGACGTATGTCTGCTCCAGGGGTACTGGACGGAAACTGGAAACAAACCCTTCAGTGTTAACAGGGTCCAGAACTATTAAACACTCAGGAGTGCGTATGTACTTTGTTTAATTTCCTTTGAATCATTTTTTCATTCACAGATTAGCTCTGAAAATTGTCAAAACCTGGATCCATTAATTATCAGGGATGGCCAAAGTTTGCCCTTCCACTCCTGATCTTTGTTCCAGCCCTGTTCTAAATTGTTTAACGGAGTCATTTAACCTCCATCCAGACTGCGAAGAAGTTCATTATATCCTTTAATCTGTCAAACCTGGAGTGAAATGGCCGTCCAGGACAGAGATTGTACACCTCCTATTTAATTGTAAACATCCTAACAAAAAGCAGGTGCTACATGTGAAGGCGGGTACGTTACCTGTTGTCGAAGTAGAAGAGCCCCTTGGCCGGGTCCACTCTGAGGAAGGTGGCCACGTCCTCGTAGTTGGGCAGCGTGGCACTCAGGCCGACCAGCCGCACGTCCTCCTGGCTCATCTCGATGTTGCGGATGGTTCGAGCCACCAGAGACTCCAGCACTGGCCCACGGTCATCGTGAAGAAGGTGGATTTCATCCTGGGAAAGGGTACAGCAGGTAAACCTCACTGTGCAGAGTCAGTCTCCCCCTCATTCAGTGCATTGAAAAGTTTTTTTTTTGTTTGTTTGTTTTTTAAACAGAAGATACATCAACAAGGGTTTTTTTGGCAATATATATATTTTAACAGGATAAGCTATAATGTTAAATTGTATACCTGTATAACTATTTTTTATACATATTGTATCTGATTATAT
This sequence comes from Acipenser ruthenus, assembly GCF_902713425.1. Lineage (NCBI taxonomy): Eukaryota > Metazoa > Chordata > Actinopteri > Acipenseriformes > Acipenseridae > Acipenser > Acipenser ruthenus. The sequence goes on along the minus strand of NC_081234.1, from coordinate 4,727,420 downwards.
TAAGGTATCACCAAAAAAAAAAAAAAGTTCCTACATCATGTTTACATTTGCATAGGGTTCATCAACTTCAATACACCTATGACTCAGGTTACAGTTCAATGTAGAACAAACAATTAAACAAGTATAAAAATGATCAACGTTGCACATTTCTGTATGTGTGGAGCAGTAAACCAGGATGGTAAGTTTTAAAATGTGTGCTGGTCTTGCAGTTTTTCTGTGGGCTGTAACCTTAATCGTACACATCCAGGAGAAACATGTTAAGAGGAACGGAGGCATGTGGACTCACGATAATGATGAGGCGCACTAGCTGGGTGTAGGTGCGCTCCCCTCCCTTCCTGGTGATGATGTCCCATTTCTCAGGGGTGCACACAATGATCTGAGTGGCGTTGATCTCCTCCTTGCACAGCTGGTGATCCCCAGTCAACTCCGACACCGTGATCCCGTAACTCGCCAAGCGCTGAATCACAAGCAAACCGCATTAGTTGGAACAGATTGAAAGAGTCGTGTATTAACACCTTCTATTCAATAACTTTTTAATACACACAGGAGGCGGCATAAGAACATTTACAAACAAGAGGAGGCCCATCAGTGCTTGTCCAGATCTTAACAGCTGATTGATCCCGGTCTAGTTCTTTCTTAAAGGACCCCAATGACTCGGCATCAGCTAGGGGTGGGTGATATACCTCAAAAAACAGATCATGATATTTTAGATGTTCAAGACGATATATACGATATATATCGCAACTGTACGTTAAAACATAGAATTAGAGCACTTTTAAAAGCTGTTTTCATATAATACTACAGGCCCAAAATGCTTCTAATACTGTACGTCTAAATAATTGGCAAATCAGAACAAGCTTTCCTTTCTAAGCTTTTTCACGTATACTATTAAGGCCATGGCCGACACATACATATTTTATCATCGTAAGTTACTTGGATTCTAAGTATAAACTAAGTACGTTTATTAACATACAACAAGAGAAACGGTGGGCAAGTAAATAGTTTAATATTCTATTAAAAGCAAGTTCGTGTCCGGGCTGTGCAAAGAGGCTGCACTTTGCTGGGGACTCCAAGGGGGGCGTCACATTGGCTCTGATGCTCCCGGGGTGGGGGATGGGAATCCGGTAGGGAATCTTCCCTCATCGCGCAACAGCGAACCCTACTGGAGCACATTCAGAGATGATAAAAAGCAAGGCTGATCTCTATTCTCCGAGATCGGCAGCCTGCCCACCTGTGCTCTCGTTTGCTCGGCATAAAAGCGATTATGGCTTTAGGCTTGTGAGATCGAAGGATGCTCACACGCCCTCAGAATAGCTGTGCTGTGTGGGGACCCGCTGCGTTGAGGAGAAAAAACATAAAATTGGACATTCCAAATTGGGTGAAAAAATAAATAAAAATAATAATTGGTCATTCACTTTTTTAATTGTCTTTTTTTATATAGCTAGTGTAACGCCCTAGGGCAAGTTCAAGGCACTTGGTCTGTAGGCTGCTTTACTACAATGGAATAGTAACACTAGTGAAATACTCTACATAACACAAAGACGGATAATTCACATTGTTAAGAAAATAAGGTAAATGACTTGCCGTTAGCAAACTGAAACCTGTGTTCTAAACACTGGAATCTATACATCGCTTGCATCGAACAATTTAAATGAACCTTTTTAAAAAGGTAACGTGACTCCTGATTGATTAAATGGTTGACCTGGCATTCAATAAAATAGGAGTTCTGTAATTAAATTGAAATAGACTGTAATGTAAATATTAATATGTACTACCTATTGACCGCCCTATGAAGTTCAAAAGGATTAGTCCAATGCTTAATACTTTCAGTTCACTTTATGCACAAGATAAGGGTGGACCAAAAATTTAAAAAATCATTCCATTTTATTTGCGACTATATTTTTATCGGCATTGGAAAGCACAGATAACAACAATACCGCTATATCGGCCAACCCCAGCATCAACCCACTCCATACCCTTACCACTCTGTTTAAAAAGGCGTATCTCATGAATAGTCATACATGGTATCAGGTATCAGATAACGGGGGCGGACGTAAGTGAACAAGTTGGCTGACTGAATCAGCACACAGAAAACACAGACATTTGCAGAGCTTTTTTGAGATGTTATAGTAATAAAATAATGACTTGGATCGCATTATTGAGGAGTTTGGTGATAAAACGAGTGATCCGGAGATGATCGATCGGTATGTACGACTATTATTATTATTATTATTTATTTCTTACATAGGTGAACGCTATAGCAAACGAAAGGGTGGGGCGGGGCTGGAGATGCCTAGTGAGTGCTTTGTTGATATGCAGGGCCATTTAAACCCGTTTGACTGTGAAAAAAAATACTTTTAAACAGCGTGTATAAAATTAACTGCGCGTGTGAAAATTAATTAGACCTGGCGTGCCTGACGCGCAATTAATAAATGGACCGCAAAGGGTTAAAGAAGTGTGTCCCACCCTCTGCCCTGTCTTTCTCCACTTCATTTCAAACTGTCTTCTGGTCCTGGTTTCTGTGCTGCGCATGAAGGGTTAGCGAGGGTTACCTTACTGCTTTTAAAAGGTAACGGACAGACTTACCTTCCCAAAGCTCCCCACCATTTCCTGTACCAGGGACCTCATGGGGGCGACATAGATGATTTTGAACTCGTCCACGTTGATGGTGCCGTCCAGGTTGATGTGTTTGCCGATCTCCCTCAGCATGCACATCAGGGCAACGTTGGTCTTACCAGCTCCCTACAGGTCAGCACATAGAGTCTTGTGTGAGAGGGGGCTTTCATAGGGGTGCGCTTTAAACATGAGCAAGAACTTAAGCACAGAAATCACTGCACACTGTTCAAGAGCACCTTGAAGCGGTTGCAAGAAACGCATTACATTACCTTTGCTGCGTCCCGTGTTGTCAGTATCGCAGCATTATTTGTAATAACTGGGGAATACATTTCAACACCTACGAGGGAGCGTTCGCCAGATGAAAGAGAATTTGTTATATAAAGATGGCAGTGTATGTAGATCACGCTCCCTTCTGCAACAGAGCTGGTTTTCTGTTCCCACTCATTTCAATCAGAGCACGGCATTGTTGCACGTGGGAACATGATCTGGATACACTGCAATGTTCAGGAGAAAATGATCCCCTTGACAAAAGTTCCAGAGTAAAAGTTAAAATAAATAAAAAAATTAATTAATTAATTTACCCATGACGCGAGTATAAAAATACCAAAACAATCTGGATTACATTGAAAAATATATTGCTGTGATATGAACAACATGGAAGGCAGCAAAGGTAAAGCAATGTGTTTCCTGCAGACACTCCAGGGGTTCTGGAAAGCTTCAAGCCTTGCAGTTTCTGCGATTGTGTTTTTTGTATTCCACCAGCAGGCGGATGCTCACCGTTGGGGCACAGACCAGCAGGTTCTCATCAGTGTCCATGGCTGCTTTGAACAGCTTGCTCTGGATGCGGTTCAGAGTCTTAAACCCTTCGAACCCTGCCTGGGCATACTTGGGGAGCTTCTCAATAGGAAGCAGTACCTAAAAAACAAGCAAACCCAAATGAAGCAGATTTGTTATAAAGTTGAATTGTATACAAAGTAGATACAGTGCAAAGTGTGATGTATATGGAGATTCAACCTATCTGTTTATATATTGTGTAATGCATGCACTTAAATGGGCAGGTCAATACATTTTGTTTCTAATGAGAGGTGTGGCGACTCAGCCTTCCCGTGTTTGCTTGCTGCTCGTACCTCGTCCTCTGTGAAGGGTTTGGGTTTGAGGGCGGGCACGTGCACCTCCTCGTAGCCCTTGCGCTGCTTCCTGAAGGAGCCGTCGGGGAGCTGGCAGCGCTTGTTTGCCATGAAGTGGCTGCCCTGTGAGAAGGCCAGGTCTTCCAGGTCAAGCACCTGCCGGGGGGCCAGCGACTGCGGGAAACAGACAAACACAAAGACATGCAACGCATTTAACACGAGTACCAGTCGGTAGTATATGCATGTACACCAATCTCTGAGCATATTCATTCTTTCAGTTTATTTTATATAATCTGTGAAAATAAGACTTTGTTTTATACCGTGTTTTTTTTTCATTAAGTTCGATAGTGACAGTTTATTATACATGTCAAACACAAATAGAATGTAATGTAAGCAGGAGGAGAGGCTATGAATGATTCATATTTTTATTTGTATTTCTAAATCTGTATTGTGGACGGACACATAACGTAATAACCAAATGTAGAAAGCAGGGAATGACATTGTTTTATATGCATTAGAGCTGTATTATAAAAATATCTGATAAAAAATGATAAAACACCCGATACAAAAAAATGTAATTGGCGTATAGCCAAGAAACACAGCAAATGGTTACCCATTATAAAAATAAATAAATAAATAAATAAATAAATAAATAAATAAATAAATAATAAAAAGCTACTCGGGGTGTGCAACTCGTATTGCCCGACGATCGGGACAACAAGTTTTGCCGTTATACTTTGCTCATTGGACAGCAGTTTTTATTTATTTTTCCTTTGTTCGTTCTGTTGCTAGAAAGGCACTCCAGGTATTTTTTTTTAGAGAGCCATGCAAGTTTCTTAAAACTGAATTGCGGAAGTCTAGCACCTACACACAAACATTTTAAAACGTGTTTTACGTCCCACCCCTATCACTTCTGTTTGGCTAGCTGTGAAAAAAAGCTTATCTAGGTTACAAAAAAACACAGAAATGGCTGCCAAGAGAGCCTCTGGCAATGCACAGACTAATCTTTTAAACAAGGTGTTCGCATAATGGATTTGTATGGATAATCAAACAGGTATTAATAACTATTACTGTACCTTTAATAATGTATAGAATAAAGATAACATACAAGTACTTAGTACACAAGGTCACAGAAATCGCAAATTTGAAAAGAATCAGTGAAATCCGAAAATGGATGTAAAAACACTTGATTAGGCGCTCCCTGTATTTCCGTTAAAAAATGCAGTATGTCTTGCATGAAATGCAGTACTGCGAGTATCTGTGAATTGGTTGGTTGTGTACACACAGCAGTTACGAGTAGCTATGTGGGTCAGTGAATGAGACAGCTGAGCAGTGCAGCTGGGCAATGTCCCTCCTTCTTGTATCTATCATTGATTCCTTCTCAAATTTCTACATTTATTTGAGACTCCGCTTGCAAGACTTAAAACGAGATTACAATTAGAAATGGAGGCTTGTTCGCAGGATTTAAAGCTGTATTACAGTTAGACAGGGAGGATTTAAAGCAGAATTACAAATTGTGTTGAAATGTAAAAAAAATGCCTAGACACACAAAAACCCCAGAAGAATGTGCCCGTGACCGTAGGGATTTCGTTGTGGAAGACAGCAAAGGAAAGAAGGTACAACTTAAATGTGCAAGTACTGTCAAGTTACTATACATATTGTAAATGAAAACATTGTCCAAGCATTTTGGAAAGTAACCGAAAACAATAATTTCATACAGTATATAAAAAACGAACCCCGAAAAAAAAAAAAACATTTCGGGGAATCTACATAGAAACTCGAAAATAGCTAAAAATAAAGCACTGAAAAATGAAATTAATAAAAAACGAAAAATAGAAGTCCTAATTATTATAATGACGTAAATGCATTTGCTGAATGATTAAGAAGTAGAGGTGATGCTATCTGTTACATATATTTAATTAATGAATGGTGACATTTTCATTGCTGTTGTTTACTGTTTCCTCATGTGGTGAGGTTGGTCATGTTGGGTATAAGAACTATCGGTTCAATAATTACATTTAGATAGGGCTTTGTGGTCCAGCGGTTAAAGAAAGGGGCTTGTTATCAGGAGGTTGCTGGTTCAATCCCAGCTCAGCCACTGACTGCCTGTGCGTGACCCTGAGCAAGTCACTTAACCTCCTTGTGCTCAGTCCTTCGGATGAGATGTAAAACTGAGGTCCGATTGTAAGTGACTCTGCAGCAGCAGTTCTAATGCATAGTTCACCCCCTAGTCTCTGTAAGTCGCTTTGGATAAAAGTGTCTGCTAATGACCAATTAAAAATATACTAATAATAACTAATGTAAAATTGTGAAAAACTAAATCCCTTTAGTTTACCCCAGGGTTAACTATTTTTAAAAAGTGCTCCTGTTGAAAAAATACATCCTAAAAAAGGTAGAATATATTTAAGAGTAAGCTTCTTTTTTTGTTGTTATTTTATGATCTTACAAAACAAAAGTAAAAATGTGAAGGGGTTAATTGTAATATGCAATTGAGGAACAGATTTATGCATTTTCATAAGGAAGTTGCTTGAAACTACTGTGCATTTAGCAAGGATCTGCAATTCAGATGAATATTTAAAAACCCACAGACACCTGCTTGAGGCGAGCAGTGCCTGTGTTACTCCTCACCTCTCCCTGCTGGTCCATGTCCACGGCCTCCAGGTCGTTATCCATGCGGGACTTCCGAACCCTCTCTCTCCGGGATCTCTCCTCCTGTAGGGAAAAGGTAACTGGAGTCAGGACAGAAGCAATTGTATCCAGTGAATTCATTTCATTTTTGTTAGCACCTCTACAGATTAATTTAATTTATCGTAGCACCTCTTCATATTTGAATTCCCTCGTCCTGGGGAAAACAAATCTAACACCCACACAACAAATTCAACAACTAACAAATATTTTATGAATAAGTTAGTAACACACACCACCTCCACCAAGTCTAAAAAGACAAAATCAGAGCCATCAGTTTCATGAAAATGCGAATCCAGGTTTCATCAGAATTGGATTCCAGGCACCTCCAGTACATCTAGTGGCCAGGGGATAAGCATCCCCAGCGAGGGGAGCCAGGTTTCACCTGGAATCACTCCCCCAAGCTGGAGCAGTGCGTGTGTGATGCCTGCACCGGATCAGGCACAAGCAGGCTGCAGTCTCTAGTGCCACTGCACTCTCTCAGCAGGGTTAAACAATATTTTAAAATGAGGAAGCATTAACTTTCTATTCGCTGGCAACTCCAGATGCCTATATAATACATTCTGTATTGGACTGTGTACTGTATAGAGATCACAAGGATATGACAGAATAGGTAGTGCTAAGTCACTGTTCCACGTATAGGATGAATCTAACTCTCACCCGAATGATGTCTTCTTTCTCAGTCTCCTGCAGTTGGTACAGGACCTTGGAAAGCTCCGGGTCTGACTCCATTTTACTCATGATTCTCTCCTTCTCAGCCTCGCTCTGGGCACTGGCCAGCATGGTACAGTACTGGACTGAAGAAACACATGGCAGAAAATGAATTAAGAGAGACGACACATAAAACATGGCTATTCGTTTACAGAATACATTTTAACAGTTACGATCTCAGCTTTCACGTAGCTTGAAACACCATTCATTCATTCAGTTTAGTACAGTGTGATACTTGGCATTACTGTAGGGTACAGCAAACGGTGCGAGTGCACTGAGCCTATGTGCTTGATAAGGAGGACAACTTTTCATATTCAATTATTTGTTTGCCTGAACAATATGAGCAGAGCTTAGATCAAATGTCTTCTGGGAAAGATAGCTGAACTGGAGACAGATGCAAGAGTGCATTTCAGAAGAGGAGACAGGAAGGGTTCTTGGTCTCAGTTTGTGGTCTGAAGAGCTGGAATCACTTTCAAAAGCGACCCAACTCCAAGATCACTTATAATCTCCATTGGGAAAGGGGGGGGTTAGTCACCTGGAGTAAGACTTCATGATACCTTTCCCTCCCCACACTGTATACAGTAATATTAAAGCCTTACTCATCCTCCTGTGCTGCCGGAGGATCTTGATGAAGTCAAAGGTGTTGAAGCCCAGAAGGAGGACAAGCTGATTCTCACACTCTCTGTCATCACTGGCAGTCTGGGGAAAAAAAATAAAAAAAGACTAACTAACAAGCAGCAAAATTCATCTACAATCTCGCTATAGCTTTAATAAACAAAACATTGTGCTTTTTTCAAGTTGCTGCCTTAAAATACAGGAGTCCGTCGCGTATCCGACTGTGGTGGGACAGGGGAAGGGTGGATATGTAAAAAGACAGATAAATGAATCCTGTTTTAAATACCATTATACACAGCTGTAACAATTACTATTGTTTTGAGATTCAGCTTTTCTTAGGGAGCTCCTCTAGGTCCCTTATTGTCATTTTCCTTTGGAGCGGACGCTCTCCTCGATTTTGCTCAGCGCCCGTCTGCGTCGTTATGAGTGCAATCGCGTCGAGCTGCGCACAGGCTCCCCGGACACGCCCCCCAACCAATCAGGACCTTCTGATCAGCTCAGCACCGGGCAAGCCTTCCTGCTCAATTGGTTGCCTAGAAACGCGTCTACTGTTACGTGTCCCAGCTGCTTTCACAAAGGCACACATCTCGCAAGATCCTCCCTGTCACAGTGCTGTATACACTTACATTAGTGTCTAATTTACACAGTAGCAAAATGCATAGGTTTAGAATTTTTTTTTTTTCTATTATAAGCACAACTCGCTTTCCTGTAGCCATTTTGGAAGAAGATACACAACGGATTACTGTATTATAAACAGGGCCCTGTGAAAATTGCAATTTCAAGGGCTGCGCGGAAATTGTGAAATTAGCCCAATACCACGATTCTTACAATATTCTTAAGAATAACAATTTCATAATTATTTGTATTTCATACAAAAAAAAAGTCACATTAACGAAACTGTACAGCTCTGTGCCTGCGTGTAATATTCGCCATGCACACAGTGCTGTGCAGTGATTATCACTATAAGCAATCTAAGCGGGAAATTAAAATAATACACACTGTAAACAAGAAAATGGATGGAGGCTAAAAATGTGTCTGCAGCAGACCACATAAAGCAGTATCCAGCAGGAGTTTTACATAGCGATGGAGGTAAGCTCTTGTTGTGTCCTGCAACGTTACTGTAGATCACTACCGAAACTCGTCTGTTGACAGGCATGCTTTACTTGCAAAGAAACAAAAAACGCTAACCCTAACCCTTCCATAGTCCAAAAGTCCACTTATTAAATTTTGACCTGACAGAGGCGTTTGTGCAAATATCCCTTTTGAAAAATGGGACTACCAAAAGTTACGGAAATTCTTCAGACAGAGTGTAGCAAATGGTGATTCCTTCATCAGCCCAGCTGAGACGAGAATACTTATCTAAAGTTGCCGAGTATCACAAGCAGGAGATTATGGAATTGATAAAACAGTCTGGTTGCTTGTCAGAGGTCACACTGACGAGTCGGCAGATGCACAAGATCAGCATGGGTTACACATTTTATTTGTTTTGCAAGACCTATGGTGAACATGCACCTGACGTACTAGAACTGAAAGCTGTCCTTGCAGATGCACTTTACCTACAGGCTGTTAATTACAACATCGTTTCACAAGCTATTGTAAAGTGCTTGAATAACTTTGATGTTAATTTTGGTATCAGTGCATTTATCTGTATATTCATTTAAAAAAAAATAATAATCTGTACACGTAATTTATTTTATATTTCCGTGCACAATCCGTGAAATACGATACTCTACCCGTGACAATGCCGTGAATTTTAAAGAAAGTTTCTGCGATTTTCACAGGGCCTTAATTATAAACATTGCGTGTTTGTATAATGATTACCTTAGCTACTTCCTTCTACCATCCATCCTTTCATTGCAGTTTCATTTTAAAGTAAACTCTATGACAGATGCTTGTTATGTTGAGGCTCTGCAGCAATAGCTGGCAGAGAGGTTTGGCTGATCAGAAACTGCACCTGTTCAAAACACACAAACACAACTGCGTCCCTTGTATTTCAGCCTAAACGCTCTTACCTTTAAAATCTCCAGCACTTCATCTGCCCTCTTCTGAGACACAATGGCGTCATCATAGAAACGGCTGAGCTGCCTTTGAAGCCAGAAGGCATCGATATCTCTGGGGTGGAGGTCCTTCTTTTTTGTGCTCATCACATCTCCGGCTGCACCCAACTTCAAACATACAAGAATAACTCATTCAATTCCAGGGAATAGAGGAGCGTTACAGGCTAGAGTAATAACAGCTGAAAATAAGTGTGAAGAGGATGAGGAATAAAATCAAAAAAGCACTACTTACATTGGCAGTGAGGGTACAGCGCTCGTCTGCCTCCTCTCCCTCTGTGTCTTCATCAGAGGCCTCGTCCCGCACCTCTCCATACGCATCCTCATCCACCACCTGAGAGAAAACACACAAACATTAGAGATATACAAGGGCAGCACTCTGGGCCATCCCGATAAAGTCAGTCAGTCTTAAGGGTACCTACTAGGGAGATACCACATTATGCTGAATATAACATTAAAGCCATAAATTAGGTTATACAGAACCTAGAAAATAAACTCACCTCTTCATCAGATTCAAACTGTACGTTAACTCCATAGGTTTCATCAATGTTGTCATCTGCAACACAACAAAACAATTAGTAATGTACATCCAATGGCACTGCTGTAGCAAGACTAAATCAGAGCTAGCAGTAGAATGAAAAAGTAGATCACATCCACCTCTTGTATCGCCATGTAAAAATGTCACGTGTGACATGCAGTACAGATGGCCGTATGGATGGACAGGTTCCTCTTTACACAAGACTAATACTCTCTAATGGAAGAGTGGCATTCGCGGTTAGGTAACGACTGCCTCATTATATTCTGATTCTCTTATTAACGGGTGCTAAAGACTACCCTAACATAATGTCATCACATTGGATAACCACCTCTCTAAAGTGTGACACTTATTTAGATAGATGTCTCAGCTTTATCCCTGTTGCTGGGGATATGCATCTCCTGCAAGGCATGGTTAAACATGTAATCATGATAAAAGGTTACTTTAAAAAGGTCTAATTACACTGGCAAATTTAGAGCTTTTAGGCTTAATGTAACTCTCAAGCCTGGCTAAGACAGGAAGTTTTACAGCAACAGCGCTTTCATCTTAAAATAATTGAAAGCATGTCCTCTTTCTGTGGGTCACGCCACATCAAGGTGCAATCAGACAAAGGGCTTCGGCAGCAGGACCCGGCTCAGCGCACCCATGTTCTGCAGCTCCTTGTCCCCTCCGTAGTCGCTGATCTTCTTGCCCAGGTTGACCAGCACGTGGTAGCGCGTGTCGTCTGTGGGGCCCAGCAGCTGCTCCACCTCCTTGCGCCTCTCCTTGTCACGCATCTTCTCATTCTTCAGCACTGCCAGGACCTCGTCTGCGGCTCCACACAGGATGTCACGGGGCTGCCAGGGTGGAACACAAACCGCTCACAGAATCACAATCCAATTCCGTTACATTATATTTCTTTGCATTTGCACAGCTTTTTATTCAGCTGGCATCCATGGTTAACGTTCTGAAAATGGAATGAATGTGCTGGGGTTGCAGAGTTTGTGAAATAGGGTCTTATTCACAAAACTTTAAAAGCCTATTTTGTGAAGGATTGTTTTTTCAGATTAAGTTTGATTACTTAAATGAGGTTTGCAGTTCATGAATCTCATGTAAACTGTTTTAGAGAGGGATTATTAGCTGTCAGAGCACTGTTTAACATAAGAGTGTATTTATATCAAAATGGATTTTAAATAGGACCAGACTTAAAGAGGTCACTGTTTTATTCAATGTTATATATTAAATTCCAAGTGCTAAGTGTAGTTTTTTGTAAAGCGGGAATGAAAACTCACCTGGTCTCCTAGAGCAGCCTGAATGAAGCTGAGCAGGACCTCATACGTTTCTCTGGTCTCCTTTGTCTTTGGCTTGTAGACTATCCCGACCATCTCATCAATGCCCTCCGACAGCAGTGTGAACCCCTTCATTTTATTGATGTCATACCTGTCCTCGTCTCTCTTTCTCCTCCTGCACAATACACAGGTTCACACAGTGAGGAATTGAATGGGAAACAATACAACACTTATCCAAATTCATTAGGTACAAAAACAGATCAAAAAGAAGTCTTGTATAGAAATAGTACTGTAACTTTTGTGAAAACGGACTTCCCATTTACTCACACATAAGTGCTAGAACAAATATTGGAACGTTCAACTAAAGACTGCTTGGAATGGATTCAGTGACCAAAATAACACGTGTGTTCATTTAACTGATTTATAAATACGTGTATCAAATATATCACGCAAAAGAAAGCAATGCATAAAGACGTCGGAAAGAATTAAACATGCTACTGCACACAAGAGTGCTACTCTCTTACCCCGCAGACACAGTGGGAATTATAATACGATTGTACTTTGAAAGAATATTCTAATATGAAAAACCCATGTTCATTCCAGCTATATAATATACTGTGATAAACTCCATGCACTTTTGAGGGATGGCTTAGCATTGAGCAGTCTAAACTGAAGCCTGCACACATTTCAATATAGCATCGCCCTTACTTTGCCCGCCTCTCCTCCAGCAGCTGTGGTTTGGTTCTCTGGGATTTGTCTCCCATCTTCGTCCCCTCGAGCTTCCCCACCAGGGAGAGCACCTCTCCCGTGGGCTCATCTCGCCGGGTGCGGTCGATCAGAGAACGGTCTGCTTGCAGGACAAGATTGGAGTTCTAGGGGAAGAAAAAGAGCATCAACCCAAACTGGCCTCCACATGCCTGACAGAGCATTCTGTTTAGCTACATTCATATACCCGAAATATTTAAAGATGATCATTTTATTCATGCTGAAACTTCTCATCTCCAATATTTCTTTAAATGTTATGTGAAACAAAATATTGGGGTGTTATCCTTGTCAGTGTTTTTGTGATTTCTAGTAGAAAAGGAGAGGTGAAAAACTGTGAAAATATTTAAACACACTGGAAACTACACAAACTCTTAACAAGGGCAAAGAGGTATACTTTAAATTCATATTTATAAAGAAAGAAGGAAATGACAAGTACTGTTTTGTGTGTGGTTTTATAAAAAGGCTGAATCTCCAGAGTTGGGCACGGTACTGATTACTTGTTATTCATTTTTTCAGGAAAAGGCAATATAATGTCCTTACTTATTTAATAAAAAAGTAGCGTGTTATATTACTCATTGTATTAGGTTATATTTCTTTCTCTTGTCTCTTGTTGTGACTACTGTTTACTTTTTAACTATACGTCTGGTAATTCACTCATTAACTGTGTCAAACAGGTTTTTAAAATGTTTGTAGTATAAATACATTTCATTTTTGGCATAAACAATGTACTGTATATTTCCTGACTTCCAATAATTTCAGTATGAAGAGAAAATCAACAAATGTTAGAATTCAATAAAACCACAAATCAACAAAAAAGTAAATGTAAAAATGACGGGGTGATGCAATAAATGTGGCCACCTCTGCAAGCAAGAGAGGCAAGCAAGCATACAACGTGGTACGGAGTCAAGTGTGCACGCTCTCCATCTTGTCCTAGTATTAAACTTCAAAATATCAGGTGGTAGGCGCGTTTCCTGTACAACGTTTTTGAAATATATACTCAAATTTGGCCTGTAGGCACACCATTTTATTTTGTTCCTAGTGCCTACACTTATTCAAATGGCTCAGAAAGACTGATATGATTGCCCCATGGCTTATTATTGCCATGAGACATCCCAGAAGAGAGATGGCGCCACCGGTGGTGAGGCACGGACATCAGAGCAGTCTGGTGCGTCGGGGTTAAAAAATAAAGACCACTAATGTAGGTGTACAGCAGAGAAAAGGTAACGAGACAAACGAGTTTCTTTTTGCGAAAAGTAACAGTAATATTATTACTCCCATTACAAAGGTAACTCGTTATGATACTTCATTATTGACAAAAGTAATATTATTGCAGTAACCTGTTAAGTAGCGAGTTACCCCAACTCTGTAAATCTCTTATCCAAAAGTTTGTAAGTGAATTTATGACCAACATTCTGGTACTGAGGATAAAGGATGGCGTACTGTATGTGCTGTAGAAATCAAAGCTGTTATATTTGGTGAAACTAGACATAATGAACATGCAGTACTGTAATGTTACACATTTTCCCTGCGTAGTAAGTTATTCTAAAGCTAAAGGATAAATAGCTCATCATGTGTATGAGTCTATGCAAACCATGCATAATACTGTGCGAGCGGTTCTGGATTCCAGTCCTGACTCATATACAGCCTGTATAGTCTGTAGTCTATATTTTAATAAGATGTGATCTAACCAGGACACACTGACTTTTGGAAATACATTCATATGTACTACTTTTTATGTTGTGTTCATATCAGAAATGTCACTGAAACTCTGTCCCTGTTTATAAAACCAAAGTTTTTGCAGAGTTTACTTTTGTGGGATTCATTATTATTCAATTAAAACGTTATGGGGTAATCTAAACTATTGCATTCCCAAACCTTTTGCATAAAAATGTCCCATAAAACATTTGTGATTGTCCCAGGAACAGGAAGTGATGTACAAATAAAAATGCCAAAGGCTAAAGACTTCCTGCAGAACTCATAAACACAGAGAAAGACTAGAAACTTGTTTTACCTGAAGCCCACATTTATACGCTACACATCTGTGGGGACAAAATAATTGTTCTCTGTAACATGTCTAGAATGTGAATACATACATATTTGTTCATAAAAAGAATTGATTATAATTAACAAGACATTATCACTTTTTAAAAAAAAAAACATTTTATGTTTCACAGGACAGTTTAGTATTTCAGGTTAGTGTTTTAACTATTATGTTATAAAAAATAAGAAAACACAGACTTAGTTGAATAGTCCATTGTTTAACAGTTTATTGATGTAACTTGTCAAATGCAGAGAGCTCAAGGATAGAAATAAAACTCTTACTGCACAACAGTTTCACACATTCCAGGTTTTACTAGGAGCTTGATTAGCCCCAGTTAACAGGTAAACTCAGGTGTGTTATTAAACTCGTATCAAATCCAGGAATGGATCCTGTTATGCAATGAATCCTATTTCTGTCCCTGGAGATGCAAGAGCTACCGGCAGCCACTTCAAGAGCAAAATATATAAATGTTGGTGGCGGTTGTGGTTCAATTTGCCCCTTTCAAACGGATCTGTGAGGAATTATGTAGGGTGGGTGATTCCTCCACCCAAAGGTGTTACCACAACCAGGCCAAGAGCCGACTGGGTATGCTCCTCAGATTGTACAAGTGTTTGCACATTTGAGGCCAGTGTGCCACATGTGAATAGAAGGGGGTGCCAGTTCACAACACGCTAGTGTCCGCTTTACATACCATTTCCCTTTTAACATTACGCATATAAAGTAATAAACCTTACATTATTATTCCAGAATTTCTCAGATACAGTAAAGACCAAGCGCCGATTTGAAAGAAAGTAAACAATGTGAACTGTTTTATTCAAGCACAGTAACTGCTACTGTTAGTGTGTGTGTGTGTGTGTGTGTGTGTGTGTGTGTGTGTGTGAGTGTGTGAGTGTGAGTGTGTGTACACAGACTGGTAGTACTATGCTAGGAGTGTGTTATGTTGAAGTGTGTTGAAGCCTATTCGATTTGCAATTCCAACGCTCTTAATCAGATGTTCCTTGATCTAAACCCACACTATGGTTAAAAACAGAGCATCGTTGTATTATTTATATGACTGTCTGGATCAAGCAGTACGGGTTACAGACTTCGGTTGTCCGACTTTGAACTCAAGTTCTAAAAGCCCGATCTCGGCTGTGTGTTAGATGAATGAATATTACATTACAGTTCCATGCATAACGATGTTGTTTCTGCTACTTACCGCCTTGTATTCATACTGCAGGCTACGAGCGGTAACATCCGCCATTGCTGTTTGGTACTATGTGGCCGGCCTGCCGGCTCCGTGTTTCTGCAGAGAACAGGGAAAAGATAATCTGTGCTGTGTGGTTTTGATCTTCTTTTTATTCCGAGTTGGTGTGTGTATCGCTATATTATCCCTATTCCACGTATTCCGCTAATAAGCGACTGAAAATCCCCACTCTATTCTGTTAGTCGCGTTGGTGCTGCGTTTCAAAAACACACCACCACGGGGAGAGCCAAGAGAGTACTTCCGCTTCCAGGGCACGCTTCTTCTTCTTCTGGTTAATCTATAGGGCGCATTCCAGCTATTATTTTAGATGATTAGCGCCCTCTATCTGTAGTCCTTTGTCTGTCTTTGTTTTACTTTATTTTTCTGTTATATTTATTTATTATAACTTCACTTCTTTTCCTGTTTCCTTTATATATTTCGTCAGTATCTTTTCTCTATTCAGTCTCCCTTCCACTTTTTCCAGCAAGTTCTTTATATTGACCTCATATACCTCCATTTCTCTCAGCCTCCTCTCCATTTTCCTTCTCTGCTCCTCATATTTCTCACACTTTAATAATGTTCTGCTGTTTCAGCTACTTTACATTTTTCACACTTTCCATCTTCATGTTTCCCCAGTCTTAACAGATGTTCATTTAAAGAACTATGCCCAATCCTTAACCTATCAAACTAAAATCACTTTGATCCCCATTATTGCACATTCCTTATATTGTTGCATTATTTCAAACATGATATCTCTTCTATTAGTAAACTCCCCTTTTAATGCAATAAGTACACTTAAAGAATCTGAAAATATGACTGCTTTTTTAGGCTTTATTTCAGCTATTTTAACTACTGCAAATAGTATAGCTACCATTTCTGCAACATATACTGATAAATGGTCTGATATCCTCACTATTTTACAGATATCTAGTTCTGGGATATAATATGCCATTGCAACTCTTCCTGTATTTGGATCCATCTGTATATGTACATATTGCTTCCATACTCTTCTCCTCTACAAAAGCTTGACTCTTTCTTTTCAATTCCATTTTTCCCCTCCTTTCTTCACTTGCTCACTCAATTCTATACAACAGTTTGTTTTTCCATCAACCATCCTGGTAACACATTTATATTAACATTCTTTACCAACTTCAGATTTTCCATTCCCAACACATTTATCCATTTTTGCACCCAATACTCCAGCGTGCCCCCATTTGTTTCCCACCGCTCCTTTTTATAATGATTAATCCACCTATCTTCCATGTTTTTCCAAGGAGTAAATTCTGTATGCAGAGAGTTAGCCTTTATTATTATTATTATTATTATTATTATTATTATTATTATTATTATTATTATTATTATTATTATTATTATTTGTTTATTTAGCAGATGCCTTTATCCAAGGCAACTTACAGAGACTAGGGTGTGTGAACGATGCATCAGCTGCAGAGTCACTTACAATTACGTCTCACCCGAAAGAAGGAGCACAGGGAGGTTAAGTGACTTGCTCAGGGTCACACAATGAGTCAGTGGCTGAGGTGGGATTTGAACCGGGGACCTCCTGTTTACAAGCCCCTTTCTTTAACCACTGGACCACACAGCCTCCTTTATCCAATGTTTTATACTTAGCCATTTTCTCCTTAGTTCTCATTTATTAAAACCTGCATAGCATTTATTGGAGCAGATTTCATAGCTCCTATACACACCCTTATTGCTTTAGCTTGCAAATTATCCAATTTTTCCATCTTACTTTTACAAGTTCCCACTAGAATCCGACTTCCATAATCTATTATACTCTTAATTAACCCTCTGTATATCATCATCATACTAGTTTTATTTGCTCTCCAACTCGTCCCTGAAATGTTTCTTAGAATATTTATCCTTCCTTTACATTTATCTATTACAGAATTTATTTGTTTTCCCAAAGTTAATTTTTTATCAAACCACACTCCCAAGTATCTAAATTCCTCCACCTCTTTAAGAATCTTATCTTGGTATAATAAATTTAACTTCTCCTGCTCTCTTCTTCTTCGTGAAAATAATGTTACTGATTTTTAAAGCCCCATTTATTTGACCACTTTTCCAGATTATTCATTGCCTCCTGCAATTCCCTCCTAACTATTTCAGTATGTTTATTCCTTTTATAAATAACCCCATCATCAGCAAACAGACCTACAGATACTTCTGATCCTACTAAAATATCCTCAGCTAAATCATTTATCATTATATTAAATAGCAAAGGGCTGATAACACTTCCTTGAGGAGTTCCATTTTGCATTTCAAATCTTTCAGAGAACTTCCCCTTCATTTTCACTTTAAATCCTCTTTCCTTCAGAAACTCTCTGATCCGCCACAAAGTCCTCCCTTTTATCCCCAATGATGCTACATTATATATTAAACCTTCTTTCCAGACCATATCATACGCTTTCTCTATGTCAATAAAAACTGCCCCACCCAACCACCTCATTCTCACTTAATGCCTCCTTGACTTCAGAAGACAATCTTACCAGCTGATCTGTCATCGATCTATTTTTACGAAAGCCACTTTGATAATCACTCATTAATACCACATTCTCTCACACACCATCCTTTCCATAATTTTATATATAGTAGCTGTCAATGCTATTGGTCGATAAGATCCCACTTTACCCAGATCCTTTCCTGCCTTACTTATAGGAATGATGACAGCATTCTTCCATTCTTTAGGCTTCAGGGCACGCTGCGGGTGGGGTTACAACTGTAGGAGGGGGCGGGGTTATTTGAAGAAAGACACGGAAACGGCATGTTCTTGTTGAAGTTTTTATCATCACTATTCTCAGCAGTGTCATAGCCTCCTCCTGGGTGAGATGGATATTTAAAAGTCTCGAGCAGCGTTTTTAGAGTTGGCAGGTTAGTGTGTTGCAGCTCTGCAGGTTGGAATGACACATTGGTCTTAGTAATAGTAATACTAGCTGCACTCTTGGGGAGTTCACCATGGGAATGTGTTGATTTCAAAACAAGAAAAGCTGTCCTTCCCTCACCTTTACAATTGAATACCAATCAATGGCAATGACCCGCAAAGCCAATATTAAATTAGAAAAAGCCCTAAGCAAGTTAGATACCCCAGCTTTGTAATGCTGTATATTCAAACATCTTTAAATGTTAAGATACAAAGTTACAGTGAAAAGGGTACTGCAGGACAATGGATCTGAAAGCATTACCAATGATATCACTCTTATGAAAGTTTACCACAGTAATTTTGCATGGTTAGTTTGCAGTTTCCCCATGCTTTCCCCATTATAATATACCATAGTTTGCCATGGTTTTTATATGCTTTACCATACCTCTCTGGTCTTTAGAATGCTTACCTTTGCTTTGCCTGCTTTCCCTATGCTTTATTACACTTTGCTATGCTTTTACTTCAGTAAAAAGTGCATTAAAAAAGGATGGGGGAGGAATGAACTCCTGGA
Source organism: Acipenser ruthenus (assembly GCF_902713425.1). Taxonomy (NCBI): domain Eukaryota; kingdom Metazoa; phylum Chordata; class Actinopteri; order Acipenseriformes; family Acipenseridae; genus Acipenser; species Acipenser ruthenus. Next base: position 4,708,329 of record NC_081234.1, on the reverse strand, counting down.
ATAAGCACACACTGAAAACTGTTTTGCTATCAGATAACTAAGTCCTACTTTAACACTTTTGGCTCCTCATGAAGCCGGCTGTTTTTAACCTGATTCCCAGCATATTGAATGGCCCCATTGTGTCCCCGTTATCACCTGTTGGAGCGCCAGCGATTTGCATGCCAAGTAGTACTGTACTGGGAAATGTGCAGATAGGGAGCTGAATAGAGAGTTGTTTCAAAACAATGAGCTCATGAGCTGAAATCAAATAAAGACCAGAGACGTGTGATGTGTGGTAACTGCAGCCAAGTTAGAATCCAATGTGTTGTTCACAGTGATCTCAATACAAAGTGAAGGAACCCTCACTGACTCCATGACTGTGCTGAACACAGGGTGCTGTTCACAGTGATCTCAATACAAAGTGAAGGAACCCTCACTGACTCCATGACTGTGCTGAACACAGGGTGCTGTTCACAGTGATCTCAATACAAAGTGAAGGAACCCTCACTGACTCCATGACTGTGCTGAACACAGGGTGCTGTTCACAGTGTTCTCAATACAAAGTGAAGGAACCCTCACTGACTCCATGACTGTGCTGAACACAGGGTGCTGTTCACAGTGATCTCAATACAAAGTGAAGGAACCCTCACTGACTCCATGACTGTGCTGAACACAGGGTGCTGTTCACAGTGATCTCAATACAAAGTGAAGAAACCCTCCCTGACTGTGCTGAACACAGGGTGCTGTTCACAGTGATCTCAATACAAAGTGAAGGAGCCCTCCCTGACTGTGCTGAACACAGGGTGCTGTTCACAGTGATCTCAATACAAAGTGAAGAAACCCTCCCTGACTGTGCTGAACACAGGGTGCTGTTCACAGTGATCTCAATACAAAGTGAAGGAACCCTCACTGACTCCATGACTGTGCTGAACACAGGGTGCTGTTCACAGTGATCTCAATACAAAGTGAAGGAACCCTCACTGACTCCCTGACTGTGCTGAACACAGGGTGCTGTTCACAGTGATCTCAATACAAAGTGAAGAAACCCTCCCTGACTGTGCTGAACACAGGGTGCTGTTCACAGTGATCTCAATACAAAGTGAAGGAGCCCTCCCTGACTGTGCTGAACACAGGGTGCTGTTCACAGTGATCTCAATACAAAGTGAAGGAGCCCTCCCTGACTGTGCTGAACACAGGGTGCTGTTCACAGTGATCTCAATACAAAGTGAAGGAGCCCTCCCTGACTGTGCTGAACACAGGGTGCTGTTCACAGTGATCTCAATACAAAGTGAAGGAGCCCTCCCTGACTGTGCTGAACACAGGGTGCTGTTCACAGTGATCTCAATACAAAGTGAAGAAACCCTCCCTGACTGTGCTGAACACAGGGTGCTGTTCACAGTGATCTCAATACAAAGTGAAGGAGCCCTCCCTGACTGTGCTGAACACAGGGTGCTATTCACATTGATCTCAATACAAAGTGAAGGAGCCCTCCCTGACTGTGCTGAACACAGGGTGCTGTTCACAGTGATCTCAATACAAAGTGAAGGAGCCCTCCCTGACTGTGCTGAACACAGGGTGCTGTTCACAGTGATCTCAATACAAAGTGAAGGAACCCTCCCTGACTGTGCTGAACACAGGGTGCTGTTCACAGTGATCTCAATACAAAGTGAAGGAGCCCTCCCTGACTGTGCTGAACACAGGGTGCTGTTCACAGTGATCTCAATACAAAGTGAAGGAACCCTCCCTGACTGTGCTGAACACAGGGTGCTGTTCACAGTGATCTCAATACAAAGTGAAGAAACCCTCCCTGACTGTGCTGAACACAGGGTGCTGTTCACAGTGATCTCAATACAAAGTGAAGGAGCCCTCCCTGACTGTGCTGAACACAGGGTGCTGTTCACAGTGATCTCAATACAAAGTGAAGGAGCCCTCCCTGACTGTGCTGAACACAGGGTGCTGTTCACAGTGATCTCAATACAAAGTGAAGGAACCCTCACTGACTGTGCTGAACACAGGGTGCTGTTCACAGTGATCTCAATACAAAGTGAAGGAGCCCTCCCTGACTGTGCTGAACACAGGGTGCTGTTCACAGTGATCTCAATACAAAGTGAAGGAACCCTCCCTGACTGTGCTGAACACAGGGTGCTGTTCACAGTGATCTCAATACAAAGTGAAGGAACCCTCCCTGACTGTGCTGAACACAGGGTGCTGTTCACAGTGATCTCAATACAAAGTGAAGGAACCCTCACTGACTCCATGACTGTGCTGAACACAGGGTGCTGTTCACAGTGATCTCAATACAAAGTGAAGAAACCCTCCCTGACTGTGCTGAACACAGGGTGCTGTTCAGAGTGATCTCATTACAAAGTGAAGGAGCCCTCCCTGACTGTGCTGAACACAGGGTGCTGTTCACAGTGATCTCAATACAAAGTGAAGGAACCCTCCATGACTGTGCTGAACACAGGGTGCTGTTCACAGTGATCTCAATACAAAGTGAAGAAACCCTCCCTGACTGTGCTGAACACAGGGTGCTGTTCACAGTGATCTCAATACAAAGTGAAGGAGCCCTCCCTGACTGTGCTGAACACAGGGTGCTGTTCACAGTGATCTCAATACAAAGTGAAGGAGCCCTCCCTGACTGTGCTGAACACAGGGTGCTGTTCACAGTGATCTCAATACAAAGTGAAGGAGCCCTCCCTGACTGTGCTGAACACAGGGTGCTGTTCACAGTGATCTCAATACAAAGTGAAGGAACCCTCCCTGACTGTGCTGAACACAGGGTGCTGTTCACAGTGATCTCAATACAAAGTGAAGAAACCCTCCTTGACTGTGCTGAACACAGGGTGCTGTTCACAGTGATCTCAATACAAAGTGAAGGAGCCCTCCCTGACTGTGCTGAACACAGGGTGCTGTTCACAGTGATCTCAATACAAAGTGAAGGAGCCCTCCCTGACTGTGCTGAACACAGGGTGCTGTTCACAGTGATCTCAATACAAAGTGAAGGAACCCTCCCTGACTGTGCTGAACACAGGGTGCTGTTCACAGTGATCTCAATACAAAGTGAAGGAGCCCTCCCTGACTGTGCTGAACACAGGGTGCTGTTCACAGTGATCTCAATACAAAGTGAAGGAGCCCTCCCTGACTGTGCTGAACACAGGGTGCTGTTCACAGTGATCTCAATACAAAGTGAAGGGGCCCTCCCTGACTGTGCTGAACACAGGGTGCTGTTCACAGTGATCTCAATACAAAGTGAAGGAGCCCTCCCTGACTGTGCTGAACGCAGGACCACATCATTGACATTGCTTTGAAAATAAGACTGCTGGTGTTTCCAAACTTGAAAATAAAAACTTTGGAGTTTAGTCATGATTTAGCTGTTTCACACAAAGAGCAATTCGATGAGGTGTGAATTTTGAATGAAAGCATATTTAGTCCTCCATCCATTACTATAAAAAACGCTCAGTGGTGGTAAATTTAGAGTTACTAAAATAAACTGCAATGACAAACGTTTCGACTATTAGTCTTTGAAGACATTGAGAAAGAGTTACATTTGAAACATTTCTCATCAACGGCTGGCTTCATAGTCCCAGTGTAGTACTGATCCTGGACTGCTTTACTTATGGTAACATTAGAGAGCTAATTGAGGTCTGTAAATACCAGCAAGAGTCACTTATTAACATTACGGTATACAAGGAAAATACAGTGAACTGATGCTTGAAAAAATGTAACATCCCCCACTCACTCTTAAGATCATTAAAATTGTGTGTGTGTGTGTGTGTGTGTGTGTGTGTGTGTGTGTGTGTGTGTGTGTTTAATGTAAGTCTGTATTTAAGTTCAGGAGCTGCTCTTCAGTTCTTGTTGCCTGCCATAGAGTTGTGTAACACAGGCTAGATCAGTGATTCAGAGAAGTGAAAGACAGTGCCATCTAGTGATCAGCTACTTCGTATGAAGTTTCCTTTTGTATTGCTGGCAATACATTGCTGAGCACTAGATGGCGCTGAGGCTCACTAATATAAAATAAACTTGACTGATCTAGCCTCCATTACATACTGTATATATCTGTGACATGGTTGCTATGGGACATCAACAAAGCTAAGCATTAGGTAAGGAGCCTATACAGTATCTCTCCTGAAACCTGTGCTATACCATCTCATTTATGTTGTAATGTTCCTCAAAAAGGAATGAAACCTGCAGTTTCCATTGTTCCTCCTGAAAAACAGAAATAAAAAAGTATCTTTGTTCACATTGTGAAGCTACCTAAAAACTATCATTGTTTTCTATCAGCTCTTTTGTATTTTGAGTCTAAAAGGTCCAGTTTCTGAACAAACAATATATTTGAAAACATAGGTTAAAATAAAGTTATGTGCTTTTCTGTTTGCCTGGCAAAACTACATTCGATAAAACAACAATTTTTCAAAGTAAAAGAACAATTTTGGCAGCTGTCCTTTCACCCCCAAAGCAATTCATTCTTTTAAAAAGGTGTTGCAACTAAGGTGTAAAATTAGATTTAGACTTTTGATTTCAAAGTTTTATCAGCTTTGAAACATACAGTATTTCGGACCACTGGTATCCAAGTCTCTATTGGTGTCCCTTCCAGATGAAATATTAAGAACTTAAGAAAATGTACGAGTGAGAAGAGGCCATTCAGCCCAGCTAAGCTCGTCCGTTTCTTAGTAGCCGATCATTCTCAAAACTTTGTCAAACTGGGTTTAAGGCATCCCATTTTTTTGCCTCAACACCAGGACTAGGGAGCCCTTTCCATACCCTCATTTCATTTCATTGTACGTGTGTTACTGTTAGGAGGAATTTAAACTGCAAAGGGATGGGGGAGAGGACAGCTACAGTGTTGCACCCACCTTTAAAGAAGGAATGTATCACAAAGGAACAGTTCTTTGTATAATTTATCTTAAATTTGAAAGGTGGGGTTTTCATATTTCATCAGGCTTCATGTGCCTGAACCTATTTGCCTGTCATCAATTGTATCTTTCTGTCAGTTATTTTCAGTGAAAGTAAGAGCTGGCAATTCAGATATACAGAAATTAAACTACATAAGAATTTGCATCTGGTTTCCTTTCTGTATGAGATAAACCCCATTGTACATTGCAAACATGTTCCTATTAAACTGTCACTGTAACCTTCATCATGAACTGATGCGTACTTGACCCTTTATATTTCCAGAAACAAGAAAGCATGTGTCCCAGAGTAGATCTGGCTTCTGTTTTGAGAGACGTTTCTTAATTGCCATAATTAAATGAGCTGTTAAATATACAATTGCATGGATATGTACGGAGAGAGGCCATTTATATATAGCAACCAAACCAATACTTACAATAAGCACAAACAGAAACCAGGACCAGAGGACAGTTGGAAATGAAGTGGAGATAGACTTTGGACAGAGAGGAGACACTTCTTCACACAGAGTGTAAAGAAGTGTAAAACCCTGGAAGAAGCATGTAAAACCCTGGAAGAAGCATGTAAAACCCTGGAAGAGGCATGTAAAACCCTGGAAGAAAAACCCTGGGGAAGAGGCATGTTTCCTTGTAGACAATGCACTGCAGTGCTGGATCATCCAGGCATCCTGCAGGGCAGGATATGGATTAGTGTGCAACTTTATCAGGACTAGTCATGTGCAATATTTGTTCCATATCAGTTGTGTTGCCATTGCAGGTCTTGTTGTGTTACTTGACATGCTGTGATGTGTTACTGGTTATGCAAAGTTTTGATATACTGCCATTCCAATGGTATTGCAATGATTATTTTTTAACTTGCCCTTCTTGGGTAATTTAGACTAGCACACAGTGCCACCAGGTAGACATATGAAATGTTATAACTATAGCATGGATATTTATCCCTATACACCCAACCCCTTTTATGACCACTGCAAAGGCTTTCCAAAGATTGATATTAAATGCTAAGCATGTATAGAACATGTAGAAAATGTATCAGTTTGTGAATTCTGCACTCCAGCATTTTCGAACATTTCTTATCAAAACAATCCGGAAGACATCGCCATTCATAAAGCCGCTTCAGTTAAGCAAAGTGTGCACGTCATTCTAAACCAACAACTGAGCACACAGTCCCATCACTGGCAAGGGCGCACAAAGGCTCTTTCACCCCAGAAGAATGGAGCGACTATGAGGCTGCTGAGACACGGGACACTCTGATATCAGGTAGAGTGGCAGGAGGAGAAGTAGCCATGCAAATCAGATGATGAGCAGCTGGGTATATAAGAGTCAGCCGGCTGCCTTGACACAAATTTATACTACAGAGCTCTAAACGCGTTGGGAGCAACAGATACCAAGATGAAACTCCAGCCAGCCCTGTTTCTGGTCTTTGCTGTGGTGGGACTCAAAACAGGTAGGGATCCTCTTCTCAGAATCTCAAGCTGTAAGAAAGGCCAGGGCAGGAGTTCTCTTGTGAATGTTAGAGAGGCACTCAGCAAGCACTGTCCCAATCTGAGCAGCTTTCACTAGAAGCAATACAATGTGAGGGTCTGAGTAGAGCACCAGGACCATTACTAGATCTGTGAATCTTTAGTTGAGGCTCATCAATGAAAGCCACGGCAATCAATAATCGAATCATTGTTGTGTTTGTTATCACAGTACAGTGAAGACAGACTGGGAGTGGAGGGTCTTCGTAAAATGATTTGTTCAGCTTATCTGTGTAACTTTAAATTTATAATCTAATATTATACAGTGTTTCAATAACATCTTTCATGCTTATCCATAACTTTAAATGCTCATTGCAAATATGGAAACATGAAAAGGGAATCTTCATCCATACCTCAGTGGTGGTACATTTAGAATCATGAGAAGAAGCACTTGGACTAAATGACATTCAATGTGCAAAGCTTCTTTTAGTACTTCTAAATCTTTGTGTTTTACTGGAATAGTAAATAGCTTCAAATGTGATTTTGATTTCATTCTAATAGTGTGAAATTCTATTGCACTCCTCATACATTTTATCGAAAGCCCTCTCAAGCTGACTTTCAGCTACATTTACTGCTGGACTGCTCTCTGACTTCCATTGGTTTCTGCATACATCAGAACCGCAGTTTTAAACACATTTTAAAGAATGATGTTTTGTTTATCTAAACAGCAATTGCTTTCTCTGTGGAATCTGAGGACCTGAATGAGTCTGATGGAAACAGCAAACGAGGTAAAAGCTTGGTTTATTAATTATTTAATGTATTTAATGCAGCCTCCTAACAAATCATCACAGTTTTTCCGGTCATGTCATTACTCCATTAACCGCTTCACCCTTCACCTATTTCCCACTCCTCCCAAATAATATGTCCACAGTACTGCACGATGATCCTTTAAAAAGATGCTGTAACTAATGTTTATCCTTGGAATGGTTTAGCAAGGTCAGTGGTGGGGAAGTTACTTGTAAAAAGTCATCTGTTACAGTTACAAGTACTGTAACTAGTTACACAAACATATTACTTTGAAAAAATGTCACTAGTTATGGTTACAGTTATCACTAACCACTGTAAATTTGCATGCTCATTTTGCAGTTATCCCATGCTTTTCCCATGGTTGTACTATGCATTACCATAGTTTGCCAGGTTTTTTTTTTTCTTCTATGCTTTACGATACCTCTGTGCTGTACAATGATTACCTATGCTTAACCGTGTTTTCATTATGCTCTATTACACTTTATAACCATATTTCCCAAAACTATACAAAACAGTAGAGACCAAAAACTACTAATTTTCTACTAAAATACTTCATCATCAGTGGGAAGCCCACCCTTTAGTTATCACGCACTGTGCGTTTACATGACGTAAGAATTCCGATATTTTTCGGAAAACTAAGTTTTCCGAAAACTAATTCCGATATCAAAAGTCATGTAAACAGTTTTCGGAAAATGTATCGGAATATTCCTTGTGTCAGTTTTCGGAAAACAGCACCTAGAAATTTCCGATTCAATTCCGAAAATGAACCAAATGTATATCATGTAAACACACTTTTCGGAAAACTTATTCTGATAGCGTACTGCACATGTGCAAACTTTGACCTTCATTCCTGCACGAAAACAGAGAAAATAATAATAATATGTAGTCAGTCTGCACGGATCCATTTGCTCCGTTGAATCGTATTTTGTCATATACTTGTACCGAAGTCATTGTATTTTTTCTTGCTCTTAATTGTATTAATTCTTGTACTGTGATTCTTGAAATGTATTTTTGTTTACGACTGTAAGTCGCCCTCGATAAGGGCGTCTGCTAAGAAATAAATAATAATAATAATAATAATAATAATAATAATAATAATAATAATAATAATAATAATAATAAGATTATATGTTAGGGATAAAGTAATATTTGTCCGTCTGTATTTTTTAAATACCCCATACTGAAGCAGCAGATGTTTTAGAGCTTTAAAATGACGTAATAATTTAAAATAATGTCTGCAAAAAAAACTGGTAATATAGAACAGGATGAGCTGTTGGAAAGGCTGATTGCACATTGTGAGGAATCTGAATAGAGTTATAGGATAGTAATCTTTGAATTTAAGACCTGACACTTCGTTCTATTTCAGTTCTATTGCAGAAAAAATGTCCAATCTGTTCAAATCGTACTTAGGGTACTGCAGTACTTTGCATGCGAAAATATCCTGCGTTTCAAACTTCAATCCATGTATACAGTTGAATTCCAATTAGACTTTCTATCGTTAATCATGTAAACACGGAAAAGTGACGTTTTAAGAAAATCAGTTTTCGGATTCAGTTTTCCACAAAACATTAATTTTCGGAAAACACTTTGTCATTAAACGTTTAGTTATCATGCACTGTGTTTCTTTAGTTGTTTCTTTAGGAAGCTACCTGTTAGGCTTCAGCAATAGTTCACTGAAACTTAACCATTTTTTATCTTTAAGTTTCACTAGATTTGTCTGTCAAAAACAACATGCAGAAAAAACTAATTATTTCCTCTGAATTGAAGCTGATATTTGTAAGGGATAATCTGTACAAAACGTGCAACGGTTTTATCGCTGCTCTATTCTGGACAGACACCTACTATGTGAAAAATGTCTTGCGGTTAAAGGAATTATTCTCTGACTAACATTCGATCAGCGTTGCAGGTTCCACCTCCATTCTCCTCAGTGTGTTTAGTGCCCCCTGCTGTTAGATGTGATGCACCTGCATCTCACAGCTCCCCACACACCCCTCCCTTTATTTGAGTTAGCTCTCAGACTGCTGCTGGACTGGTGTCTCGGTCTAGTGGTTTATAAAGAAATGACAGTCAATTTACTTCACAAAACTACGCTTTATTATCTAGTACAGGGGGTTTCAATTTTTTCTTGAAACTGTACCCCTTTTGTTAGAAGGTTTCAGCTAAAGTACCCTTTTCTATTTTCACTCACTGAATGGTACCATAGTTGCAATAAAAGGCTGAATAATCCGATTAACAACTTTTTTTCCGTTTATTTAATATGTCGTTTTTTCCACAACAGACAAACTGCTGGCTTAATAGAATACCAAACAGTAGTTTTAATTCTTAAAACTGAATTCCACGTCGATGGATGCACAGAATTAAAACACTTGGAAACACTGGTATTCTATTTGGCAAAGTTATTATACATAATACAAACTAGTCTGCATTGCAAATGTTCATTATATTCCCATCTACTTCCCATCTCAGCATAATTATGTGCGTCGTTTACAATGTTTACAATATCAAAAACGTTAACATCAAGATAAAACTATAATAACTAACAATGATCAACTTTTTTTTTAAAGCCACCAAAAAAAAATTCCAAAGGGCCTCTTATTCTGTCGCTTTGCAGTTTCGGTAAACTCCGAATGGATGTTTTATTCCTTAGTTTTTCTTTTGCAATAAATGTATCAATTTCAAACACCGAAAACAAATTCAACCAGACGCTATTGCTAATGCAGCCGCGCCTAATAAATAAAAGAAAAACCACCAAAGTATGAGTATTGTGATTATTATATCTGTTTACCGGTGCAGTTATACTTCTATAAAAAAAAAAAACTGTGCTTCACTGATACGACAAGTTAAAAACAGCAAAGAGCAGGACACACCACTCTCCATAGCCACAACCGCCGCCATCGCCTGCTCTGCACTCCAGTAAATATATCAGAGTGAAAAGCCGCTCAATCAAAAGCACGCATGCGTACAGGTGGAAAGTGCGGACGTGGTAGATTCCGTCTTCCCCCTCATCTGCAGTTCACTTTGAGTTGTGAACAATAATTATGCACAGTGGTTTAGGGATACGATATAACACGGTTAAAAATCAATTCAAGAGCATTATTTTCTTTTACTTTCATTTTTATTTGTGCATTTCTGAGTCGTTCTGCGTACCGCTTATGTCCCCTCTGGTTGAAAATCCCTGGTCTAGTACAACACAATACAATTGGCAGAGGAGGTTCAGTATTGTGAAAAGCTGTCATTTACCTGAAAGACTGTGGTAATACTGCCATTGACTGCAGTATTCTACAGTAATTACTAGATTGTATAGCAGTTGTTTGCTGTAGAATGCAGTAATAATGCAGTGATAGCTGAGGGAGGCTTGCAATATGAAGGGCTTCCCCTGCCAGCATGTACGCCCATCAGTAGTTTCTTTGCATGCTGATCTTTGGTCATTTATATTTATGTAACTGGTAAATTCTCTGTGCTTGTATTGGGATTCCAGATCCTGTAACCCAGTGATAAAACAACACAATGCAGTTTTAATAAGCAGTCATCACAGAGCCTCCCATTCACAGCACAGCACGGCACACGAAGGACAGCCTGCTGCAGAATTAATAATATCAGTCAAACACAAACAAAGCACATAACTACCTTTTTAATTCAAACTCCACGACCTTCTAAAAGAAAAGACCTAAGCATGCAATAGCTAGAGAACACATCCAATCCACTTGGGAAGACTGTTGAATGCTTGCGCTCCAGTTTACATGCACATTGTAGTTGATGCTTATTAAACTGGTTTACAAAGCTTATTCTCATTTTTTTCTAAAAGAGTAGAGTGGTATATTCCTTTGAAGTAAATATACCCACTGTTTAAAATATGAATACAGGTCCCAAGGTTTATGAAGGGCAGTTTATTTCTGTCTGATATGAACCCAGGAAGTTTAATATTTCAAGAGGATTTAAAAAGACTGCATAGTTTACAAACTGTCAGTGTTACCCTTATAAAGGTTTCCCATAGCGAAAGCATAGAACAGTATAATAATGCACAGTTAAAGCATAGATTAGTATAGTAATGTCAAAAACATGGTAAATGCATAGTGTAACTATGGGGAAAGCTTGGGAAAACTGCTTAATGACTGTAGTAAACTGTCATAAGGGTACAAAACACTGAAACTTAATAACTATAAGGAAGCTTTATAATAATGTAAAGTAGATGGAAAGAGTGTGATATTACAACAGAAGCCTTCATTGTTTTGTACTGGAGAGAAAGCTTAGCGAATCCGACCAGGGCAACACCTTTGGAATGCGTCCAGAGAAATTCGCCTGCTAATCTGTTCTTACACTTCCTCAGAATCTCACAAAAATGTGAAATATTGATTTAGTTTTAATACCCATGCTCTTTACCTTTCCAGATGAGATGGACTTTGATGAGCAGTCTACGGAGGGTAAGATAATTAAATTGTGGAGAGTGTAACATCTTAATGGTCTGTGGGCTCAGGGTCCAGTTCAATTACAGCAACCCTTTCCCTGGTGAGAAGATGTCAGATGATTCAATAAACTCCATTTATTGCTTTCATTCAAATGTTCTCCAGTTAAAGCTAATTAATTACCAGAAATGGGTGCAGGGCAAATGAATCCTCCTTTTGCAGGTATGAGGGGTAGGAAGAAGGCAGGCAATCAGATATTCATTGAGTATTTTTATTCAACAAAAATAAAACAAAACAAATAGTTTTTAACAAATAAAAAAGTTTTAAGTTTTTGCTATGTTTGGCAGCAACCCTCTGGTGTTCCTTCCTCTTCCTCTTCCTCTTCCCTTCCCCAGCCCCAGCCCCAGCCCCAACCCCAACCCCAACCCCAACCCCAACCCCAACCCCAACCCCAACCCCAACCCCAGCCTCCAGGACTGAGCACACACCCTAGGTGCAGCCTTTTATACACACCTGCAGCATTCAAACCACATCATGATAGGACCACCAATCAAGGTCCTTTGTTTCTTCAATTCCAGTCACATAAAGTTAACACATTTAAATATGAACATAAAGATAATAGTGTTATTATATATTTACATGTGAGGTGCTTTCACCTCGACACACTGGGTTTACAGATCACATACAGTATTATGTATTGCTGTTGAGCCCATTTAAAAAACACTTAAAACCTAGTAGGGTTAATGTTAAAGACCTTCTAGTACTGCTGACTGACATATAAACATTTCTACGAGTGTCTTTTGTAATTTAAAAAGACTAGTTTTCAATGGACTTTTCTATAAATCACATTTAGTTTTTATTTGGTTAGCACATCATGATGCTAAATCAAATGAGCATCTCTCCACATTAACCTGTGCATTGCTTTCATTCAGAATGTCCTCATGACTTAGCAAGAGGCTGACTGCTCAGATCCTGGGTATTTTAGTAACCAGGTCATTGCAGCACTTTATTCACACTGTCTAAATAATAAGCGATCAGCATGGTTTGAATGATCGTGGATAGGGTATAATAACCAGAACTTGGTTCAAAGTTTATATGAATAAAATCAAGTCTGATATTCCTGAAACTTTCTGGACTATTGATGATCTCATTAACAACAGTAAAGAACAGTTTTATAAATATCAAACTTTCATTTATTCATAAAAACAGACTTTGAAAAAACATAAAACAACTTGCGTATTAATGCTTTGTGGATAGAGCCCATTCTGCCAATAGTAAGAACGGCAATGTGTTCCTTCAATGTTAAACACCTTCTAGTACTAGTGGGGACTGCTGTTTGACAAAGTCTTGTAATTCAATTTCAGTTGAGCTTCCTATAAAATGCATTTCCAGTTGGTAAGGGTTAAGAGATTCAAAGGCAGTATCCCCTGTCCTCAGCAGCTCTTACCGCTAGTCTGCAGTGCATGGAAGAGATCCAAGCCCCTGTTTCTCCCTCCTGTAGACCCCAGCTGGAGAGCAGCTTTTAAAGGCTTCCTCTTGTTCTGCATGTTTCTAGAATAGGGGACAGGGGGCCCCTGGAACCCTGCCTCAGAGAAAAAGCTGCAGTTACACTGACGCCAACAGAGAGCCAGACACCCATCGACTGGTGCTTCTGACAGCTTAAAAAAAAACAAAAAAAACATTAAAGCTTAATATTAATAAGCATTTTTATAATAGTTGTTAAATTCAGTAACACAAAAACATGCAAGAACTCCTGCAGAGCTTCTAACTTTTATATAAGAGTATTAAAAAAAAACCAAAAAACAGGTCATTCATAAATAAGCTATTATCACTATTCATTAACACAACAAAAGCAAATCTTTTCAAAGAACACAAGAAATAAAATGACTAGAAACTGCAGTCTGCTATTAAAACAATGAATGCAGTAAATTAATAGTTTCATGAAGTTAAACAAACTCAACTTAGTACACCAGCCCACAAATTTAATTTATAATAAAACACATATCGCTAAGGAAAGTGGAAATTTATCAGGACCAACTGGGCTCCTTTTAATATATTTGTGTGTGAGAATGAGTCAGTGTAGTTATGTGGGCTGCTTGTAATGCTGTTCTTCAAACCACACCCTCCAGTCTGCAGGTGGAGTCAGTGCACACACCCACCTGCTCCATGCCAGAGCCAGGGCTTTTACTCAGCTTTATTTTCAGATGATGAGTTTATGTGATTGTAGATATAGACATATATTCACACCTGTAATCAATATGACATTGTGCTGTAGCAGCGCTATCAAAACCACTTTGGGCTGGTTTAAAAACACCCTGAATAAAATACAATGAAAACCTTGTCAAATTGGAAGGGAAATAAAATTCTGTCTAGTTCTCTTTGTCAGCACGTATACAAGTTTAGCACGGGATAGTAGTTTGACAGTTTCCCATACTTATACTGTGCATTGACATCTTGGTTTTTATCATACTTTACCAGACTTATATTTGAATTGCTATACTTTTACCTCAAAGTGCAACTTGTTATGGGTATGAAATATCAGAGTTATCTCTGCCTCTAGTGGAAAATACATGAGTAAGAAATGCAACGTCAAACTAATGTGGTATGTTCTGCATCCAGTAGGGGCAGATAGGAACGTTAGGAATGGCTCTTTTTAAATATAATTTGCAACAAAGACCCTGTATAACATTCACACAGTGCTTCAACTGGGAGCAATAGATTTTGGAACAGAAGTCCCATAGAATCCTGGACAAAACTGAAAGATTTAAAATGGTCAAGCAAATAAATAATGTGTTTCTTTCTTTCCAGACGATCACGGGATGGAAGATTTTGATTTAGGTAGGCTACCCTTTAAATGGTACTATCATTCCAGAAAGAAGGGAATACAGTCAGTCAAGGCCAGGTATTCAGTCATTGGAACTGTAAGCTCTAAAAAACATGAATATAAAACTTTATTTTTCTTCAAATGAGACTGTATTACAAACCCAGGACTATAGTTCCGCACACTTGTCAGTGTGAATGTGAGGACTGCGCTCGCCTGCTGTCAGAGTTGTGAGGGGAAGCTCTCCTGCCTGCTGTGTATCTGACTGTAGCCAGTACCCTGTGTCTGACTAGCCAGTACCCTGTGTCTGACTGTAGCCAGTACCCTGTGTCTGACTGTAGCCAGTGCCCTCTGTCTCACTGTAGCCAGTACCCTGTGTCTGACTGTAGCCAGTACCCTGTGTCTGACTGTAGCCAGTACCCTGTTTCTGACTGTAGCCAGTACCCTGTGTCTGACTGTAGCCAGTACCCTGTGTCTGACTGTAGCAAGTACCCTGTGTCTGACTGTAGCCAGTACCCTGTGTCTGACTGTAGCCAGTACCCTGTGTCTGACTGTAGCCAGTACCCTGTGTCTGACTGTAGCCAGTACCCTGTGTCTGACTGTAGCCAGTAACCTGTGTCTCACTGTAGCCTGTACCCCCTGTCTGATTCTCATCTTTTATAAGCACCAAAATTAAAAAGAAAACAGCATGTTAGTTTAAGAGCGCCTACAATGTGAACATTACGCTGTGAAAGTATATCTGGTAATGTTTCACACCAAAACAGCTTTGAAGGCTTTGTTAATGTAATAAATAATCATATAAGGTGAGGGGCAATGGCTCTTCAGTTGCGTGCCTGTTTTGTGATTAACGACTGGGGACTAGGAAATAGGAAATATGACTGTGAACAAGCTGGCTTTAGGGATGACGTCAGACCAGAAAGGAGTACACAGACAGACAGTAGTGGAAGGTGAAAGTGAGGCGCGGCGGCGCTCAGTGCATTTATTGTAAAATAAAAAGGTTTAAACCGCATACGGCACTTGAGGCCAAAATAAATAGACAAACAAAACAGATTAACACTAAACAAACAGTGGACTAACAGACAAACAAACATAGTGAGTCAAAACAGATAACAATTATTCTTTTATACTTATTCTTTTGCAGTGAAGTGCAATCCCTGTGCCTAAATACAATTATGCATTTTAAATAACTTGTGCTACACACACCCATTTATATCCCGTTCAGCAACTACAATACACCAACACTTACACACTACATACAACACAAAACACAAAAATACACACAGGGGTGGGGCACATTGCCACAATGACCTATTTAGTTATTTCTCTAGGATGCTTCTCACGGTCCTGTCTAACAAAACACTGACAACCCTTACCCCCCATGCACTTCCATTACAACCCTTACCTCTCATGCACTTCCATTACAACCCTTACCTCTCATGCACTTCCATTACAACCCTTACCCCCATGCACTTCCATTACAACCCTTACCTCTCATGCACTTCCATTACAACCCTTACCCCGCCATGCACTTCCATTACAACCCTTACCCCCATGCACTTCCATTACAACCCTTACCTCTCATGCACTTCCATTACAACCCTTACCTCTCATGCACTTCCATTACAACCCTTACCCCCCATGCACTTCCATTACAACCCTTACCTCTCATGCACTTCCATTACAACCCTTACCTCTCATGCACTTCCATTACAACCCTTACCTCTCATGCACTTCCATTACAACCCTTACCCCCCATGCACTTCCATTACAACCCTTACCTCTCATGCACTTCCATTACAACCCTTACCCCCCATACACTTCCATTACAACCCTTACCCCCCATGCACTTCCATTACAACCCTTACCCCCATGCACTTCCATTACAACCCTTACCTCTCATGCACTTCCATTACAACCCTTACCTCTCAAGCACTTCCATTACAACCCTTACCCCCATGCACTTCCATTACAACCCTTACCTCTCATGCACTTCCATTACAACCCTTACCCCCCATGCACTTCCATTACAACCCTTACCCCCATGCACTTCCATTACAACCCTTACCTCTCATGCACTTCCATTACAACCCTTACCTCTCATGCACTTCCATTACAACCCTTACCTCTCATGCACTTCCATTACAACCCTTACCTCTCATGCACTTCCATTACAACCCTTACCCCCCATGCACTTCCATTACAACCCTTACCTCTCATGCACTTCCATTACAACCCTTACCCCCCATGCACTTCCATTACAACCCTTACCTCTCATGCACTTCCATTACAACCCTTACCTCTCATGCACTTCCATTACAACCCTTACCTCTCATGCACTTCCATTACAACCCTTACCTCTCATGCACTTCCATTACAACCCTTACCCCCCATGCACTTCCATTACAACCCTTACCTCTCATGTACTTCCATTACAACCCTTACCCCCCATGCACTTCCATTACAACCCTTACCTCTCATGCACTTCCATTACAACCCTTACCTCTCATGCACTTCCATTACAACCCTTACCCCCCATGCACTTCCATTACAACCCTTACCTCTCATGCACTTCCATTACAACCCTTACCTCTCATGCACTTCCATTACAACCCTTACCTCTCATGCACTTCCATTACAACCCTTACCTCTCATGCACTTCCATTACAACCCTTACCCCGCCATGCACTTCCATTACAACCCTTACCCCCATGCACTTCCATTACAACCCTTACCTCTCATGCACTTCCATTACAACCCTTACCTCTCATGCACTTCCATTACAACCCTTACCTCTCATGCACTTCCATTACAACCCTTACCCCCATGCACTTCCATTACAACCCTTACCTCTCATGCACTTCCATTACAACCCTTACCTCTCATGCACTTCCATTACAACCCTTACCCCCCATGCACTTCCATTACAACCCTTACCCCCATGCACTTCCATTACAACCCTTACCTCTCATGCACTTCCATTACAACCCTTACCTCTCATGCACTTCCATTACAACCCTTACCTCTCATGCACTTCCATTACAACCCTTACCCCGCCATGCACTTCCATTACAACCCTTACCCCCATGCACTTCCATTACAACCCTTACCTCTCATGCACTTCCATTACAACCCTTACCTCTCATGCACTTCCATTACAACCCTTACCCCCATGCACTTCCATTACAACCCTTACCTCTCATGCACTTCCATTACAACCCTTACCCCCCATGCACTTCCATTACAACCCTTACCCCCATGCACTTCCATTACAACCCTTACCTCTCATGCACTTCCATTACAACCCTTACCTCTCATGCACTTCCATTACAACCCTTACCTCTCATGCACTTCCATTACAACCCTTACCTCTCATGCACTTCCATTACAACCCTTACCCCCCATGCACTTCCATTACAACCCTTACCTCTCATGCACTTCCATTACAACCCTTACCCCCCATGCACTTCCATTACAACCCTTACCTCTCATGCACTTCCATTACAACCCTTACCTCTCATGCACTTCCATTACAACCCTTACCTCTCATGCACTTCCATTACAACCCTTACCTCTCATGCACTTCCATTACAACCCTTACCCCCCATGCACTTCCATTACAACCCTTACCTCTCATGTACTTCCATTACAACCCTTACCCCCCATGCACTTCCATTACAACCCTTACCTCTCATGCACTTCCATTACAACCCTTACCTCTCATGCACTTCCATTACAACCCTTACCCCCCATGCACTTCCATTACAACCCTTACCTCTCATGCACTTCCATTACAACCCTTACCTCTCATGCACTTCCATTACAACCCTTACCTCTCATGCACTTCCATTACAACCCTTACCTCTCATGCACTTCCATTACAACCCTTACCCCGCCATGCACTTCCATTACAACCCTTACCCCCATGCACTTCCATTACAACCCTTACCTCTCATGCACTTCCATTACAACCCTTACCTCTCATGCACTTCCATTACAACCCTTACCTCTCATGCACTTCCATTACAACCCTTACCCCCATGCACTTCCATTACAACCCTTACCTCTCATGCACTTCCATTACAACCCTTACCTCTCATGCACTTCCATTACAACCCTTACCCCCCATGCACTTCCATTACAACCCTTACCCCCATGCACTTCCATTACAACCCTTACCTCTCATGCACTTCCATTACAACCCTTACCTCTCATGCACTTCCATTACAACCCTTACCTCTCATGCACTTCCATTACAACCCTTACCCCCCATGCACTTCCATTACAACCCTTACCCCCCATGCACTTCCATTACAACCCTTACGTCTCATGCACTTCCATTACAACCCTTACCTCTCATGCACTTCCATTACAACCCTTACCCCCATGCACTTCCATTACAACCCTTACCTCTCATGCACTTCCATTACAACCCTTACCTCTCATGCACTTCCATTACAACCCTTACCCCGCCATGCACTTCCATTACAACCCTTACCCCCATGCACTTCCATTACAACCCTTACCTCTCATGCACTTCCATTACAACCCTTACCTCTCATGCACTTCCATTACAACCCTTACCCCCATGCACTTCCATTACAACCCTTACCCCCCATGCACTTCCATTACAACCCTTACCCCCATGCACTTCCATTACAACCCTTACCTCTCATGCACTTCCATTACAACCCTTACCTCTCATGCACTTCCATTACAACCCTTACCTCTCATGCACTTCCATTACAACCCTTACCCCCCATGCACTTCCATTACAACCCTTACCTCTCATGCACTTCCATTACAACCCTTACCTCTCATGCACTTCCATTACAACCCTTACCTCTCATGCACTTCCATTACAACCCTTACCTCTCATGCACTTCCATTACAACCCTTACCCCCCATACACTTCCATTACAACCCTTACCTCTCATGCACTTCCATTACAACCCTTACCTCTCATGCACTTCCATTACAACCCTTAACTCTCATGCACTTCCATTACAACCCTTACCTCTCATGCACTTCCATTACAACCCTTACCTCTCATGCACTTCCATTACAACCCTTACCCCCATGCACTTCCATTACAACCCTTACCTCTCATGCACTTCCATTACAACCCTTACCTCTCATGCACTTCCATTACAACCCTTACGTCTCATGCATTTCCATTACAACCCTTACCTCTCATGCACTTCCATTACAACCCTTACCCCCATGCACTTCCACTACAACCCTTACCTCTCATGCACTTCCATTACAACCCTTACCCCCATGCACTTCCATTACAACCCTTACCCCCATGCACTTCCATTACAACCCTTACCTCTCATGCACTTCCATTACAACCCTTACCTCTCATGCACTTCCATTACAACCCTTACCTCTCATGCACTTCCATTACAACCCTTACCTCTCATGCACTTCCATTACAACCCTTACCTCTCATGCACTTCCATTACAACCCTTACCCCCCATGCACTTCCATTACAACCCTTACCTCTCATGCACTTCCATTACAACCCTTACCCCCCATGCACTTCCATTACAACCCTTACCTCTCATGCACTTCCATTACAACCCTTACCTCTCATGCACTTCCATTACAACCCTTACCTCTCATGCACTTCCATTACAACCCTTACCTCTCATGCACTTCCATTACAACCCTTACCCCCCATGCACTTCCATTACAACCCTTACCTCTCATGTACTTCCATTACAACCCTTACCCCCCATGCACTTCCATTACAACCCTTACCTCTCATGCACTTCCATTACAACCCTTACCTCTCATGCACTTCCATTACAACCCTTACCCCCCATGCACTTCCATTACAACCCTTACCTCTCATGCACTTCCATTACAACCCTTACCTCTCATGCACTTCCATTACAACCCTTACCTCTCATGCACTTCCATTACAACCCTTACCTCTCATGCACTTCCATTACAACCCTTACCCCGCCATGCACTTCCATTACAACCCTTACCCCCATGCACTTCCATTACAACCCTTACCTCTCATGCACTTCCATTACAACCCTTACCTCTCATGCACTTCCATTACAACCCTTACCTCTCATGCACTTCCATTACAACCCTTACCCCCATGCACTTCCATTACAACCCTTACCTCTCATGCACTTCCATTACAACCCTTACCTCTCATGCACTTCCATTACAACCCTTACCCCCCATGCACTTCCATTACAACCCTTACCCCCATGCACTTCCATTACAACCCTTACCTCTCATGCACTTCCATTACAACCCTTACCTCTCATGCACTTCCATTACAACCCTTACCTCTCATGCACTTCCATTACAACCCTTACCCCGCCATGCACTTCCATTACAACCCTTACCCCCATGCACTTCCATTACAACCCTTACCTCTCATGCACTTCCATTACAACCCTTACCTCTCATGCACTTCCATTACAACCCTTACCCCCATGCACTTCCATTACAACCCTTACCTCTCATGCACTTCCATTACAACCCTTACCCCCCATGCACTTCCATTACAACCCTTACCCCCATGCACTTCCATTACAACCCTTACCTCTCATGCACTTCCATTACAACCCTTACCTCTCATGCACTTCCATTACAACCCTTACCTCTCATGCACTTCCATTACAACCCTTACCTCTCATGCACTTCCATTACAACCCTTACCCCCCATGCACTTCCATTACAACCCTTACCTCTCATGCACTTCCATTACAACCCTTACCCCCCATGCACTTCCATTACAACCCTTACCTCTCATGCACTTCCATTACAACCCTTACCTCTCATGCACTTCCATTACAACCCTTACCTCTCATGCACTTCCATTACAACCCTTACCTCTCATGCACTTCCATTACAACCCTTACCCCCCATGCACTTCCATTACAACCCTTACCTCTCATGTACTTCCATTACAACCCTTACCCCCCATGCACTTCCATTACAACCCTTACCTCTCATGCACTTCCATTACAACCCTTACCTCTCATGCACTTCCATTACAACCCTTACCCCCCATGCACTTCCATTACAACCCTTACCTCTCATGCACTTCCATTACAACCCTTACCTCTCATGCACTTCCATTACAACCCTTACCTCTCATGCACTTCCATTACAACCCTTACCTCTCATGCACTTCCATTACAACCCTTACCCCGCCATGCACTTCCATTACAACCCTTACCCCCATGCACTTCCATTACAACCCTTACCTCTCATGCACTTCCATTACAACCCTTACCTCTCATGCACTTCCATTACAACCCTTACCTCTCATGCACTTCCATTACAACCCTTACCCCCATGCACTTCCATTACAACCCTTACCTCTCATGCACTTCCATTACAACCCTTACCTCTCATGCACTTCCATTACAACCCTTACCCCCCATGCACTTCCATTACAACCCTTACCCCCATGCACTTCCATTACAACCCTTACCTCTCATGCACTTCCATTACAACCCTTACCTCTCATGCACTTCCATTACAACCCTTACCTCTCATGCACTTCCATTACAACCCTTACCCCCCATGCACTTCCATTACAACCCTTACCCCCCATGCACTTCCATTACAACCCTTACGTCTCATGCACTTCCATTACAACCCTTACCTCTCATGCACTTCCATTACAACCCTTACCCCCATGCACTTCCATTACAACCCTTACCTCTCATGCACTTCCATTACAACCCTTACCTCTCATGCACTTCCATTACAACCCTTACCCCGCCATGCACTTCCATTACAACCCTTACCCCCATGCACTTCCATTACAACCCTTACCTCTCATGCACTTCCATTACAACCCTTACCTCTCATGCACTTCCATTACAACCCTTACCCCCATGCACTTCCATTACAACCCTTACCCCCCATGCACTTCCATTACAACCCTTACCCCCATGCACTTCCATTACAACCCTTACCTCTCATGCACTTCCATTACAACCCTTACCTCTCATGCACTTCCATTACAACCCTTACCTCTCATGCACTTCCATTACAACCCTTACCCCCCATGCACTTCCATTACAACCCTTACCTCTCATGCACTTCCATTACAACCCTTACCTCTCATGCACTTCCATTACAACCCTTACCTCTCATGCACTTCCATTACAACCCTTACCTCTCATGCACTTCCATTACAACCCTTACCCCCCATACACTTCCATTACAACCCTTACCTCTCATGCACTTCCATTACAACCCTTACCTCTCATGCACTTCCATTACAACCCTTAACTCTCATGCACTTCCATTACAACCCTTACCTCTCATGCACTTCCATTACAACCCTTACCTCTCATGCACTTCCATTACAACCCTTACCCCCATGCACTTCCATTACAACCCTTACCTCTCATGCACTTCCATTACAACCCTTACCTCTCATGCACTTCCATTACAACCCTTACGTCTCATGCATTTCCATTACAACCCTTACCTCTCATGCACTTCCATTACAACCCTTACCCCCATGCACTTCCACTACAACCCTTACCTCTCATGCACTTCCATTACAACCCTTACCCCCATGCACTTCCATTACAACCCTTACCCCCATGCACTTCCATTACAACCCTTACCTCTCATGCACTTCCATTACAACCCTTACCTCTCATGCACTTCCATTACAACCCTTACCTCTCATGCACTTCCATTACAACCCTTACCTCTCATGCACTTCCATTACAACCCTTACCCCCATGCACTTCCATTACAACCCTTACCCCGCCATGCACTTCCATTACAACCCTTACCTCTCATGCACTTCCATTACAACCCTTACCTCTCATGCACTTCCATTACAACCCTTACCTCTCATGCACTTCCATTACAACCCTAACCCCCCATGCACTTCCATTACAACCCTTACCTCTCATGCACTTCCATTACAACCCTTACCTCTCATGCACTTCCATTACAACCCTTACCTCTCATGCACTTCCATTACAACCCTTACCTCTCATGCACTTCCATTACAACCCTTACCTCTCATGCACTTCCATTACAACCCTTACCTCTCATGCACTTCCATTACAACCCTTACCTCTCATGCACTTCCATTACAACCCTTACCCCCATGCACTTCCATTACAACCCTTACCTCTCATGCACTTCCATTCACAAAACAGGTCTCAAATGTGCAGTTTAAAAAAAAAAACACCTTAAGATTGCAAATGTATTTTCATTTTAAAACATGACATCCGGCATTACACCTAGGTAAAAAAGTTCTCAGTTTGCCTGCCTTGCCTTCTAGGAAATCGGTTACACTTCGAGGTCATTTTCCCTCCGCTGTGGCCATGAAGGGTGGCAATTTCACCAAACAAGTGCAAGACTATCTGAAAGAGAGGCCTGCAAACATTTCTTTAACCTGGTGTAGTACCAGCTATCAAGGTTTAAAATGAAAAAAAAAGTGATTTCTTGCAAAACTCCTCATTTGAGACCTTCATAGTGAGGGGATGTTCATGGAATTAGCTACAGCCCTCTTCACTTTCCTCCAAGAAGCTCTCACAGCCTGTAATGAAACAGAATCATATGATGGAATAAAAAGAGAGCATCATTCAGGCTCCATGCGGCAGAAGGAGCTGGTGTGGACTGCTTCTCCTCGTGACTAGCGTACTTTGCAATGCAGCGGGGATTGTGTGAGGTCAGCTTGTGACTCACTGTCCCGCAGAGCCCATTCTAAAGAGGCTGTGCTTTAATTCAAAGTGACACAGCTCCTGCTGTGCTTGATGCTGTTTAATGCTCTTAACGAGGGGAGGGGGGGAGGATCCCAGACAGAAGGCAGAAGATTCTAAACACATGACCGGCTAATCAACCCTCTAGACTGCCAGCTGTTTCTGCAGTGCAGCACTGATCAGACTGCAAGAGAGACAGATTGGGTGTTGCAGGCTTTTAACCAGCCTGTACCAGTCTGTGTTTAGGTGCATACAGGGATACAGGCCTACAGTGACACAGGGATACAGAGATACAGGGCAGTATGTCTTGTTAATTCCAGGTCGTTGAATAGGGCACCATTATTCTGCATTATTTTGAATGGATTTAATATCCCCCCACGCCCCTAGCAGGTTTGAGGACGGCACAGCTTCATGAAAACAGATCCCCTTGGTCAGACTAAAAGCAGGGAGCTGTAATGGCCACAAGATGGCGAGCAAGGCTCCTGTTACCATACACATTGGGTGTTTCTATTCTGGGGCTTCTCTTCAGATATGTGGGAAAATAGGACAAATTCACGTGAAAGAGTATAGAATTAGTATCTGGAATCAGGAACAGCAGAACAATCTAGAACTCTATTGGATCACTTAAAAACATTAAGATTCCTTTATTAAAACGTATATAGGACTGTGCAGTATTTTTGACCACTGCTGTAAAACTATTAACCTAATCATTATCAGTATTGGAAAATTATACATTATTCAACACACATGTTAAAAAGTTTCGAAATCACTTTTTAAATAAATACCTTGTAAAAAGTTTGTAAATAGGACCGAAGTTTTGTAAAGCATGTGTATATTGAGCAAGTCAGTGTTTTCTGTAGCAGTATGGTTTTTTACATTCTGTTCTTTCCACTCCTGGTATCCTAGTTCAGACATATATGTAGAATATGGTCCATCGTCATGACCAGCTTCACCTGCGTCTCTTCTACTTGGCAATGCAAATCAGACCTGCTGTTTCTGCTGAGAGCCAGCCAAGTGAAAACTGCTTGTCCTCAGTGGTTGGCTGCTTGCACCGTTTCGATCACTGTGTGCAGTAATTGATAACTAGCACTGTATATTTCGATCAGCTGTGTGCAGGTATTGAATACTAACACTAAGTGAGTGAGTTGTAAGTGATATAATTCCTGTTAGTTGCTATGGAGCTGGACGTGTGGGATGCGTCAGTGAAGGGAGCACGTGTTCTCAGTCAGTGCAGGTGCCAGGCACCACCGGCAGGGCTTGATCAGGGGGTTAGTGAAGTGGCAGCTACCCAGATGCTTCTATGAGGGGCTCAACTGTACAACAAACAATAGCTTCTACAGAATGGCATTTTTAGTCTAATTGGTGCACAGTGTCCCCAGTTACTGCATGCCCTGGAAAGAAACTAGACAGATGACACAATTCCATGTGTCCATATTTGTCTTTGGTAAGATATTAAAGAGCAGCTCTCATCTCTTCCTGACACTCTGTTGCTTGTTTTGCACTTCATTCACTACACAGCTCTCAAATGTACAGTCTTGAAAATGTTAAAACATGATATTTGGTGCCACTTCTATAAAGTACCCTTCCCATGCCTTATTCTCAGGATATCTGCCACACTCCCTTCCCATGCCTTATTCTCAGGATATCTGCTACACAAACAGATATTTCTTAAGGTGCTGTACCAGATATCATGTTTTAAAATCAAATACATGTTTTTATAACGTGTTTCTTTCAAAACTGGACTGAGGCCTAAATCAAATCAAAAACAAGGGGTAGGAGGGTGCGCTAATATTACATGAGGGGCAGGGCGGCGTGTTAATATGAGGGGCAGGGCGGCGTGTTAATATTACATGAGGGGCAGGGCGGCGTATTAATATTACATGAGGGGCAGGGCGGCGTATTAATATTACATGAGGGACAGGGCGGCGTGTTAATATTACATGAGGGACAGGGCGGCGTGTTAATATTACATGAGGGGCAGGGCGGCGTGTTAATATTACATGAGGGACAGGGCGGCGTGTTAATATTACATGAGGGGCAGGGCGGCGTATTAATATTACATGAGGGACAGGGCGGCGTGTTAATATTACATGAGGGACAGGGCGGCGTGTTAATATTACATGAGGGGCAGGGCGGCGTGTTAATATTACATGAGGGGCAGGGCGGCGTATTAATATTACATGAGGGGCAGGGCGGCGTATTAATATTACATGAGGGACAGGGCGGCGTGTTAATATTACATGAGGGACAGGGCGGCGTGTTAATATTACATGAGGGGCAGGGCGGCGTGTTAATATTACATGAGGGACAGGGCGGCGTATTAATATTACATGAGGGGCAGGGCGGCGTATTAATATTACATGAGGGGCAGGGCGGCGTGTTAATATTACATGAGGGACAGGGCGGCGTATTAATATTACATGAGGGGCAGGGCGGCGTATTAATATTACATGAGGGGCAGGGTGTTGCAAGGGGGCTTGTTAATATAACACGAGGGACAGGGTGTTGCAGGGGGGCGTGTTAATGTTACACGAGGGACAGGGTGTTGCAGGGGGGTGCATTAATGGTTTCTCTTTGTACTTCAGTGTAGAATTAG
This sequence comes from Acipenser ruthenus, assembly GCF_902713425.1. NCBI lineage: Eukaryota > Metazoa > Chordata > Actinopteri > Acipenseriformes > Acipenseridae > Acipenser > Acipenser ruthenus. Next base: position 4,681,639 of record NC_081234.1, on the reverse strand, counting down.
TATCTGGAATCAGGAACAGCAGAACAATCCAGAACTCTATTGTAACAATCCAGAACTATTTGTAGTTTACTTTAGTTTCATTTATTCAACAGGGAAAAACTATTTATACACAGCAGTTTGAAAGACAAACAAGAACATCAGATCACTGTAAATCACAAATCATTACAAGTGACCGGAGCAATCCCCACAACATCGATGCTCATACTGTGGTTTCTAGAAGCAGGCACTTTATAGACATGATACACAGGAGTGCTTTAAAGTAAAAAAAATCCCAAGGATGAAATCTACATCTAAACAGCAAGAGCAACACTGACATCACACAAGAGCAACACTGACATCACACAAGAGCAACACTGACATCACACAAGAGCAACACTGACATCACACAAGAGCAACACTGACATCACACAAGAGCAACACTGACATCACACAAGAGCAACACTGACATCACACAAGAGTAACACTGACATCACACAAGAGCAACACTGACATCACACAAGAGCAACACTGACATCACACAAGAGTAACACAGGGCAGCAGTGTGGAGTAGTGGTTAGGGCTCTGGACTCTTGACCGGAGGGTTGTGGGTTCAATCCCCAGTGGGGGACACTGCTGTTGTACCCTTGAGCAAGGTACTTTGCCTAGATTGCTCCAGTAAAAACCCAACTGTAAAATGGGTAATTGTATGTAAAAATAATGTGATATCTTGTAACAATTGTAAGTCGCCCTGGATAAGGACGTCTGCTAAGAAATAAATAATAATAATAATAATAAATAAGAGCAACACTGACATCACACAAGAGCAACACTGAGATTCGTACCCACACAAGCTCTTTACAGATCTCGTTCAATGCACTGATACCATGTTTATGTTAGTCCAATGTGTAAAACTAATTTGTCTTGCCACCACCCCTAACTTTAAATATCATTTCAGTTAAGATACATGCAAAACGGCCTGTATTTTGTATTTTGTAACATTGTCAATGCAGGATGTATTAGGACCTACTCTGTCCCAGAAACACTGTAAAAACGATCTCTGCCGGGGCTGTTCACCAGATGTGCTGCTCAGAAGATAGTCTAATTAGAAAAGTTTATTTCTAGTTTTACTTAAAATCTCTTTAGTAGTTTCTGTTAAACATAATATAAACTATATTGTTTAATTTCCTGTTTTAGCTAATATTAACACCGTCGTAGCATTAGACAAATCTGCTTTACTTACTTTCTTAGTCTTTCTTCAGAATCGTTGATATCCAAACACCCTATTGTCCTGATTGTAAAATTCCTACGTCTTCATCTTTTTTTGCAGACTCTGAAGAGAACACAGAACGAGGTGAGTAGATACATGTACTCTAAAGAAATGACAGTGCATTCCCTGTGCTTGGGATCTTCCCAGTGCTTTACTACGCTATGCTTTTACTTGTAATAGTACATTGTTCCTAAAGTCCCAGGAACTAATCAATGATTCTTAAACTAAACCCATTGCTGAAGGTGCATTCCGTCCAGCTTAAAAATACATGTCCATTCCCTGCATTCTTTTCAGTACTACATTCAACTTTTCATAGAAATACACTTTCTTTATTTTATGAAGCTACAGCACTATAAACTACATGGTAATTAAGGGTTTGTTTAAAAAAAAAAAACTTTACATTATATATAATAGTAGTATTGATGTGATATGGTCTCCTGAAATTTGCATCAGATAGTTTGTATGAGATGGAAAGGAAGTCACAATAGAATGAGCTAGTGTTTGATTATTCTTATTTTATATATTCAACACCACAAGGTGCTGTGTAGGGAACAATCTGATCTTCACCCTCTCAAGTCCACCCTGAGCTCTCATTGTGTGGATATTAGCTTGTATTGTACAGAAGAGAATACATGATCTATGATATTCTATACATGTCGCTCTTCCTTTTCAGATCACATAGATGCAGAGGAGGGTGAAGAGATCCATCTAGGCAAGTAGTAAAGTGACAGTGCATTTCAAGTGTTGCAGGTCTAGGTGGCACGCTGGTTTTGATCTCCACATTGGCTGTCACTAAGAGAGCTTAGATTTGAGCTAATATAGATCTGAGTCCTAGCACATTGGTTAGCCAATTTCCACTGCTATGATTCACTTTGAGAATCCCTAACCCTAACCCTAACCCTAACCCTAACCCATTTCCACTGCTATGATTCACTTTGAGAATCCCTAACCCTAACCCTAACCCATTTCCACTGCTATGATTAACTTCGAGAATCATTCATTATTGTTTGTTGAAATGTGCACTCTTATAAAAGTTTACCGCAGTATTTTTGCAGTTTTCCCATGATTATACTGTGAAGATAGTTTACCCTGGTTTGTCCTGTTTAGTAATATGCTTTACAATACCTCTCTGGTCTTTACAATGCTTATCTGTGCTTTATTACACTTTGCTGTGATTTGACTGTGGGAAGCGTTTATAAGGGTGAGTAGCTTCAAATGTCACTTGAATTGCTTCACATTTCTATTTCTATGTTATGGTGTTTGCTCCCATATTGAGTTTGAATATTTTTCTCTAAATCTGCCCTTACCTGGCGTTGAGCCTGCCAGGAGTATCCTAAATGCCAACCATGAGCCTTCCTCATTCCAGTCAGATCCTGTGACAGTGTTGTGCTCGACCTGCCTACTCCACATATATATAGACAGAGAGAGAGAAAGTAGGCGGGCCTGGCAGAGTTCAAAGGTTACATTGGAATGAAGTCTGTTAGTCCCAGCATGCAGGATTCTCCAGACAAGCTTAAAGCCAGGTAATGGCAGATTCAGAGACAAGGGCAATAACTCTATAGTGAATTGCATTAGAAGCTTCTTCTTCCTTAAGATAAGACCTTCATAAGCACCAAAAATGCGAAACAGCATTTCATATAAATGAATGCAGTAAAAAGGAGTTTTAGTACGCATGCTGTGTGTTTTACTAATTTCCGCTCTTCTGTTTATAGATTCTGATGAGGAATCCCAAAGAGGTAAATATATTTTTGTATAGTATTTCACTGCAGAAAGGCTGATTCAATCAAAAAACGTAGTGCACCACAGCACTGTACAAGCCCTTAATTTAACACATGCCAACGTCCCCACCTTTGTAAAGTTAAATACAACAGGGAAATAATAGGAGAGCTGCTAGCTTTTTTGAATGAATCCCACCCTGGTAGATATCCCAGGCTTGGATTTCAAACATGACTGAGCATTCCAAATAGAACCTGGAAGAGAGTTCCAAAGTGGAACTTGAGAACTGCATGCTTTCTCTCCAGAGCTTTATATGGAATTACCAAGAGACCAATTCACTGCTTCACTGGAAGCCAGTGACCTTAAACGGGAGGTAATATGACTGGCTGTAGCATTTTGAACCAGCTGCAACCTATCCAATGATGCTTGTGGGGGACCAGCAAACAAGAGATCAGCCTGAGAGGTTACACAAGCGTGAGGCAGTGTGTCAGCCCCAGCCTTTGCAGCATAGACCTCATCCTAGCTGTTTCTCTGATTCCAAAAATAAATATTAGTGATCAGTCATGTGAGGACAGTCCAGTTACACAAAAGTGTGAGCTACATATCGCAGGTGTTTCCAAAGCTGTCTTTATACCTACTATTGCTAATCATTCCATTGAAGATTATTAGATTCAGTTATCCTAAAGCTCAATTACTTTTTTTTTTTTCAGAAAACATGTCAGAAGATGAAGCTGAAGATTTAAGTGAGTTCTAAGTGGATTACAATCTATTTCCAATGTAGCTGCTAATGCTTGCCAGTCAGGTTGGGTCTAATCTCACTCAGCTCAGACTCTGCCCCCTCCACTCCCACTCCCACTCCCCTCCCCTCTCCTGTCAGAACGGTGGATTTGTGCTAAATATTATTCTCATTGAGGCACACATGTTGTGATTAAAACATATTTTTGCATAATTTTTATTTTTTACTGAAATGCAATTCACCCTAGGAAAAAAACAAAACAAAGGATGTCCTTATAGTGTCAATTAAAAAGTAACAAATAACAACTAAGATGACAGTGTGCAATTATCAAATGTGAAATTTAAATTCAAAGTCTTACTTACAGTTGCTGTATTTTTTTTTAAGTTACTGAATCATTTTTATAAGGCAGTTTAAGAATAGCTCTAATCCTAGCAGCAATTTCATAGTCTGTTCCAAAGCCTCCATAACTTTCTAATGTCTGTTTCTGAGAACTATTTTGTTTGAAATCCTTTGAGGACACTGGGACAGTTTGGGACAGTTCGGGCTTTTTAACTGGCATCACAATGCATTCTGGTAAGTGTAGTCCTGTTTCTCTTTAAGAAAAGAGACTAGTGAAAGCTACCAGAATGCATTGCGATGTGAGTTGAATAGAATGAACTGTCCCAAACTGTCCTGGTGAAGATGGGCCCATATAGCCACCCTACTGGTGTTATCTATGTAGCAGGCTGTGTCTGCAGCGTGGAATACTATTAATGTGGAATTATGGCTAACAGTACATTAGACTCATCCCAATTTCCTATCTTTCTTTTATAGATTCTGAGGAGAAAGCACAAAGAGGTAAGGTGTAGTGATCAGTGGATCTCAACCACAGTCCTCAAGTTTTCCCTTCTTGTGCTGCAGGTATTATAGGAGGCTTGGTGATCCAGTGGTTAAAGAAAGGGGCTTGTTATCAGGAGGTTGCTGGTTCAATCCCAGCTCAGCCACTGACTGCCTGTGCGTGACCCTGAGAAAGTCACTTAACCTCCTTGTGCTCTGTCCTTTGATGAAAACTAAAACCAAGGTTCTGTTGTAAGTGACTCTGCAGCACCTGTTGTTGATGAAGCACAGTTCACCCCCTAGTCTCTGTAAGTCGCTTTGGATAAAAGCGTCTGCTAAATGATTAAATAATAATAATAATATATATGGAGTGTTAATAAAAGAACATCAAAACAATTGGGGATATGTTGAAAACAATTGCTGAGATATTGACGACCTGCTATTCAAGAAAGGGAAGGTGTTTCTTCTAACGCTGCAGGGGATTCTGACACTTTAAATGAGTCAAAGAGAAACCTCTGTCTAAACCTTCAGAAAAGGGACTTTCTAGAATGGGGTTTTGCTAGTGAGTCTCAACATGTTTTTAAAGGGCTGGTTATCCCCCTTGAAGAGAATTCTAATTAAGTGTGTTTAATAATATACCAGTGTGCCTCACATAGAAGGCGGGTGAAATCTCATGAGCCGTGTGGGTAGTTGCTGCAGTGAGGGGAGAGCGGGTGGATTTTCTAAACTGGGAGAAAATCAGGGGTCATATAATAATCAGACACGCTAAATAAAAAAATAAAAATAAAAAAGAAGATGGCTGAAAAATGTTTGTTTTTTTAATCATGCTCACAAATAAAACATCAGAAACCAATTAATTACACTTCCATAAGATGATTTGCTACCATTTATGAAATATAAATGCAATGATATTTCATTTACATTACAAATAAGCAAAATCAACAGGACAGTGTAATGAAGCATAGTAAAGCATAGGTAAGCATTGTAAAGCATGTAAACTGCTAAATTACCAGAGATCTCAATGCTTGTTTTTTTATGAAAAATATATTTATTTTACATTCTGTTCATATATTCCTGCGCCCATGACAAACACACAAAAGTTAGCTGAAGACAATAGAAAATAAAAATACATTTAAAAAAACAGGGTTATCTACGTTAACTTTTGGGATTTCTGCCACTGCATGTAGGATGATGTGTGAAGATGCAAAATAACAACAAAGGGAATGTATTTTAAATGTTTTTACAAACAGGATGATTCGTTTACAACATACCCCTGATGTTAATGGTTGAGGCATTCTATCAGGTTAATGATTTAACAACTTAGTGAGGTTTACCTTTACAAACACAACTCCGAACTATGATGCGATTCTGTGGAAGCTGCTGTGTGCTGTGTAGTTGCTGAGCCCCTCGTAGAAGCACTAGACAAGTCAAGCTGGTGTATCTGGGTAGTTGCCACTTCACTAACCCCCAGATCAAGCCCTGCTGCTCGCACTGCTCACTGACGCATCCCACACGCCCAGCTACATAGCAACAGGACCCCACACTGCTGTACTGTAATAGCAATCTAACAAGACCCCACACTGCTGTAGTGTAATAACAATCTAACAGGACCCCACACTGCTGTACTGTAATAACAATCTAACAGGACCCCACACTGCTGTACTGTAATAGCAATCTAACAGGACCCCACACTGCTGTACTGTAATAGCAATCTAACAAGACCCCACACTGCTGTACTGTAATAACAATCTAACAGGACCCCACACTGCTGTACTGTAATAACAATCTAACAGGACCCCACACTGCTGTACTGTAATAGCAATCTAACAGGACCCCACACTGCTGTACTGTAATAGCAATCTAACAAGACCCCACACTGCTGTACTGTAATAACAATCTAACAGGACCCCACACTGCTGTACTGTAATAACAATCTAACAGGACCCCACACTGCTGTACTGTAATAGCAATCTAACAGGACCCCACACTGCTGTACTGTAATAACAATCTAACAGGACCCCACACTGCTGTACTGTAATAACAATCTAACAGGACCCCACACTGCTGTACTGTAATAACAATCTAACAGGACCCCACACTGCTGTACTGTAATAACAATCTAACAGGACCCCACACTGCTGTACTGTAATAGCAATCTAACAGGACCCCACACTGCTGTACTGTAATAACAATCTAACAGGACCCCACACTGCTGTACTGTAATAACAATCTAACAGGACCCCACACTGCTGTACTGTAATAACAATCTAACAGGATCCCACACTGCTGTACTGTAATAACAATCTAACAGGACCCCACACTGCTGTACTGTAATAGTAATCTAACAGGACCCCACACTGCTGTACTGTAATAACAATCTAACAGGACCCCACACTGCTGTAGTGTAATAGCAATCTAACAGGACCCCACACTGCTGTACTGTAATAACAATCTAACAGGACCCCACACTGCTTACTTTATTTTTCAGAAAACCTGGAAGCAGATGAGCTCGGTGGTTTAGGTTAGTTATTGTTATTCATTTACTATTGTCCTAGTAAACTGCAGTTTTGTTTCCAGTTTCAAAGTGAATGGTCTGGCAGTAATCTCCTATTTATTTATTTATTTATTTATTTATTTATTTATTTATTTTTTTATTTTTTATTTTTTATTTTTTTTCCCACAGATGCACTTCTTGAAAACTTGGAAAATGTGGCAGACCAGCAAGGTAATAGTAACAAGTCTTATCCAGCAGGGGGGGCTTTGTACTGCAAAATAAGTCTTTTTTCGTCTGCTGAAACTGCAATGGAGGTTGCCAAGCTAGCGAACCCTGGAGGTGAGGCTCAAACTGGCTCACACTGCCGGCCTCATCCAGCACTTGATCAGTAGGGGGCGCTGTGGCCGCATCTGCCTTCTGGCCATTATGAGTCGCAGCTGATTTTCAATTCAGCATGACCGGGATTTTAATCAGCCAGCTCCCAGTCACATGACTCCACACGGCAGTGCCTTTCCTAGGAGAGACACCGGGGTCCCCCTGCACTCCACACGGCAGAGCCTTTCCTAGGAGAGACACCGGGGTCTCCCTGCACTCCACGCGGCAGTGCCTTTCCTAGGAGAGACACAGGGGTCCCCCTGCACTCCACATGGCAGAGCCTTTCCTAGGAGAGACACTGGGGTCCCCCTGCACTCCACACGGCAGTGCCTTTCCTAGGAGAGACACCGGGGTCCCCCTGCACGCCACACGGCAGTGCCTTTCCTAGGAGAGACACCGGGGTCCCCCTGCACTCCACACGGCAGTGCCTTTCCTAGGAGAGACACCGGGGTCCCCCTGCACTCCACACGGCAGTGCCTTTCCTAGGAGAGACACCGGGGTCCCCCTGCACTCCACACGGCAGTGCCTTTCCTAGGAGAGACACCGTGGTCCCCCTGCACGCCACACGGTAGTGCCTTTTCTAGGAGAGAAACAGGGGTTCCCAGTCTGTCTGTCTGGTCAGCAAGGTTTTGCAGTCTGTTTCTGACAGCTTTCTATAAAATAATTGCATCGTTCAGATGAAACGATGTATTTTAGCAGAGAAAACAAGAGCTGCTTTTGGTCTAATTGCAATCTGGTGAATATCTGCAACCACTACCCCTGCAGAAGGATACATGATCATACAATATAATGGGACTTGGGTCACTGTTACAAGCACTTACATTTGGAATCAAACTCTAAAAAAGGCCATATGTATGGTTGTTTGCCTGAATGCTTTGATTGGGTTTTGTGGTGCAGTTCTAAAGGAGGAAGAAATAGCAATGAATAAATATACACCTACAGTAATACTGCACCTTTCACCTGAGCTTCCACAGATGGACACAGACAGACAAGTCTACTCAAATAAACATGGATTATATTCACGTTATTGACAAAGTCTGACTAATTCAGTGTACAGGGAGTCACATTAAACTTAAGGCTTTGTTTATCTCATAATATATTGTAGTTTAATACTTATCCTTTTCCCTCCCTTATAGATTCCAAGGAGACCATTCAGTAGAGGACCATGGTTGAAAGCTGCTCATACAAATGATTTCCTGGTTCCCAGTCTGTTACTTTCAGGATTTCGGGAACCAACTTAAAAATAAAAAATGTAATTGAAGAATGAAAGCATGTCTGTCTAGTTTCTTCCTCCCAGACGATGGCATCAATACTTAAACTGACAAAATAACTTACCTCTCATGAACTTCGGTTTATTATATATGTGCAGTTTTGAAAGAAACACATGTCATAGCAAACATGTATTTTTATTTTAAAACATGATATACTACTTTAGGCTAAAGTAAGTCCTCAGTTTGTATGTCTTATTTTCAGGATAACTGTTACATAGATATCCTGCACTTTCTGGCCCATTTCACCTCAGCAGGGTCTTCTGGGTCAAAGCATGTCTTTACAAAAAGCATATTGCTGCTCTAGAAAGAGTGCAAAGAAGAGCGACCAGAATTATCCTGGGTTTAAAAGGCATGTCGTATGCAGACAGGCTAAAAGAATTGAATCTATTCAGTCTTGAACAAAGAAGACTACGCGGTGATCTGATTCAAGCATTCAGAATTCTAAAAGGTATTGACAATGTCAACCCAGGGGACTTTTTCGACCTGAAAAAAGAAACAAGGACTAGGAGTCACAAATGGAGATTAAAGGGTATTCAGAACAGAAAATAGAGGCACTTTTTTATACAGAGAATTGTGAGGGTCTGGAACTCCCCAGTAATGGTGGGGAGCACGACGGACAAAATTGAAATGGTGGAAATGACAAATGACTGCTTCCTAATGCAATTTATCAAGGCACCGACTAGAGGCATGTTGTTGAAGCTGACACCCTGGGATCCTTCAAAAAGCTGCTTGATGAGATTCTGGGATCAATAAACTACTAACAACCAAACAAGCAAGCTGGGCCGAATGGCCTCCTCTCGTTTGTAAACTTTCTTATGTTCTTAAGCCTTAATTTAGTCTTTTCAAATAACGAAGACAGAATAACTAAAACAGAGATCAGAGAGCCATTGGTAAACTCAGACCACAACATGGTCTCATTTGAAGTGCTTTTTAAAACCCCAAAAGTAATGACTAAAGCTAAAGTTTACAATTTTAGAAAAGCAAACTATGAAGGTATGAAACAGAGACTAACAGAAGTAGATTGGAGTAAAATAGAGAAAACATCCACAGAAAAAGGATGGCTGTTTTTTAAAAATGTAGTACTAGAGGCGCAAAACAATTACATCCCAAAAGTAGACAAATCTAAATCTGAAACAAAATGGCCAAAATGGTTTAATAGATCAATTAAAAAAAATATTCAGCGAAAAAAGGCACTTTACCAAGCGTTTAAAAGGGACCAAGAACAAAGTACACAGAAAGAGTACTTGGAACTGCAAACACAAGTCAAAAAGGAAGTTAGAAAGGCCAAGAGAGAGATAGAAATCAGTATTGCTAAGGGGGCTAAAACCAATTCCAAAACGTTTTTCCAATATTATAACAGCAAGAGAACATTCAAAGAGGAGGTTAAATGTCTAAGAGACACAAATGGCAAAATCATAGACGAAGAAAAAAAAATAGCAAATATATTAAATTAATACATTTCACAAGTTTTTACAAAGGAGGACACGGACAACATGCCCCACATGTCGACCTGTTCCTATCCAGTTTTAAATAACTCTAGCATAACAGTGGCAGAAGTGTTAAAGGGACTAGAAGCTCTTAAAATAAACAAATCCCCTGGGCCGGATGAGATCCTCACAATATTATTTACAAACCACTAACCAAGATCATGCAACAGTCTCTTGACACAGGTGTTGTACAGACAGACTGGAGAATTGCAAACATAATACCGATCCACAAAAAGGGAGACAAAACCAAACCAGGTAACTACAGATCAATAAGCCTGACTTCTATTATATGTAAACTTATGGAATCTATAATAAGATCCAAAATGAAAAATTACCTATATGGTAACAGTATCCTGGGGGACAGTCAGCATGGTTTTAGGAAAGGGAGATCATATTTAACTAACCTGCTTGATTTTTTTGAGGATGCAACATCGAAAATGGATAATTGCAAAGCATACAACATGGTTTATTTAGATTTCCAGAAAGCTTTTGACAAAGTCCCGCATAAAAGATTAATTCTCAAACTGAACGCAGTAGGGATTCAAGGAAATGCATGCACATGGATTAGGGAGTGGTTAACATGTAGAAAACAGAAAGTAATTATTAGAGGAGAAACCTCAAAATGGAGAGAGGTAACCAGTGGTGTACCAGAGGGATCGTATTAGGTCCTCTGTTATTCCTAATCTACATTAATGATTTAGATTCTGGTATAGTAAGCAAACTTGTTAAATTTGCAGACGACACAAAAATAGGAGGAGTGGCAAACACTGATTTATTACCCCTTATTATGACAACCCTGGTTCCCTGAGATAGAAATGTAACCATTACCTAGTGGGATATAATCTCTCACAGCCCGAATTACCTGAGCACTTGTATCAAAGCTGCTCCTTTAAGAGCCCCGTCTCCGCCCCCAGTGACACATAAGGCTCGGCACCATTTTCTTTTCAGGCCTGCTGCGTTGGAGTGAACGCAGCGACCTTGAAGGGTAATGGTTACATTTCTGTTTCAGGGAAATACAGTGAGGGGGGACCCTCATGCAGTGTATGTGCTGCAAGGTTACACTGAGTAATCTCAGCATTTAACACCAGAAGTCCAAGAAGTGTGTGGCTAACTACCCCAGGACTTAAAGTGGAACAATAAAAAAATATGTGTTAAAGAGCAGAATGAGTGGCTGCCATTAACACTATGTTCCCAAAACCACGGTCCTATGAGATTCAGTCAGTAGAACCTGGTAAAAGTCAAGGCATGGCCCATACTGCAGCGTTGCAAATCTGTGACAAATGCGCCCTGGAATAAAGCCCAAGAGGTTGCAAGGCCTCTTGTGGAGTGACCAGTGACCTTTTGGCTGGATTGTATGCAATCCTGACCATGACTACAATCCACCTCGACAGCCGCTGTTTAGACAGGGCTTGTCCGTGGAACTTAGACGAGAAGAAAAGAGGTAACCAGTGGTGTACCACAGGGATCAGTATTAGGTCCTCTGCTATTCCTGATCTACATTAATGATTTAAATTCTGGTATAGTAAGCAAACTCGTCAAATTTGCAGACGACACAAAAATAGGAGTAGTGGCAGCAGCAAAGGTCATTCAAAACGATCTAGACAGCATTCAGAACTGGGCAGACACATGGCAAATGACATTTAATAGAGAAAAGTGTAAAATATTCCATGCAGGCAATACAAGAAGTGCATTATAAATATCATATGGGAGATACTGAAATTGAAGAAGGGAACTATGAAAAAGACCTAGGAGTTTATGTTGACTCAGAAATGTCATCATCTAGACAATGTGGGGAAGCAATAAAAAAGGCCAACAAGATGCTTGGATATATTGTGAGAAGTGTTGAATTTAAATCAAGGGAAGTAATGCTAAAACTTTACAATGCATTAGTAAGACCTCACCTAGAATATTGTGTTCAGTTCTGGTCATCTTGTTACAAAAAGGATCTTGCTGCTCTAGAAAGAGTGCCAAGAAGAGCAACCAGAATTATCCTGGGTTTAAAAGGCATGTCGTATGCACACAGGCTAAAAGAATTGAATCTGTTCAGTCTTGAACAAAGAAGACTACGCGGCGATCTGATTCAAACTTTCAAAATCCTAAAAGGTATAGACAATGTCAACCCAGGGGACTTCTTTGACCTGAAAAAAGAAACAAGGACAAGGGGTCACAAATGGAGATTAGATAAAGGGGCATTCAGAACAGAAAATAGGAGGCACTTTTTTACACAGAGAATTGTGAGGGTCTGGAACCAACTCCCCAGTAATGTTGTTGAAGCTGACACCCTGGGATCCTTCAAGAATCTGCTTGATGAGATTCTGGGTTCAATAAGCTACTAACAACCAAACGAGCAAGATGGGCTGAATGGCCTCCTCTCGTTTGTAAACTTTCTTATGTTCTTATGTACGTTTAAAAATTTCCCCTCTCTAAATGATGATAATGAACGAGTCAGACAAGAGCCAGGGAGGGAGGAAGGTGAACAATCAAGATTGCGATCCCAATTCAGGCACAAACTAGCCAATCAGAGCGTGCTGCGGAATTTCAAAATCCCTTTAGCCTGAAAAGTATAAAAGCAAACATTATAAAGCACTCTCTCGGATACAAAAAAGCAAAAGCTACAAGATCGTGCCAGAAGCCCTCCACTTTCAGCATTAATCCATCCAGACCAGGGGCCCTGACACTCAGAAAAACACAAGGTAACAGCACGCTGAAACTTGACTGCTTTCCAGGCTAAGTAACAATTATTATTATTTATTTCTTAGCAGATGCCCTTATCCAGGGCGACTTACAGTTGTAAACAAAAATACATTTCATGAATCACAGTACAAGTATTAATACAATCAAGAGCAAGATAAAATACAGTGACTTCAGTTCTAGCAAGTACAAGTATATGACAAAATACGATTCAATAACGGAACAGGTAACAGTCAGGATATAATTAAATACAAAATACTACAGATTAAATAACACTTGACAGATTACAGTACTCTAAAGTACAGGATTAAATGCAGTAAAATAGGGAGCAGATAAGAGCAAGTAAAGCGCATTAAGGAAGAGTGATAAAGTGTCCAGAGGGAAAAGAGGAGGTCTACAGGTGCTGTCTGAAGAGGGGAGTCTTGAGGAGGTGCCAGAAGGTGGTCAGGGACAGGTCATTCCACCACTGCAGGGCTAGGGTGGAGAAGGAGCGGGCTCTGGAGGCAGGGGAGCGTAGAGGAGGTACAGCCAGTCTTCTAGTGCAGGAGGAGCGGAGGTGTCGAGTGGGGGGGTGTAGGGAGAGAGGAGGGTCTGGAGGTAGCTGGGTGCAGTCTGGTCAAGGCATCTGTACAAGATGCTTTAGGCTAGTACAAGAGTCTTGAACTGGATGTGAAGGGTGATTGGGAGCCAGTGGAGTGAGCAGAGCAGTGGAGTTGCGTGGGAGAAGCGAGGCAGAGAGAACACCAGGCGAGCAGTGGAGTTCTGGATGAGCTGGAGCGGAAGGGTGGCGGACACAGGGAGGCCAGCCAGGAGGGAGTTGTACGATTCCTTGTTGTAGTGTCAGTATGTACTAATAGTTAATTGGCATATTGTTTAAAACCTTAGTTCTTATTGCTTTTAAATGTGGTATTAAATGTGTAACTTTTGTTGCCATCTTTCTGAGGGATTCTCAGTAGTAAATCATTCACTCGTGTTGAACAACCTCGATTTAAACTTTAAATTTAATGGAATGTGGTATAGTTTTAGTTTGTTGCAACATGTAAATCTGCTACCGTTTTCAGAGCGCAATATTGAAAACGGGTTTGTACGTTATAATAAAACAGTTATTGCTGTTAAGAATATTAACGGTCTACAATAGTACCCACAGATGTGAAAGTAGGCATCCTTGAGGTCCACTATAGTGAACCAGTCACCTGACCTTAGTGACTGCAACAGCTGCCGTGTTGTCAGCATCTTGAACCTTTGTACTCTCAAGTACAGATTAAGCTGTCTGAGGTCGAGGATCTGTTTGAGACCGCCATCCTGTTTCGGCACCAGGAAGAACCTGGAGTAAAACCCTTCTTTCAGCGAGGGTGAACAATTGAAATTGCCTGTTTCTGCAGGAGGGCCGCCACCTCCGGAGACACTAATACAGTGTCTTGAGGAGGGGGGCTGAACCGAAACTGCAGTGTGTGACCTGCCCTGATGATGGCAAATCACCCAGGTGTCTGTGGTGCATGATCGGCAATAATCCAGGTATCCTGATAGAACGGGCCCTGGACCTATGGCAGCAAATCCCTAGCCGCAACAAGGTACTGAATCCCGGGTAAGGGGTGGGGAGAGCCCTATGTAATAGAGAGAAAAAGTGAACTAAAGCAACTTCTCTCTGTAGTTATGACAAAGTCAGAGCTCACTCCTTCCTCAGGTAAAGGCTGAAGGTGAAAATGATGCAGAGCCTTATGTGTCACTCATATTTATATCTTGGGGGCGGAGAAAACGTCCAACACAAAAGGGGCTCTTAAAAGAAGCAGCTTTGATAGAAGTGATCAGGTAATTCAGGCTATAAGAGAGGATATCCCCGTTAGGCCATTAGGTAATGGTTACATTTCATACTTGAAAGGGAATTAAAAGTAGACAGCAAAGAAAACTGAACTATAGATGCATCATAAATGTAGAAAGCAACAAAGTAATAACCTTGAAAAACTGGGAGGAGCCTACAGATTTAAATTTATGTTTTAATGTAATTTCACACTTCTACTTCAATGATATTACCATCTGTCCCCACCACTGTGGCTATGGTCCTAGTTGGCTTAATGGGATTCTAAAAGCAGTGATATGTAGCTCCCAAAGAAGCCCCACAGTAGCAGAAATAACTTGAAGAAAGCTTTAAAATTGGTAGTTTTAAAAATGATTTTTTTTATTGAATTACATTTTTTAAACCTCCATTCACACTGGAAGACTAAAACAGCACGTGTTGCATGTGTTTCCAACACTCCAGTCTCTACTCTTTGGTACCTATTTCACAAGGCATCCAAGCAACCACAAAAAAAAAAAAAAAAAAAAAAAAAAAAAAAGTATATAACACCACACACACCACCAGATGCAGGCTTATCTGAACAAAAACTTTTAGGAGAGGCGCAACATTACCAAAAGACACAAAGGCAGGTGGTTTCCACTTGGCCGATGGTAGAATTCTTTCACAATCCCAGACCTGTACCCCTACAATGTGCAAGACATGAATACTGCCTTTGAAAAGTCACTCCCTCTTGTTCAGTACGGTCAAGTTTTCAGGAATACAGTTTATACAGCATTAGAACCACAGTTCACTTTCTTTTTAAATCTATATAAAAACACAATTCTTAATACGTAAGTTAGAAGTTAAAGAACAACAGATTTTAAAACAGTTGTAGGCAAATATATATCTAAACGGAAGCAACTTAGTTAAAAACAGCTAAGAAATTCCAATACATTAAGAATGGCAAACTAAATTTGCAGTTCGATTCCTTATAGTGGGACTTGTGTGATTCAAAGCAGCAGATACACACAAAAAAAAGTATTCCTCAAATATTTCATTAGACAAAGGTTTTGCACACTGGACTGCAATTGGGTACCAGCCTTTCATTTTTTTTATTTTTTTTATAAAGAAACACGCATCTCTCCACAAAGTCAGTGTCATTTAAGGCATATACTGTTAGACCTGTCCCAATCCACTTCTGAAACTACTGTTTAACAGACTGGCACCTACACATACTGCCTACTCTATAGACATTAACATGTTAACTGCATTACCCGGAACACAATTCCAGCTCTAAAAAAACAGAAAAAAACCCAACATGATCATAGTTTGTACTCTGATGTTTAAAACGCAAGTGTAAAAAAAAATAAAAATAAAAAATATGTACATAATTACAGAATGCCAAGGAACTTTTTTTTGGGAGGGGTTGGAAATTTACTGGCAATTATGTACAGCATACATATGTTTATGGTAGTCTTAATACACCAAGGAGTTAAAGCACAGTAATATAGCAAGAATACAGAGCTGAAGCAGAAATCATCTTCCATGAAAGACAGCAGTCCCTCCTCTGTCCACCCCAGCTGCTCTGCTGTCAGACTGAAGGTCTCCCTTTTCTAAGGTGAACTTTGCATGAACCCCCCTGGTAGCACACTCAGGGATCCAGGATGACATATTTGAAGAGGGCCATGATGGCTGCACTGATGAGCCCCGAGATTGGCACAGTGACAAACCAGGCCAGGAAGATGTTACGGAACAGGCGCCAATCGACAGCCTTCTTGGAGCGCAGCCAACCAATGGACACAACCGAGCCAACCTGCGAACGAGGGGAGGCCATTAGAAGAGCATTTCCCATATTGACTGCTTCTACTGGTAATTGTAAACAGTGTGCAGAGCAAGGACTTCTGTGCAAAGCTTCCAGAAGACGTAGAGGAACTGGGATGAAACTCACATTAGTACTACATTTGGGAGGGGCGTGTTCCCAGTGTGAATAAACACCCAGTAAAAAAGGACTGATTATACAATGTGGTTTTATAGGGCAACCACATACTCAAGTACCCCCAAATGGTTCTCTTTTCTTTATGTATATTGCCTAGTAATGAATCTCAACTCTAGAGCAGTGTTGCGCAAAGTTTTTAAATGGCACCCCCCTTTTTTAGCATACATTTTGTCGTGCCCCCCCATATTAAAACATTAGACCACAACTTTATATTTTAACAGTTTTTTTTCCCGATTCCGCGTAAATTGCATATTTTTTCCTTAACCTTCCTTAAGTCCAGATTTAGCTAAACACACACGCATCAAATTCAACATTTAAAAATCAGTCTTAATCCCCCCCCCCGCCCCCCCACTTCGAGTGAACATTTTGACATGTTAAACCTGGGTTTCTAACAAATAAATCGGTGAATTTATATATTTTGTTTACACTTGGCAAGTCAACATTTAGCTAACATTTCTAACAAATAAATCTGTGAAAAAATACATGTAACTTAACTTTGTTTGTTTTGTTTAAACTTGGCGATTCAACAGTTACCTGACAGATACATCTGAAACATTATCGTTCAGCAATTAAATCTTAGGTTTTCACAAAATACAGTATGCACATAGGGAGAGAAGCGCGAACGACACGAATACAGCACGAGTTCAAAAAAATGTAGCTAGTCAAAGAAAAGACTGTCTCCTTTTGTGGAGATGAAATAAAAAATAAAACAGAAGAGCATGGGAACACCACACACTAAAAAAGGGAAAGTTTGTAAGCTTGTAAAATAGCTAATGTGATTATTATTATTGGTCAACATTATTTAAACAAAGAAGCATCATTTTACAGAAATAAGAAACCAGTGTGTGGCGCTCCCCATCACGGACTAAAATTAAGGTGAAATAAAGAGAGAGACATACCATCAATTTCCAATTGTTCTGCTATTTCTTGACATGTGCGTCCTTTTTATTGTCTTTATAACCACAGACACCGGCATCAAAGAACATTATATTTTTTCACTTTAATAATTAAATTACCATTTTTATATTTCTGTGGTAATCTCTGCGTGAGACACTGACAGTCTGACAGCCGCTACCTTTGACCTTATTTCTGATTGGTCCATTGTGACGCGAACAATGCATAGCAAAATACAAATAAAACAAATGTATTTCTATATTTGCTTGCTTCATTCACGCCACTTGCTTCGCTTGTGTTGTGCATTACTCCATTTAAATCAATAGTTAATTATTTTTGATTCACAAGCTCGCGTCCAGTGTGCATAGCTCTTAACATGCAAGCCCATTGATGTGTTTGATTTGGCAGTGCATGTTGCAGAACTGCGCTTACACTCCGACTTAAGAATGTTTGTTAATATTTATGTATTTAGATAAATCTGGACTTTGTTGTTAAACCTCGGAAAAAATACGTGATTTACATTAATACAGGACTTTTTTTTTTTTTTTTTTTTTTTTACACTTATCAGCACTGTTCACTGCAGTTTCACTGACGCACTCGCCAGTTCAAACATAATTTCTCCAGTTCTACAAGTCCTACCTAGAGTAATCGTCAACGGCTCATTTGAAAGGTAAGAGCTTGGCCTAATTAGTCATTTATGCATTTATTAAATGTTCTATCTTTTTAAAAAACAGAACTGCCTCTTTAGTCTCGCGCCCCCCTTAATGACACTCGACGCCCCCCCAGTTGATATTCATTACACAGTTTAAAGCCCCACAGCTTGTTAGTGCCATCTCATATGCATGCTAAACAAAATTGATCCAGATTGAAACATAAACCTGGCCTGTTGGGGTACTTGAGGATTAGTTTTGAACTCATGGGGATACTTGCACCGGTCACAAAGGCTACGTATTTTGTCAAACCCTCCATTACACAAACCTTGCAGTGCGTTGTGCTGATGGGAAGTCCGATGTTTGAAGCAAGCACCACAGTCAAAGCAGATGCCAACTCAATACTGAAGCCACTGTGCAACAAAAAAAGAAATGGCATCACTTCTGATCTACAGATAATTACATTGTTTACATTATAAACTACATCAAACTCACTTTGCTTAAAAAGGCGACAGTTGAAATGTACAGATTTCGCTACTTTCTGCAAACATAGAGATCACCATTATTGCATCAGTTGACCTATTTGCATGAAGTAGTGGACTATATTTAGCCTTCCTACCTGGAAGGAGTGATGGGGGTGAGGTCCTTTCCCATGGTCTGGATCACTCTCCTTCCCCAGACCCAGAGACCAGCACAGATGCCCACTCCTCCATACAGGAGCAGCCAGATAGGGGTGGGAGTATTTGAGGCAACTTGACCAGATTGATAAATTAAGTAGAGAGCAACCAGAGGTCCAATTGCATTGCTGGAAAGAAAAAACAAAAGCCATTCAGTATTCATACATGTTCCACCTTTTAACAAGAGCAGGAAAGCTGGACAATCTTAAGCACCTCATTTCATGTCACTCAAATAATATTTAATACAGTACCACGTAGGCGGTGGATATGTGAAGATGTCGAATTTTCGAACATCTGTAGCATTTACAAATCCATAAGTAGGTTAGCGAACAAAAACAAACACGCAAACTGCTTTAAACATGGAGACATATTTTGCTTTAAAAAGTAAGCAAACCGAGATTAAATTAGGCTACAATACACAGTGTTGCTATGCGGTTTGCTATAAGCCATCTCCATGCAAAGCTGCTTAAAAAAAAAAAATACAAAAACAGTAAAACGTACAGTAATCGGCAGTAATTCTGCTTTAATATCTGTGTCACGGTACTTTGCGCTCTTTTTAGATATTGCCAACAGCCGATAAGCAGTTCGTTTTGAATATTGCTTCAGCTATTATATTTGTTTTTGGTAAAAGTCAAATTCCATGTCATAGGCTCTATAAACAAACGGCCGGTAAGCACTGCATTTATGAAGCTTGCTTTGTTTAATTCAAATGCATTTAAAAGCTACAACACGCTGTCAATATCTGCAAGCGTGCGCTCCATCATAAACACATTGCACACAGTGTACTGAAACATCACTGCTACATGCAGCTGACTGACACACACAGCCCACCTCTCTTAAAGGGGAACGCACCAAAAGGCTGATTGCTAGAATGCTTTCTTTCTAGAATGTTTTCATCACGGAAGCTGCATTTGCTGCCAATGCCATTACTCTCGTAGCCTACTTTTAATATTTATTTTATTTATTTATTTATTTATTTATTTATTTAGCGAGGCTGTTAATTGATCAGGGCGGTTATGTGACGGTCAGATATGCGATGTTCCACAGTACTTAAAGTACTCCACAGTCTCGCATTGTACCTGTACTGTGCCTGGCTAAAGTGCTTAACCCTTTGCGGTCCATTGTCGGACTGGGTCCGACATTGCAATTATTCCTCTCAGGTCCTTTGTCGGACTGGGTCCGACATCATTATAGCAACGCAAAAAACGGGTTTCTAGTCGTTTTTTCTCCGGAAAAAGCCGAGAAAACCATTCAATTGCCGAGTGGTAGCGACAGGAGCCGAGACAAGTCGGGGGGGGGGGGGGAAAGCGTATCTCATGAATAGTCATACATATGGCCCTGGTATCAGATAACGGGGCAGTCATAGTAAACAAGCTGGCTGAGTGCGTCAGCGCACAGAGACTATCATGGACATTTGCAGAGCTTTTTTCAGATGTTATAGTAATAAAATAATGACTTTGATCGCAATATTGAGGAGTTTGGTGATAAAACGAGTGATCCGGAGATGATTGATCGGTATGTACGACTATTATTTTTATTATTATTTATTTCTTACATAGATGAAAGCGATAGCGAACGAAAGGGTGTGGCGGGGCTGGAGATGCCTAGTGAGTGCTTTGTTGATATGCAGGGCCATTTAAACCCGTTTGACTGTGGAAAAAAATACATTTTAAACAGCGCGTCTAAAATTAACTGCGCATGTGAAAATAAATTAGACCTGGCGCGCCTGACGCGCACTTAATAAATGGACTGCAAAGGGTTAATCCTCCATGGCTCACATGGCAAATGCACTGTAGCATATTGAAATAATGATTACATTTAACTACGTGTTCTACACGAATAAAAACTACCAACCTGACATCATTCCCGCCATGAGCAAAGGATCCAAAGCAAGCAGTCAAGATCTGCAGGAACCGAAAGAGCTGGGAGACCTCTGGCTTGTCCTTCTCGCAGCAGTCCTCCAGGGATCCATCGCTGCTCTTCCGCTCACCCATCCCTATCTCCACCGCCACCTGGCTCTCCTCCAGCGCTTCCGCCAGGGTTGACTCCGCCACAGCGTTGCAGTAGCTGGTGTAGCTGTCCATGCGCACCCTCTTCTTCCCATGGTCAGCCCCCATGTTGTCCTTCTCCGTGTCATCAACAGCCGCCCCACTTTTCCAGTCGTTCTCACGGGGCTTAAAGTGGTCCAGAGGCATGCCGCAGATGGCCATGGTGTAGGAAGTGTAACTGTTGTTGCGCCTCATGGGCTTGTCCCCGGACTCCCCCATGCAGTCGCCCATCTTGGCCAGATGCAGTTTGTGAAGCAGGTCCTTGTAGAGCCCAGAGTCCTTGTGCACAGTGTGGTACTGGCTATAGCCATTGCTGGGGAGATGGCTGCTCACCACATTCCTGAATTGTACGTGTCCTGCATTCTCTGTTGCTTTAAACAAGGAGACAAAAAGGTAAAACACTTTGAACGCAAGACCAACACCAATAACCTGAAAGCAGCAATCCTACTCACAATTCCAGCCTCTTCAAAATAGTAACAAAAACAGATGTTTAAGAAATGGAGCAATAGAAAAGTTAAATCTAAAATTAAGAAATCTTTAGTCAACAAAATTTACTATCTCTTTTGTTTAAAGAATAACCGTGTCTTTTCATAAGCACCAAAATCATGGTTTATCAAATGCATTCAGAAACCAGACTAGCTACAGCTACTGTCAACCTGTGTTAACCCTTTGCGGTCGTATGTCAGACCAAGTCCGACATTACAATTTTCCCTTTCCGGTCCGACATCAAAAAAGATGTAAAGCACAGGCGTCTAGTTTTTTTTTTCTCCGGAAAAACAGAGTAAATCATTCAATGGCTGAGTGAGACCGATAGGAGTCAACAAAAAAAAAAAAAAATGATCTTAGCAATACACAGCCCCGGCACCACAGAGATAACACGGCCATAAACAAACAAGATAGCTGCTTCCGCATCCAACGCTCAAAAAAAAAAAAATCAGACATTTGCAGAGCTTTTTGAGATGTTATAGTAATAAAATAATGACTTGGATCGCATTATTGAGGAGTTTGGTGATAAAACCAGTGATCAGGAGATGATCTATCAGTATGCACGACTATGAAGAGGTATGTGAAAAATACAACGAACAAGGGGTGTGGCGGGGCTGGAGATGCAGTACCGAGTGTCCTGTTGATATGCAGTGCCTTTTAAACCTGTTTACTGTGAAAAAATAATACTTTTAAAACAGCGCGTGTAAAATAAACAGCGCGTGTGAAAATAAATTGGACCGGACACGCGCTGAATAAATGGATCACTAAGGGTTAACACTCCATCCTGAAATGGAAGACTCTACGCTACATCCATCAAATAATGACCAGATAGCATAGCGATGGAATGTTTACCATTATTGCAGGTGACGTCGTCGCTGGTATCCTTCTCGTCTCCCGACTGCAGCTTGTCCATCTCGTCACCATCATCCGAATCCCCAATGTTGAACGCGACTGCCCGCTCCCCAGACACTGGCTTGGAAGGCAGGAGAGGGCAGACGCTCTCCATCACAGGGCTCTTGGTTTCAACAGAAATCCCATTTGAAGGTGGATCTTTAGTCTCAGGGTCAGATTTCAGCATTGGGCAGTGCAGGTCGCTATTCTTCTTCTCCATCAAAGGGCTTTCAGAAGGACTTGACTTAATCTCTCCTGTTGGCGAGGGAGAAAGATTGGGTTAGATACGATACCCTGTGGCGGCTAACAAAATTAAGCATTTTATTGCAGTTACTAAATCTTAGTTAAATTGTGTTTATTTCACACTGTTCAACCTCCTTCACAAATAAAGTACAATACACTAGATCAACCTGTTCCCAAACAAACAAAAACAGAAGTTCCAAAACCTCATGTTTATTGTACTGTGTCAACTAGAATCTGACACACAGCCAGTGAGCTGCAGTGTCCCACACATGTTCAGGTTTTACATAAATATAATCCACCGCTAGCAAAAACTGACTGATCTAAATGTTTTACCAGTCACAACACAAAATGTCATTGTCATTCGTGCAACACCTGTCCATTCTTTAAGCGATACACACACGTATTCTATGGAGAATAAATAAGCATATGCGAAAGTTAAACTAACAAAAAAAAAAAAACTTTACCTTAAGTTTTTTTTAAAATTAAAAGCAGAATAGTTTTTGGGGTGGAAAACGCTTGTTATTGTATATACACCAAACACTGTACTGTACCTCTGGTCAGAGATAGGATTTGAAAATGCAACGCATTTCTTGCAATTTGTAGTTGCCAAAATCTAACCTCTTGTACCAATTAGTCATAGAAGAATGCAATCCATTTGCCAGTTATAGGGATGTGCTTTTGGTACATTTTTATGAACATTTAAATGCTATGCAGGTGTCAGTGTTTAAACCATATCTACATACACACACTATTACATTCTGATGTAGAACAGCCCTGGTTAGTATTAGTAAAAGAATCCCTAAATGAGCAAATAAAGTTAACATTGTAGAGACTTCCTTACCTACAAAAGTTAAAAAAAAAAAAAACACACCAAAGTATACACTAAAATTAGGGCTGTCACTCGATTCAAATTTTTTGATTGGTTAATGTATGGGCATTAGTTGATTAACTGGTAGATTCATCCGTGTACATTTCTAAAACATGCATTTGGGCTATTCCATTAAAATAGTATTCATTCCACCGATAAGGAATCAATATCCCAACACACACACAATGACCAATTTCTAGTTCTGATCTCTGCTTTACAGAGTAAGGCAAACATTAAAATATATGAACACATGGTATCAGGGATAACAAGCTAGCACACAAACCTCCAGCCAAGCTTTTAAGTTCAAGCTGCCGACCTGCATAGTTCATTAAACAAAACCCTATAAAATGTTTGCTCTGGGTTCTGAATTAAAGTAATCTTGTCTTTTATTAACTGAAGTTCAAAACAGCAGGCAAAAGTTACATTTCCAGTTAAATGGGGGGGGGGGGGGGGGGTGGGCTTAGCCTTGTGCTTTTGTCAACCCACAAGTCCAATATTAATATCTGGGGAGAAAAAAACAAAACTTCCATTTCCAATTGACATTGCACAGTTCTGCAGCGTACTGGTAACTGACATGCATCAATGGGAGACGCAGTGAAGGCGATGTCCCCTCACTGGGACACTGACAGACACTTAATGATTTCAACAGTTTAGCAAGTGCATTTTTAATTCTTACATCGATAAAGTGGTCTGTGGCACAAGCAACTAAGCATAGCAACTGCTGAATATCAGTTCTGGGTTGCAATGCACTTCCTCAGCTTCAAGGGCAAGCGACAAGTCAGTCATGTGGATTTTAATTTCCCTTTTTGTCTCAATAAGGTTGAGCCATTCATCGTCCTCAATTATGAGAGGAGTTCTGAAAGTCAGGATTCGATTAGCCGCTAACCTCAGGAGGAAATACATTCAAGGCTTGACAGACGCCACATCATGTCACTAGACATTTTAAAATCCATGCCAACCAAAGCATCATTTTTTTTTTAAACTAGAATTTAAGTGAAACATTGTACAGTGTTACTGCAGCACATTTCTATTTATTTATTTTTTCTCCCACGAACACTTGGTTTCTGCATCAAATTGTATCTCACACATTTATAGAAAGGTTTAATGAAACAGCTCCTAAGTCAAGTAACAGTTTGATAAAACCACCACCATTCCCCTTACCCACAACTATGGGACAGCACAAGTGTAAACCAAAAGGAGGCAGATACTCACGTTCAATTTTTCTTTTCAATCTGGGACAGACGATAAACCAGACAATGAGGGCCGTGATCACTGCACAACCCAGAGTTATCAGGATCATACCCCACACAGGGAATTCGAACCCCAGCACTAGGAGAGAAAAGAAGAGTCGTGAGACTTCAGGGGACAAACCCCTCCTTACACAGCACCCACACTGTTCTCCAGTGCTGGATGAGCCAGGATCCCGCTGCTGCAGACTTCTTCCCTTCAGAGTATGCAAACATTAATGCACGGGGGGGGGGGGGGGGAGCTCAATATGGACACAACCACATGGGAGCTTATACACTTGGGCTGACAACTGCTGTATTTAACATCACATCGTGATTTAATTGAAGCTTTTTCCTCCACTGTTAATATAAAAAGGTTTTAATGAACAGGTATATTGTACAGCCACCAGGAACAGTTGACATCTACAGATACGCTGTGAACCTCACAAATAATCAATATTACAAGTTGGCGGATTGTAGTTTACTCAGCTGGATATAGTACCCTATCCAGTACCCTTGGATTGATTGAGACAACATTTCACCCCCCCCCAACCCAACTCATATGCGTTAAAGTAGCGCTGGAGCAAAGCATAGGCCTCAATTAATTGTGCCCACATTGTTAAGCAATTACATAAAACAAAAGACTGGGACTACATTTGTTTCTTCTTACATTCAGTAATAAAATTTACTGATCGAATGACTCAGAATCCACCCCTCCCCAGTCTAGACAGTAGTAGTATTATTGTACAATTATGCAAGACTAGGCAATGGAATACTGGGTTATTTTTAGCTATTCAAGGAGACACTTGGTTAGACCATTTTGCATAATGGCCAGGGCTTTGTACATAAAGTAATACTTCTCCTAAATATACAGCAAACACACAGTTTAACAGTGAATTTTAGTTTTAAAAGATTCAGGAGGCGTGTCAACTCTAAAGTTGCAAGGTCATATAACCGGTATTGAGAAATCACCTTATTTCTCAAAGTTCATACATTTGACAGAGTTCCTTCCAGTTTTTTTTTTTTGTTGTTGTTTTTTTTAAAACTTTGTGACATCCCAATATTACACAATCTAACCAAGGACAGAGTTGCTGAAAACATTCTGTACCGAACATGAAAAAAACAAAGTGGTTGTGAGCAGGACAACATTCACATATGCTCAAATGTTGAAGCTGACACCCTGGGATCCTTCAAGAAGCTGCTTGATGAGATTCTGGGATCAATAAGCTACTAACAACCAAACGAGCAAGATGGGCTGAATGGCCTCCTCTCGTTTGTAAACTTTATGTTCTTAAATGCTGATAGAATACTACTGGTATCTAATTAGACCTGCTGCAATGCTATACCCTTACCATGCCTGACAGGTGCAGATTAGCAGGTGGACCTTCAGCTGCAGAACAGATTATGGAATTTGAAACTAGCTAGCAAGTTGTTTGCATAATCAAATTCAAGCATATCCCAGCTAGTACGGCTTAAGGGTTTTGAAAAAATAAAAACAAAAAAAAAACACCATGTACTGAAACAATAAACCCCTCTTCATATAAGAAAGACATAAAAAGAGAATGATTATTTAAAACTACATCAAGATCCTTAAAAAGCAAGTCCTCAAATGTTTTAAATCTTTATAGAAATTGTTTGTATCTTCAGCTTGGACCAATTATATACAGATACATGCACATTTACATTTTACTAAGGAAGTGTTTCTGAAGCTTAAAACAATTTAAATGTGTTGCAAGCTTTGAGAAAGAATGCCATTTTTACACAGGGGCAATTACAGAAATAAGCAGCTATTCTAACACGCTTAAGGGCGAAATCCTGCTTTTCAAATTTCCCAAAACGCTTTCTGCCTGATGCTATCTAGTAACAGAAAGCTGCTCATGGTACAGTAGAGAAAAGGACCATTGAAGGTTTGTTTATAAAATGCTGCATTGTGGTCAACATCCAATATCAAGTAGGTAAACCGATTATTTCTAGTCACGGAGAGAAAAAAGTTTCCATACCATCCATGTAGCTCAAGTTAGATAAGCTAGCAAGTCAAGCTCTGGAGCGAGTGCCAACCCGTTTATGGAGGAATTAAAACAAAGAAAAGAAAATGAAATTGAGAAATAAAAGTTGTTGACATGAAGCTGCTTTCTTCTTGGGAGTCTTCAGCTCTTAAGAGATCGATGGTGCAGAATTCTAACCAGCTGTATGAAAAGGCTTGTGTTTCAGAATGTTTGTTGTGTCCTATTTGGTAAAGCAAGTAGTATACTAATCTTTTTTTCAGTTCTTGTGGTTTATTTAATAGTGTAAAGTGTTTTGCAAAATGACTGAAATGTTTTCTTTTGTATATGCTTCACATACAGTACATGTATATGTGTGTAGTACACTGTTATATATACACACACACACAGACATTATGAGTGCCTATTGTACAAATACTGGCCACCAGTTTCAGATTTATATATATATATTGGTGACCAACCTGTTAATGTAAGAGTAAGGTAGAAGAGGGGACTGGAGCCGTGTTGCAAGTCTGAATAAAACCCTGACTATAGGCAGAAATGCCAAAATAGCTACAGTAAGTGTGTGCATATCTCAGGGTACACCGGCCTGCAGCCTTCTGTATAATCGGCCCAGGCCAGTTGACTTCTTTATTCATCCCTGTAAAGTAAAAAGGAGTAAAATTATGCGTTTAATGAGGTCTCCCAGTCTGAAAACGAACAATTATTAAAACAGAAACATTTCACAAAATATACAGCAGTTTGTTTTTTGGACAGTAATAATATGAACAGTAGTCCCTTTAGGAAATTACTATTGTACAGCATTAAAGTTACTGCGTCCACAATAAAGCATTTTTACAGTTAGGTATGTTTCAGATTTCCTGTACTTACAAGGTGCTCCAGTAAACATGATGGAGAAGAGGTTTATTCCAATAGTGCAGGCATAGAAGACAGGTAGGGCACGCAACCCATTGGGTACTGGGTCCTTCTATAAAAACAAAGAGTCTTCAGTTAGAGAACAGCAAAAAAGAGGACTCAAGGGGCACGTAATTTAAAAAACAAAATATTTCAAATATGGCATACTTTAGCATTTGATGCAAGTCTTAATCTCAAAAAGGTTGTGAAATGTTTGTTTTTTTTGTCAAACATTCCAAAATATAAAGAATACAGCTGTGTACCAAATGTATCTTGAATCACAAGGCCACAACGAAATGGCATATGGAAAACCAAGTGGCAGTTAAACAGTTATGATCCGAGAGACACAAAATCTACTTTTACTTGAAAGGTCCTATGTGGTCTTGAAAGCTTGTACAGTCCAATAAAACGTTAAATTCAACATTGTTCTTTTTGATCTCTGGACCAATAGGGCAAAAATAACAATTGAAAATGTAGATTTAAAAAACTTGGAGATGTTTCTAAGCTTAAATTAAGTAACAAGCAGGGTTCTCCCCAGGCCTTTTCAGCTGGGCGGGCTGCCCGGCAAAGTAGCCGTCGCCGCTCGGCTGAAAAAACCCGATCCGCCCGTCTTGCAGATGCTACTGTGCCTTTAACAGTAAGGCTTGATTGTGCTTCTAGCAGACTAGATCAGTTGCGTGTTGCTGGGTGAAAAAAAAAAAAAATCTTTGAACCACATAACAGCTGTGTTACGTCTTGACACAACATTTAACCAATCAGAGAGTTGAAGGGGTGGGTTTTCTGTGTTAAGCACTTCGAGAGGCTAAAACGTTAAATGACTGCTAAAAAAAAAAATAACCAATTATTTTCAAAGCAAAAATAGTGACAATGAATGCAGGGGGTCAAAATAAGCTGACGATCTGCGCAATCCACCGCCTAATACTATATTTGCACCGGCTACTTTATTAAAAAAATATTACGATTATTTTCGGGTTTTATCCCTTTGTCGTATTATTGTACCGTACGGGGATATATAGTACATAATAGCTATACATATGCACCAAAAAAAATAAATAAAAAAAAAAAGAGAAAAAAGAGCGTATTCCTTTTGTTGTGATATCGTAATATGTACCCAGGTGCTTGCGAGAGATATTGGGGGTTCATAAGAAGAAAGGTGTGATGCGATATCAGCTGAACACTTGTCAGCTGACATACAAATGCTTAAGTGCAGAGGTGCTGGATTATTACATTCCGGTTTTATGCAACAGTTTTGATGGCGATGAAACTTGTGCGAGTACTGTTGTATTAAAATTAACCTTTTTAACACAACAGTACAATAACTATGCTATCTTTCCCCAATCAAATCGTAGAGTGCCTAAATAAGCACGGTAATTTACCATAATAAAAAACAGTAATGAAAAAGAATGTAGAACATAAAGCGCAACCAGATAGTCAATGAAAGACACCACATTATTCAAATTCTTTGTCGCATTATAGGATTTAAGGTAAGGCAAGTTTATTTTTCCATTAAAAGTGCTCCCGGCTATAATGTTCTGCCGCCCGGCTGTACAGAATTCCTGGGGAGAACCCTGAACAAGGATTAGAAACCAACCGCTCGCCCCAGGCGAATTAAAATTGACGAGGACTAGTCGATGCCTGTGTCAATAGTCCTGTGGACGAGTGCTTAAAAAAATAATAATAAAAAAAAATGCAGGAAAAGTCAATTTTCTAATGGGGTGTAGCAGTGGTGAACAAACATTCATAATTCTTACAAAACAGTCACTCAGAACTGAAACCTTCCTTCCTTCATCTCATTGTATTTTGCATTGCGAGATATGCAAATGCGTCAGCGTTTCACTTAAAATTGTGTCGGTGTGATTACTTACGCTATTAATTTATTCATCGCCATGGTTTAATTGAACTTGATAAACAAAACGTTTAAGACAACAGCATAAAAATGGCCATTTCCTCACATTACATTTCCTTATTCAATTCTGTATTTATTTTTGGAAAAAGTCCAATTGCTTGAACACAACAACTTATTTGGTAGGTCAATCTTTAATCTGTAAAATAAAGTATTTAACTATACAGATTCAAGGGATGATTGCTTAATTGCTTGTCTTATTACCAATATATTCGTATTACAAGATTTAGTGTAAAATACTAGAACAATTTCATATGGTCCATTTCAAAGAAACGTTGTGAGGAAATGGCTATTCACTAGAGCTATTTTGTGTTTTGAAGTTTGTCTAAATTAAATTTAGACAAAAAGTTTACATTTAAACCATGGCGATGAATAAATTAATAGCGTATTGCATCTTTGAAGTAAGTGTAAAGTAAAAGCAACAAATGTGGAGATTTATACCGGGTTGCAATCCCCCACCACACAAAAAAATAAAAGTAAAAAAGGATGATTCGCAAACACAAGAAATTTCATAGAAAAGAGGCAGTGCACTTTAAGCAACCTGGCTTTCACAATTTGATTGGCTGCAGTAAATCTACGCCTTCAGAAGATGTACTGCAAGGTTTGTGTCTAGTATGACAAGAGCCAGAGTAGCACATTTGTGACAGGGTCGTCTACCTTTAAGACAGTCGATTTTAAAGCGCATGAAAATAATCATTAGAACTGTGTGAAACTGATGAAGGCAAAGACCGCCAAAACAAGGCACATCAAATGCGTAACAATTACTACACCCCATAGACACCTCTGATTTTAAAGCAAAATCTAAAAAAGTGCTTTTTAGAACAGCTCACGCCCTTGCAAAGCATGCCCGACCATATTCTGATTTTGAATGGATGTGTGACCTGGATGAGGCAAAAGGATTCAAATGTAGGGAAAACCTATAGAAATTCTAAACAGGAACAGGAGTGTATACACGCTATCGCGAGGACCCAGCATCCAACCCAGTTAACCTACGTGCTACTGGAAGTATGCTGTCAATGGTGTTGTCCACACAGACTTTGTGGGGTTAGAATATGGAGAAGGCAGGTGCAGAAACCCAATCAATGTATCTGGTGACTGAGCATTAATGCTCATTGTATTTTTTTAATTTTATTTTCTTTTAAATAGGCCTACAATAAATAAAAAACATTTATAAGTTAATTTTTTAGGAAAATAAAATTTAAGCCCAATATTTTAGGGACCCCAACAGCTGTTAATTCTGACTCAGAAACGTCACACAAGGACAAGTAAGTTTACATAAAGACTGGCAAGTTTCAAAAGGTACTAGTCCTTAGGTCTAGTACCACAATTGTGTTAGTTTCTAACCCCAAGTAACCTACCTCCCCTGTAAACTCATGCTGCGATCTAGGCCTTACCTTGCGTAGAATGAATTTGCGGACAAAGTAAAACAGAACAGCAGACATGATGCCAGATAGAAGAGGGGAGATGAACCAGGAACCCACTTAAAAAAAAAAGAAAAAGAAAAAAAATCACCATTAGTCACTGTACTATTGCTGGAGTCTGAATGACCTTTGGCCATCAAGTAACTAAAACATCTTTTCACATCTTTTAGACATGGTGCAATTTATAAGGCTTAGGCATCCTGGTGGGGATAAAAAGCAAACAATGCAAGGTGTGTTTTTTTTTTTTTTTTTTTAAACATATTTAAAATTAATATTTTGTATTCAAGAAACAGATACATATTAGCCAACTTCACCATGCATACAGTATTTCAATATTGTACATTTACTACCAATTTCAATTTTTAAAATCAAAGAATTACTCATCTTTGTACGACAGTACAGCAAACAACAAATTTCACATTCAGAAAGATATCCAATTCTGATGCTTACCGATTTTGAGGAGTTCCAACCACTTAACCCCTTGCTGCCCCTTAGCCACCAGGGAGAAGCCGATCGTCGCACCCACAATGCAGTGAGTTCCAGAAATGGGTAGCTTCAAAAACGAAGCAAATAGCTGCCATACAGCAGAACCTGTAATCAAAGAACTTTCCGTTATACACAACAGCAAGAGTATGACTAACCAAATAGTCCATATAGCACAGCTGTCGTTTGGTTAGCCTAAGAGCTTTTAACCAATTTTTCAGGAAGGTCAAAATTCATAGGGAATGTCCATACATTCATATATGCCTGTTTTCTGGGTGCATTCCACAATACGCACTTAACATTGGGGTTAATAACTGATGTATTAGGAGTTCCTATATAGTGAATAGATTGCTCATTTTGCTTTGCTTATTCAAAATCATTTCGCCATTTTGTTTGTGCATGTCATTTTGTAACAATGAGGTGCACTTGTGGAAATCAAAACACAAAACATAAAATAATATGACGCCGGTTCTGGAAAGATTTAATAAACCAAATCGGTGTGCCTCAAGACACTCTCGCGATGACAAGTCGCTTTTGAAAAGACTGAATCACTTTAATTTCAGTTTGATGATAATGAGTTATTAGGCTACAAAACAGTACTGCATCCACAGTCAAGAAGATGTTCTTTTAAGCGAAGTTCCTTTTCCTTTAACTGGAGCATTTACAATGGGAAAAATCTGTTCCACCCAAAGTGTGTTTCCTTAGGCAAAGTGTTCTCTTAGGAGGTGTTCTGCGGAGATGACTGCACTTGTAGTCTGAAGATGCTGACTGCTTAGCAAAAAAACTTCAGACTGACAACTGCTTCGCCATATCGTCACAGACACGGGTCTGGAGCCAGAAACGTCTAAAATATCTCTCTTTATATTGCTGTGTAAGCCAAATATGATGTTTATTACTGCCACCTACAGGACTGGAGTGTACCTTAAAGCTGTTCTATTCCAGAAAAGTTTTGTGTTTTTTTTGTTTTTTTTTTAAAGCAAGTAAGTATTATGGTCATTTTGCTGCAGTGTTCATAAAACAGTAACAGGACACAAAAACTGGACATTTTTCACAGTCAGTGCAACAAGCTACAATGTAGCTTGCAATGTTGTTGAAGCTGACACCCTGGGATCCTTCGAGAAGCTGCTTGAGATTCTGGGATCAGTGCTCCTGTTTTTGGTCAATGCAAACACTTAATGAAAAACCAAACATGCTCATTAGTAGTAATACTCTTATGGAGGAATAAGACAACTCACCGAACATGGCACTGACAGATCCAGCCATTAATACATGTTGGGACGTGTTGTACATCTGGACATCGATGATTCCGTTGCGGATTGTCTCACTCACTTTCGCTCCCAGCAACACTGAGCCAACCGTTTCAAACACCGTAGCCAGGATGCAGGCCTGTCGCAGGGTCACCACACCTGAGCCCACAGCCGTGCCAAAGGAGTTTGCAACATCGTTGGCACCAACAGAAAACGCCAGGACAAATGCAATGATGAAGCCGACTATCAACAACCAGAGATAATCCTCCAGAGGCTTCTGAGTCAGAGATGCCAGAGTAGTGGACACAAAACTTGCTATAGCTGTCGATTCCATTTTCACAATCTTAGTGGGTTTAATTTAACTTGTACAAATAAATATATTTATAAATTGAGATTTTTTTTTTTACAAAATAAGAGGTATGAATGCTTTGATTTTCAATAAATATTTTTTCTATAAAAAATTAAATATGTAAACTTTAAGGATATGTATTTATTTTGAATAGCAATGTAATATTATATGGGTGTTGGGTGGGGTGGGGAGTTATTGCTATCCTCTGCGTATACTAGTCTTTTCGAGAAAGTTTCTTTGGCTCTGGGCAGTTAGAAAGATTGAACAAACATCCATTTTGCAGAAAACGCTGGAGATGAAAGATTCTTCATCCTGAAAAAAAAAAAATTCCTTTAAACTTCCACCTGACAATACTTAAATAATGGTCTTAAATGCATTACAATAAAACAGCAACAGAGAGCAACCGTTAAGCAGCAACTATAGGATAGGGATGGGAATTTTAAACGTATAAACTCTAAAGTGGTAAAACGTTTAATAATATGCTAGACATATAACCGGTCACGTGACAAATGTCAAACGCATATTTTTTTATGAATTAATTTTAGTAATTTATCATCAGTAGCGTATGAGACTGCTGTAGTGCCACAGTAAGGGAGGATATTATAAAAAGTGAAGGAGTTTGGTAAGTGCCTCCAAGTAGCTTTTCTAATTGGTGCAACAGGTAGATTGACACTGGGGCAGGTTTTATTCTCAGTCAGTCTAGCGCTTCATTGGTGCACTGTGTGTGTTTGTGCCTTATAAAAAAAAAAAGGTTCCTGTTTTGCTGTTAAATGAACCTTTAAACACACTATTCTAAAAACTATACTATCTGAAAATGTATATTAGTTATATCTTCACTAGCAACTTTAATTACAACCATAAATATAAACATTGCAATATACTTTGTAGATGTTTTATTTATTTATTTATTTTTGTAGTTAATTCTTTGCAATGTTAAAATGTTGTTTGCTTATTTAGGGTTTATATGCTTAGAAAATACTAACCAGGGCTGTCAGTATCAGAATGTAATATAAAGTGTGTGTGTGTATGTAGATATGGTTTAAGCGCAGACATTGCAAAGAGTTTAAAACGTTCATAAATTTACCAAAAGCACATCCCTACTATAGGACAGACTGAGCACAAGATAAGGGGATACAATCAGTGACAGAACTGACTGTTTCAAGGTCCTGGGTTTTATGCAAGAAGTCATTTATGTGGTGATTCCGCTACTCTGACTACAGTCTTTCTGTGGGCGCCTGTGTTGTGATTGGGAGCCTTTGTGACTGTTATAGCAGGAATGCCAATGAATGGCAGAACGATTCTACCTGTCAATTCCTGATGATTGTTATCCACCACACAAGGATATTACTTTGGGTTTTAACCCCAGAGAACTTAATCGCAAATTAAAAACTGGAACGCCTATTCAGCATCCCCATTAGGCTTGAAAACACATGCTCTGTATGCAATTAATGAAACTGAACAGCTCTGAATTACAGTCCCACACATCCAAGTATAAAAGCATTCATTAAGCAGCTGGCAAGAAATGAAAACTTTATTCAAAGACAGGAAAGTGTTCATTGGTATTTGCTGCAGCAGAGTCGCCTGTTTTGACCACTACCAAGCGCTACATGATGTGCCCAAGTTAAATATGCATGGTCAATCACGGTAGAGCTCAGTATTCTTCCTATTAAGACAAAGAAAATCCCCGTCCTGATAAGCAAAGCAAGAGTACCATACACTGCTCTGAACTGACAAACGGCGCTGTTCCGCTTTAATGATATGCAGTGGCACAGTGAGAGATGGCAATAAAGCTGAAAAAAACAGAACTGCACTTCAAGGAAGCCGCGGGGGTGAATACATTATTAATCCCATTGTCTTTTAAAAACATTGGTAAATACATTTAAAAATCTTCCCGCCTGTTGTAACGTCCTCTTATTCTAATTTTTTGAGATTCACTTAAAGACTGTTACCTGAGCGCTCATTCAGGAAATACAGTAATACCGTTAACGCCACCCCTTGTCCTAAAGTGAGGCATCATTGCGAACATCTCTGCATTGATGTTTAGAAATGTTCTGGAAGCTTGGCAGCGCTAGAACACTAAGTTACTGCACCAAAAACGAGACTTGTTTTCCAGTAGTTAGAAAAACTATTTATCCTAGTGGTCAACCAAATCCTTTTCCACCCCCTCTAGGCGTATTTTGAGACAGTAATTTTATACCGCAACGACCTTAGCCGTAGGTTAGACACATTTTCCTTTCCAAAAACACTGTATAATTGTCCAGACTGAATATTTAAACCGACCCTGCGGCCAAGCTAATAAACACAAACATTCACAGAGGAAATAAAGCATTGCACAATGCCTGTAAGCTATGGTTTATTTATTTTGTATAAAGCTTTGAAGGTTTGGCCAGCGTAACAGAAACATGTGCGAATGTCTAGCGAGAGAAACCAGTTAGCTCCGGTTTCGAGCTGTCAAACGTTATTAAAAATTACACTAAACGGAAACAGCTTCCGTTTCCAAACGATTGCAACTACACTTCTCCAATTTAACGGTATCCAGTTGCATCTGCTTGTGCTACTTTGGGTGGGATCGGGGCAGTACAATCATTTTATAAAGTCAGAGCGGCTAGGAGAGCTAGCAGAAAATCTACGATCCTCTTTAAACGCATTTTAAACACAGTATATAAGGCCTAACAGAGTAAATGTCAAATATCTTAAAAGGGCATATTTGTAGTCGGTGCCAATTTTAATTTTCAGCTAGACCTCTCTGAACTGTCCTGGTTTTCGAATGAATGCACGGTTACCGTCACACCGCTTCTGCCCCTCCCCCTCTCAACCTAAATAGACACCAGTTCCCAAATTATGTGGCCTCAATTGTGAGCTAAATCTAAAAGCGTTATGTCTGCCACAGTAACCCCATGAGGTTTAGCCAGTAGCAGACCTGGATGATTTAAAGAGACAAGAACACCTTCATAGGAATCCGTACGGTTAGCCTCTCCTTACCCCTAAACTACGTAGTGGTGCGTAGTTGTAACGAACAGGATGAACACAGTACATTTCAGGTCGAGCCCGAGCTTATTATTTAACGCATACAGAATGTTGCACGCTAATTTACAACGTGACATGCTGCTAGCTACCACTGAATGCGTTTCCTCCCAATGTGTGCGAGTTCTAGTTTTATTTAAGCGGTTGTGTTTATCCAGTGCAACTGCAGAGTTAGCGAAACCCAGCTTTATGAAGACTATTACTGAATTGTATATCCAAAGCGAGGCTCCTGTTGGAATGGCTGGCAGGGACTGAATGGGAGCTCTGATATGACAGGAAATGGAGCCATTTTATTCCAAAATACAGTACTACGATGTGGTCTGGTGAAAGGCTCCATTTTCCTTCCCATACAGAATTAAAATACATAAAACGTGTACAATTAAAGAAACAAACACGTTGCCTACCGTATGTATTACTATAAAATATACAGCTTGCCGACCAAATATGACCAATACTGTATAATGTAGCATCCATGCTAATTCCCCCCTCCCATCCCAAGCAAGGACACTTATAATTGAAAGTATATTAAGAAACAGCAATGAAAAGGTAGAAGACACCAGCAGACGTTGATAAACTGTTAATAGCTATATATCTGTGTGTGACAATCAAATCCAACACGTGTATTGCTGTTCATCACCAGGCCGGAAAACAAGTGTCTTTGTGTATGTACTTAAACCACTCATGTTAATTGAAAAAAAATATAAAAAATAAATAAAATAAATAAATAAATAAATAAATAAAAACACCACACACACACCACAATAACAACTCGTCAGTCAAAATAATTACAGCAACATTTAATTACGACTCCCTCCCTAAAATGCTTTTGGTACTAAAGTGATAGTAACAATAAAACACACCTATTTGAAAGATAACAAAAAACAGCACATTTAATAAAATAAAATAAAAATAAATAAATAAACAAACAAACACTCACCAAGTCAGTGAGAAATGGCAAATACAGAAGTCTGATCTCTTCAGAAACAGCTCCGTAGTCTCGAGCCCGCTTCAGCACTAAGGCGCGCGCGGGATGTCGTTTCTTTAATTTAATTGAAAAACCTTTCCAAAGAAAATGTAGTACCTCGCCGAAAAAAATATTTTATATTTTAAAATTAACTATAATATATCCACCGCAAAATTATCCATATCCGATAGGCACTAAAAGTAATAATTGTACAACCCGTACTAAACCCAATCAGATATTGATCTCTCTCTGCCTGTAGGACGCAGCCGGCTCGAGGGTTTATAGCAGGGTAAGAGGGCGGGGAAAGAGGAACCGGCTCGATAGCGTCACCGGTCACGAGACCCGGCTCCTCCTACCTAATTCTTAGTAATAGTAATCAAGCTGCGTAGCTTGAAATCAGAATATAAATGAAAGTCAGTCAATGTGCTTATCAGTAAATAAAACAACAAGTATATAGATGCAGCCATGAACAACCGTATAAAGAAAATAATGCGGTGTTCGGCCAGCAGGATCCTTCAAGAAGCTGCTTGATGAGATTCTGGGATCAAAAAGCTACTAACAACCAAACGAGCAAGATGGGCTGAATGGCCTCCTCTCGTTTGTAAATTTTCTTATGTTCTTGTGTTCTTGTGTGGAGTGACACGGAGAATCCCTGGAACTTTCCAGAATTCTGTTTGTCGTAGGCAAATAAAAAGGAAGCGTTTTTAAGCCTGGACTTCACCGTGGTTGTTTTTATCAGGGGATAAGACTGCAGATATATAATCAGAAATGTATAAAATGATTTGTTTTGTTTTTACAATACAATTGGATCACTTCGTCGATAGCATCGACAAAGCATCGGGTATGGAGAACACGTTCTCAGTGAAACAAACCAGTTTGATAGGTTTGATGCCACACCAGTACGTTAGCAGTAGACTCCCACAATAGCTTGTGCTACTTCACTTTTACGTGGTTACCCGTCATGTGGCATTTACATTAGACCAATGTAAGCCTAGCGTTTATTAATGTACATCTCGCTATTGAATCTGTAAATGTGTGCGTACTGAAACGACTGCTACTTAAGCATACAACACGTGGAGTATATCTGGTGAATTCATTGTTTATGTTGTTCATATATGACTAGCAGTGGTCATGTTTAATTGTTATGTCTGTAAAGTAAAAAGCATATATATGTCTATCGTAAATTCACATAAAAAGACTGTTCTTGTCTCCACGCATACTGCGCGTGAACAGCGTGTGGCAAGTGCATGACGTAAAAAAGGCGCACCCGGACATCCAGCTGTAGCAGCTTGTCTCTGGCTAGGCTGCTATTTCCTTTTGAACACTTGAGTGTCAGACACTGGTGCTGACGTCAGTCTG
Source organism: Acipenser ruthenus (assembly GCF_902713425.1). NCBI lineage: Eukaryota > Metazoa > Chordata > Actinopteri > Acipenseriformes > Acipenseridae > Acipenser > Acipenser ruthenus. The sequence goes on along the minus strand of NC_081234.1, from coordinate 4,643,407 downwards.
CCAAATGTGTTTCCTAGTCTTTTTTACTTTATTGAGCCATGCCAGTAGTTTTCCAGTAGTGGTGAATTCATGCATATGAATGCAACGGGAGTGCATTGTGGTTTTATTATCAGATAAGCCAGGCTTTGAGGAATCCCCCTGGATTGTATCCAGGGGCCTCATTTCACAGAGATTCTAAGGCGGGCAAAGTTGTGTCAACATGATCATTCTGTGCCCCAAATAGCATCATGAATGAGAAAAAAACGGTGAAGTGTTAGAAAGTGGTACATCGTCAGAATGTGACACGTATACCAAACCCTGACCAATGTAATGTCAGAAAGAGGTACGCTGTCAGATTTTGGTACATATGCAATCAGTTGCGATGATGGGTGTTTTCCTATTGTCAAACAGAGGTACATTTACTATTAATTATACATTATTTTTTAAAAGATTGGAAACAATCGTCGTCGGTTCGAGTCCAGGCTATTCCTTTGTCGACCCAGGGGGCTGCTCACAGTTGGCCAAGCGTCGCCCGTGGGGAGGGAGGGTTAGGTCGGCCAGGGTGTCCTCGGCTCACCGCGCACCAGCGACCCCTGTAGACTGGCCGGGCGCCTGCGGGCCTGCCTGTAAGCTGCCCAGATCTGCGTTGTCCTCCGGCGCTGTAGCTCAATAGCTGCATGGTGAGTCCGCAGTGTGAAGAAAAGCGGTCGGCTGACGGCACACCGCGTGTTCTTGTCTTCGCCGCTCCCGAGTCAGCGCGGGGGTGGTAGTGGTGAGCTGAGCTAAACAAAAAAAAATAATTGGACACTATTCAATTGGGGGAGAAAACATAAAAAACGTAAAAAAAAAAAAAAACTATGGCGACTAATACATTTTAAAAGAAAAAAAATTGGAAACAATCAATTTCTCTAAAAAGAAAGAAACAATTCACGATGCACTCTTATGATAATTGTCTCGCAATTTGCTAACGTCATGATCACGATTCAACTGAATTGTCTATAGTTGAATACTAACCTGCACGCAGTAAGCGATATCACACCAAAACAGCGCAAAATCCAATGTAATTTATACAAATGGCAATGTACTCTGCATAACTGAGCAGACAACGAGAGGAGCAAATGTGATGTCACTACCACCGGGTACAAAGTACAGACAGCACAGATAGCCTACATCAACCACATTCTCACATGTTCAATACATTTGTTCTTGAAGAACTGCAAAGGAGAGAACGGAAAATAAATAAACACAAACTTGTCCTAGTTTGTATACCACATAGTATGTAGCCTAATATAACTGGTGAAACGCTATAAAGGTATTGATAAATCCAAAGACATTGATAAATCCAGTTCAGGCCAATTTCAATTCAGTCTTAAGTCTGCAAATAGGGGTTGATTTGTCAGTGTCTCGTTTTAAAAGGGAAATAATTGGCGTTTCAAAATAAGAACCAAAATTATTTTTTTAAAACTAAGGTATAAAAAAAAGGTTTTGAAGTTCTCATCTACAGCTCAATTTTTTGTTCCTTTAAATTATTAAATGTAGTGATGACTTTTTCAAAATCAAGTCTTTCAGCCGTAGCTCTTTCAGTGAACAGAAGTGCCAAATTAGAAAGTCAGTTTTCATGCACTGATGCACGCAAGTAAGTTTTGAAATGTGTGTAGAAAAGGAGAAGCCATACTAATGGGGGATTTCAACTTCCCCCGTATAAAATGGGAGAACCCAGTGGGGAGCATGACGGATGAAATTGAAATGGTGGAAATGACAAATGACTGCTTCCTAACGTAATTTGTCAAGGCACCGACTAGAGGGGAGGCATGCCTTGATTTAGTCTTTTCAAATAACAAAGACAGAATAACTAAAACAGAGGTCAGAGAGCCATTGGCAAACTTGAAGTGATTTTTAAAACCCCAAAAGTAATGACTAAAGCTAAGGTTTACAATTTTAGAAAAGCAAACCATGAAGGTATGAAACAGAGACTAACAGAAGTAGATTGAAGTAAAATAGAGAAAACATCCACAGAAAAAGGATGGCTGTTTGTTAAAAATGTAGTACTAGAGGCGCAAAACAATTACATCCCAAAAGTAGACAAATCTAAATCAAAATGGTTTAATAGATCAATTAAAAAAATATTCTGCGAAAAAAGGCACTTTACCAAGCGTTTAAAAAGGACCAAAAACAAAGTACACAGAAAGAGTACATGGAACTGCAAACACAAGTCAAAAAGGAAGTTAGAAAGGCCAAGAGAGAGATAGAAATCAATATTGCTAAGGGGGCTAAAACCAATTCCAAAATGTTTTTCCAATATTATAACAGCAAGAGAACATTCAAAGAGGAGGTTAAATGTCTAAGAGACACAAATGGCAAAATCATAGACAAAGAAAAAAAAAATATATATATATATTAAATGATTACTTTTCACAGGTTTTTACAAAGGAGGACACGGACAACATGCCCCACATCTCGACCTGTTCCTATCCAATTTTAACAGAGGCAGAAGTGTTAAAGGGACTTGGAGTTCTTAAAATAAACAAATCCTCCCAATAGTACCCAAAGAATGAGATCCTCCCAATAGTACCCAAAGAAATGAAAGAAGTTATTTACAAACCGCTAACCAAGATCATGCAACAGTCTCTTGACACAAGGGTTGTACCGACAGACTAGAAAATAGCAAACGTAATACCGATTCACAAAAAGGGAGACAAAATCGAACCAGGTAACTACAGACCAATAAGCCTGACTTCTATTATATATAAACTTATGGAAACTATAATAAGATCCAAAATGGAAGATTACCTCTATGGTAACAATATCCTGGGAGACAGTCAGCATGGTTTTAGGAAAGGGAGATCGTGTCTAACTAACCTACTTGACTTTTTTGAGGATGCAACATTGAAAATGGATAATTGCAAAGCATACGACATGGTTTATTTAGATTTCCAGAAAGCTTTTGACAAAGTCCCGCATAAAAGATTAATTCTCCAACTGAACGCAGTAGGGATTCAAGGAAATGCATGCACATGGATTAGGGAGTGGTTAACATGTGGAAAACGGAAAGTACTGATTAGAGGAGAAACCTCAAAATAGAGCGAGGTAACCAGTGGTGTACCACAGGGATCAGTATTAGGTCCTCTGTTATTCCTGATCTACATTAATGATTTAGATTCTGGTATAGTAAGCAAACTTGTCAAATTTGCAGACGACACAAAAATAGGAGGAGTGGCAAACACTGTTGCAGCAGCAAAGGTCATTCAAAATGATCTAGACAGCATTCAAAACTGGGCAGACACATGGCAAATGAAATTTAATAGAGAAAAGTGTAAAGTATTTCATACAGGCAATAACAATGTATGTTATAAATATCATGTGGGAGATACTGAAATTGAATAAGGGAACTATGAAAAAGACCTAGGAGTTTATGTTGACTCAGAAATGTCTTCATCTAGACAATGTGGGAAGCTATATAAAAGGCCAACAAGATGCTCGGATATATTGTGAGAAGTGTTGAATTTAAATCAAGGGAATATTCACCTAGAATATTGTGTCCAGTTCTGGTCACCTCGTTATAAAAAGGATATTGCTGCTCTAGAAAGAGTGCAAAGAAGAACAACCAGGATTATTCCGGGTTTAAAAGGCATGTCGTATGCAGACAGGCTAAAAGAATTGAATCTATTCAGTCTTGAACAAAGAAGACTACACAGTGATCTGATTCAGACATTCAAAATCCTAAAAGGTATAGACAGTGTCGACCCAGGGGACTTTTTTGACCTGAAAAAAGAAACAAGGACAAGGTGTCACAAATGGAGATTAGATAAAGGGGCATTCAGAACAGAAAATAGGAGGCACCTTTTTACACAGAGAATTGTGAGGGTCTGGAACCAACTCCCCAGTAATGTTGTTGAAGATGACACCCTGGGATCCTTCAAGAGGCTGCTTGATGAGATTCTGGGATCAATAAGCTACTAACAACCAAACGAGCAAGATGGGCTGAATGGCCTCCTCTTGTTTGTAAACTTTCTTATGTTCTTATGTTCTTATTATACTATGCAGTAAAACTGCTCTAATCCAGCCCCCTACATACCCCCATTCTGTAAAGGCATATTGCTGGGGTCCCGACCAAATCCCTACTGAACACACTGGTGTGATCCCCTCTATAAACTGGAACCTCTAGACACAGGAACCAAATCCCTACTGAACACACTGGTGTGATCCCCTCTATAAACTGGAACCTCCAGACACAGGAACCAAATCCCTACTGAACACACTGGTGTGATCCCCTCTATAAACTGGAACCTCTAGACACAGGAACCAAATCCCTACTGAACACACTGGTGTGATCCCCTCTATAAACTGGAACCTCCAGACACAGGAACCAAATCCCTACTGAACACACTGGTGTGATCCCCTCTATAAACTGGAACCTCTAGACACAGGAACCAAATCCCTACTGAACACACTGGTGTGATCCCCTCTATAAACTGGAACCTCCAGACACAGGAACCAAATCCCTACTGAACACACTGGTGTGATCCCCTCTATAAACTGGAACCTCCAGACACAGGAACCAAATCCCTACTGAACACACTGGTGTGATCCCCTCTATAAACTGGAACCTCCAGACACAGGAACCAAATCCCTACTGAACACACTGGTGTGATCCCCTCTATAAACTGGAACCTCTAGACACAGGAACCAAATCCCTACTGAACACACTGGTGTGATCCCCTCTATAAACTGGAACCTCCAGAAACAGGAACCAAGTCCCTACTGATCACACTGGTGTGATCCCCTCTATAAACTGGAACCTCTAGACACAGGAACCAAATCCCTACTGAACACACTGGTGTGATCCCCTCTATAAACTGGAACCTCCAGACACGGGAACCAAATCCCTACTGAACACACTGGTGTGATCCCCTCTATAAACTGGAACCTCTAGACACAGGAACCAAATCCCTACTGAACACACTGGTGTGATCCCCTCTATAAACTGGAACCTCCAGACACAGGAACCAAATCCCTACTGAACACACTGGTGTGATCCCCTCTATAAACTGGAACCTCCAGACACAGGAACCAAATCCCTACTGAACACACTGGTGTGATCCCCTCTATAAACTGGAACCTCTAGATACAGGAACCAAATCCCTACTGAACACACTGGTGTGATCCCCTCTATAAACTGGAACCTCCAGACACAGGAACCAAATTCCTACTGATCACACTGGTGTGATCCCCTCTATAAACTGGAACCTCCAGACACAGGAACCAAATCCCTACTGAACACACTGGTGTGATCCCCTCTATAAATGGAACCTCTAGACACAGGAACCAAATCCCTACTGAACACACTGGTGTGATCCCCTCTATAAACTGGAACCTCCAGACACAGGAACCAAATCCCTACTGAACACACTGGTGTGATCCCCTCTATAAACTGGAACCTCCAGACACAGGAACCAAATCCCTACTGAACACACTGGTGTGATCCCCTCTATAAACTGGAACCTCCAGACACAGGAACCAAATCCCTACTGAACACACCCGTGTGATCCCCTCTATAAATGGAACCTCTAGACATAGGAACCAAATCCCTACTGAACACACTGGTGTGATCCCCTCTATAAATGGAACCTCTAGACACAGGAACCAAATCCCTACTGAACACACTGGTGTGATCCCCTCTATAAACTGGAACCTCTAGACACGGGAACCAAATCCCTACTGAACACACTGGTGTGATCCCCTCTATAAACTGGAACCTCTAGACACAGGAACCAAATCCCTACTGAACACACTGGTGTGATCCCCTCTATAAATGGAACCTCTAGACACAGGAACCAAATCCCTACTGAACACACTGGTGTGATCCCCTCTATAAACTGGAACCTCCAGACACAGGAACCAAATCCCTACTGAACACACTGGTGTGATCCCCTCTATAAATGGAACCTCTAGACACAGGAACCAAATCCCTACTGAACACACTGGTGTGATCCCCTCTATAAACTGGAACCTCTAGACACGGGAACCAAATCCCTACTGAACACACTGGTGTGATCCCCTCTATAAACTGGAACCTCTAGACACAGGAACCAAATCCCTACTGAACACACTGGTGTGATCCCCTCTATAAACTGGAACCTCCAGACACAGGAACCAAATCCCTACTGAACACACTGGTGTGATCCCCTCTATAAACTGGAACCTCCAGACACAGGAACCAAATCCCTACTGAACACACTGGTGTGATCCCCTCTATAAACTGGAACCTCCAGACACAGGAACCAAATCCCTACTGAACACACTGGTGTGATCCCCTCTATAAATGGAACCTCTAGACACAGGAACCAAATCCCTACTGAACACACTGGTGTGATCCCCTCTATAAACTGGAACCTCCAGACACAGGAACCAAATCCCTACTGAACACACTGGTGTGATCCCCTCTATAAATGGAACCTCTAGACACAGGAACCAAATCCCTACTGAACACACTGGTGTGATCCCCTCTATAAACTGGAACCTCCAGACACAGGAACCAAATCCCTACTGAACACACTGGTGTGATCCCCTCTATAAACTGGAACCTCTAGACACAGGAACCAAATCCCTACTGAACACACTGGTGTGATCCCCTCTATAAACTGGAACCTCCAGACACAGGAACCAAATCCCTACTGAACACACTGGTGTGATCCCCTCTATAAACTGGAACCTCCAGACACAGGAACCAAATCCCTACTGAACACACTGGTGTGATCCCCTCTATAAACTGGAACCTCCAGACACAGGAACCAAATCCCTACTGAACACACTGGTGTGATCCCCTCTATAAACTAGAACCTCCAGACACAGGAACCAAATCCCTACTGATCACACTGGTGTGATCCCCTCTATAAACTGGAACCTCCAGACACAGGAACCAAATCCCTACTGAACACACTGGTGTGATCCCCTCTATAAACTGGAACCTCCAGACACAGGAACCAAATCCCTACTGAACACACTGGTGTGATCCCCTCTATAAACTGGAACCTCTAGACACAGGAACCAAATCCCTACTGAACACACTGGTGTGATCCCCTCTATAAACTGGAACCTCCAGACACAGGAACCAAATCCCTACTGAACACACTGGTGTGATCCCCTCTATAAACTGGAACCTCCAGACACAGGAACCAAATCCCTACTGAACACACTGGTGTGATCCCCTCTATAAACTGGAACCTCCAGACACAGGAACCAAATCCCTACTGAACACACTGGTGTGATCCCCTCTATAAATGGAACCTCTAGACACAGGAACCAAATCCCTACTGAACACACTGGTGTGATCCCCTCTATAAACTGGAACCTCCAGACACAGGAACCAAATCCCTACTGAACACACTGGTGTGATCCCCTCTATAAATGGAACCTCTAGACACAGGAACCAAATCCCTACTGAACACACTGGTGTGATCCCCTCTATAAACTGGAACCTCTAGACACGGGAACCAAATCCCTACTGAACACACTGGTGTGATCCCCTCTATAAACTGGAACCTCTAGACACAGGAACCAAATCCCTACTGAACACACTGGTGTGATCCCCTCTATAAACTGGAACCTCCAGACACAGGAACCAAATCCCTACTGAACACACTGGTGTGATCCCCTCTATAAACTGGAACCTCCAGACACAGGAACCAAATCCCTACTGAACACACTGGTGTGATCCCCTCTATAAACTGGAACCTCCAGACACAGGAACCAAATCCCTACTGAACACACTGGTGTGATCCCCTCTATAAACTGGAACCTCTAGACACAGGAACCAAATCCCTACTCTACACACTGGTGTGATCCCCTCTATAAATGGAACCTCTAGACATAGGAACCAAATCCCTACTGAACACACTGGTGTGATCCCCTCTATAAACTGGAACCTCTAGACACAGGAACCAAATCCCTACTGAACACACTGGTGTGATCCCCTCTATAAACTGGAACCTCCAGACACAGGAACCAAATCCCTACTGAACACACTGGTGTGATCCCCTCTATAAACTGGAACCTCCAGACACAGGAACCAAATCCCTACTGATCACACTGGTGTGATCCCCTCTATAAACTGGAACCTCCAGACACAGGAACCAAATCCCTACTGAACACACTGGTGTGATCCCCTCTATAAACTGGAACCTCCAGACACAGGAACCAAATCCCTACTGAACACACTGGTGTGATCCCCTCTATAAACTGGAACCTCCAGACACAGGAACCAAATCCCTACTGAACACACTGGTGTGATCCCCTCTATAAACTGGAACCTCTAGACACAGGAACCAAATCCCTACTGATCACACTGGTGTGATCCCCTCTATAAACTGGAACCTCTAGACACAGGAACCAAATCCCTACTGATCACACTGTTGTGATCCCCTCTATAAACTGGAACCTCCAGACACAGGAACCAAATCCCTACTGAACACACTGGTGTGATCCCCTCTATAAACTGGAACCTCTAGACACAGGAACCAAATCCCTACTGAACACACTGGTGTGATCCCCTCTATAAACTGGAACCTCCAGACACAGGAACCAAATCCCTACTGAACACACTGGTGTGATCCCCTCTATAAACTGGAACCTCCAGACACAGGAACCAAATCCCTACTGAACACACTGGTGTGATCCCCTCTATAAACTGGAACCTCCAGACACAGGAACCAAATCCCTACTGAACACACTGGTGTGATCCCCTCTATAAACTGGAACCTCTAGATACAGGAACCAAATCCCTACTGAACACACTGGTGTGATCCCCTCTATAAACTGGAACCTCCAGACACAGGAACCAAATTCCTACTGATCACACTGGTGTGATCCCCTCTATAAACTGGAACCTCCAGAAACAGGAACCAAGTCCCTACTGAACACACTGGTGTGATCCCCTCTATAAACTGGAACCTCTAGACACAGGAACCAAATCCCTACTGAACACACTGGTGTGATCCCCTCTATAAACTGGAACCTCCAGACACAGGAACCAAATTCCTACTGATCACACTGGTGTGATCCCCTCTATAAACTGGAACCTCCAGAAACAGGAACCAAGTCCCTACTGAACACACTGGTGTGATCCCCTCTATAAACTGGAACCTCTAGACACAGGAACCAAATCCCTACTGAACACACTGGTGTGATCCCCTCTATAAACTGGAACCTCCAGAAACAGGAACCAAGTCCCTACTGAACACACTGGTGTGATCCCCTCTATAAACTGGAACCTCCAGACACAGGAACCAAATCCCTACTGAACACACTGGTGTGATCCCCTCTATAAACTGGAACCTCCAGACACAGGAACCAAATCCCTACTGAACACACTGGTGTGATCCCCTCTATAAACTGGAACCTCTAGATACAGGAACCAAATCCCTACTGAACACACTGGTGTGATCCCCTCTATAAACTGGAACCTCCAGACACAGGAACCAAATTCCTACTGATCACACTGGTGTGATCCCCTCTATAAACTGGAACCTCCAGACACAGGAACCAAATCCCTACTGAACACACTGGTGTGATCCCCTCTATAAACTGGAACCTCTAGACACAGGAACCAAATCCCTACTGAACACACTGGTGTGATCCCCTCTATAAACTGGAACCTCCAGAAACAGGAACCAAGTCCCTACTGAACACACTGGTGTGATCCCCTCTATAAACTGGAACCTCCAGAAACAGGAACCAAGTCCCTACTGAACACACTGGTGTGATCCCCTGTATAAACTGGAACCTCTAGACACGGGAACCAAATCCCTACTGAACACACTGGTGTGATCCCCTCTATAAACTGGAACCTCTAGACACGGGAACCAAATCCCTACTGAACACACTGGTGTGATCCCCTCTATAAACTGGAACCTCTAGACACAGGAACCAAATCCCTACTGAACACACTGGTGTGATCCCCTCTATAAACTGGAACCTCCAGAAACAGGAACCAAGTCCCTACTGAACACACTGGTGTGATCCCCTGTATAAATTGGAACCTCTAGACACGGGAACCAAATCCCTACTGAACACACTGGTGTGATCCCCTCTATAAACTGGAACCTCTAGACACAGGAACCAAATCCCTACTGAACACACTGGTGTGATCCCCTGTATAAACTGGAACCTCTAGACACAGGAACCAAATCCCTACTGAACACACTGGTGTGATCCCCTCTATAAACTGGAACCTCCAGACACAGGAACCAAATCCCTACTGATCACACTGGTGTGATCCCCTCTATAAACTGGAACCTCCAGACACAGGAACCAAATCCCTACTGAACACACTGGTGTGATCCCCTGTATAAACTGGAACCTCTAGACACAGGAACCAAATCCCTACTGAACACACTGGTGTGATCCCCTCTATAAACTGGAACCTCTAGACACAGGAACCAAATCCCTACTGAACACACTGGTGTGATCCCCTGTATAAACTGGAACCTCTAGACACAGGAACCAAATCCCTACTGAACACACTGGTGTGATCCCCTCTATAAACTGGAACCTCCAGACACAGGAACCAAATCCCTACTGAACACACTGGTGTGATCCCCTCTATAAACTGGAACCTCTAGACACAGGAACCAAATCCCTACTCTACACACTGGTGTGATCCCCTCTATAAACTGGAACCTCCAGACACAGGAACCAAATCCCTACTGAACACACTGGTGTGATCCCCTCTATAAACTGGAACCTCTAGACACGGGAACCAAATCCCTACTGAACACACTGGTGTGATCCCCTCTATAAACTGGAACCTCCAGACACAGGAACCAAATCCCTACTGAACACACTGGTGTGATCCCCTCTATAAACTGGAACCTCCAGACACAGGAACCAAATCCCTACTGAACACACTGGTGTGATCCCCTCTATAAACTGGAACCTCTAGACACAGGAACCAAATCCCTACTGAACACACTGGTGTGATCCCCTGTATAAACTGGAACCTCCAGACACAGGAACCAAATCCCTACTGAACACACTGGTGTGATCCCCTCTATAAACTGGAACCTCCAGACACAGGAACCAAATCCCTACTGAACACACTGGTGTGATCCCCTCTATAAACTGGAACCTCCAGACACAGGAACCAAATCCCTACTGAACACACTGGTGTGATCCCCTCTATAAACTGGAACCTCTAGACACAGGAACCAAATCCCTACTGAACACACTGGTGTGATCCCCTGTATAAACTGGAACCTCTAGACACGGGAACCAAATCCCTACTGAACACACTGGTGTGATCCCCTCTATAAACTGGAACCTCCAGACACAGGAACCAAATCCCTACTGAACACACTGGTGTGATCCCCTCTATAAACTGGAACCTCCAGACACAGGAACCAAATCCCTACTGAACACACTGGTGTGATCCCCTCTATAAACTGGAACCTCCAGACACAGGAACCAAATCCCTACTGAACACACTGGTGTGATCCCCTCTATAAACTGGAACCTCCAGACACGGGAACCAAATCCCTACTGAACACACTGGTGTGATCCCCTCTATAAACTGGAACCTCTAGACACAGGAACCAAATCCCTACTGAACACACTGGTGTGATCCCCTCTATAAACTGGAACCTCCAGACACAGGAACCAAATCCCTACTGAACACACTGGTGTGATCCCCTCTATAAACTGGAACCTCCAGACACAGGAACCAAATCCCTACTGAACACACTGGTGTGATCCCCTCTATAAACTGGAACCTCTAGACACGGGAACCAAATCCCTACTGAACACACTGGTGTGATCCCCTCTATAAATGGAACCTCCAGACACAGGAACCCGACATGATTTGTAAGTCCTGTCATTTTGTCAGTACGCACATGTCGTGCGGGTCTGGATTATCTACAGTAACAAAAACATGTTTACAGAATGGATCAAGTAAATACAGGGTTTATTAGGACAGAATCTATCTAGTGGAGAGAGGTATTGGGCATTTCAAGTTTATGTTAAACATGCTCAATTGGATTCAATTGGCAAAGAAAAAATAGTCTATAAATCCTTAATTATTCTTAAACTCTTATTGAAGATTTCACCAAATACTAGGGAAAATAACTAACTACCAGTAAAGCAAGAAGGCCTAATTTCTTCAATGAATATAGTCTTTTGTGTCTGATTTGCTTGTAGTTAGTTTTTTTATTGTTCCTTTTTGATTTGAGCAGCTCTAGATGAATGCGTTTCTTCATGCTCACATCTCGTACCATGTTGATTGTTTGTGTGACAGCCTTCACAAAGCCTGTGTGGAGCCTGCCTGTTCGTGATTCAGGAATACATGCTGGGGGTATAGATTTGGAAGCCAGTGAACAGGGCAGGAGGGTTAGCAAGGCCAGACCAGACCTGCTAGGAAACAATAACTGTAAAAGATATTGCAGGGGTATGCACTGTGCAGCACAGGAGACAGCAATTCTAAAGTATGGCTTTGTTCTGAACAATACATCTGTCAGCAGCACTTTAAAGGTGAATATTAGAGGTCTTCTTGTTTATGCTTTAGACCGGTTGCTTAGTAACCAGTCGTGCAGGTATTCCATTGACCCTTGGTGACCTGTTGTACCACAGCGGTCGTCATGTGGCTGTGAGCGAGCTGCTTGTAGTTTGGTTGTGTAAGTAATCAGTTGCTGTGTTGTACAGCTCTGTACAGCTCAGGTTGCAGAGCTAGACTGACACATTTCACACACCCCTGACCCCAAACCAAATGTCGCTCCACCCAAAATAGACATACTGTACATGGTACAATGTAAATGTCAAGTGCAATATTACAACATGCATGTTTAGCTGTATGAGTTTCAATACGACTTCACATATGGAAAATATAGCCTATAGAAAATATTCAGGAAATAGAAACCATGTGTTACAAATTTCTATAAGATGCACATTTTTTCTTACACGTGATGATCATGCATGAAATATTTCTTATGGAAGCTGTTTCACCTTTAATAGAAGTACCACAGGGTGTACTTGTGGAAACGTACTTGTCTGTTGCCACTTTTATCGAATCCTGTGCAGGCCCACTCGTGTGTGATTTTTTAAAAATATCTTTAAATTAGCACAATTGCACAAGCGGGCCTATATAAGATTCAATACAAATGGAATAAAAATAATAAGATGGCAAGAGACAAGATCATTTCTGCACGCACACCCTTGGTATTTCCACTAAAGGCGAAGCATTGTCCATATTAAATATTACATTTTTGCCATCAAACATAGCAAAGTAGTTTTTTGACCCTTGTCATTTTAAATGCCTTCTGTAGCGCACACACACACACACACACACACACACATACACACATACACACACACACACTCACACACACACATACACACACACACACACACACTCACACACACACTCACATGTGCCCATCACATGACTGATTTATGCGCGGTGAAGATAATCCCAGTCATTTATAAAGCAGTAATGTGTAATATATTAAACAATCTCACTTAAAGAGAGCTGTTAGCAGGCATTCAGTTGGCAGGTGTTTACATTTCTAAGAGTGCACATGTTACTAGTGTGGAATGAGGAAAAGCATTGATGGTAATTCTAGAGAACGTTGGTGCATTGTTCTCCTTGCCCAGCGTTCCTGAAAGAATGGTGGTAAGCGCTTGGGAACGCTCCTGTGACCAGACTCATTTTACCACCTTGCTGACTCATCACGTTGCATTGCACTGTGTAGTAAGGGTGATGAGACTTTGCCCACATTTGACCCCACGCCCACAGGACATGAATTGCTGTGGTATAGCCTTTTAGTGCCGTCCCATTCTGTTTGACACTGTTCAGAGGTCAAGACACTGGCAGCACACTTTCCCATAAATACCTCTGGAGACACGGCCTGTCATTCCTGCCATGTCCATTTCCATAATTATCATTGGGGTTCACAAACTTTTTCTCAGCACTGTAACTTCTGGTAAATAACGTTAATACCAAGTTTCATATTTGTCTCGCCTGTCCTGCTATGACTGTCTCTCACATCCCTGTTCTGTCCTCTCACTCTCGTCCTCTGCCCTCTCTCCGCCGCTGCTCCTCCAACCCCTCTAACCTCATCCCTCTGCCTCTCCCCCCCCTCTCACCCTCTCCCCCCGCGCACTCTCTCTGGTGCACTCTGGAACTGTCACTCTTCTGCTAACAAAGCTGATTTCATCTCTGCCTTTGCCTCCCACCTCTCTCTCGATTTCCTTGCTCTCACTGAAACCTGGCTGTCCCCTGATAACACTGTAACTCCTGCCGCCCTGTCCTCTCTCTACGTCCTGTCCCATACTCCACGTCTCACTGGATGGGGAGGTGGGACTGGTCTTCTCCTCTCTCCCTCCTTACTCTTTTCTGTCCCCTCCAACCTCTTCTCACTCTCTGTTAACACCTTTGAATTTCATACTGTCCAACTAACCTCTTCCTTTCATCTCCTGCTAATTGTACTGTACCGTCCCCCTGGACCTCTCGCTCACTTTCTCGATGAACTCGACTATCTACTCTCCTCCCTCCCCTCTCTGTCTACCCCAACTATTCTATTAGGTGATTTCAATATCCATCTCTCCAACCCCAGCCACTCTGCCGGATTCCTCCCTCTCCTTCACTCCTTCAACTTCTGTCTTTCCATACCCTCCTACCCACAAAGCTGGCCATCAACTGGACCTCACCTTCACCAGGGCTTGCTGCCCCTCCACCCTCTCTGTCACCCCCCCCCGGACCTCTCTGATCACTATTTCATCTTTTTCTCTGTCTCTCCCATCTCTCCCTGCTCCTCCTACCCCCACTGTCACCTCTCGTTGTAACCTTCGCTCTCTCTCCCCCTCTGTCCTTGCCTCAACCACTCTCTCTCACCTTCCTCCTATCGACTCCTTCTCCCAACTCTCTGTAGACTCTGCTACCTCCACCCTCTTCTCCTCCCTCACCTCCTCCCTCGACTCCCTCTGTCCCCTCACCTTCCGACCTGCTCGCCCCTCCCCTCCCCAACCTTGGCTCTCCTCTGTGCTCCGCTCAGCAAGAACCACACTGCGATTTGCTGAAAAGAAATAGAAGAGAACCAAACTCCCTGCTGCCTCTACCGCTCCCTCCTCTCCTCCTTCTCCTCTACTCTCTCCTCTGCTAAATGTTCTTATTTCCAATCTATAATCCAAGCCTCCACTAACAAACCACGTAAACTATTCTCTACCTTCTCTTCCCTCCTAAACCCTCCACCCCCTCCTCCTCCCTCCTGTATCTCCTCTGATGACTTTGCCTCTTTCTTCCCTTCCAAAATCTCAGATATCCACAAACTCTTTAACATCTCTCCCTCCCCTCCCGCTCCAACCCCTACACCCACTGCACCCCCTACTAACTCACCCTCTTTCTCCACCTTGTCTCCCCTCTCAGAATCTGACCTCTCCTCCCTGCTCCAGGGCCACAAACCCACCACGTGTGCCCTGGACCTCCTCCCCACTCACCTCTTTCAAAGCTGCTGCTCCTGCTCTACTTCCCTTCATCTCCTCTCTCCTTTCTGGTCTCTTTCCCTCTGCCTTCAAACAAGCCTCCATCACTCCCCTCCTCAAAAAACCTCCCTCCAGAGCTACCGTCCTCCCTCCTACCCTTCCTCTCAAAAACCCTCGAGCGGGCTGTACACCGCCAGCTGTCTGCTTTCCTGTCCAACCACTCTCTGCCCCTTCATCTAATCTCCATTTGTGACCCCTGGTCCTTGTTTCTTTTTTCAGGTTAAAAAAGTCCCCTGGGTCGACATTGTCTATACCTTTTAGGATTTTGAATGATTGAATCAGATCGCCGCGTAGTCTTCTGTGTTCAAGACTGAATAGATTCAATTCTTGTAGCCTGTCTGCATACGACATGCCTTTTAAACCCGGGATAATTCTGGTTGCTCTTCTTTGCACTCTTTCTAGAGCAGCAATATCGTTTTTGTAACGAGGTGACCAGAACTGAACACAATATTCTAGAGGAGGGCTTACTAATGCATTGTAAAGTTTTAACATCACTTCCCTTGATTTAAATTCAACACTTCTCACAATATATCCGAGCATCTTGTTGGCCTTTTTTATAGCTTCCCCACATTGTCTAGATGAAGACATTTCAACATAAACTCCTGGGTGTTTTTCATAGATTCCTCCTTCTTCTTAACTCATAACTCAGTGAGCCAGTATAACTTAGGTTCTTATTGAGGTGCTAGTTCTGAAGTTTGCCTCATTCATTTATTATCTCCCTCATGGGAAGACATTCCTGGTGACAGGGATACAGTGGAGGTAGTCGTATGTACAGTACACTTTACATTTTTTCATAAATCTGGAGAGCCGCTTAAATTTTCGCCTAAATCTCCTGTTATAGGTATTAAAAGCTTGGTAAATTCACACAGCAGCCTTGCATTTTTCCTTTGTTTACTAGGCTTTTACCATACTTCTTTCTGAATGCAAGGCATGCCTGCACTTTCAATAAGCTTTTCATGAGAAAGTAGCACAATTCTGATTATTGTGTTTGTCTGTGTTTGGTATTAGAGTCGAGATTACAGTAAATTACAACCTCCCATACCCAAACACATACTATTATAAAGTTAAGATACACATTGTTAAACGTAATAATACGCTAGCTATAATGAGGTCCTTGTTTAGGAGTAGACAAAACTTTCTTTAGAGCTCTGTCACTTTCTTTAATGCACTTCCTCCATTAGGTTCGAGCTAGGGAGGAAAGACAGGAAGGCAGCGTTCTTATTAAATAGCTTGGCTGAGGAGTTTCATCCCACACTGACCCGAAATGACTGTCCCATCTGTGTTATTTCAGGAACCAAATGACCCAACGCTCCCCTGAGCTTCGAACAGAGGGCTCAATTATAGCACTCCAAAACCACGAACAAATTGCAAACAAAGTCATCCCTCAGGGAATAGAAACATTACATAACATCACTTTTGAATTAAAAACAACATTTAACTCCTCTGACAGTTAAAGCAATTGAGTTAATATACCTGTATATTATACAAATAAAGATACTTGAAATGGATATTGTACTATTGCCAAACAAAATTTAAATAACAATAATAATCCTAAAACAAATTTCACAATTGCTTAAAGATGCAGCATGCTCAGTTTTACGCTGTAAGTTTTTATTACATTCTTAAAATATGAATATTGTTAGATTCTTCCACAGCTTTGTGTGTTCTATCAGAAGCACCTTATTGTCAGTCCAGTTTGTTTACACCTCCCTCACACAAGCTAAACAGGAATGCTGTTCTTGCTGCTTGTAGCAGTACAAGGTAATACACAATATTCAGGAAGTCATCACTCGAGCCGAGTAAGATTGAAGGAAAACTACAGTGAAAAGGCAAAGCATATGGCAAATTCTGAACTATCATTTGCCACATAATAATTATTAAAGTTCCATGTTTTTTTTTGGTCTGAATTGGCACATAACCTAATGTATCCACTAGGGGCTGTATAGCCACAATGAATCAGCAAATGAATGATGTTTGACCCATATGGAGCACTGCTTAACAAAACGTTACTGGAAAAACTAGTATGATGGGAAACTGCAAAACTATGACTTACAGGCAGTACAATTTGAATTACTGGTAACAATACCTTATGTCAGCCTTGACATGAAGCCTATGAAATAATTCTGTACAGAGCCAGTAAATCACTGCTGAATAAGAGACACATAGGCAAGATGACTGTACATAAACAGCATTTATTGCACAATATAATGCCAATCTGGGATTACCGCTCGTGGGAAAAAGGCAGACAACTCAACAGTTTATTTCAGGTAATGAAATATAATGCCCATACTAAAATAAAACCATATAACCGACATTGTATAATAAAGCTTTATCAGTGGTTTCATGGGTTATAATTCTTTACAGGAAAGTATGAAAAATCCACTGTGATTCTATTACAATCCCAGTGTATTACCCTGAAGAAACCCAAGCAGAATCATTGGGAGACCACATTACCAGCCGTGTCTATGGCTTTGGAACGCAAATGTCACAGTGGCCCTGATACTGTAGTATTAATGCTTCAATATTAAACCTTGGTTTTAAAATCCATCTTGTTATTGGTTAAAACACCATCATGTGACAGATTAGAGTTTGCACCTTAGCCCCTCCAGTTCTCAACAACGCTGTATATTCATAGCAACGGTACATATACTTGAATTCATCTATAGCAACAGTGCATATTCTCATAGCAACCGCTCTGACCTGGACTGACCTGCTCACCTTTCACATCACAAAGGACAAATATGGAGGAAGCGCATTTTCCTCAGCTTTCTGAAGACGTGCTTCGACAAATTCTAAATGAAAAAGATGCTAAAAGCACAAAAGTTGTAACAAAAACATCTACTGCCATATGTCAGCAATATCTCCACTGCAACAATACAGATTTAGAAGCTGTGGAGAGATACAAGCCCTTTCTGTGTGAGTTCAACACACAGCCGTCTTGGAAGGGTTAATAAAAGATGTATGGACTGGATATTTGTGGCTTGTGAAAAACTATTGTCCCTTCATTTTGTATTCTAGTGTCAGACACTGTACCCATTTCCAGGGCAACAGTGTTCCACTCTCCACCTCAACTCCAGCCCATCTCATATATATCATAATACTGTGTCCTGGGAAACCTTCATTTTACCCCAAAATGAGTCAAGACTGGTGCAGAATTCAGTGGCATTCCTATTATTGTATATCAATTGTAAACCCTTTGATTGCAACCCGCAACCCTATTAGCTAATACAGGGTTACATGACCAAAAGTCACTTGAGCAGTTCATAGTCAAAGAACTATTGCCCTCTGACATCACTTAGCAGCATTCTGTTGCTTTTGGAATGTAACCCAATACTGGTTTATATTTGCGTCTCGTGATATCTGGGAGCAGCTAGAGCTGAGGAAAATTCATTCCTGCCAATCACTCTTCCTCGAGCCGCCAGAGAGTACGACTAGAGAGACCAGAAATCCGAGGGACAGCCATGCAACGGAAATACAAACCAGCCTTAAGACTCAACTCTAATTCTTAATTGTACAATGGAAGTGTATTGTGGTTGGCAAGGACGTGAGCCAGACTGGGGTTGTGCAATACACACAGCTCAGGTGTAGAGGGGGTTTGATTGAAGATAGCTGTGAATAATTGACAAGGTAAATTCCTTTACACGCTTTGTTTATTTACTTTTGCTTGTAGACTTTGCATTGCATATTGAGACACACTGCAGTATCGATGTTAAGACAATGTAATAATATAGGAGGCTGTGTGGTCCAGTGGGTAGAGAAACGAGCTTGTAACCAGAAGGTCCCCGGTTCAAATCCCGGTTCACTCACTGACTCACTGTGTGATCCTGAGCAAGTCACTTAACCTCCTTGTGCTCCGTCTTTCGGGTGAGATGTTGTTATAAGTGACTCTGCAGCTGATGCATAGTTCACACTTCCTAGTCTCTGTAAGTTGCCTTGGATAAAGGGTTCTGTTAAATAAGCAAATAATAATTCAAAGATGTGCAAACCTGTGTGGGTGTCTTACTGTGTTTTGAACATCGCTACAGAATCAGTTCAAGATATAGAGCCCTATAAACAGTAATATTAACAACGAGTGACCCTGTTTATTCCTGTAATTCCTTCTATTTCTCAGACTCCCTGCCTCCCACCTAGCCACTCTCAATTAAACAGCCTGCAAGCTGTAGCTTTCTATCCCTCGTTGCACACAGATCTCTTTATTTAATGTTTCCACATACTGTACTGCATGTAAAGTATTGGTTAGGGTTAGGGTTAGGGTCATGGTCATGTCCCACCAAATTCTTCTTTGTTCTCTATACCTTATACACCCAAGCATTCTATTTGCCTTTTTGAGTGCTTCCCCACACTGTGCGTCTGCTGACAGCGATGAGTCTAGTACAGCACCAAGGTCTTTCTCTTGGTGAGCCTGTTCCACTTCTATACCCCATTAGGTATTTGGATCTTACATTTTAGTGGCTGGCAGGCAACACTTTACATTTCATTTGCCATGCTTCTACGGGTTAGAAGAAAAGTTTACAAAATTAAATAAATAAATAAATGGTAGAGATA
Source organism: Acipenser ruthenus (assembly GCF_902713425.1). NCBI lineage: Eukaryota > Metazoa > Chordata > Actinopteri > Acipenseriformes > Acipenseridae > Acipenser > Acipenser ruthenus. The sequence continues at coordinate 4,623,358 of NC_081234.1, read as the reverse complement.
AAGTGAACCCACGTCACTGATAGGATGAGAGGGTGTAAATGGAAGCTGAGTAAAAGTTTACACAGAGAGTTACACATTAATGGAATAGCATGGCCAGGTGAAGCAGCAGGATCTGAAACATTAGAACAGTCAGAAAAAAAAGATTCTATTACATTAGACCCGCATTGTCGGGGCAAATGGTGTGCTAGGAAGGGACAAGCCTTGATAGGCCAAAAGGCCCGTTCTCGTTCCCAAACTTTTCCCAGTATATTCTTTTGTTCTGTAAAATGATGTTTTTTCTGCAGATTCTATACTTTCACTCTAGCTTCAGCAGCCCAGAGCATGCAGCCGGTCTGAACTGGTTCACGATTGCATAAGCACTTGTTACAAAACGTGCTTGAGAGAGCTGCTTACCTCACACATTCTTAAACAGACACATTTGAAGTCAGGAACACCGTGAGAATGTCTAATATGTAAATTACATTAAATTACAGTAATCCACAGCTTGTGAATATACAATAACCTGCTTTTAGTATGATTGTTATTTTGTCTTGAGATTCCCTAGAGACTTGAATCTGAAGTTTTTTTTCCCAGAATCTTGCTTAATGCTCGTCTTGCTCCATATAGAAACTTGCAATAGTAAATGTGCACAGTCATGTTGCTTGTTTACCACGTTTTCAACATCCTTAGAAGGTTCCGGTACAAGTACTTCAATACAACGCTGTAGATAAACTGCTGGACCTTTTTGTTTGCTGTAAAAACATTCACATGCACAGAAACAGCCAAGTTAGCATAAAGGGACCAGCCATATAAAGAGGTTAGCTCTCCAAAAGGGGCCAGGTTACAAAACAGCATCAGCACTGTAAAGATGTCAGTTCGAACAAGACACATTTTTATTGCTGAAGAAACTAGTAACAACATATAAAAAGAAAGGGAGGGTCAGGCTTGCCCCAGTTGTGTCTTGTTTGATATTACAGATTTCCTCCATTCCTTATTCCACTTTGGCTAGTGTAACTATAGTGACTCCCAGCTCTCTGATTGCAGCTGGACCTTTGGTGTGAGTCTGAACTTCAACACACGACGTGACAAAGCCCATCCGTGCTCGACCGACTCCTACAGCTGATCTCTAAACTCGTGTTAAGTCGTGTCTTAAAGGATCCCAATGATTCAGTATGAACAGCATGGCTAGGTAACCCATTCCATCCTCTCCCCACACTGTGTGTAGAGAAGGCTCTTCTGCCTGCGGTGCTAAGCCTGTCTCCACTTCATTTCCAGCCGTCTGCCCTGGTTCTGCTTTCTCTGCCGAGCGTTACATGCAATATGACATTTCATTTCAACACTATGAAGTCAGCAGTTGCTGCTGCTTCCTGTTAGGAAACCACTTCATGTGCTGTAGTTTATGGATTTAGAACAGTATTGGATTGTAATGTTGACAGCTGTCAAATGACCTCACCAAACTCACTCATGAGCTCAAACACATGGGAACCATGATCTGAAAAGCTAGTGTGTGAACCCAAGTGATTCCAGCTCACAGAATCATTCATAACTCCAACATGTTTTGCACCAATAGCTATGTACTTCACAAATGTGCAGTTTAGAAAGAAACACATGTTATAGCAAATATACAGTATACTTTCATTTTAAAACATCATATCTGCTACTATCGCAGGTTAAAGAAAGTTCTCAGTTTCTATGCCTATTCTCAGGAAACACTCTCAGGTTCTATGCCTATTCTCAGGTCACACTTGCACTTCCCCGGTCATTTCCTCAGTAGTATCTTCTGGGTCATAGCATGTTACTGGCTGAAAGCATGGCAGTCACTAGGGAAAGCAGCTGGTTGCTGACAACAAATAAGTTGTTCATGAGTACTTTCTGTGCATTTGAAACCTGTGTAACGATAGAGATGCACAACAGAGAAGGAATTCCTTTCTTTGCTACAATCACTTTTAGTGCTTGTCCCAAGTTCCATGGTAGGAATCGGATTTACCCTTCTGTAGATGTACTACTAGGCTAGATACAATAGTGATTGACACAGTCTCTTTAATGGAGTGCAGGGCAGCACAAGAAGAATTGATTCTGGACTCAGGGGCAATGGAAACTCAAATGAGTTACAATGGCAAGAATCACTGTAGTAACATGGTATATATTGACATACATTGATAAGGGCACTCAATACACACTGATAACTAGATGTGCGTTTTGTGCAATTGTTTCTCTTTTATATTGAATTTAGTACCTCTTATCAAAATGTTAATTAAAGTCAATGATATCAAATAATTGGCCATTTGCAGCGACAGACTTCTCCTTCCTCGTGTACCTTTTACTTTCTCAGTTTCCATTTTCTAACAGTAATTTGTAGATGTTCCTTAATTATTTTAATCAGCACTAAAAAGTCAATGTTATCTAATATAACATAAGCTAAACTAAATGTATTTTTTTTTCATAAATCTGATAAATATTTCAATTTCGTATACCAGTTTAATGATTTTTATAAGTAGACGGTTAGAAAAATATGAAAGATAAGTACATAACTAATTATGAAAATAGCAAAATAAGTCAAATAGAACAATGGGTAATACAGTCTTTCACTAGAAATGATTGATTACCTTTGTGTTTTAATACATTTTACAAACTCTGAAGTTTATTAAAGCCACTCTGACCTCAATAGATTTACCTGTGCCCTGCATTATACTCTCTGTCTCTGTATACTCTGTGGAGGAGAGCCCAATTCCGGTCCTGGAGGGTATTCCACTCCAGGTTTAACAGGTATAATTGTATGATTACCTACTTCAGGGTCTAGATGGAGGTTTAATTGGTTCAAATAAACAATTTAGAGCAGGGTTGGAACAAAGACCAGGAGCGGAAGATCCTGCTCGAGTGGATGCAAGAAATATATTGTGTTGCTGTTGCTGGCAATGCAGGTGGTACTGTTGGGTTTCCTCAGTGTAACATACAGGAATGCTTGTGCTGTCCCAGTGGGGTTTTCAAGCTTGAATAAATTAGAGCCCCCAGCCCCACCCAGAGCAGGACATTCACTCGTGATTAGAGGCAGTTCTGTGAAATTCACATAATGCTGTTAATAGATAAACCTGTGCAGGAGTCAGGGGACAAGTCTCATGACTCACACCCACACACAAACAGAGTCTGTTCTTTTACAGACAGGAGGCACTTAAAAAAATGCGTTTCAATTATGATTTTAAGTCAATAAGAATCAAATGTTTACATGTGTTTTGCATTTTAAACCCATTGAAATACGTCATCATACTACCAGATCCTGTCCTTCACTGTGTTCTCAGTCTGATATACAGTCCAGGAATTTGTTTATTTATGCTTGACTGTACACTCTGGACAAACACAGTGGTCATGTTCTCAGCTCTGTGATCACATGACAGTCCCAGCAGTTCACTCTTCACATATAGAAACAGCTTCATTTTTATTAAAGTGGTGGGTGGCATCCGTCCGCATGTGACACTTTAGAGTCTTGTATAGACCTAGAGAACAGCTTGTCCAGTTGTAATGAAACGTGGTCTTTGTAAGGAAAGCTACCAGCTCAGTGGTATACTGTGCTAGAAATATCCTTTAATCAAAAATGTATTTGTGGTCTCAATATATCGGCAGACTGATAGTGCAGCTGGTTGTACAGAGATAATGCACTTTGTACTGTAGCTGCTCTGCAAATAGTCACATGATTCTGAAGGGCCGAAAGAAAAATATGGGTTGACTGCCTCCTGGTGGTTTATTAAGGTTATGACCTTGAAACCTAAGGTTTGTATGAGGCTATACTGGTCTAAAACCTCCTTTTCCTGAAAGCATCTCCACAATATAATGGGAAATCAATCTATTAATATAATTAATTCTCAAACTGAACGCAGTAGGGATTCAAGGAAATGCATGCACATGGATTAGGGAGTGGTTAACATGTAGAAAACAGAAAGTATGATTAGAGGAGAAACCTCAAAATGGAGCGAGGTAACCAGTGGTGTACCACAGGGATCAGTATTAGGTCCTCTGCTATTCCTAATCTACATTTCAGTAGTTCGGGACAAACACCAATCACAAAATGTTTTAGTACAAATATTTATTGTGGAGAATGCGGAGTATGCGATTTTAGAGAGAAGTATGTTGTATATACACATTCATTTGGCATCAAACCTAACTTGGTTTGAGGGTTCGCTGCCTGGCCAACTGGACGAGGCTGAGGCCCCCAAAAAGAACAAGCCGGTCTCAATGCCACAATTAGAATTGAATATAGCCCACTTGAAGGTTTAGCCAACCTTTAACAAATGATCATCAGCACGCAGGAGAGGAAAACAAAACCCATTTTTGGGAAATAAACCTCTGGGAATCCATGGCTGATTCGATTGCCCTTCCTCCAGGCAGGCTACTAACGCTTAAGAGCACATTTCTGTAAAAGCATTTTTAGGATCTGTAATGTTTGTTCTAATGTAAACTTGGTAAGCACTGGAGGACCAACAACCTAACCATTTGATAAGGGAATCTGGAATTCCGTGGGAAGAAGCTGCTACGATTCTGAAGGAATGACCGGAGAACTGCTCAGCTGCGAATCCGGACCTGGAAAGAATCTGGTGAAGGTTAAAGAAGAACCAAATGTCAGGTGACGATTGTTCAGTTTTCATTAATAAACAGCAGGTCTGAGGGTGATGCGCCCTGAGAAAGACAGCGATGGTTAAGAGAGAAAGGGGTCATATGGATTAACATGGGAGTTTAATTTATAAACAAAAATTGGAAAGTGTTCCCTAATCTTCCTGGTCAGTTTAACTTCTTTTGAGCAGGATGGAAAAGGTATCAAATGAGGGGATTGCTAGGTCAGAGATCAAGGGGTGAATCTGGGGTTGAATTTGTGAGCGATGTAGACTCTGAGCACCTAAGGAACCCAGGGCTGCTAAGAGAAAAGGGGCTTTAAAGTTTGATCTAAAACAGGGAGGAGTAGCTGAAGTGGATGAGAGGCACCAAGAGAGTATGTTGATGGTGATAGCTAGGCAAGCAGAGGGAGAAAGAGATTCTGAATGTTAAAGACCTTTCACAATTAGTGAAATTTGTGAGTTACCGAGTGTAGTGCTGGGACGCTGAAAATGAGTTTGTAGATAAACTGGTTGCCAGAAATTGAAATTTTGATGGAGGAAACTCTTATAGCTGTATTCTTAAGGGACATAATATAGGATGACACTACGGGCACTGAAATGATGGGAAGGGAATGTTGAATGCAAAGTGAAATTTTAAAGCAATTCCAGGACGACCAGTACATTTGCAGTGAGTGATGCTGATAAGAGTTGTTTCTTGAGCCTGCAGAATCAGGCAGTGCAGCGGGTGGCTCACATGAATGTCAGGTTTGAAAAGGGAGGAATCTGAGTTGGCAGGATGTTGTCTTCGGGAGCTAATGCTCTGAATCTCTGCGATTATATTCAGGTGGCCAAGAATGTGTTGAGCTCTGAAAATGAACTGATGAGTAACAGATAAACAGGTAATCCTTCTGAATATTCTCATTATATGGTGGGAGGATGAACAACCTTGTTAATGATTTGGACTGTAGCTGAATTATCTGAGCTGAGAAGAATGGATTTTTGAGCCAAGGAAGACTCCCAAAAGGAATGCGGCTACAGCAAATGGATACATTTTGCGCAATGAGGAGGAGAGATTGGGTATAGAAATGATGCTGAATTCGTCGGGCCATGGAGCAGGAAACCATTTTCCCTTGTAGTATCCTCCAAAGCCAAGAGAGGGAGCTGCATCTGTGAACAGTTGAATGTCTTCGTGCAGCAGGAGACAGTCGTCGTAAAAGAAAGTAATGCTGTTCCATTCTTTTAGTTGGAGCTCCCACAGGCGGAGTTCCTTGCGGCAAAAAGGATCCATGAGTATGACATCATTAAGGGAATCAACAGGAGGGATCAAATCAAGAGAAGGTAGGAGATAAAAGCTCTGCCTTGAGGAATTATCCTCATTGCGTACAAATGGCAAAGCATATGACATAGTTTATTTAAATTTCCGGAAAACTTTGACAGTCCCGCATAAAAGATGAATTTCTCAAACTGAACACAGTAGGGATTCGAGGAAATGCATGCACATGGATTAGGGAGTAGTTAAACATGTAGAAAACAGAAAGTACTGATTAGAGGAGAAACCTCAAAATGGAGCGAGGTAACCAGTGGTGTACCACAGGGATCAGTATTAGCTCCTCTGCTATTCCTAATCTACATAATGATTTAGATTCTGGTATAGTAAGCAAACTTGTTAAATTTGCACATGACACGAAAATAGGAGGAGTGGCAAACACTGTTGCAGCAGCAGCAAAGGTCATTCAAAATGATCTAGACAGCATTCAGAACTGGGCAAGCACATGGCAAATGACATTTAATAGAGAAAAGTGTAAAGTACTGCGCATTATAAACATCATATGGAAGATACTGAAATTGAAGAAGGAATCTAAGAAAAAGACCTAGGAGTTTAAGTTGACTCAGCAATGTCTTCATCTAGACAATGTGAGGAAGCTATAAAAAAGGCCAACAATATTGTGAGAAGTGTTGAATTTAAATCAAGGGAAGTAATGTTAAAACTTTACAATGTGTTAGTAAGACCTCGACTAGAATATTGTGTTCAATTCTGGTCACCTCGTTACAAAAAGGATATTGCGGCTCTAGGAAGAGTGCAAAGAACAGCGACCAGAATTATCCTGAGTTTAAAAGGCATGTCATATGCAGACAGGCTAAAAGAATTGAATCTATTCAGTCTTGATCGAAGAAGACTAAGCTGTGACCTGATTCAAACATTCAAAATCCTAAATGGTATAGACAATGTCGACCCAGGGGACTTTTTTGACCTGAAAAAAGAAACAAGGACCAGGGGTCACAAATGGAGATTAGATAAAGGGGCATTCAGAACAGAAAATAGGAGTCACTTTTTTACACAGAGAATTGTGAGGGTCTGGAACCAACTCCCCAGTAATGTTGTTGAAGTTGACACCCTGGGATCCTTCAAGAAGCTGCTTGATGAGATTCTGGGATCAATAAGCTACTAACAACCAAACGAGCACGATGGGCTGAATGACCTCCTCTCGTTTGTAAAATTTCTTATATTCTTATGAAGACTATGGACTCCTCCAGGTGGAAGAGCTAAATAGTTAGACATGTTTATAGAAGCAGTTAGAAATGAAATAGTAACACGCCTAAAAAAAAAGAGATAAACTTAATTTAACTAAACATAAAGAAGAAGCGCTACACAGATTAAGAGGATGAGAGTAACAGTGTCAGACCAGCAGATACAGGGTCACAGATTGTAATAACAGACAATGTGGATATGAGAGCAGTAGGGTCACAGATTGTATGTTCTTATGTTCTAAAATAGCACCCTTTGTTTGAAACTCAACCACCCCTCTCTTAATGCCTTGGTTTCTAAAGCATCCCAGGTAGGGTACTATTGTAATGATTTAGATACATGTTGATCAGTCTCTATTACAGGCACCGGACTGTTTAAGAGAGAGTTCGGTTTTCTGGAGATAGGGGTGAGGTTGCTGTGTGTGTTTGTTTGTTAGAAAAAATATTTTCTAAGCTACTGATTTTGAAGAATACAAAAAAATGACTTAGGAAAGAAGTTTGAAGTTTGCTTTAGCGAATGTATAGAGATTTCTTTAAGTCTTTATGTCCTCCCTCTGGATTACTGTTCATGGTCTCACCAAGCCGTTCCTGTTTTGCCCTGGGATTTAAAAGGATTATTCGTCCGAGCTGCCTCTCCATTGGGAAATCGTTTGCTGGACGGACATTTCCAAACCAGGGTGATTTTGCTGCTGAATCGTTTCCTGAACGCTGGGTGAGATCAAACCAATTTATTCTTTTTCTGTTGCTAGATAACTTTTTTGAAAAGCAACTTTCTATATATAGCTCCAGTTTATTGCTGTGCATGGACAGTTTAAGCCAGGGGACATTTTTTGGACATTTTGGTTTCTGTTTTGTATTTTTATTTTTTGGGACTCTGCCCATTTGGCAAGCAAGGACTCAAATTTGACTCTTTTTGGGGTCAATTGATCAGATTTATTGTTCTGTAATTGTGGGATGTGATTTATTTTTTTCACTTATCTATCTTATTGCTCTACCAGTTGTTATTGTTATCCAGTATTGTTATTCTTTCTTTGTGTTTGTTGAGTGCCTCAATGCATATTGATTGTAATGAATACTGTCTTACCCTGCGTGTATTCTTTGACTCTCCGCTCACTTATCTTAATATATGGCTTATTGCTGGTGGGAATATAATTGTGATCAGATAATTACAATTATTTGATTTTCCTCTAGAGCTGAGATTTGTTACAAGTGCTGAACCACACTTTTGTGTATTTTGTGTTTTTCTGTATTTTATATTCCTGTTACATTATGACAAAAATTTAGCATTAATAATAAAAAATCAAAAGAAAATCTAAATCTTGGGTGCTTGACCTCTTAACAACAACCCTTTAAAACTGGGACAAGGTGAAAGCCCCTCCCTTGTAAATAGGGTTTATTTGTGTGATTTATTTGATGTTAATGACTTTTATGATTGATAGAGGCATGGCCTGGAGTACATAAGGGGACTGTGTGGACTAGCGAGAGACCCCTGGCAGGAGGTGGTCTGGCTGTGTAGAGTAAGTGGCAAAGATGTTCTAACCAAGATTGCCAACTCAGCCTCTATTTCCGTCACCCGTCGCGCATAGAATTATGGGATTTAGAGAGTGCGCTGGTGAAAATATTCTATGGAGAGTCAATGGAGCCATGTCAAATTTCGCTGTGTTTTGCAGATTTGCGACATTATTAAAATTTCTCAAACTTTTGAAGTTCATTTTGCTGTAGCCCAATATGTCTGTAATGAAACAACGTCATTGGCAAATAATGACTGAACGTCATTATTAAGAAAATGCTGTTTTTTGAGAACAGTAACGTATTTTGCGCATGCGCAGAAATACAGTGTGGCCAGTACCTAACAGACAGTTTCCACAGCTATTTACTGTGGTACAGTAGCGGGAAAATTTCAACTGAGGAGACACAAGCGACATTGAAACAACATTAACTACCACATTTATTGAACAAAAACTTAGTTATTGCAAACCAAACGAACCTGATAGCTATCTATCAAAAAATATTATTCCAATTAAATAAAGGTACAATTCAAATTGATTGAGAGGAAATACATTGCATTTTAACCCACTTCACAAAGTGTTTTTTTTTTTTACAAAGTACATTTTTATTTTCATTAAGTTTGAGAAGATAAAGAGGGAGTGGACTAGATAAACCACTGTAGAGATACCTTCTGTAAAGCAGCAAACAACCATAGACAGAAAGTTATCCTATAGTAATCTCAACCAGTTATCAAACATACGTGGTTGCTTATTTATTTATTTATTTATTTATTAATTATTTTAACTTTTTCTCTGAAGTTTTGAGTCTTGCTAGTGTTGAACCACCCGTAGATGGCGATATTTAATTTAGCAAAATACGGGTTTTTACAAAACAATGTAGGTTTATCGTTCAAGATATAACAGTGTTCTTCCATTGCAGTACTGGAGGGCCAAGGTGCTTCTGATTTCCATTCCATCCCATCCATTCAATTCCATCATTGGCTTCACTGGACCAGTTTAACCCTTTTTCTAGGACCTCCAGTACTGCAATTGAAGCAAACTGTACAATAACACAGAATTCATAAAAGTAAAATAATAATAATAAAGCAGTATGTATTTAAATACATTTGTTTGCATTAAACATTTTGACAGTGGAAGTGTTGTTTCAACATGGACCCATTCTGAGAGGTGTTCCTTGAAGAAAGAAAGAAAAAAGGGGGGATTTACAAATTTGGACTTATCAGATCAAGGGGTCAACATTATGTTGCAGAGGTGGTGATGCATTAAAGGTTTCTTCTTGCTGCCACTGCTAAACTGGTGTGTAGCACCATTATATATATATATATATATATATATATATATAATAAAAAGAAAAAAGAAAAAAGGATATTTCAGGTACTTAAAAAGGTAGAATAATTGATTACAAATCAATTATCAGGACGTTTCGGACTACAAGTCCTTCGTCAGCTGAATACAAAAAAACAGTGCTTTAAGAAGTTGATAAAAAACAAACAAGTAGTCTTTTAAACATAATTCCCGAATGTTGATGATGATGATGACAATGATGATGATGATGACCTCAGAATAGAATGTTCATTCCAAATGGCTCCAAAGTGCCTAGTTTGAAAATAAGTTCACATTCCTTTTGTTTCCTGACAGCATTAGCTCCATAGCATTGAACCATCCCACAAATTGTGATGTCTTCTATAGTGTGGCCATTTCTGTTGGGCTACAGGAAAGGTAGAGGTGTTAATTCGTATACTTCTCAGATGTTCCACGAAGCGATCCGCCAAGCGTCGTTTTGTTTCACCGGTATATAGTTTGTTACATTTGATGCAGCCAATGCAATATACTATTCCTTTACTAATGCAAGTAAAAGTATCATGGATAGTAAATGAGGATTTTGCTCCCTTAACTACTGTGTTGCTGTGAATGTATTTACAAGTTGCACAACGTGATCTATTGCATGGAAACGTACCCTTAAGACTGTCCAGATTGGGTCGAATGTTACTGTGGACCAGATGCTCTCTTAGATTTTTGTCTCTTCTCTATGACATTAGAGGAGGGTTATTGAAAATAGGAGCTGTAGAAGAATCATCTTGAAGAATGCTCAAATTTCTTTGTATGATGTGTTGTACTTTTTTGGTCATAGGATGATATGTAAGAACAAGGGGAATATGATTGTTGGTATTCTGTGTTTTGGTTTTGTACAAGACATCCTTTCTGTTTATTGTCGATAGATACTCTTAACTGAGCTTCTCTAAGTATAGTGTCTGGAAAACCACCGTTTCTGAAAAATGCACACGTCATTTGTTTTATTTAAAAAATCACTATCATCACTGCAAATGCGTCTCAGTGTTAGTGATTGGGAGTATGGAATGGAGTTGCGACAAGCTTTGGGATGTGAGGAGTCGTATCTTAGATATGAATGAGAGTCTGTTTCTTTGTAGAAAATTGTAGTATTGATGGTACAATTAGAAACCGTGATGGTAATGTCTAAGAAAGAAATTTGTTTAGAAATGTTCCGTGTATACTTTAGAGCTGGATGATACTGGTCAATAAAATGTATGAAATCCATTAAATCTTCATTAATGTTATCGGAGATGCCAAATATGTCATCAATGTATCTAAGATATAACATTGGTGTATGTCCCTTGTACTGTTGAAAAAAACATTTTTGTTCCCACATATATATATATATATATTTTTTTTTTCAATTTCTGCACCAATGCGGCACATGACAAATTTGTTGACAATTTTACAGTACCTAACTAACAGTTTTTATTTCAGAGATCACATAGGATTAGGGTTAAAAAGGTTAGCGTTACGATTAGTTTCATAGTGAAAAAAAAAACCTGCAATACATATTTACATAATAGGATTGATGTACTTGTAGATCACATAGACATTTAAAAAGCCTATATCTCCAAGTCAAGGCAATAAAGTACAAACACTACCTGTGTGTTGCTACACTTAATGCTCATCATCTGAGGGAAATCTAAAAAAAGAAATCAAACCTTTCTTCATGAATTCATTGCAGTTACGCAGTACAGCGTTTCGGAATTTTGGTTGTTTTAATTTAAATCAATGCATAGGCGTCGGAGACGGTGTGCACTTTTTAAACAGGGGGTCCCTGCCCACCCACTTAACAGCGAGAAGGAAAAAAAAGTTTTGAAGTAAATTAAACAATGTTTGTGGGATACCACTCCCTACCCAACATTAGCTCATTATTATTAGTAATCGTAGTAGTAGTGCAGTAGTATTGTTGTTGCAAATTTTAAATAACCAGTAGACTATAAATATATAACATGCTTCAATATTTGACATAGTTTTAAATTGGATGAATTTATCCATATAAATACTTCATACCAAAACATACTCGGAGAGAAGAAAGCTGCAGTGAAGCGCTATCGCGCACGTTTATTTACAGACAGTACAACAAACAAACAAAAACACAAATAAAATAAAAATAAAACTCACGGACATAAACAGGACAGGAACAAGCACCTTCACCAACACCGCGACATTAACCCTCTAACACCCGTGATTCCCCTTCTAATAAACCTGCGGCTGGAGCCTCATTAGAACATAAGAACATAGAAAGTTTACAAACAAAAGGAGGCCATGTGGCCCATCTTGCTCGTTTGGTTGTTAGTAGCTTATTGATTACTACTTACCCATTAATCATTCAATTATGGCCCCTGCCACATTCCCACGTGTTTTCTCCACACACACACACACACACACACACACACACACACACACACACACACACACACACACACACACACACACACACACACACACACACACCTTATACCGCCCTGCCACAGACCATAAAACCATTCTAAAGAGTCCAGAAGCCTAAAGGACCC